>NC_138877.1:24016947-24733384 GCF_965194805.1 Balaenoptera borealis | reverse complement strand
ACCCTCCTAATTCTCCACATGCCCAAAGCCTAGGTATAGTTTAAGGCCAAGCTAAAATCTCTATCCTTCCTTTTCTGGTGCTTCCAGCAAAAGTAATAGCATGAATCATCAGTTCTTTGAGAGCAGGGACCATATCTGTCTTGGTCACTGCTACACTGGCACCCAATAAATATTTCTTTAATGAATGAATAAATTCCCACAGCACTTTATTCCTCACTTATGGTACCTTGTGAAACAACTCTTTGTGTAACATGACTTATTTCTTCTACAAAAGTGCAAGAGCCTTTAGAGCAAGAATCTTGTCGTTCGTCTTTGTAACCTCTTTAGTGTGGAGCACTTGGCACTTAGTAGACATCATAAAGTTGTAAGTACTAAAAAAAATGTTGTTTTCTGAATACTGTGCTTCAAAAAATGTTACCACTGATTTTGAAAGTTATGCTAAGCAATATTGGGGTACCTTCAGGACATACCTGTTAATTGACATCATTTTCTTCTCCATAATGTATTCATGAAAATTTGAGTCCCCAGCATTAGTTTGGAATTTCCTTCATTCTGTTCTCATTTATCTGCTGAGCATGTGCCCAAGAGACAGATCTGGTTTTGAATACTATCTTCCTATCACATGATCTTGGGCAATTAATCTGCAAGTCTATAATTGCGTCATCTATACAATAGAGAAAATAAGAATCCTATCTAAAAAGGTTGTTATAGGGAATAAGGTTGTATAAAGCATTTAGTCATAAAGCAAGTGCTCAAAAAATATAATTACTCCTTCTTTCAGTGTCCCATCTGGTAGAATACCTTGAATTAAGGTTTGGTGTGCCAGTAATCATTTATTTTACTCTTGAATCTGCAGTTTGGTTAGTGCATGGTGGAGACAACTCATCTCCATTCCATGCAGCATCAGCTGGGGCTGTTGGCTCGGAGGTTAACCGGGGGTGTCGGCCTGGAGCCTCAGTTCCTTTGTACAGAGGTTTCTGCCTGGAGCTACTAGGGCATCATCACACCACAGCAGCTGCAGTCTAAGAGACAGGAAGTGGAAGCTGCAAACTCAACCTGGGTCTGAAAACTGGCAGTTTTAATGGAAAACTCTTTCATGGAGCCCCCCTAGATTCATAGGGAGAGGATATAGAGGACTGTGAAAGAATTAGGGGCCATCTTTAATATGTAGCAGGGCAGGGTCTGGATTTTTTACCCCCTTAATCAAATCAGTTAAGGCATTGTCTTTATTTATTTGTTTTTAATATTTGGCCTCGCAGTGTGGCATGTGGGATCTTAGTTCCCCGACCAGGGATCAAACCCGTGCTCCCTGCATTGGAAGCATGGAGTCTTAACCACTGGACCACCAAGGAAGTCCCAGCATTGCCTTTAAAAAATTCTTCAGGAATGTAAAATTTAAGTTCAACTACCTGGTGTAGTTTCAGATGATACAACTATTTTTTAAGGTAGATATTAATTCAGTACTCAGTCTCTAAAAGGCAGAAAACTTATAAAATTGGATAAACAGCTACCCACTCAACTCCTTATTATCTGTAAAAAGCTTATTTGAATGGTTACCTATCTTCAGTAAAGATTGCTTTTATGTATTTGCTGTCATTGCATATTCTTCTTAATTAAGTTCTTTGTTGATGTTGCAGTTTCTGTTCATTCTTACATCTTAGATGCAATCTGAGGGATTAGGAAAGACCTTTTAAAAACAAAGCAATTACTTCCCAGATTCCAGAGAAAGTGTAAGTCAAGTAGACAGTTAATTAAAGGAGGAGCACAGAATGCCATTTACAGTATAGTTGATGGTGCCAATCTCCAGCATGAAGTCAAAAGTGGAGAGAAGTTGGGCTTCCCTGGTGGTGCAGTGGATAAGAATCTGCCTGCCAATGTAGGGGACACAGGTTTGATCCCTAGTCCAGGAAGATCCCACATGCCACGGAGCAACTAAGCCCGTGCGCCACAACTACTGGGTCTGCGCTCTAGAGCCCGCGAGCCACAACTACTGAAGCCCGCGTGCCTGCAGCGCATACTCCGCAACAAGAGAAGCCACCGCAATGAGAAGCCCGCACACTGCAACAAAGAGTAGCCCCTGCTCGCCGCAATTAGAGAAAGCCCGCGCGCAGCAACGAAGACCCAACACAGCCAAAACATAAAGATAAATAAATAAATAAATAAATAAATTTTTTTAAAAGTGGAGAGAAGTTTAGTAAGGAGAAAAGTATGTTCACTGAGGGAGACATTGTTTTATTTAATCTTCAAATCATTTCCTTTATTTAGTTTGAAGTGCATTTTGGTTATTCAGCAAATATTGAATACTTACTATATCAGGCAGTAAAGATAGAAAATAGGTTCATCCTTAAAATGTGTTGTATGCTCAAACTAAATAGAAGAAAAAAGCAGATTCTTAAATATAGAGACCTTTTTTTCCCTGATACTTTTGAATTAAGAAATATTAAGAGTTGTATTATTGGGTATGCTTGTGATTACCCAGCAGGGTCATAAGAAATAACATACTTTATCCAAGTATAGAAATCCTCTGCTTGTCATGGGGGACCTTGAAAGAGCTTCTAATGATGAATCTGCAACACATTTGGCAATTAGCTTAAGGTAGTTTAATGACATTTGTGGGGGAAGATGAATTAGCCAGGCCCTTAATGTCAAAAAATATGAAGTTTCTATGACTCAGACCACTTAGGACGAGCTACAGAGGCCGCAGCAAGAAGTGAAATATACTAGGAGGCCAGCTCATTTCGCACAGTGGGAACCACACCATTCACAGAGACTGCACCTTGCCCAGCACCTCCTGGACAAAGGCCTCTGGCTACAAGGAGGATTTAAGGGCAGTGAGTAAATGTGTCAGCACTGAGCCTCCCTCCTAGTGGAAAAAGAGCATATCCAAAGAGCATATCCTGTTAACACTAGGTCAGTATCATCTACTTGTCAAAAATATGCCATGAATTATGAGCCAAAATTTTATTTATGGTGGAGTTAGACACATTAGGAGATTAGATGATTTATTAGCTGGAAAAGTTGAGAAGGTTCTCTGGACTTGTTTTTTAGGTGGCATCTAAGTGATCTGGATCACTGCCCACTAGTGAAATTGCTGGGTATGGTAGACAAAGAAAATGTTCCTTCTAATGATTTTTATGAGCTCTGTAGCTCCTGTTCCCAGCCGAGTGCTCTTTTCCCTTTTTTTTATTGTTGCTGAGCAAAGAATTTATAAAAAGCTTTTTCTTCCTTTTTTTTAAATTTTATTAGAAGCCCTGCTCAATTGAAATGGAAGTTCATTAAGTACTGTTCATTTCTCTTCCTGTCGTTATAACCCCATACCCCTCCGCTCTATTCAGCAGCGCCTGGCAGCCTGGCCAACATTTTAAGTCTGAACAGACTATTACAGAGATATAGATATGCAGCTTCCAACATCAAGAGGGAGTTCAGTGCCACATGGGCAGAACGTGATCACTCAGGCTAGAGGTCGACCGTAAATTTCAAATTAGCCCCTCACCTTAGAGGGGCAAATGCCCTGGACAATTAAATCGGCAGTCGGGAACTGCTGTGCCAAGCGGACTGCCTACGTTCTCCCTCTTAATTTTCATGGCACCCCTGAGAGGCAGCTGCTATTGCTGTGCCCATTTTAGAGATGAAGAGACAAAGGCCCAGAGGAGCTTAGGAACTTTGCCAAGAATACACAGCTAGTCAGAGGTGGGACTGGGATCCGAGTCCAGTTTGGCTTGACTCCAAAGCCCACGTGCTTTACCTTTACTGCACTAATTGTAGACAGTGCGGGAATCATGGTAGAATTAAGGGGGCTTGCGTGGCTCTCGGCTCCTTCTTTGACAGCTGTGCCCTTGGGTTATAATTTGGGAGCTAGGTTTATGGCAGGATGCAGTGTCACTTGGCATGAGCAAGGAGTCCCTAATGTCCTTCCTTCTGCTCCAGAAGCCTGTGACATCCATCCGACCGCTCATAGCGAAAGTTCCGTCATAGAGTTTAGCAGTGTGAGCTTCTCTGACTTAGAGTGTGGCTGGAGGAAACTTTGTTGAGATTTTATTTGAAACACTGCTGGGTAAGAGCTTTCAAGGAGAACATCTAGAGCAAGGTTCAGAAAACAGCTCATGAAAGTGAAGCAGCAGACCTTGGGAAGAGAAATGGAGAAATTACTCAGTATAATACAGATGAGAATAAGAAGCCTGCATTTATTGAAAGAAGTAGAGAGGCAATGAAAAAAAATTAAGGTTAAAAAAGAGAGACAACTGAAATAAAAAGAGGTAACTTGCATTTGAAAGGGAATTGAGTGCTCAGAAGAATTTTTGAAAATTGCTTTCCAGTATTCCCAAGTGTGGACTTGGTTATTGGTTCAAGCCATGCTTTTAGGCCAGATTCCACAATTAAATTTTGCACAGAGTATTGTCTAATAGAACCCACAGAACTGTAGTCACCAACCTAAGACTGGGTCTTTCAGGTTGTCACGTAACTCTCTGTTCTTTTACCTGCTCTAATCAAATGGTGAAAAGGTTTAACTCTTGGAGATTTCTACCTCCTCATGACTATAATATTCATAGCAGACTTGTGAGTTCCATGAACATAGATATACCTATATTCAAAAAATAAGTGCATTCCAAAGCCAACTCATCGATCTTTCCATTTATCCACTCTTGCTTTTGCTGTTTCCTTCTATGAATGTGGGTAACCAAGAGCTGACTTTAGAAACTGTTTACATTTTGGCTTCCATGCCTCTGGAGTAGGATGAAAATATCTAATAATATTTTTCCTCTGGTGGTGAGATGTCAGACTATATTTGCACAGTCTGCATCTCCCAGGCTGGCCTGGAATGTTGGATAGCAGTGTTGCAGAAAGAGCAGCGTGTACACACAAAAATGCAGCCTTCCCTAATTGACCCCCTCGGACCTGATGTGTGCTTTGTTCCTCAGCTTCTTGGTACGTAGGTATCCAGTTTGCATTCTGTTCCACTGCATTTTGTACTCACTTATATACTGTATTTTTGTTGGGCTTTTTTTCCCCTCATAAACAGATTTTTTAAAAATCCGATCTGTGAAAATAAATTAATAATAAATTCTGCCATGTTTGTTTTGCTTTAAAATTGTAAAGGATAAACTATAAGATACTTCTATCTATTTAGTTTTCCAAATACAATTAAAATTAAAGCTGACTTGCTAAAATTGAATTTACACTCAGTTTTTTCCATTGTACAACTCTTGAAGAAAAGACACTAACCTTATGTGTTATGTAACTTCATCTGCCCTGTGAGCCCTCGTACAGGCCCTGCTCTAATTACTTTTTAGACCTCCCTGCTGGAGGAGATGCTCTGCCCCTTTGTCCCTCAGGACACAGTATTGATGGCTTCACTTCTAAAGGCAGCTATCAGAAACCAAAATCATAGACATGTGGATTTTCTCAGAAGCCTTTAATGAAACTTGGGTTTTCACCTCTCATACCAAAATAAGCAAGGGAAAAAATAGAAATCAGCCCAACAGTACTTTAAAATTGATTTTTGTATTTATCTTCTAATGCAAATGCCAGAGAAAATGCCTGCTTCCTGGGTTTGTTTAGTTGTTTTTTGCCTGAGGTATCTTCATGTCAGTTTTTGACCCACAGCACTTTCGACTGCATAAAGAACTCTAAACATAAGCATTGGTAATAGAAATGCTGACACAACCCAACTGTCACTCCTGGAATATGTCATTGAATGTCTGCACACATGCCAGGATCCTGTACTTGGGGTAAGTGAAGAATAAGGCCACTGTTCAGTTTCCAGCGTCTAACAGGGGGAGAGTATGGAGGGTCGTGCCCTCTGTTTCTCATCTCCCCCCCTTTCATCATCTCCCCCCACACACCGTGCCCTGGGGAATGGTCACAGCTTAATTATCTTTTGTTCCAAGGCCAATTAGACCTTCAGAGGGTACAGTGTATGTTGCCATCACTCATGCTCTCATGAGACTCTGTCCTGTGATCAAGTGTTTTCAAGTCCGTAGAGAAAGGAGGACTGACAATGTTGGGCCAACATAACATGAAGAGTCTGTGTACCATCAAACGCGAGCTTGGATCTTGTTTCATCAGGGAAGGAATATGATTTTCACAGCAGTCTGGTGCATTAAGAACAATATACAGAATCACGCAGTGAGTCTGTTATATTTGACTCTGTTAATGGGATTTACGTATGGAACATCAGTTTCCTCTACAGACGTAATTGAGTACATATTTACCGTGATATGAAAACTGCAAGCATATGTAGGGTGTGTGTAACGTTAAATTTTAAGAAACGTAATGAAGAGGAAAATCAGAGAAAACCTGAAAATATGCAAATAATGAAATTATTAATTTGAATTTTTTGCTCAAGATATATGTGAAGCAGCTATGCCCTCCATAATACTCTGTGGAAATACAACAACAGATAGATGATCTTAATGTGTTACCATCTTCCTTTTTGGATTAATTTTTTAATAGAGCCATAATGCCTGATGGGCGGTTCCTAGGGTCTGGCGTGTGGTTCAGGAATGCTCTGTCGGTTACAGCTTCTTCCCTCAGGGCTCTGAGTGGTGTCTGGTGTCAGTAGGTCTGAGGGCCCCTTGTATTTCTTAATATAAAGGGAGTAGGGTGTTTTCCCCCAAAGCCTGGCTGACGGTTACTCCTGGGGAAAGAAGAACAGCCGGGCCAAACTGACCAGGAATATCTGGAGGCACGAACACCTGGTTAGTGGAGGTCAGCAGGTCAGGCGGTAACTGCTCAGAGCGTCATTCTTGGGCAGCGGTGGGATTACCATGGTATAAATTGGCTTCGGGGGACAAATCGATCAACCAAAAGAGGTTTAACGATTTTTAGTGTTCAGTTACAATAAGGGTTCCGACTTTCTGGACCCAATGAGGGGATGCGTGGCCGTCGACTCTGCTTAATTCTAGGCTGTGCGTCCCCCATCCAACCCCCAACACCACCATTTTTTGTTCCCAAGGCTGCCTTAGCCTAAAACAGCTTTTGGTCTTTGCTGTCTGGGAGTTAGAAATCCACAATGGCAGTGAACGTTTCTCTTTCTCCTAGTGAGCCCGTTGGCTTTGTCCTCTCCTCTTCTTGGCCTCTTTTACACTCTTGCACCAGTGACACCTCGGGACCCTCGCAGCCTCGGGGCGCCTGGGTGAGATTCCTCCCAGACCATCCGTGAGCTGCGGGTCCAAGCCCAGCGCCCCAGCCTGCCTCGCCTTGCTTTCTCCTTCTGGAATACCACCCACCTGCCTGCCCACAGAGGGAGACAATGAGACTAATGAGAAAGGAATGGGAACCAATGGGGAGAAATGCACTGAATCCTCTGGACTCCTTGGAGAGAGGTGTTTGTTCAGGGCATTATTCATATTTTTGCGGGGAAGAGCAACATTGATTTTTTTTCATCCAAGAGCCATTCTGCCTTTGCACGGAGTCACCAGAGCACTGAACCTTCCTCTTTTGTAAATGGGCAAAGTGCCTCACGCATGGCCTAATAGCACGGGCTTTGAAGCTAAATTTTTTATTTCCAGCTCCAGGCATGAATTGTTGCTTCATTTTGCAGGTGACTGGGAGATCTTCTATTCACTGGAATCCGTCTTGGGTAATACTGTATTATTTTAAATTTTCTCTCTGGGGCTTGGTGTATGAGTTCGCCAATGTCAAGCACATACTCCATTACGCATAGAATGCTCTGCACGGGCTCCAGGCTGCAAACCTACCACGCTGCTGTGTTTAAAATTTTCCTTTGCAGCCCAGCCAATCAGGTGTCCGACTAAACCTTGAAGCCAATTAGTGTGTTTCACAGAGCCAGGTGCAGAGCTGCCAGGTAGCGCCTGCAAGTGAGTTGCATTGCTCTGATGGGATCTGCACATGTTTGGCTCTATATGAAGATGTTTTCACTTGACATGGAGTCATCTTTGGTCTTGTTCTCCAACCACTCCACTAAGCAGACACACCCACACATGTTACCAATTTGATCCGCTTTCAGAGGAGGATGGTACCTAGTCTTTCTCTTCCTGCTGCTAATATTTATGCTGATGCCCCTTGGGAAACTGTATTCTCCCATCCAAAGTTCTTTCAGAGGGGAGAGGACCACAAATCTTCGTTATTATCAGGGCATTTTCTGATAACACTGCATGTCTAACTTAAATTAGCCCATAAAGATCTATTTGAGAATTTTGTGCTTTCTTTTTCAAAAATATGTTTGAAGATGGCAATTTTTCTCAAAGAAAGAACACACCTGAGTTCCTGTAATTTGGGGACTGAAGACATGGGCTCTGGTCCTATAGCTCTGCAGCTAATGAGCTGTGTGCCTGGGCAAGACACAGCCTTTTCTGAGCCACTTGGATTCACTGTTCTCTAACGAGCATGGAATCTGTAGAAGCAGCACATAGACCTAAGTGTAAATCCCTGATCCACTTTCTATTAGCAGAGTGACCTGGTCGAAGTTTTGTAGCCTCTCTTTTGGTCTCCTGACCCATAAAATGGGTATAATAATATGTACCTCAGAGGGTAATTTGGGGAGATTAATGATTTCATAGATACAGATATACCAGATTAGTGCCTGTACACGGTAGCTTTTCCAAAAATGTTCATTTTTACTTGCCTATCTCTTTGGCTTTGCTGGTTTTTTATTTCAAGTACTATACAGATATTACAACAATAAGTGGATTTTTAAAAATAATGAATACCAATACAGTTGACCGCTGAACAACGGGGGTCAGGGGCACCAACCGCCATCCACCACCCCACCCCCCAGTGGAAAATCCTCATATAACTTTATAGTCAGCTTTATACAACTTTATAAAGTTGTATAAAGATTTAAATTCTGGCTCATATACTTACTTGCTGTGTGGCTTTGGACAAGTTATATAGCCTCTATGAGTCCTCAGTTTCCCTATCTGTAAAATGGGGATCGTTTCACTTACTTCACACAATTGCGGTGAGGATGAAATAAAGTGATGCGTGTAAAACATCAAGTACGGTGCCTGGTGCCTAACTCCACAACTGTGCACATAACCGATTTCTTTTCACTAAGCCAGTGATTCTCCACTTTGGCTGTTTCTTGGAATCACCTCTGTAGCTTTTACAACTCCTAATATCCAGGCAGCACCCCAGATCATCAGACTTTCTGGAGTGGGAGCCAGGCAACAATTTTTTAAAGCGCCTCTGGTATTTCCATGTCCAGCCAAGGTTGAGCATCCCAGCGCTAGATGCACCCTGTGTGTCTCAGCCTGTCTACACGGGCTCAGCAGGAGCACAGCTCAGGAAGGCGGCAGGACTGAGGTCCAAAGGGTGGTGTGGGAGGGACTCTGGGAGCTGCTGGCAGGGCCGTCCCCAGGGTCTGACTGAGGTTAATCACCCTGGGGCCTCTCCTTTTCCCACAGCATTTTTATCTACGTGAAGCCAGCTTAAAATGGAATTCTGGAGGAGCCTAGAGAGGAATCATGTGCCGAGCAGGCAGCTTAAGGAGAGATGGTCAGCAGAAAGGGGAAGAGAGCGAAAAGAGATGGTGAGAGCAAGTTTACACCCGCAGGTCCTGACCGAGAAGGCACTCTGACCTTCAGGACAAGATAGCCAGAGTTATCTCCTTCTCCTGCAGGAGTCAAATCATCAGTGGGAAGTGCAGTGTGGTCAGTCCCAGAACCAGCAGCAAAGGTGTCACGGGAGAGCTAGTTTAGAAGCGCAGACTCTCACAATCCCCCCACAAATCTTCTGAATTAGAATCACTAGGGGTGGGGCATAGGACTATGCATTTTAACAAGGTTCCCAAGTGATTACATGCTCGTTAAAGATTGAGAAGCGCTGCTAAAGCAAAAACAGAACAAGCTTTAGAGGCAAACGGTGCTTCTGAAAGAGTTCTAGCTCTTTCACTTAATCTGTGATCTTTGAAAATTTACTTAACTTCTCTAAACTCCTATTTCCTCATCTGTAAATTGGGAATGAAAGAATTTACCTTAATCATAGACTGCCAAGGGAATTGTGGATGGAATACAGGAGTTCCGTGGACTTGGATAGGAAAAAAAAGTCATTTTTATTTTCACTAATCTCTATCTGAAATCTAGCATGCCCTTCAATTATGGACATAGGCAAGAGATCACAGTAGTATTAGTAGCCCATAACTGTCAGCGGTAGAAATCACAGATATTTTCATATCACATTACAGTTCTCTGCAATTAGATATTTACAGTATCTCTACATATCCTTTGTGTTCATCTACTTCAAAATTATAGTTTTTAGACTTACCAGATCTCAATACTTAATGTATTAATAATGAGGCACATACATTACTCTATCATAAATGTGTTTTAGTTTTATAAAAACTGTATTTTAAACTAATTGGTTTCCTTTGTAATTTTATTTTTTATTGCCTGCATTTGAAAACTATTCTGAAAAAGGGTCCAGAGGTTCAAGGCACAAAAAAAGGTTTAAGAGAAGCCTGTCTTGCCTTGCAAGTTGTTGTGATGATTAAACAATGGAATCAGATGTGTCTAACACTTGGCAGAGACACAAATAACAGCAGCCTGATTGCCCTCCTCCGCATCATCCATCATCGTGTTTGTCCTCAACCTGGACCAAACCATCCTTCAGCCTTTTCTGGGGGTCCATCAGAATGCATAGTGTCTAGTCAACTTCCCCCACAGGTATTTTTCTAGCTAATTCTGGTTTTATTGAATGAGAGTTAGTGTTTACTGAATGGCTGCTCTGTGCCAGAGAGGTGAAGTAAGCTGTTTGGAATCACACAGCTGGTAGTGGGAAAGGTGGCATTCAGCCTCCACACTGCCATGCATATGCCTACATCCAGGCATAGGGGCACAGATGAAGGGCTCCTGCATCCTCCTGGTTCAAGAAGGCAACAGAGGGTTATCATCTGGCTCACTAAGCACCTATAATCTCTTAGTTCTTGTACATTCCATAAACATTTATTGAGCATTTACTATGTGCCTGGCTCTGTGCCAGTTGCTAGGATACCCAGCTGAGTAAGTCTTGAGCCCTGCCTCTAAGAAGACACTATGTGCTCTGGAAGCACAGAAAGAAAATCCCTGGGCTTCCCTGGTGGCGCAGTGGTTGAGAATCTGCCTGCTAATGCAGGGGACACGAGTTCGAGCCCTGGTCTGGGAAGATCCCACATGCCGCGGAGCAGCTGGGCCCGTGAGCCACAATTACTGAGCCTGCGTGTCTGGAGCCTGTGCTCCGCAACAAGAGAGGCCGCGATAGTGAGAGGCCCGCGCACAGCGATGAAGAGTGGCTCCCACTTGCCACAACTAGAGAAAGCCCTCGCACAGAAACGAAGACCCAACATAGCCATAAATTAAAAATAAATAAATAAATAAAAATTAAAAAAAAAAAAAAAAAAGAAAATCCCTAACCCAGCGGGGGCAAAATGTAGAGACAGAAATGAGGGGAGGGTCCTCCAGTCACTTGGGTACAGTGTGAAGTTTAAAATGGTTAATTTTACACGTCAACTTGTCTGGGCTATAGTGCACAAATATTTGGTGAAAGGTTACTCTGAATGTTTCTGTGAGGGTGTTTTTTTGCCTGAGTCCAGCATTTAAATTGGTAGACTTTGAATAAAGCAGATTGCCCTCCATAATGTGGGTGGGCCTCATCTAATCAGTTAAAGAAATTAGTATAAAGACTGACCTCTCCTAAGCAAGAAGGAATTCTGCCAGCAGATGACCTTCACATTTGACCTGCAACATTGGCTCTTCCCTGGGTCTCCAGCTTCCTGGCCCACCCATCAGATTTTGGACTTGCCAGCCTCCATAATCACATGAGCCAATTACTTAAAATAAATCTCTCCATATATACATACATATCCTATTGGTTCTCTTTCTCTGGAGAACCCTGACTAATACAAAATCCAACTGGAGCAGGATGGAGGAATAAGGCATCTCTCAATTATATCTCCCCTTCAACAACAATTTAGCATCCATCTACAGACAAAAGTGCTTTATGGTAGTGGTGGGATTCAGCATCACACAGCAAGGGACCCAGGAAGAGTCTAGCCCACCCATGCATCAGGGTCCTTGGTCCTGCCTGTGAACCCTGAAGTGGTTCATGAACTGGCTAGAGCTCTTCTTGGCCACAGTACAGGAGCCCCTGATTTAGGCAATCACCCATGGGCAAGAGAGCCTTAGTGGAAGTCCAGTGGAGAAGGTCCAGGACATCGTTGGAGCAAAGAAATCAGATTGGAGGCATTAGAAAGGGTAAGAGGACCAAGTTGACTTTATCCCATCAACCACCACCCCTGCCCTGGGTGGGCACAGCTTGGACCCAAGAGAGCCCTTCTTGGCCTGTGATTTCCCCCCACAGGGGAAAGTGAGAGCATGTGAATGAGCGTCTGGCTTCTCCAGCTGTGCAGGATGCTGCCACAGAGGCCCAGTTCTCTCTCACTCCATCCAGAGTACTGAGTTGTGAGCTGCACAACTAGGGGGCTGTGAGCAGCTGGGGGGACATGAAGCTCATAGGTCTCCAAACAAATTCAACTAAAAAAATCTCTTCTTGAAAACATATTATAACGAAACTATCAAAAATCAAAGACAGAAACTTAAAAGCAGCAAGAGAAAAGAAGCTCACTGCTTTCAAGGGAACCCCCAAAAAGCATCAGTGAATTTCATCGCAGAAACCTTGCAGTCTAGAAGATAGTAGAATGATATATGTAAAGTGCTGAAAGGGAAAAAACAAAAACAAAAAAACTTGCCAACCAAGAATACTTTATCTGGTAAACTTGTCCTTCAGAAATGAAAGAGGGATAAAACATTCCCAGACAAGCAAAGGCTGAGAGGAGTTCATCACCACTAGATCTACCTTACAAGAAATGCTAAAAGGAGTTTTTCAAGCTGAAATGAAAGGATGCTAATTAGTAACTTGAAAACATGACAAAATACAACACACTGGTAAAAGTAAGTATATAACCAAATTCAGAATATTCTAATATTGTAATATGGTAGTGTGTTAACTCTAGCAAAAAGGTTAAAGAACAAATGTGTTAAAAAAATAACTATAGCTACAATTACTTGCTAATGAATACACAATATAAAAAGAGGTAATTTGGGACATCAAAAACATCAAAGGGGGAATAAAAAGAGTTTTTGTGTGAGGTCAAAGCTAAGTTGTTAGTGGCTTGAAATAGACTGTTAGGGGCTTCCCTGGTGGCGCAGTGGTTAAGAATCCACCTGCCAATGCAGGGGACACGGGTTTGAGGCCTGGTCCGGGAGGATCCCACATGCCGCGGAGCAACTAAGCTGGTGCATCACAACTACTGAGCCTGTGCTCTAGAGCCCGCGAGCCACAATTACTGAGCCCACATGCCACAACTACTGAAGCCCATGTGCCTAGAGCCCGTGCTCTGCAACAAGAGAAACCACCACAATGAGAAGCCCGCACACTGCAAAGAAGAGTAATCCCCGCTCGCCACAACTAGAGAAAGCCCGCACGCAGCAACAAAGACCCAACACAGCCAAAAATAAATAAATAAAATAAATAAATTTAAAAAAAAAGAGAACAACTGTGAAAATGATTTATTAAAAAAAGAAATAGACTGTTATATCTATAAAATGCTCTATGTAAGCCTCATAGTAACCACAAAGCAAAAACCTATTGTAGATACACAAAAAATAAAGAGAAAGGAATCATAATGTACGATGCCAGAAATCATCAGTTCACAAAGGACAACAGCAAGAGAGGAAGAAAGGAACAAGGGAACTACAGAACTGCCAGAATACAATTAATAAGATGCTGTTAGTAAGTTCTCACCTATCGATAATTACTCTAAATGTAAATGGATTACAGTGTTCAATCAAAAGGCAAAAAGTAGTTGACTGGATAAAAAAATGAGACCCAACTATATGCAGCCCACAAGAAAGCAGCAATAACTATACTTGTATCAGAAAAGACTTTAGGGCTTCCCTGGTGGTGCAGTGGTTAGGAATCTGCCTGCCAATGCAGGGGACATGGGTTCGAGCCCTGGTCTGGGAAGATCCCACATGCCACGGAGCATCTAAGCCCATGCGCCACAACTACTGAGCCTGTGCTCTAGAGCCCGTGAGCCACAACTACTGAGCCCACACACCACAACTACTGAAGCCCACGTGCCTAGAGCCTGTGCTCCACAACAAGAGAAGCCACCACAATGGGAGACCCATGCACTGCAGTGAGGAGTGGCCCCCGCTCGCTGCAGCTGGAGGGGGCCTGTGAGCAGCAGCGAAGACCCAATGCAGCCAAAAATAAATAAATTAAATAAATAATTTTTTTTTTAAAAAGTAGACTTTAACTCAAAAGCTGTAAGAAGAGAAAAAGAAGGTCATTATATAATGATAAAGGTGTCACTTCATCAAGAGAATATAAACAATATATGCAGTCAACATTGGAATTCCTAAATATGTTATTAAGCAAATACTAACAGGGAATTCCCTGGTGATCCAGTGGTTAAGAATCCGCCTTCCAGTGCAGGGGACGCATGCTTGATCCCTGGTTGGGGAACTAAGATCCCACATGCCACAGGTCAACTAAGCCCGCACGCCTCAACTACTGAGCCCACGCACCTGAGCCCGTGTACTGCAACTACAGAGCCCACACGCTCTGGAGCCTGTGCGCTGCAATGAAAGATCCCACGGGCCACAACTAAGACCTGACGCAGCCAAAAATAAATAAATAAATATTAAAAAAAAAAAGCAACGTGCTTCTATTCAGGTTTCAATTAAGATGCTATGAGATTCAAGTAGGATAAGAAATGAGATAAAAATTGGAACTAAATGTTATTTATTAAAAAAAAAAGCAAATACTAACAAATCTGAAAGGAGAAATAGACAACAATACAATTATAGTAGGGGATTTCAATACCCCAATATATCAATAAATAGATCATCCAGATAATAACCTTTGCATATATGATCAACTAATATTTAACATGGGAGCCAAGAATACTCAATGGGGAAAGAATAGTCTCTTCAGTAAATGGTGCTAGGAAAACTGGATAATCATATACAGAAGAATGAAATTGGACTCCTATCTTACACCACTCATAAAAATTAACTTGAAATGGGTTAAAGACTTAAACATAAGACCTAAAAAACCATAAAACTCCTAGACGAAAACAGAGAGAGAAAACTTTTTGGCGTTGGTCTTGGCAATGATTTTTTAGATTTGACACTAAAAGCAAAAGCGACAAAAGCAGAAATAAACAAGTAGGATTACATCAAACTAAAAAGCTTCTGCACAGCAAAGGAAACCATCAACAAAATGAAAAGTCAACCTACCAAAAGGGAGAAAATATTTGCAAACCATATATCTGATGAAGGGTTAATGTCCAAAATATATAAAGAACTCAAACAACTTGATAGCAATAAATAAATAAATAAATGTTTAAAAATAATAAAAAATAATTTTAAAAATAAATAAAAATTAAATTTTTTGGGGGGGGAAAAGGGTCTTCCCTGGCAGTCCAGTAGTTAGGACTCCACATTTCCACTGCAGGGGGTGCGGGTTCGATCCCTGGTTGGGAAATTAAGATCCCACATGCGGTGGAGCGTGGCCAAAAAATTAAAAATAAAAAATCTTATTAAAAAGTGGGCAGAGGTAGACATTTTCCAAAGAAGGCATACAGCTGGCCAACAGTTTCATCAGGGAAATGCAAATCAAAACAACAATGAGATATCACCTCACATCTCTTAGATATCTTCAAAAAGATAAGTGTTGCCGAGGATGTGGAGAAAAGGAAGTCATTGTGCACTGTTGGTAGAAATATAAATTAATGCAGCAAATAAGGGAAACAACATGGAGGTTCCTCAAAAACTTAAACAAAAGACTACCATATGATCCAGCAATCCCATTTCTGGGTACATATCCAAAGGAAATGAAATCAGGACATCAAAGAGATATCTGCGCTCCTATGTTCAGTGCAGGATTATTCACAATAGCCAAGATACAGAAACAACCTAAGAGGCCATCAACGGGTGAATGGATAAGGAAGATGTGATGTGTGTGTGTGTGTGTGTATATTTATATACATATATAAATGTACATATTTATATATACACAAAATGGAATATTTTTCAGCCATGAGAAGGAAGAAAATCCTGCTGTTTGCAACAACATCGATGGACCTTGAGGGCATTATGCTGCGTGAAATAAGCTAGACAGAGAAAGACAAATACTATATGATCTTACTTATATGTGCAATCTAAAAAAAGCCAAACTCATAGAAACAGAGAGTGGAATGGTGGTTGCCAGGGTCTGGGGCATGGAAGAAATGGGGAGATGTTGATTAAAGGGTACAGACTTTCAGTTATAAAATGAACAAGTTCTGGGGATATAGTATATAGGATGGTGACCATAGTTAACAAAACTGTATTATATATTTGAACGTTGATAAGAGAGCAAATCTTAAATGTTCTCACCGCAAAAATTAAAAATGCTAATTATATGAGGTGATGTAAATGTTAACTAACATTACTGTGGAAATTAGTTTGCAATATAAGTGTATATATATATTATATATAAGTATCAAATTATCACATTGTACACCTTAAACTTATACAAAGTTATCTGACAATTATATCTCAATAAAGGTGGAAAAAAATAAAATTAAAAATTAAACAAACAAACAAAAACCCGAAGTCCAACTGGCTCTATCCACCTGTGATTATGCTTCGGTGTGCTTTACTTTTTGTCTGAATATGTCTTATATTACAAGGCTCCTGGTCTGGGATTCTGAGTCCCCAAGAGATTTTTGTTTCATTACAGACCCTTTGTGGCAGTGTTGTATCTAGGCTAATATAAGCAGTGCTGGGAAGCCTGGGGTTAGGAAGGAAAGGAAATAACGTTTATTGAGTGCCTACTGAGTGATGGGCACTGTGCATTTTACATTCATTTTAACCTCTAATTATTAGTATACAAAAAAGTAAATGGAATTGTGCCCATTTTACAGACAAGGAAACTGAAGCCTGGAGAGAGTAAGTGACTCTTCTGTGATCACCCAGCTAGCAAGGAGAATCAGAGCTGGCATCCAAACCTGAGTCTCTGCCTGACACCCAAGACAACCAAGGCCAGGCTCTTCAAGACACAGGGTGTCACCTCCCACAGAAAGCGCTAGGCCCGGGGAATAAGACCTCCAGCTCCTTAGAGACCTCACTCCCTCGCTGGCACAGCTTCCTACCCCCAAGGGTCCCCTGCAACCACACTAGCCCCTCCCGTGAGAGATTACTCTATGCCCTGCTTGAAGCCCATGCAGAAGATCACCAAATCGCCAAATAAAGGAGCCCTTTGGTCTCAGTAGAGTCTTTGAAACATCCCACTTTGACGTTGGCCCCAGAGCTTGGGTTTCACCCAGACTCTCCGGGTCTCAGTTGTGTTGATCATCAAGGGCCTCTTGACTTACTTCCATATGTCACTCCACCAGGACCCTGCCATTTTGCTCTACTGATAGGAACATCACGTGGGCAGAGCCAAAATCTCTCCTGCAGACCCAGAAGATGACATCTATTGCTGGTTTCCTTATCTGTGTTCCCTTTCATCCATCAGACAAGGAAATTAAATTGGTCTGGCACCATTGGCTCTCCAGAAAGCTCCTTTGGCTGCTCAATCTACCAAAGAGGGTGGATTTTTTTTTTAAACATCTTTATTGGAGTATAATTGCTTTACAATGGTGTGTTAGTTTCTGCTTTATAACAAAGTGAATCAGTTATACATATACATATGTTCCCATATCTCTTCCCTCTTGCATCTCCCTCCCTCCCACCCTCCCTATCCCACCCCTCTAGGTGGTCACAAAGCACCGAGCTGATCTCCCTGTGCTATGCGGCTGCTTCCCACTAGCTATCTATTTTACATTTGGTAGTGTATATATGTCCATGCCACTCTGTCACTTCGTCCCAGCTTACCCTTCCCCCTCCCCATGTCCTCAAGTCCACTCTCTACATCTGTGTCTTTATTCCTGTCCTGCTCCTAGGTTCTTCAGAACCTTTTTTTTTTTTTTTTAGATTCCATATATATGTGTTAGCATACGGTATTTTTCTCTTTCTGACTTACTTCACTCTGTATGACAGTCTCTAGGTCCATCCACCTCACTACAAATAACTCAATTTCATTTCTTTTTATGGCTAAGTAATATTCCATTGTATATATGTGCCACATCTTCTTTATCCATTCATCTGTCGATGGACACTTAGGTTGCTTCCATGTCCTGGCTATTGTAAATAGAGCTGCAATGAACAGTTCCAATTTTAGTATATGTGCTGCCAAAGCAAGCACAAGAGGGTGGATTTATCTGGGTGTTTCTTTTTGGAGTGAGTGAACAGGCCTTTTCAGAGCCGCCCACAATTAGCTGAAAGGCCTGAACTGCCGTGCCAGGCCCACCTGTCAAGAGGATGGCGGCCAAATGGGGCAGATGGGATCCAAGCCAGGCCAGCAGAGAGCCTCTTAATTTAGCCTCGGAGTCCTTTTCCTCTCTTCTCTGGGCACCCTGGAAATAAGACAGCGGTGGAAAACAAGAACATGAGTCAGAGAAAAACATCCAGGAGCCTGTGTGTTAAAAACTCACCTCCAGACTGCAACAGTGATTGTTTAGAAGAGAAGAGCTGAGGGACTTCCCTGGCGGTCCAGTGGTTAAGACTCTGCACTTCCACTGCAGGGGCACGGGTTCAATCCCTGCTGGGGGGAGTAAGATCCTGCGTGCCGCACGGCCAAAAAAAAAAGAGAGAGAAGAGCTGAAAACCAGAATTAAACACTGGTTTTGCTCATGCTGCCTGGAAGGCTCTCCCTTGCCTTGTTTTTTTGGGGGAATAAATGTCTACTTCTCCATCCTTCAAAGGGCGCCCCCTTTCAGGGGCTTTCCCAGCACTGCCCCCACCCCACCCCACCCCCCCCCCCCCCCCCGCCCAGCTCCTCAGGCAGAGCCCACTGGCCCTTCTTCGTGAATCCTTTGCACAGTGAGATGACCTCTTGGTGCAATTGTGGGTGCAGGTTATATATTTTTATTTTGACATGCTCCAAAAGGGAGGTAAGGTGGATTGCAAATATGTAACTAGAATGTAAAATAAACCATTTACTTTAGGTGACAAGATCAGTGCAAAGGGAGATAAGGGTTAGAAAGGTAAGAAACAACAAAGGGTGGCATTTGTGCATAAATTACGTACTCCGGGATCTTATACTCAGGTTTCAGGTGGGCCATAGCTGCTGCTCTAAGCTTTCCGGCAGCCAACGCAGCTCTGTGAGGGGTTGTGAACAATGCCCTCCACAATGTCCTTAGAAGGGACGCTATACGTTTCATGGGGCTGTGTCATATAACATCCTTTCCTGTCCACCCATGACATCGCACCTAAGTGCCCTTCAGGGAAAGCAGTTCTACAGGGCGGCCAATACAATTTTGGCCTGGTTAGATTCACAGATAGGCTTTACTGAATCAGGGGAGTTGAAGATCTTGCTGACTTCAGCGGAGATTTGGATAAGTGTTGTGTGGTGCTCATTAAGGAGTATTCATTCTTTTTTTTTTTTTTTAAATTTATTTATTAATTTTTGACTGTGTTGGGTCTTCGTTTCTATGCGAGGGCTTTCTCTAGCTGCGGCAAGCGGGGGCCACTCCTCATCGCGGTGCGCGGGCCTCTCACTATCGCGGCCTCTCTTGTTGCGGAGCACAGGCTCCAGACGCGCAGGCTCAGTAGTTGCGGCTCACGGGCCCTTCTCAGTGATTCTGTGCGCCTGTCAATATCCCTGTAATGAGTTCATTTCCTGCTTAAATCAGCCTGAGCTGGTTCCAGTTGTCGCAAGAAAGAAACTGTCTGATGTACAGAGCTCTTCTACTCTGCCTCTTGCCACCGACACATAGAGGGAAGGAAAGTCAAACCGCTGTGAAGATCGGGGGTGCATAAGGACATAAGGACACAATCTAGGTCGGCCCACAGAGAGTCACTAAGAGGCATAGATAGGGAAATTGAACCAAGGGAGACTGTTCCAGTGCTGGCCCCCTGGAATCTCAAAGCCTGGAATTACATTGTCCAATATGGTAGCCAGCAGCTACATGTGGCTGTTTAAATAGAAACTTAAATTATCTACAATTAAAATTAAATACAATTAAGATCTTATTTTCTCAAGTGCGCTAGCCGCATATCAAGTGTTCAATAGCCACATTCACCTAGTGACTACCATTTTGTACAGCAAAGATATAGAACATTTCCATCGTTGGAGAAAGTTCCATTGGGCCACACTGCCCTAGAACCTTGAAATTCCAGACTGAGTGGCAGGATTACTGCCTTATTTGGTCACATCTGTCCTTTCTGGTGTTTGATGAGGCTCCGAGTACAAAGGCAGTGGGGCAGCAGTTCTATGCTTCTCTATCCTGGTGGACCTCAAATCCACACCAGCTGGCAGGACCAGGAAACCCTGGGTGTGCCCTGTGAGAAACAGTGGGGTCATGGGGAGCCCCCTTTACCCTCCTGTATGTTCGTCTTATGTTCCCTTTATACTGCTTGTTGTTGGCTGCCCCGGAGGAAACAAAAGTAAAGGCAACTTTGAATCTAGCCCGCAACATCATTCTCATCATTCCAGGACCTGGACCGGGCTCTGCAGCCTAAGCCAGTGTAGAGGCTGCCTGAGGGATGCAGGATGTGTGTTAGCGACGGGGGCTACATGCTCACCCAGGACCTAGCATGGTGCTTGGCATATTGGAAGCACCCAGCAAACATTCACTGGATTGACATGGGTCTAATGCAGACTCCAAGGGACCTGACTTAGGACAGTCGGATAATTTTCATGCCAGATACCTTTCATCCAACGGTTGAAGGAGACGCTAATAATGACGATATGATGGTGAAGGTATGAAAAAAATGGGACTTAAGAGTATAAACTCATTATAATTGGAATTAGCCAAAAGTAGAGTACACATGGCAGAAACCCCGGTGACAGAAGGAGCTCTCTGAGGGTTTGGTGGAATAAATGACTCAAACAGTTGGATTTGTCTAAAAGCAGTGAAACTGAATTCCTTCTACGATACTGGGATAAACAAAATGTAATCTACAGCATTGTCCTAGCTCATCCAAATCGTGTCTTCCTTTTTCATGTAAGTAATTGAAAAAAAACTGCGGAGACCTTTAGGAGCCTTATCTTATTTGGATCCGATTTTAACCAGAACGCCGAACATTTCATACTGAAGGCGAGTGCAGCATTGCTGTAAACGCAGGTGAACTTGAGGGGGAAGGAGCGCCCCTGTACAAATGCAAATGTTTAAAGCGACTCAACAATTTTCCACTTGCAGCTGCCCGTTTTATCTCTCGCAAAACTAGTAATGATACAAGCAGTTGATTATGGTTTACAATAGCAATAAACCTCTCACAATTGGTTGTTTCCAAAATAAATAGCCATTCTGTTAAATGTTAAATAACAAGTCATAAACGGCGAACAACCAATTTCTTGTGGATTATTGCCTGAATAAATTTCAACAGGAATGGCAGATCATTAAGCTATAAACGCCACAGATCAAAACCATTGAAAAGTTTTTTAAAAAATCAATCAAGGAATTCATCAAGGACTCCCATTTTACAAACCAAATCACACCACACATTGTAACGTATTCTTTGGAGCTTTTCCTTTGCTGTTCATGGTTAGCTCTATTCTTGCCCAAATCCTTCCAAACTTTTTCAGAATACCTTTTTTTTTTTTTTGGCCGTGCTGCACGGCTTGCAGGATCTCAGTACCCCAAGCAGGGGTCGAACCCATCCCTCACCCCACAAAAAAAAGAATACCTAGCCTGGTAGTTAAATTGGCCCATTCTGAGAGCATGCAGTTTCACTCAGCTGCATTCTATAAGCCCTACATTTAACGTCTACAATATTCCAATTGATAAAACACAGACCTGTCCACTAAGTTAAACATCTGAGTCAAAGCTCAGTGGCAAATATATTCAAACTGCAGCTCTAATAGAGGCTGTTCTTACAAGAGGAGCCAACTTCATGCGGGTGACTGACAGAAGATTCCTCGCCATAGCAACCGGGGTTATCTCTCTGGAATAACAACACTAACCTCTTTCATAACCAGTTTTTCATCCTTAAGTTTCAAAGGCAGTTGCATGCATATTGTGTGATCCTTTATTTTTATTTTTGAATGAACAGTTAGCACTTAGATAAAAATAAAACAAGACGCAGGGAAACCAAATTAATTTCGCATTCTTCCTGAAAAAAAGCGTTACAATGGGTCTTGTAGGCAGAACAGTTAAAGGGCAGGAAGGGTCCCTGTGTCTTCTGAGCACAGAGGGATGGCAGAGAGATTTCGATTCATCTGCCGCCTCTGAAATAGCCCTACTGCACTGATTTGCTTTGTGCTCTCATGGGATCAGGGTAAAGAATTTTTTTCAGATTTTATTCCTGCCTCATTATTTGACCTCATAATCCCTAATAAACACACACACACACACACACACACACACACACAAACCCCTTAGGTATGATCCAGTGCAAAGTAATAAATGGTCTGTAGAGAATGGTAGAAAAATGTATATTCTCTCCGGAAAAACATGCATATTCCATCACCTTTTTGAAAGAAATTGCTAAATGAATCTCAAACCACCTCCTCTGTCTTATATCTAATGCTCTAGGGAAGCCATAGACATCAGTGTCTTTCAATGTCACTGAAGTGTCTCACCAGCCCCTCACAGGGATGCTGTGATAACGTTCTGGACCAGACTTCTAGTCAGAGACTTCAGTCTCTGCAAGTGAAAAGCATGGCCCTCAAGCCTCGAGGAACATGGAGGCTGTGACGAGGAGAGACAGACCATAACCCTAGATGGACCACTGCCAAACTCTCCCCATCTCTTGTCCCAGCTCAGATCCATTTCCCATTGGAGCCAACTTGATTGCAGTTGCTCTCTTGAAAGTTTGAGTGATCCTTCTCCAGTCTTGTATATCATTCAGAGCCACAGTCTTGAAACCTAGGGCCTCACTGTAACCCTGGAGACTTTCAGTCCTCTGCTGAGGAGAGAGTAGGCAGGAAGTGAAAAAGGTGCCACTAGGGCCAAAGCAAGAGGAATCTGGGGATATGGTTTCTAAAAAGAGCCAAATAATGTGGGGCCCTAAGAGGGGGAGGGTAGCCATCCAACAGAATCGCTCCAGGTGAATCTTTGACCTGATTTGGATTTAAGCAAAGAAACTAGCCAGAAGGCATGACAAATGGATTCCAAAAGATGTTCTGTATAGCAATTTTATCCTAAGTTTGGAAGTAGGAAGAACTCTTTGAGATCTCCATTGTATTGGACACAAACACTGCAGGCCTCCTAAGAAACCCTTCGTGGCCACCTTGTTTCCAAAGATGAAGCCCCAGTTGTTGGCTGCTCACTGAGAAATGGTGTCCAGGGCAGCACCACTGTATCACGGTTGCTTCTTGTCTTCCCTCCTTGTTTTCCGCCTTTTTTCCTCTTACTCTCACCTCTCCAGGGTTTCACTTCCCAAATAAATTAGCTGCACTATAATCCTTGCCTCAAGCTCTGTATGGAGGGTGGGTGTGGAGGAAACCACCTGGATGAATCAGACTCAGGGCTGGGGCAAGGTTCTCTAGACACTTTATAGGCAAAGGAGTGGGTGATGAAAAGCATGGCCCTTCTCTTTGAGGGAATACAAAGATTCCTTCATTTGCTAAATGATCCGTGACATTACAGCCACCTTGGGAAGTTGCTTCCCAGAGGCTGAGGTTTGAGGAAAGGTTGCTTAATTGCTTTTCAGAAATAGGGTAATGGGCCTTTTTTACTCATCAGCAAAGGGCCGAACTGGGAGCAAATGAAGCCTCCTGGCATCCAAGGTGTTCGCAATTAGTTTCTCCTAAAACAGAAGAGAACTTTCTTTCAATAGTCAAAAGAACAATAGCAACACCAGCAAAACCCCACAAACTGCCGGTCATCAGACGGAGGAGACCTCATGCCCACCTTGAACCCACACAGAGGTGGCAGTGCCCTCCCGGCCCAGAGGGAGGAAAGCCGGTGCTCTACTCTGCACTCAATGGCCTCCTCACGAAGTCTTGCTCAACCCTGCGGCACCTGTAAATACTTCATTATTTACGGGTGTGCTGGTTTATTCATGCGCTGGCCCAGCATCCTGTGATCTCTCTCTGTGTTGCGGAGTCTGTGTGGGGCTGGTTGGTTGCAGCTGGCGCTAATGAGGCCAACGTGTGGTTCAATCCCCACGGGGGCCAGTTAACTTCAGTCCGCTCCTCGGCCGGAGGCCACACCCAACCACGGCGCTTGCGTGCACTTCCGGCCAAGGGCATCCAGGGAAGGGGGCGTGGCTTAACACTCCGCCCCCACCTCTGCTGGAGAAAGTTACTCCGCATGGTGCCTTCACTCCTGCAGAGGTCAGCATGGTTTTCTCCAAGATTACCTCTTCGATCCTCTCTAAAGAGGTATGTATTTTTTAGAATCTTCCTTTTTCTTTCAATGAGTGGGTATTTACCAAGCACCTGTTATGCGTTAAGAGCACACTCCTTTGAGCCCCTTTCTCATTTATTCTTCATGCACTAGAATGCAGTCTCCTAGGGGGAGAGGCGCTCTGTGGACCTCAGGAAATAAACTAGGTGGCGTTACAGATTTTTGTATGTTTCTGCATAATGTTAATATACTAGAAAACATTTATTCACTCAATAAATATTTATTGACTATTATGTCTTTCTTGGACACCTAGGGATACAACAGTGAAACAAAACAGCTTAAACAATTCCTATTCTCATGGAGTTTGTTTCAGTGTGGCGAGTGATAGAGAGTAATAAGAAAAGCTAGTTAAAACATATGTATGTTCCCTGATGGTAAGTGCCAAGGAGGAAAATAAAGCAGGAGCACGGATGGGGGTTTGCTGGGAAGGCTACTGCGATTGGAAATGCTGCGGTCAGGGTAGACCTCGCTGAAGCGACATTACGTGAGGACCCTTTGCCACGTGCCCTTGGCCGGAA
This sequence comes from Balaenoptera borealis, assembly GCF_965194805.1. Taxonomy (NCBI): domain Eukaryota; kingdom Metazoa; phylum Chordata; class Mammalia; order Artiodactyla; family Balaenopteridae; genus Balaenoptera; species Balaenoptera borealis. Next base: position 24,708,481 of record NC_138877.1, on the reverse strand, counting down.
GCGCACACAAGCTCCAGTGTCGGGTGCAGCCTCCGGCCGTGGAGCAGACGGAAGTTAACTGGCTCCCGTGGGGACTGAACCCAGACATTGGCCTCATTAGCACCAGCTGCAATCTGGGGAGAGAGAGTGAGCTGCGTGGGTAACAGAGGGGAGAACGGTCCAGGCAGAGGGAACAGCAAAAGGTGGAGACCACGAGGAGGGAGCATGCGTGGCCAGTTGGAGGAACAGCAAGGAGGCCCTAGCGGCTGGGACAGAGTGAGTGAAGGTGGCAGTGGAAGATGCACCAAGGAAGCGGGGAGGGAGGGGGACCAGGGAGGGTCCACGGGCGCTCGGAAGGGCTTTGGCTTCTTTTGGAAGAAATCAGAAAAGGCTCATCAGAGACGTTACTTTGGACCCGGGTGGTACAGGCTGAGCGGTGTTCATGTGTGCGTCTGCACTCCCCTGGAGGGGGCGCTGCCGGACCTCGCGTGCGATTCGGGAGATGACTGTGCAGGTGCCGGCGTTGCCTTTTCAGACTTGAGGGCTGAGCGGAGGTAGCGCTGGCTCCCTGCCCCACCCTCGCCCCACCCTGTCCCCCACGTACTACAAGCCTGGGAGTCACGTGTGGTCGCATGTTGGGAGCCCACACAGAGCCTGGGATTACTTTACCCACCAGCCAGGCAGGTGGGAGCGCAGAACAGACGCGGGAGATCAAAGGGTTGAGTCATTTCTTACCTTGTAGATTACAGTCATCGTTCCCACCTGCCAAGACACAGGAACATTGCCTAGCACGTGACCCAAGGCCACGTGAGTGAAGGAGAAAGCAGAGGCGTCCCGAGTTCCAGGAAGGAAGGTGTTGCCTTGGGGTTATGGAGGGGAGGGAAGGGGTAACTGTAGAACGCTTAGAGAAAGGGTGAGATTTAAGTGGGTCGTGAAGCATGGGAGCGATGTGGGTCTGTGGACAGGAGAAGGGAGGGATTTCAAGTCTTTGTCCCTGAGTGAGGAACGGTAGGACATTTGGACACATTCAGGGGTCAGGAATAGGGTGATCTAGGCTAGAACGGAGAGGCCGTGTTGGGAAAGAGCGAGAAAAGGCTGGCAAAGAGTGGGCCACGTTGTGGAACTCCTGGCATGCCAGCGGGAGAAGTTCGGACTTTTCCTGGGGGCGATTTGCTGCATTAGATGGCAGGGCTGTAGCAGACAGAACCGTGTCTGTTTCCTTTACGCCTATATATGTGTACGTGGTAGTCTTGCGAGATATAAAATACGGGAGACCCAGTTAAATTTGGATTTCAGATAAACAATGAATAATTCTCAGTATAAGTATGTCCCATGAAATATTTGGGACATAAATACAGGACACCCAGGTAAATTTAAATTTCAGATAAACAACGGACAATTATTTTTAGTGTACTGCAATATATGTCCCATGCGGTACTGGGGATGTACTTATACTTTAAAAAATTCATTGTTTATACGAAGTTCAAATTTAACTGGACATTGGGTATTTTTATTTGCTAAGTCTGTCAACCCTAGTATGTGGAGCTGAATCAATGCTGCTTTCCGATGCTGTGGCCTCCAGGCCAGAACCCCTCTCCTGCTACACTAATTGGCCCGGACAGCTCTACCACCAGGGAGCTGATTTCTTGGCCACCCTGGGTGCCGGCTCAGCTCTCTGATGTCTCCAGCCTAGGAGTTACCCCTGAGAACTGTGGGGCTCCCAGCTGCCTCCCCAGGGACCAGCTGCAGCTCTCCACCCCTGCCTCTCTAGACATGGAATAGGAACGCTGACTTTGCCAGCAGAGCAGTGGCAGCGCTGAGAATCAATATCAGTCCTGTTGTGTAGGGTGAGGGAACACAGCCTGCTACCCGAAGTCAGTATTGATTATGCAAGCGGGCTGCCCTCAACCAAGCAGGCGTGATGAAACAGGATGCTGGTGGCAGCCTGCCCTTTCATGGGGAACTCTTCAGCTATCCCTCAAAGTCTAACAGCCTCAAAAGGGAGGACCAGCAGAGTTCTCTCCTTTCACTAATGCAATGCCTTAGGGAGCTACATTGTATTCTTTGTTTTTTCTTTTTTTTTAAAGGCAAACTTGAGAGGGGGGAAAAAAAACCCATAGCGGTCTTCTCTCCTTTGGGACTCTCTCTTCTTAAATGTGGTCCATCATTCAGTTCAAGAAACAGAGCACAAAATATAAAAACTTGGACTCCCTGGCGGTCCAGTGGTTAAGTCGTTGCGCTTCCAATGCAGGGGTCATGGGTTCCATCCCTGGTTGGGGAACTAAGATTCCACATACCATGTGGTGTGGCCAAAAATAAACCAAAAAAAAAAGAAAAAAAACCTAATAGAAGTTACATTGAAAGCCTAGAATGTTGAACTCTGTAGTGAGCATTTTGTATGTGTTGTGGGGTTTTATCCTTATGAGAATTCTATGAGAGAGACATTACTCTCCCATTTCACAGATTCAGAACTAGAGACTCACCAAGGCTCGGTGATTTGATCAGGGCCACACGGCCTGCCAGTGGGTCAGAACCTCGGTTCAAACCCAGGTCAGTTTGACTTGTAACACAACTGCTGGCCCAAGGAGCCAGACAAGCCACATACACCGCTGGTTTGTCATGCCAGCTTGTCCTTGAAAATTCCTAAATGGGAATTCCCTGGTGGTCCAGTGGTTAGGACTTGGCGCTCAGCCACAGGCCCAGGTGAGATACCTGGTCGGGGAACTAAGATCCCTGCTCTGCGCGGCCAAAAAAAATAAAGTAAAAAATTCCTAAGTGATGAACATCCTCTGAGAAACTGTCCCTGGCTGCTCTGAAAACCTCAGCTACTTCTCTCTGCTCTTAGATGATTTCCGTTCCACCTGTGTTGCAGAACCTCTGTCGTTGTGCTATAAAAACACTCACCTTGGTACATCCCCACTTATTCCCGAGGTCCTTAAGGTCAAAGTCTTTTTTCTATCAAGTGTGTCCCTCTCTGTCTTCAGGGGCCAGAATATTGTTTGGCACACAGTAGACTCTCAATATATATCTGCTCTTGGATACTATTATTTCTAATTCTCTTTTCCCATTTGTTTAGGGAGCCCAAGAATGCCGTCGTGTTGGTGTGTAGCATTGTGACTGCAGGTCTTCTGCATGCCTATCTATTTTCTTACACTGAGTTTTCTATTCTCCTGTCTTCACTGGGGACTCAGCTAACTGGTCAACACCAATACTGATAGAAGGTTCTTCTGCAGTCAAAAGATTGGACGAGTGTGGATGCCAAGACGGGTACATTTGCAAAAGTCCAAGCTGGTCTCCTCAGTTGTTCTTCCCTGTGATTTGGTGGAAGGTCGAGGGCAAAGTGAGCCCAGTGGAAGGCCTGACTTCCCAGACTCAGGGTCTTAAGGCTGATGTATTTTCAGTCACAGCGATACAGGGATGGAGTATCAGGAGAAGGATGAAAAATATGCTATTGAATGAGGATGACAGATTGGCTCTGATCTTACCTTCTCACAAAAGCTTCTTAGAAAAGTCACCCTGTTTTTGAAAAGCGTACATATTCCCACAAAACCTCTTTCAGGAAGTAGATAGGTTCATTCTCCCATGATTCTGCTTCCAGAAGGAAATGTGGGTATAAAGGGAAATGTGGGACCCCACGTGTAGTCTTGCCCTTCAGGGATGAATGGGCCGTGGAGCAGGTAGTTGGTGCTCCGCATTGGCTGAGAGGGCTGGATGAATACCCAGCCTAGCCACCGGGAGCTCAAGCACGAAGGAAGTCTGTAAATGGAGATTGCAGCACTTACACACTCCTGATCTTTGTGTTCTTCTGCACGTCCTTCAAGGGGTCTTATGACTAACAGTGATTGCCCTGTCACATTAATTCATCTCCCACAGGCTATTTTTCTTTCAGGTCCTATCTGAGGCAAAGATGACTGCGTTAAAAATCTGGGCTTGTTCTTGCTGACAGAGTTAAATTTGGTCTGTGTTTCTTCTGCACAAGAAGAAAAGTCTGAACTGCACAGAACAACTGTCTTGGGGGCACGTCCAGAGCTGAGTTTGTCTCTCTCATCTTCATCTTTTTATTGCTTTTGTTAACGGTACATATTTCAGTGGTGTCAGGATTTTTTAAGGCTCTACCTTGGGAGAAGCTCAAGAAATGGTCTGTGTTAGCATTGGTGAGGCTAAGACAGGTTTATGCATATGAGTCCGGCTGTTTATTGATCCCATGGAATGAGTAACCACTTAGAATATCCTGGCTGTGAGAAATGTAACCCTTGACCAGCCAGAGCCATTTGTCTGCCTTCCCTCTTGAGAGAAGCACATTTAAAATTCCTCACCTGGGAGGAACTTCTTGGAAAGAATATTTCATGCAAACGAATACACTCCTTGGACTTGCATTGCAATTTGGATTAGAAAATATGAGCTTGTTATGCCTGGGCATACATTTTGTTAGAGGCCATGTTGAGAATGAGAGCATGGATCATTCCGGGAGTCTTGTGTAGGATCTATCGTGGAGTAGATTGGGGATGTATTTGGCTTCACATCTTGTGTGAGGGGTTTGAATCTTGGACTGCTGCTGCTTTTGGTTTAATGCTATATGTTGCTAGGGAGGAGGCCCAACAAAGTTCAGAATTTTGAAACAAAGCGTTGCCATCTGCTGGGAGGAAATGGAGAACAGTTCTCAATTCCCATCTTGAGAGCTTTATGGTTAGTTACTGGGGGAAAGAGAACCTCCAAAAATTAAAGTCAGAGATTTATATTTTGTACACATTTTGCATTTGGGAGAATGTTAGGTTTTCCTCCAGAGGCTTGATTTTGTTTTTTAAACTAGCCAGAGTTCTGTGAAATATGTTCTCTAAAGAATGTCGAAGAAACTTCCAATCAAGAATTTTAGTTTCTACTGCTTTGGGGGCACTAATCGTGCCCCAAACATTCTGCCTCACAACCTGCCATCTTTGAGGCCTGAGCTTGGAAGGCAGACGACTGAGTGGCATTTGAGTACCTTATTAGAAAAAGGACTTGGACAGCCCTGCCTGCTGTGAGGTAATGTGGGCTGTGAGCCCTGATTGGGACTCGGTTACGCATCTGTTGCAGCCATGTGCTTGGCCAAAGATGGAGTAGGTACACAACTACAGAAACTTTAGAAATTGACTATATATATATATGTATAAAAATTATAAATTTGTATATTATTTATAAATTTATAAATATACTATCAATATATAATATTAAATAGAAAGTTTATATCATAATAAATTATATTATATTAAATATATAAATATAGTATATTTACTATAAATTTATAAATACATATATTATCTATGGATATTTATACATATACTCATCACATGGATTTTGAGAAGCTGCTGTACAGAGAATGACTGAGGGGATAAGACTATCCTTGTTTTTAAATTAATTTATTTATTTTATGGCTGTGTTGGGTCTTCGTTTCTGTGCGAGGGCTTTCTCTAGTTGCGGTGAGTGGGGGCCACTCCTCATCGCGGTGCGCGGGCCTCTCACTATCGTGGCCTCTCTTGTTGCGGAGCACAGGCTCCAGACGTGCAGGCTCAGTAGTTGTGGCTCACGGGCCTAGTTGCTCCGCGGCATGTGGGATCTTCCCAGACCAGCGCTCGAACCCGTGTCCCCTGCATTGGCAGGCAGACTCTCAACCACTGCGCCTCCAGGGAAGTCCCCGGTAAGACTATCTTGAACGCATTGGCTCATACTCAGCGTAAGGGATGTAGGAAGTGGTGTCTGCCCTGGTGCTCCTCTCCGAAAGTCGTGGACGTCATCATCCAGGGTATGTGCTAAAACCAGATTTCAGCACCTTTCTGGTTTTTGCCTCTCAGATGCTAAAGTGTTCATGAATCTCCACAATATCTAGGACAGAGTGCGTAACTCTTCTGGTTACTTCCAGGTAATAACGTACATTCTTATTAACAGATATTAAAAACCCCCAAACAATCTGATATTAAAACTGTAATCATTCGTCCTGTTTAAAGCTCCCCTACCCACCCACTGCCATTTAGCTCAGGCCAGACTCAGGTTCAGAAACCTGCAGGAAAGGAAGATAGAAACAGTTCCATCTGCTCTGGGTTAGGCTGGACTGAGTGGGAACAGGAGCAGAGAAAGGAGCTAGAGATCTTTTCCACCGGAGCTGTTGGTCTCTGCCGTTAAGGCCCTCCCCGTGGCCTGAGTCCTAAGCTCGCTGCCTGCTGGTTCCTTGTGGGGAATTTCAACAGGAGCATTTAGTCAGTAATGACAGCGCTGTTCTAGGTGCTACAGAAAATGAAGATCATCAGAATAACCCACTGATACTTATCAGAGTTTGCAAAGTGCTTTTCTCTTTCCCGATCTCATAAAGTCTTTTCCCTCAAGGAAAGCTCTAGTTCTGAGCCTAAAAGAGGGCCTCCCCTGGAAGACTAGTATGCAGGCCTGAGGTGACCATGGGCAACCAGGTCCAGACAGGCCTCTTTGCTAAAAACTTCTTGTAACTTCTCACTCTGTGCATCTATCCTTTTCCTGAGTTCTTGGATCATCTTTACGATCATTACTCTGAACTCTTTCTCAGGTAGAGTGCCTATCTCCACTTCACTTAGTTGTTCTGGGATTTTATGTTGTTCCTTCATTTGGAACATATTCCTTTGTTTACATTTCTATTTGTATTTTTATGTATGCAGTAGCTTAGTTGCATTTCTTGACCTTGGAGAGGTGGCCCTCTGTAGGGGATGTCCTATGTGTCCCAGCAGTGGTCTCCCCTCTCGTCACCCAAGGGCCAGGGACCAGCTGGTCCCAGGGTAGGCCCTGATCTGCTTTTTTTTTTTTTAACATCTTTATTGGAGTATAATTGCTTTACAATGGTGTGTTTCTGCTTTATAACAAAGTGAATCAGTTATACATATACATATGTTCCCATATCTCTTCTCTCTTGCATCTCCCTCCCTCCCACCCTCCCTATCCCACCCCTCTAGGTGGTCACAAAGCACCGAGCTGATCTCCCTGTGCTATGCGGCTGCTTCCCACTAGCTATCTATTTTACATTTGGTAGTGTATATATGTCCATGCCACTCTCTCACTTTGTCCCAGCTTACCCTTCCCCCTCCCCATATCCTCAAGTCCATTCTCTAGTAGGTCTGTTTCTTTATTCCCGTCTTGCCCCTAGGTTCTTCATGACCCTTTTTTTTTCTTTTAGATTCCATATATATGGGTTAGCATACGGTATTTGTTTTTCTCTTTCTGACTTACTTCACTCTGTATGACAGACTCTAGGTCCATCCACCTCACTACAAATAACTCAATTTCGTTTCTTTCTATGACTGAGTAATATTCCATTGTATATATGTGCCACATCTTCTTTATCCATTCATCTGTTGATGGACACTTAGGTTGCTTCCATGTCCTGGCTATTGTAAATAGAGCTGCAATGAACATTTTGATACATGACTCTTTTTCAATTATGGTTTTCTCAGGGTATATGCCCAGTAGTGGGATTGGTGGGTCGTATGGTAGTTCTATTTGTAGTTTTTTAAGGAACCTCCATACTGTTCTCCATAGTGGCTGTATCAATTTACATTCCCACCAACAGTGCAAGAGGGTTCCCTTTTGGTTCCGCACGCTGCTGGATCGTAGTTCTCTTGCTTCTCTGTCTGCCCCCTGGTGCGTGAGGCTGGTCTAGAGGCTTGTGCCGGCTGCCTGGTGGGTGGGGCTGGGTCTTGGCCCTCTGGTGGGCAGGGCCGTGTCTAGGGGTGTGTCTAGAGGTGGCTGTGGGCTCAGGAAGTCTTTAGGCAGCCTGTCTGCTGATGGGTGAGCTGTGTTCCCATCGTGTTGGTCACTTGGACTGAGGCGTCCCAGCCCTGGAGCCTACAGGCTGTTGAGTGGGCCAGGTCTCCATGTCAAGGACCCAAGCAAGATGTCTGCCTCTGGCCGGAGTTCACGTAGATGAACACTCCCCGATGTTACCACCCACTGTGTCTACGTCCCCAGGGAGAGGCACAGCTGCCCCTCCCCCACCTCCAAGAGACTTTCCAAGGCCAGCAGGTAGGTCTGGCCCAGACTCCTATGAAGTCACTACTTTTGCCCTGGGTCCCAGTGCACGTGAGACCTTGTGTGCACCCTCCAAGAGTGGAGTCTCTGTTTCCCCCAGTCCTGCAGAGTTCCTGCACTCAAGCCCCACTGAACTTCAAAGCTGAATGCTCTGGGGCTCCTCCTCCCAATGCTGGACCCCTAGGCCGGAGAGCCTGGCTAGGGGCTCAGAGCTCCCACTCCTGTGGAAGAATTTCTGTGATACAGTTGTTCTCCAGTTTGTGGGTTGCCCACCCAGGGGGTATGGGATTTGATTATATCTCGCACGCACCCCTCCTACCATCTTGTCCTGGTTTCTTCTTTATGTCTTTGGATGTAGAATATCTTTTTTTGGTAGGCTCTGATCTTTTGTATCGACAGTTGTTCGGTAGGTAGTTGTGATTTTGGTGTGCTCGTGAGAGGAGGTGAGCTTAAGGCCCTTCCAGATAGCCCTTTAGTTCCCATAGGAAATCTCTTTGTCCTGCAGTCACCTGCCCAAGAAGTCTGCTCACAACAGGCTTCCCCACACACTTTTGCTCAAATCGGCAGTCTACTGGAACTGAAAAATTTCAATGCTCCCTGGTAAGAATTGCTTGGTTAATGTTGAAAAAGTACATTCTAGGGTTCAGAATAAGATGCCATTGGGGAAAGAAAGAAGGAAAAGAGAAACCAGAGGTCCATGGGCCGCAGTGGTTAGACCTCAGTGGTTTATGGCAGGACTGCCCTGACACTCAGAGGACAAAGGCCTGACCAGAACCAGTGTGAAATGCTGACCCGTTGTCAAGACGAGTCAGGTTGCATTCATGCCTTAAGTCCTGCACACAGAGTAAGGTTATGCCTTAACGCCTTTCTCTCATTCACAAGAGTGCATCAAGTTTTAAAGCTCCATCTGTTATGCGTTGAATTGTGTCCCTCACAGAAGGGATGTTGAAGTCCTAACCTCCATACCTTGGATGTGACCTTATTTGGAAATAGCGTCACTGCAGATGAAATCGGTTAAGATGAAGTCATATTGGAGTAGGGAGCTCCTAGAGCCCATGCTCTGCAACAAGAGAAGCCACCACAGTGAGAAGCCTGTGCACCGCAACGAAGAGTAGCCCCCGCTCGCCACAACTAGAGAAACTAGAGAAAAGATTCTCAAAGAAACCTTCAGAAAGGCACGGCAGGGGCTCCTAATCTAATATGACTGGTGTTCTTTTTTTTTTTCCTTTTTTAAATTTAATTTTAATTTTTGGCTGTGTTGGGTCTTTGTTGCTACGCGCGGGCTTTCTCTAGTTGCGGTAGCGGGGGCTACTCTTTCTTGCGGTGCACAGGCTTCTCACTGCGGTGGCTTCTCTTGTTACGGAGCAGGGGCTCTAGGTGCGCGGGCTTCAGTAGTTGTGGCACATGGGCTCAGTAGTTGTGGCTCACGGGCTCTAGAGCACAGGCTCAGGAGTTGTGGCTCATGGGCTCTAGAGCACAGGCTCAGTAGTTGTGGCACACGGGCTTAGTTGCTCCGCGGCATGTGGGATCTTCCCAGACCAGGGCTCGAACCCGTGTCCCCTGCATTGGCAGGCAGATTCTTAACCACTGCGCCACCAGGAAAGTCCTGACTGGTGTTCTTATAAGAAGGCCATGTGTAGACAGAAACACACAGGGGGAACACCATGTGATGACCAAGGCAGAGACTGAAGTGATGCACCTGCAAGCTAAGGAGCGCTGAGGATTGCCTACAACAAACAGAAATTAGGAAGAGAAAGAAATGGACCTTCCCCTCGGGTCTTCAGAGAGAGCATGCCCTGCTGGTACCTTGATTTTAGACTTCTAGCCTCCAGAATTCTAAGAGAATAAATCTCTGTTGTTTTAAGCCTCCCAGTTTATGGTACTTATTACAGCAGCCCTAGCAAACTGACGCACCCTTTTATGATGCTTACAGCAGGATCGTAACAGCATTTACTTGCAAGCAAATTTGATCTTTCTCAGGAGTCTGGGAGCTCCTGAGGATCCCTAGCGCCTACTGCCTAACACAGACCACAGTGCATGCTGGTAGATATGGGCGGAATGAACACATTTTAGGAGTTTAGATCTCAATGGTATATTAAATACAAACAAAATATAAGAATTAACAAGGGAGAAATGACTGCCTAGATTGATGTGTGTATCTTATTTATAACATTATATAATTTCATTTACGATTTGCATAAATGAACTCTTATGCCATAATCTGAAACCCCAAACAGTGGCTTTCCTCTGCAACATGAATGAAACGAAAGTCTACGTCTTGTCTCTGTAGGTTAGAGATGATTGTTGTGTTAGTCAAACAACAGACCCTGGTCTTTACCACCTCTTAACTTCTTAGCATTTTTTCTGGTTTCTCACTGGGGCTGGAATGGCTGCTGAGGGACCCTTCCTGCCTGTGAGATTTATATTATTGGAGATTTAAAGCAAACACTGTTTCAAAACTAGCAGTAGCTTCAATAACTGACTGAAGTTGATGCCCCGAGGCAGGATCTCAGATCATCAATTTAACTTACCTGGTTCCTAATGTCTGGGAAATAGCTGGCATCTGGATCACTGCTGTGTACCTGAGAGGCCACGACAGAAGGGACCCAGTGCCTTGGAAGAGATTTGTGGTATTAATCTCATTGGGTCTTTATTTCTGAATAGCAATTTAGCAGATACACAGTTGAGAGGGACAGTTGCACATATGTGTTTGCATGTGTGTCCCTGCATGAACCAGAACCAGCAGAGGTAAATGATTAAGAAGGATCCATATTGCAGTCACTTATGGAGGATGTACAAGAAAATATATGGGGAATAAGAGAAAGAAAAAACAAACTCATTAGAGAGGGTCCCAATTCCTTTATTGTCTCTCTTTTCACAGTTTATCTATTCTCTGTACTTAAAGATTCTGGTTCCACTGGGTGGTGTCCTTTACTTCTTATTCAAAGGAGATCAGCAGTGACATTTTGGGGGATTTCTTTTTTAGACCCTGACAGAGCCCATGCCATCAACCTCATCTTTAAATTCATCATCCGCAGGCACATCTTATTCAATCCAGGCTTTAATTCAGTGCAATAAATATAGTGATTTCCTACCTTATGCCAGGTTCAATGGTTGACAGTTAAATACAAAGATAAGTAAAGCATAGCTCCAGATTATGAGGAATTTATAATCTAGAGAAGGGACTAGATGCATTATGTAGGTATGGAAGGGTCCCTTCATTTTCTATTCTTAAGGGTGATCTTGGCCAACCCTTGGAGGGCAATCAAGAAGTTAAGTCACATTGTCTCCCAAATCTGGAGTCTGCCCTAGCATCTCCTGGTCATGAGTCTCTTCTCTGCAGCTGAATCAGCAGGTAATCTCAGAAGTAACCCACTCAGAGGGCTGGACCAGGTCCACCTCTCCCTGGACCACCCTATGCTTCAGCCCCCGTGAAGTCCAATAACTCAGATGACAATGTAGATGCATGGAGTTCTTTACTGAATGGTTAGAGGTTTGGAGGTCTCATTTGGGTTCTGATCAATCCAGAGATGGTATAGGTTGCCACCCTGGGGAAACGAAAGGTGGGATCTACTTGACTGTGGGCCCAGAAAAGGCTCAATGACAAGTATAGGGCTTCTGGGCCACTCAGGACTGCAGCACTGTGGGCACCCAGGGCCAAAATATGCCCTCTTGCTCCCTCCCCCAGAACTGAAGTTATGAGGTTCCCATTGAGGGCCAGCCCCACCTCCCCAGTGAGTCACAGATGGAGGAGAAGGAACTAAGAGGGAAGACACATACCTGGACCTCCCAAAGCAGACCTGTCTGGTCTGTGACCCCCATCTCCACCCCCAGGGAGCTTGGGGACACAAAGGACCCTTTGGCCTGAGAGCAAGAGAGGGTCTGAGCCTGTTTCCCGCTTTTACAGCCAAGCACCCCGACCCACTGGCATGTGGGGTATGGTCCCAGGAGTTTCTTCCGTTCGCCATTCCTCCATCAGGCCAATTCCTCCTCCTCTGGCCAGAGGGCAGGGAGGGTGAGAAAGGGAACCAAAATATGCATTCCGATACTTCCTCCTGATCTTGGAGTGGAAATTCCCTTTCCTCCAAGAAAATGTGCATGTGCTTTGGGTGCAGAAGGCAGCTAAGAATGTTCCTGGCAATGGGGCAAGAGAAACAACTGCCAGACAAACTCTCCAGAGTATTCTAAGTACGTAGAGAAGATTAGAGTTGAAATTCCAGGTAGACATTTCTTCCTCCCACACCTTCCAGACTTGGGCCTGCGCAAGGGAAGTGTCCCTTCACAACTCCTCCCCTTCGATGCCGAAAGCTCAGCTTCTCTGTACACCGGTGCCGAGTCGAGTCTCGGAGACAGAGTTTTGGGTGAAGCAGAAAAGGATAGCTTTATTACTTTGCCAGGCAAAGGGGGACAGAGTGCACTCCTGCCTCGAAAAACTATGTGTCCCAACTTGGAGAGGATAGGGAGACGTTTTACAGTAATGGTTCAAAGAGGGCATGATCAGCTCGTGGACCTTCTTGTGATGGGTTGGTGGTGAGATAAGTGAGAGTCAGCGTCATCAACCTTCCGGTTCCAACTGGTCTGGGGTCTACATGCTTGTGGGCAGCATACCATGTTAATCGTTAAATTCTCCCACCTGGAGGGGGTTTCGTATCTGCAAAACAGCTCAAGGATATTGTTGTGTGTGTCCGTTGATGGGGAACCAGGACCTTGCCCCAAGGCTGCACTGTTGTTTCTCTTGACTTTGTTTCTCCCTTGTCTCGCATCCCCTCCCTTCCCTAATTAACAACTGCTTGAATCTGCCCCCCCTCCCTTCCCTAATTAACAACTGCTTGAATCTGCCCCGTTGGAACTCAGGGAAGGTCATGGAGGCTGAATGAAGGCTGTTTCGTGTAATCAAAGAAATAGGGGTCACAGAAAGGCTTTGTGCCCAAGAGCCCCACAGGGCCCTGCTTGGTATCACCCTCCCCCATCAGCTCTGGTCTTGAATTTCCTCCCCCTGGTCATCCCTGCAGTGACCTCCCCAGGTCTCTCAATACTGGGACCCCATACCGGCATTGGGAAAATGCTATGCCTTTCTTTTTTTAAAAAAAAAAATTTATTTATTTTATTTTTGGCTGCATTGGGTCTTCGTTGCTGTGCGCGTGTTTTCTCTAGTTTCTCTAGTTGTGGCGAGCGGGGGCTACTCTTCGTTGCGGTGCACAGGCTTCTCACTGTGGTGGCTTCTCTTGTTGCAGAGCATGGGCTCTAGGCGCACGGGCTTCAGTAGTTGTGGCTCCCGGGCTCCAGAGTGCAGGCTCAGTAGCTGTGGCACGTGGGCTCAGTAGTTGTGGCTCGTGGGCTCCAGAGCGCAGGCTCGGTAGTTGTGGCGCACGGGCTTAGTTGCTCCGCGGCATGTGGGATCTTCCCGGACCAGGGCTCGAACCCGTGTCCCCTGCATTGGCAGGCGGACTCTTAGCCACTGCGCCACCAGGGAAGCCCCTGCCGTGCCTTTCTGAAGGTTTCTTTGAGAATCTTTTAACCTACATCTTAACCTAGGTGTGCCATGATGTTTCCTTCTCCAGCATCACGACTGCTGGACGGGGTGGGCTGAGGACTCCTGGCTGTGGACCCGGGGGAGATGTGGGTGGGCTGAGCACCTTACTAGGTCATTCATGAAGTTTACCTAGCGAGACAAGCACAGATTTTCCTCAGAGAGTGCACAGCCTCACCTTAGAATCCTACACGGAGAGAGGGGCGTGTTTCCCACTTGTCTGCTTTGGGCCTTGACTCTTGGGAAGAGTGGACGCTCACCGCCCCATCCCTCCCAGGCCCTGTGGCCATCAGTGTTACCGAGTCCAAGCTCGCTCTGCTCGCCGCAGGACGGGCCAATGAATCGGAGACGAGGTGTTCAGGCAAGGAACACGACTTTATTCGGAAAGCCGGCAGACCGAGAAGATGGCAGACTAGTGTCTCTGAACAGCCATCTTATCAGGGTCTGGATGCCAGTTTCTTTTATAGAATAGAGAGTGGAAGGAGATGAGGAAGTAAAGTAAAAAGGCCATAAGATTTGCAAATGTCCCCTGGAATGGCCAGCCTCGGCGAGGGGATGTGTTCATTTCTTCTTTCTTGCAGCCATCCGCAGGTGGACCGGGTCAGGATGTACAAATGCACTTCGGTTTAACATTCAGGCAGAGGGGCAGGGTTCCCTGAGGCAGGCCATTATGTATGATTATAATAACAAAAGCAAGAAAAGCAAAGGTTAAAGTCAAAGAAACAGATTGAACCTAGAGTCTGATTTAGCTCTTCCCTGTTAACATCAGGAGATGCTCGCTGTCCCAGAGGGAGACGTGGCACCAGGCCTGTTGCGCCGCCTCAGATTAAGTTGTTTTGATCCAGGTTCTTCCTGATGAGAGCCAGCAGGAACGAGGGTCTCCAGGTTCACTCTAACATGGAGATGTAAATAAATGAGTTTATTCGGGGAGGAGAAAGGTAGGGACTGCATGGGGAGTACTGAGAGTTTTCAAGGTTTCCGAGACTGAAGAGCTTAAATGTAGGCAGGGACCAGAGGATACGCCCTGGAGGCAGCCCTGGGGAGGGAAATACAGGGAAAGGAGGCCACAGGATCAGACGCCTGGAGGTAAAAAAGCAAATCTAGCCCATGTTTGGGGAAAATGAGGTTCACCCTTTGGCTGTGGTGTAGGGGGTAAGGAGGGAGCTGGGAAGACTGGCAACGTATTGATGCCAGGGCTGAAAGCCAGGCTGTGGAGCTCCTACTTCACGTGGAAGGTGTCCCGCAGTGATGGAAGGTAATGGAAGAGAGTGCGCTGATCAAAGCAGAACGTTAGGAAGATTGACCCCACAATGGCATGGAGGAGAGACTGGAGCACAGGTTAGGTTGATGGTGGTGATGAAGAAGAAGATAATGGTGGTAAGATTCATCAAGATAGTCACGGTTTTAAGCACTTCACATCCGTTATCTCCCCTAATCCCCACGACACTCTTATGGAAGGAGATGGCCATTTTCATCATTTTACAGATAATGAAACTAAGGAACAGAGAAGTTTAGTAACTTATCCAGGGTCACCCAGCAAATAAGGAAGAGACCGGGGTACAGCCAGGAGCTCTCATCTGTTCATCCAGGCAAACCACAAGGAGGGCCTGAGCAAGAGTGGGGTGGTGGCACCAGAAAGGCAGAGACGGTTGGGCTGTCACGGAATCGGAGGCCACCTGATCGTAGTGACAGCAGGAGACTGGCAGAAGGAAAAGTGGAAAAGATCCCCCAACTTATTGCCATGGGTTTCCGGAAACAGTGTTAATATCACTGAAATAGGGGCGCCCAGAGGAGAAGCTGGTTTCCAGAACCAGATGGGGCACTGACGTAGCCACCAGCATCTTTGCTCCCAGCACTGTCAGTCCTGCAATCGCCTTCCCCCTGCTTTCCCTCCTTTCTCCTTGTCCCTCACCATCCATTCTTTACAGGGGGATCTCTCCCTGATGGAAAGCAGATCACGTTTCTCTGCTAAAATCCTCCAGTCTTCACAGCTCACCAATCTAAACTCCAAGTTCCTTACTCTGTACGACAAACCCTACCCGAAGTGGCTGCAGCCAGTCTCTCTGACTGCATCTCACAGCCCCGTGCCCTGGGCCGCCTTGCGTCCATCTCCCTGGCTTCCATTTGCTCCCCGCGCCCCTGGAGCCCCGCCCACCTGTGAGCCTCCACGTGGCCGCCGTCCTGTCTCTGCATTGCTCGGGGCTCACAGGCTCTTGCTGAAATGCTCACTGCAGAGCGGCCTGCCTGCACCGTGTCCTCTGAAGTGATTCCTCCGGTCACCGTTTATCACATCTCCCGGTCGCATTGATCGCCACTGATGTAATCCTGCTTATGTGCGCGTGTCTGTGTTAGTTTCCTAGTGCTGCTGAAACAAATTACCGCATTCTTGGTGACACAGAAATGTATTGTTTCACAGTTATGCAGACCAGAAGTCCAGAATCAGCACCACTCAGCCAAAATCAAGGTGTCAGTTGGCAGGGCCACACTCCCTCTGGACGCTCTAGAGGAGAATCTGTTCTTTTTTTTTTTTTTTTTTTTTTTTTTAATGAGTGAATTGTTTTTGTTATTTGGAAAACTTTTTAAAAGAAAGATTTATTTATTATTTTATTTATTTATGTAATTTATTTTTGGCTGCGTCGGGTCTTAGTTGCAGCACGCATGATCTTTTGTTGCAGCACGCGGGTTTCTCTCTAGTTGTGACGCGTGGGCTCCAGGGCTCATGGGCTCTCTGGTTGTGGCACACACGTTCCAGAACGCATGGGCTCTGTAGTTTGCGGCACGCAGACTCTCTAGTTGAGTCACGCAAGCTCAGTAGTTGTGGCGTGGGGACCTAGTTGCCCCGCGGCATGTGGGATCCCACTTCCCTGACCAGGGATTGATCGAACCCCTGTCCCCTGCATTGTAAAGCAGATTCTTTTTTTTTTTTTTTACATCTTTATTGCTTTACAATGTTGTGTTTGTTTCTGCTGTATAACAAAGTGAATCAGCTATATGTATGCATATATCCCCAGGATTCAGTTTTGGTTTTTTTTTCCTATTAACTTTGTTCTTTTTGTTGTTGTTTTCTTTTAGCATCTTTATTGGAGTATAATTGCTTTACAATGGTGTGTTAGTTTCTGCTTTACAACAAAGTGAATCAGCTATACATATACATATATCCCCATATCTCTTCCCTCTTGCGTCTCCCTCCCTCCCACCCTCCCTATCCCACCCCTCTAGGTGGTCACAAAGCACCGAGCTGATCTCCCTGTGCCATGCGGCTGCTTCCCACTAGCCATCTATTTTACATTTGGTAGTGTATATATGTCCATGCCACTCTGTCACTTCGTCCCAGCTTACCCTTCCCTCTCCCCGTGTCCTCAAGTCTGTTCTCTATGTAAAGCAGATTCTTTACCACTGGACCACCAGGGAAGACCCTGGAAAACTTTTTTTTTTTTTTTTATGGAATCATTTTGAGATATGTCAGAGCACACGGTTCTTTTTTTTTTTTTTAATTTTATTTATTTATGGCTGTGTTGGGTCTCCGTTTCTGCACGAGGGCCCTCTCTAGCTGTGGCAAGTGGGGGCCACTCCTCATCGCGGTGCGCGGGCCTCTCACTGTCGCGGCCTCTCTTGTTGCGGAGCACAGGCTCCAGACGCGCAGGCTCAGTAGTTGTGGCTCATGGGCCCAGCTGCTCCGCGGCATGTGGGATCCTCCCAGACCAGGGCTCGAACCCACGTCCCCTGCACTGGTAGGCAGATTCTCAACCACTGCACCACCAGGAAAGCCCCCTGGAAAACTTTTTAAGGAGGTATTATTTTATCACTTTTACATTTGTGTTTTTTTGCTTTATTTATAATTATTATTTTTTAAAATTTATTTTATTGAAGTATAGTTGATTTACAATGTTGTATTAATTTCTGCTGTACAACAGAGTGATTCGGTTTTATATATATATATATACATTCTTTTTCCATTAGGTTTATCACAGGATATTGAATATAGTTCCCTGTGCTATACAGTAGGACCTTGTTGTTTATCTGTTCTGTATATAATGGTTTGCATCCACTAATCCCAAACTCCCGGTCTATCCTTACCCCTCCCCCACCTTTCCGCTTGGCAACCACAAGTCTGTTCTCTATGTCTGTGAGTCTGTTTCTCTTTCATAGATAAATTCATTTGTGTCATATTTTAGATTCTACATATAAATGATATCGTATGATACTTGTCTTCCTCTGTCTGACTTACTTCACTTAGTATGATAATCTCTAAGTCCATCCATGTTGCTGAAAATGGCATTATTTTATTCTAGGAGAATCTGTTCTTCCCTCTTCCATGTTTTGGTGGCCTCTGGCGTTCCTTGGCTTGTGGCTGCATCACTCCAATCTTCAAGGCCAACATCTTCTCTCTGTGCCATCTTCACATCACCTCCTCCTTTGTGTGACACTGTCAAAATCTCCCTCTGTTTCCCTCTTAAAAGAATACATGTGCTTGCATTTGGGATCCACTCTGATAATCCAAGATAATCTCCCCATGTCAACACCCTTAATTTAATCACATCTACAACGACCCTCTTTCCATGTAAAGTGACATTTACAATGAGATTTCTGCATGGGGAAGGAGGTTGAGGCAAAGTATCTCCAAGGACTCCTCCAAAACTCAAGTTCTATGAAACAGTGAGTCCATAAAAAAGGAAGTACAGGGCAAAAAATGAGGCAAAACACGCCACTCTGCTTTGACATGTATTCTGGTCCAGGGATTAGGAACTGATATCTTTTGGGGGCCATTATCCAGCCTCCTATAATTTCTGTTTCCCTCCACTTGCTCAGTGGAAGAAATCTGCTGTATCTCAGGCACCTGGAACTGTGCCTAGAACATAGCAAGTGCTCAGCTGTTATTTATTAAATGATTAAATAAATTAATATAGCCAAGTGTTATTTTATTCTAAAAAGTATTTTTCATTATATGTTCATCATTTAATAATAATCCACCATACTCTTCTAACTTCTATAACAATAAAATTGCTTTGTTCTAACAGTCATCTTAAATAAATGAAAACATGATTTAACGAAATGGCACTTTATGAGCTTTAGGCAAGCAAACATTTGAATTATCTTGTTTAAATTAAATGGCTCTTTTGTGTTCAGGAGTAAGCATCACTAAGTGTGTCTATCTTGCTAATACAGTGGCATCATTATATTCTGAATTATACAATTTAATTACATGTAACTTGAAATTTAAACTGAAACATTGTTGAGGTACAAGCCTGACCTGCACATCCACTCACTACCGTTTTTTTCAAATGATGTGACACTCAGAAACATTTAACAAAATCATAGCTTTTCAGTTGCTTAAATAAACCTTAAGAAACGGACAACCCCGGTTCTAACGCTTGCTTTGCCACTTATAGGCTGCATAACCCTGGGCAAGATATTTGAGCAGCTAAGATGCTCAGGTCCCACTCTATAAAATGCAGTTCTTGAGAAGCGTGAGATGAGTTAAGATAAGCATCTCCAGTGTTCCTCTCGGCTGTCAGCCAGTACTAGCTCCCCCTTCCTCCTTCCTTTCCCACAAACATGCCAGGAAAAAAAAAAAAATCTATTTTAGATCTCATAACTCCTCCAACCCACACTACTATATGTAAACATATTGGCTTAAAATATATAGGCGCATAGCATGAAGGGCTGACTCTCCCAGCATGAGCTGTGCTGCTTTGCTTTCCCATCGCATTGTGAATCGAGACACAGCCACCAGCTGCTGTGTGGGAGTTGATGCCTCCCCCAGAGGGATCAGGGTCCAGGAATGAGAAGGAGTGAAGCTGAGCCCTTTTCAAAGAGGACACTCTCCTTTGAGCATCTGGTGGTTAACAAAAGCTTCATACCACAAATCAGGCTGAGTGGGCTGGCAGAGGGAAGGGGGGATTTGCCATCAGAACTGTCCAAGGGACAGAGAGAGAGAGAAGGAGACTGAAGCATGGCGACAGCCAGGTTTTCTTCAAGGAGAAACAGACTATATAACCGGGTATGTTTTTTGGAACTTAAAAAAAAAAAAGGGCCAGTTTACCAACCTGAGGCTGAGCAGGCAGTGGTATCAGAAGTCAGCAGAGTGGTGTGTTTTGCCTCATTTTGTCCCCTGTATTTCCTTTTTTAGGGACTCACTATTTCATAGAACTTGAGTTTCGGAGGAGTCCTTGGAGATAATTTGCCTCAACCAAGTTCCACATGCAGAAGTCTCCTTTATGACACTCACAACAGATGGCCAGCCTTTGCCTTGTGGCTTTTGTTATAATTTATTTTCTTCAGTAATTGGTTTTTATAGAACACCATTAAGTTAAGGAGTTTATTTTTCAAGTCCCCATTGAAATTCCTCTCTCTTGTGTGTGTATGTCTGTCCCATATCAGAGTCCGCCCTGGGACTTTCTGCCCCCTGGTGGCCCCAACTAGTAAGGGAAAAGGACTTGACTTTTCAGGTAAGACTCCTGGGCAGGATTCAGTGCCAGGGAATGGGGAGGGAAGGGCAGGAATAATTAAAAAGAAATCTCCTAGCTTGAGAAAGATCTTTCTGACATTTAGTGGTGGTTGTTTTTTCAAATAGTGCCAATCGAGATTTCCTCCTTTTACAAGTAACCCAGATTCAAAGAAAAAATTTAGAAATACAAAAAAGGCACACAAAAGATAATAAACATTTGAGAATCCCAAGATTACGGTTTTTTTTTTTCAGTTTTCATATTCTGTTCTTTTCATGGTATATTGTGGACATTTTTCATGTCATTATTTGTTCTTCTGCAGTGTAACTCCTAATTGTGCATCGTGTTCTATTGTATGGCTGTGGAATTATTTACTTGACCAGCCCCTTCTAGTTCCCCTCACGTCCTGCCTCCTCATGCTGGTCAGGGAAGCTGCCTCTGGCATAAGCCCTTCTTAATCTTCCTTGACTTTCATCCAGACACATAAACGCTCGTCCCAGTGCATTCGGATGGGATGATACAATTACAGTGTGTTTCCTGGGAGTCATCGTGGCGTGCTGTGGACTCCATCTTTGGGCTTTGCGTGAATGATATGTTAATTACACTCTGTCAAGTCACAAACTTCTATTCCCCAAGCCTGTCTCGGTGAGCTCAATCACTTGTGTTTCATGCCGCAAGTGGGAATAATTCTAATTGGTCTTTTTAAATCAGCCATGGCTGCTAACTTTGGCTCCACTGACTTGCTACAGTCAAGGCTCAGGCAATGGGAGGGTCATTGGACCAGGCCTGTATTAGACCAGGATGGGCTACGGTAGAGCCACTAGCCTCGTATTCTATGACAATCGACCCAGAACAACGGGTGGTACCAGGGATCCCACTCCAGGACCGGGCAGTACTGCTTGCATGCTCTAGTCCCACCCCACCTGGCCCCCCGCTGTCCCTAATCCAAATGAGGCATCGTGCTGCACTGTGGCTGCTGATGAGAGGTGACAACAGGGCCTGATGACCTGATGCTTTGAGAAGGACATCCAGAGTCAGAGATTCTAAAGCTGCAGAATCTTGAATCCATCTAGAGCTGACTGGCTTATTCACTTGGATTATTCAGTCCCGTAAGGACACACACACACACACACACACACACACACACACACACACACACCCCAACCCTTTAAAAGAAATCCTGAGCCAATAAGACTCCACCTGCTGGTCTGACCTTGACTTTCCAACTCTCTGTCTCATTTGGTGCTGCCTGAACAGCTGTCCTTAAGGGTAGCCTTGGTACGTGTTCCTTGACCTTGTTCTGATAACTTTCACCTCCTCCTCACACAGATCCATACCCTAGACATTGACACCAACTTGCTTCACCCTCCTCCCTCCCTCATCCTGTGCTACACATAACTGCTGACTTCACCGGGGTCCTTGGGTATCAGACTATGAGTTTTCACAGAAAAGAATGCCCTCCTCTTCTGGGTGATGTGCTTTGTCACCTGGACCTTCAGCTTGTGCTCTGGGTCTTATGGTGGCATTGGCACTGACGAGGCTTTACCGTGTGGCTTTGGAGGCAGTGGACACAGACACACAGAGAGGATGACAGAGGAAGACACGCGTGTAGTGGCCTGTGGTAGCTACTGATCTGGGCTGTCACTCTCTTTCTCCCAGTACCGACTTTGCCTCCTAGCTGCAGAAATGGCCATGTGCTCCCTTTCCCTGGACACAACGATCAGCCCAGGCTTGGGCGTGAGACCCACGCAGAGTTCATCAGAGTCTGTCCCTGGGGTTGATTCATGTAGCCATGTCCTGTGCCATGTGGGCAAGGAGAGAAACTGAAGCCAGTACATAAAGGAGAGCCAAGACAGCAGAAATGAGAGACAGGAGCAAAGGGAAGTGTTGTGGAGGCACTGAACACTGCTTCTGGTCCTTGAGGTCCTGGACCCTCCACTGCTACTTCAGTTACATGAAAATCTTCAGCATCCTTCTTAACAACGGGAACCACTTATTCTCTTGTCTTCCTTAAGCTAGTTTGTGATGGTCTCTGACACATATGGCCAAAATGGCCCGGACTCCTACACTTTCTGATGCCAGCAGGTGCCAGTTTGATTTGTGAATTTAGATGAGACATCCCTCTAGGGACTTCTGGAAATAGCAGGAGGGTACTTTGAGAAAGAACTGTTTCCTGCAGGCAAGCAGGATGAGGTCTCCTGCCATAATAATTTGGATTATAAAAGGGAAGTGTGACCTTGTTTTATAATCACAAACTAATGAAGCCAGGAATATGTAGGTTATACCCTCACAAAGTCACACAAACCTTTTAGCCAGACTGGCTCTGGCTAGATCTCCCCCATTTGCCTGGTGCCCCAGTGTCTCGGACAAGGTCAGACACGTCTGAAATGTAGCTGTGAAGATCACTTGATGATAACTTCACCCAACACTCTACAGAGAGAAGCTTCTAAGCGAGAATTGTGACCTTTTAATGGTAAGATCAATGTAGAGAGAGGAGAAGCGGGGGGAATAATCAAGGATAACATCAAGGTTTAAGGCTGGGGAGGCAGGTGTTTGGCGATGCCACTGACCTAGATTCAAAAATTATTGAAGGGAGACTAGGTACGTGGCAGAGATCTGTAATGTGTGCTGGACACATTACACAGACAGTGCAGGGCACTGAGATCCATTGTGTCTGCTGGAACTTGGAACCAGTGCTTGGAAACCAGATCTAGAACTCAGGAGACAGAGCTCCCAGCCAGCACTTAAGAACTAGATGTCACAGGCATGTAGATGGACTTGAAACCTTGAAGATTAAATTCAATTATTTAAGAAGGTGGTTGTGTTAGTTTCCTAGGTTTACTGTAACAAATGATCACAAACTGGGTGGCAGAAAACAGTGGAAGTTTAGTCTGTCACAGTTCAGGAGGCTAGAAGTCTGAAATCAAGTTATCATGAGGGCCATGCGCCCTCTGAAGGCTCCTGAGAATTCTTCCTTGTCTCTTCCTACCTTCTGATAGCTGCTGGTGTTAAAAAACAAAATTCAACTGACTAAATTTTCAAGACCTTTATTGGCTTTATTCAATGATTCACGAATGAAGCAACATCCCATGCAGCAGACAGAAAGGAGCTCTGAGGAGCTCTACAAAATGAGAGACTTTTATAGGCAGAAGGGAGCAGGAACAAGGAAGTTATACTAGACGAAAAAGCGACTGGTTATTGCAAGGTTACTTTCTTTTAGGGGAAGGCAGGGGTCCGCGTAGCAGATGACCTCACTAGAGCTGAACAGGTGATTCCTGATTGGCTGGTTTAAGATTCCATTTCTGGAAGAGGCTGAAACTGCAATTAAGTATTAAATCTCTTTTTGGTGACGTGGGGGTTTAGTATAAGTGACTCCATCTGGGGCCTGTTGTCTTGTTTTTAACACCGGCAATTGTTGGTTCTCCTTGGCTTGCGGTGGCACCACTCCCATCTCTGCCTCTGTTGTCACGTGGCCTTCTTCCCTCTGTGTCTGTCTATCTGTGTGTGTCCTCTCCTTTTCTTATAAGGACATTAGTGGGAATTCCCTGGCAGTCCAGTGGTTAGGACTCAGTGCTTTCACTGCTGGTGCCCGGGTTCAATCCCTGGTCTGGGAACTAAGATCCTGCAAATTGCATGGCACGGCCAAAAAAAAAAAAAAAAAGAAAAAAAAAATTAGTCATCCTGGATTTAAGACCCTTCCTAATCCAGTATGACCTTGTCAACTGAAAAATAAATAAATAAATAAATAAAGAAGCACAACCTAAAAGTTGTGAGTTACATTCTACTCAGGGACCTTACTGAGGACTTCGGCCTGGGAGACAGCCTCTCAGATAGCTCTGAGGAACTGCCCCCCAGGATATAGAGGAGGGGTAGCTGGAATAAAAAATGTAGTCTGACATTAAAAGATTACTGCTAATGGCAAAACCCAGATATCTCAAGTTAATGATTTTAGTGCTTTCCTGTATGTGGGAAGATGCAAGAACCTGGGCTCATTGAACTTATTCCTTTGATCTGCACCTTAACTCTCTAGGGCCAGTGTCCTCTGTTTTACTCTATCCTGAGTTCCCCTCAGGGTGCACCACCCGGGGTGGCACCATTCCTTGTCCACAGCCTCATCTTAACTAATTACATCTGCCAAGACTCTAGTTCCAAACAAGGTCACGTTCTGAGGTTCTAAGTGGACAGAAATCTGGGGGGGACACTATTCAACCCAACATGAAGTGAAGAGAGAAAGCAAGCAAGCTCCGGACAGAATCGTGAGCACTGGCATTGCAGAGGCTGGAAGGGAAGTGTCAGCAGAGACAGGAGGTAAAGGAAGGAGAGATGAGAGAGGGAGGGGGCAAGGAAGCCCAGGGGCAGAGAGGCTGCTCGAAGCACAGGGGCTACCACACATCCAGAGCCGCTGAGAGGGCACGTGTCCATCGGAGAGTACTGGTGACCTCAGTGGGGTGACCGACCATCCCAGTTTGCCCATGACCGGTGGGGTGCCTTGGATGCAGGACCTTCAATGCTAAAACCAGGACGGTACCAGGCCCACCCGGACGGTGGGTCTCCCTCCTTCAGCATCCGCTGTTATTTAGAGCTGAGGGTGGAAAGAAGACAGGGATGCAGAGTAAAGGTTGGGGAGTGAGTGGGAGTTCACAGATGTGCTTCTCTGAGGCGTGGCTGTGGCTCTGATGGTGACTGGGTTGTCTTTTTCTGAAAATTTCACCACACTGGGAGTTTTCTCGGTTAAGATGTGGACTGGAGTTTTTAGTCCAAAGTAAAGGTCTTCAGGTAAGGTCAGCTCAGTCTCTAACATCATGAAACAACCAGATTATTGGAGATCAAAGTGTCCATCAGATGCAATGAAAGCCACTCTCACCCTCCTTGGCTGGTGAGACATTCTAGGGCACACTATTTAAATGAACCCACTGAATGTGACAGCTACCTTGCTCTGCCTTCAGAACACTTATTTTCAAAGCATTCAGCACTAGGCAAAAGCCTTAATTTTTCCTCAAAAGGAAATCATCAGGATGTCTGATTCCGTCCAGACCTTTGGATGTGTGATTTCATTATTCATAGTTGACACCCGTCTTCTGGCTTTTGATCTGTAGTTTACAGAATATGTGCATAACGAGGCTCTCTTTTCCATAAACTGATCTCTTTACCTCTCAGCCCAGAATAACTTTCCATTTATTCCTCTGATAAAGTGTTGATGCCGTGAGCCAGCATATATTAAAACTATTCTTATACAAACACAGCACTAGACGTATATCCAGCCCAGACCGGCATCCAGGTCACTGTCAGGGCTCCTCAAGTGTCTGCTGATGATGAACAGGAGAGGGACCTGGGGGATCTTCCACAACCATCAGATCTGGAGAAGGAATCTCTTCTGAGAACAGTTCTCACAGTCTAGCACCAGTCTCCCAATTCTGTTGCTAGCTTGCCAAGGTAGCTAAATAATCTCAGCCTTAACTCAATAATAAGCATTTTTTAAAATTATTTATTTATTTATTTTGGCCACACCCCACAGCAGGTGGGATCTTAATTCCCCCACCAGAGATCAAACCTGGGCCCCCTGCATTGGAAGCGTGGAGTCTTAACTACTGGACCACCAGGGAAATCCCAATAATAAGTATTTTAAAATACACATTAAAGCACCAATTAATTTAAGTTCTTCAGTGGCTTTCCACTCTTCTGATGAAGACTAATATTGTTAACGAGGCTTCCAAGGACCCTGCCTGCCTCGCCAGCTTCACCTACCCCGGACTATTCCTCCCTTCTGCTCTCAGCTCTGCTGCCTGTCGTTCAATTCTTCAGAGGTGATACTGTCCCCTCTTCTGCCTCCTCTGAGTTTAGTGTTCTTCATTCTCCCTTCACCTGGACATCTCCTACTCATCCTTCTCCTGTCAGCTCAATTATCACTATCTCAGGGAAGCATTTCCTGACCCACCCTATGTCCCACCCATCTACTCACCCCCATCCCTAGGCTAAATCAGAGTCCTTTATTTGCTTTCGCAGAATCTCTACCAAGTCAAGATAGGCTGGATATGTGAGCATAGCAAGCACCACCGAAATCTCAGGGGTAGATAAATGAGGATCCACTGAACTTGACACTCACCCTCCAAAGCTTGATGCCAAATCCTCTCTTGGGAACTCACCTCTCTCTCTTGGGAATTCATATCTCTATCTATCTGTCTGTCTATCTATCATATCTCTATATAGTTTTTGTAACACAATTATTTGTTAGGTATAGACATCCATCTTTCTAATACTTTATATTATTTGCGCTGCTCTGTTGACTGCAACTAAATTTCCAAAGGATATGTTTTGCTACAAGTAGCAGAAAGCCTAAATAGCAGGGGCTTAAGCAATAAATATGTTTTTATTTACTCACCAAGAAATCTGGAGGTAGGTAGGTGGGTCCTGGGTAAGCACTTAGCATTTCTATGACATCAAGACACTAGATTGTCATCTCATCTGTTTTTGGCTTTCTCCTCATGGTCACAAGATGGCTGCCACAGCTCCAGGCACTATATCCTCCCCTGACCATGTCCAAAAAGCAGCAAGGAGGGTCACATAAGAGTGTTCTCCTCATGTGCCTCCCTCCTTTGATGAAGGAGGGAAAATACTTCCCAGAGACCTCCCAGCATAGTTCTGTTAGCACCGCCTTTAGTCGCAAAGGGGGCTTGGAACATGAGCCTCTAGCATTTTCACTCTTTATAGTGGGAGGTGGGCAAAGGGAAGAGGGATTTGGAGTGTAGCAGTGTTTGCCATGGGACCATGTTTATTGATCTTAGTCCTTCAACCTCTGACTTGGAAACAGATAAACCATCTGTTTTCCCTTCCTGGGGAGTAGCAAGTTATTAATAAATTATGCTGCCAGAGCACAGAGAGTCCTTAAAACAAAGTACTGTCAATCCAAGGCCCCCGTTTCATTAAACCCATATTAGTTTCTATTGCTCATTTGATGGCCTCTGATTGTTCCCTAGGAGGGGAAGTATTAGCAGTAGAGGAGAAGGGGAGAACGGTCCCTCACATCTACTCTCCCACCCCCTTTCCCCAGTTGCTGAATAATCATAAGACCCCAGGCATTCCAGCCACTGTTGGGTAACCAGGGAACTAAGGCTACAGGTTCAGGGCAGGGGGATTGATATGTTCCAGAAACCTCTGTGCTAGAGCCCTGAAGAAGGCCACTGGAAAGCGGATACATTTCTGATAGAGCAGCGGTGAGGAAGCTGGCAGTGCCGGGCAGCGCTGGGCTTTCCTAAGCCCCTGAGATGACTCCTGTGTCAAGCCCACCGATGTACCTCCCCGCCCCCAACGCTGTTCTCATCTCACTATGATTTCATCTTCCCAATTCTCTTAATCTCACGATTCTCAAGAGGGTTTTAAGAAACGCTCCGTTCATTTCCAGAGGACACTTCCTTTGGAAGCAGGGTTGGCTGATGGCCGATTGTGGACCCACAGGTCTAAACCGGTCTAAAGCTTGAACATGCAAGAGGCCAAGCAAGGCAGGGTTCCTGAAGAATCAAGTGCAGCCACGTAATCACCGTTGTCACTCCTGACCTGAGCCTTCCCACTCCAAAGGGCCAGAAACACAAACACCTTGACCTCCCCATGCCCTGCACGTCTGTCTCCCATATCTCACCTGCACTCTTGTCTTCCTCTTCCCTCCTCAGATCCTCACTGCTTTGCTGGCCTGACTCCACTGTATCTCTCTGACACAATTTGTCTCCTGTTCCCTAGTGTTTGGGGGCACATGCTTTGCCCCCCACCGACCACTCCAGGCTCCTAGGGACCCATCCTGCTTTGGTTGGCCTACTCAGGTTTCCCAAGTCCATCATTCCAAGCCAAGAAAAGAGATCCTAGCTGTGAACACCGCCTGGATCTTGGAGGTTAATCTAAACTTGAACAGGCTTCCTTGGGAGTTTTCTGGATCTGGTCTGCACCTGTCCTAGACCACGATCAGTTCCTCTCTTTCCCCTCATACTCTGGCCAGTGCTGGTCTGGCCCCCAGAAATGGGAATGATGCATGGCCTTCATGGAAAGGCCATCCCAATGGGCTCTCACCTCCACGGGCTGCTGGGGCTTGTTTGTGAGACCTGACTTGACATCTGTTTTCCAAGAGTACCAACAGACTCACAACACCAGCAAAATGTGGCCTGGCCCCTGACTCCATTAGTTTGAAAACTGTTAGTCACAAGGAATTTGCAGCCCAGATGTCAGCTGGGATCCTTGTGACTTTTGAGATTCGAATAGCATTGGCTTCAGAGCACTTGTGCAGGTGACTTAACCTCTCTGTTTCTTTGTCTGTAAAATAGGCATAATAATACTTTTATAAATTTGCGGTGATGATTCAATGAACCATTGCAAGTAAAGCACTAAGAACAGGGCCAGACATACAGTGTTACCATTAACTCTGCCCCATTTCTTCTAGCAACCATGGCTCTGAATTTCTGTGGTAGCTAAGGGGCCAGTTCCAGGGACTGTCTTGCCATCTCATGCTCTCTGGTTGTTTTCTACACTGCCACCGTGCTCAGTGCCACCCCATGCTCAATACCACCCTACTTTCTTTACTTCCCCAAATACCTCTGATCTCTAAGGTTGGGTATGCAGATGGCTTTCTGACGTTGTAGGGCAAGGAGGGGGATTTATAGTACAGTGCTACACAACTTAGATTGAAATATGACATCCAGTTCTTAAAAGTTCTTTGAACTCCACAGTCCCTAGCCTCACCATCTCTCTTTTCTGATTGCCTCTTTCCTTACCTTTATTCCTCTGTCTGCTTATGACAAAATCCTTGAGGCTTTACCTCTGCACCGAATATTCCCAGTAAGGTATTTTCTTGAACACAGATAGCTCTTTTGTCCTCAGAGGAACTCAAGTTGCAGCTTTTTAAATAAAAAAATTCTCCTCTTTATATGTTTTTCATGATAACTGATTGTGACAAGCAGAGATTTTAAATGGGCACTAGTAATAAAATGGTAACTAACAACTATCATTAGCTTGTGTTTTACAGTTTACAGAGTATGTTCAAATTCCTTATTGTCTCATTTGGATGAATTTCCTTTTCTGTTTATGCCTGAAGGGTTTACAAATAAGGGCTTCATAGCAGAGAAGGGACACACACAAGTACCCATGAATACACACATGCACATGTGCGCATAGCTCCCCGTTTTGCGTGGGCTCTGTGATGCTCGCATAAAGCTCCATGAGGGACAAGGCCCCAGATCAATCTATAGACAAAGTCACTGATGCAGTGTCTATTGATCCCAAGTCCTGGGCTGGAAACTTCTGACACCATGGGCCACCATGAGGAGCTATTACAACCTTGTTCTCCTAGTGGATACACGTATTGAGTTTCTGAAAATTCAGAGAACGGTTGGGCTCATCTTCCTCTGGGATTATTGGGTCATTTCTCAGCATGTCTGAAGTCTGAACAGGAGTGAGGCCCTGATGAATCACACTCAGCGTCTACAGTTCAAGCAGGAGAAATCTGAAATTTGAACAAAGATTTAAGTACTTCCGAGCACACCGCCTTTCATCTTCAAGGACTAATTCACAGTGTGCATTTTATACATCTTTATAGGGTCATGTTACCATTCCTGGACCCTTATTTCTTAACAGTTGGTGGGTGGAGTGACACTTACAAGTGAATTCATTCAGTGGAAGAGCTTGCTTTGACACGTATTTCATTGGCAGAGGCCATACTTTCAGCACATATGTCTGTATATCCGTGTGATGCTTCATTTTGGAAAGCAGCAATAACAACTGTGTCATTAAGCAACAGAGAGGCTAATGTGTCAGCTGGCCTCATAGAGAAGACAAACAAGAATTATCTTGTCAAGTCATAAAATGGATTGTGCTTTGGCATCAGGTGCCTGCTTATTGCTGGGTTCCACAATTCCAGGACTTGAATTGAACCTGTGATTTTAACTTAAGCTATCACCATGACCCCAGGCAACTTACCAGTTTCTCTCTGGCCTCTGGGGTCCTTGCCATGACTGGGATGGGAAGTTGCTGGAAGTCTACAACTTGGATCAGTCATTGCCCAGGCCTTTTCAAAGTGTCCCTGAATAGTTGCAAAAATGCAGCACAATGACTTGTCAGGAGTGTCCTTAAGGCTCTTTGCCACCATCATAGCTTTGAACACACATTTAATGTTGTAATTGGCTGATCACTTTTCAGTCTCCATCGTTGGATCAAAAACTCCAGGCAGGGACTGTATCCTATTTATCTCCATATATCTAGCATCTAACATAATGCCTGGAATATAGTAATGAATTAACAGCTTTGTTGATTGAATAAATGAATGGCCCTGTCCCAAGGGGATAAAGGAATTCGTTTTCTCTGAACTGAATGATTCCCCTATGACAATGCTCACCTCTCCTAATTTCCTTTGGATCTCTTTATGTCTCTTGTGTGGTGCCAACTAAAAATTGTCACCTTTCCTCTGGTTCTACAAGGATTAAGTCACTAGCCACTGTAGTCGCTGACCTTCAACACACCCTGAAAGGAGTTTGGGGTGGAGATCAGGAAGGAGGCGCTCTGTGCTCTGGGAAAAACAGGCAGAACAGACCTTCAGATAGATAGTTTCAGGAGAAGATTTTATAAGCTCAATTTCTGGCATGTTCTCACATCTAGAAAAACACTAAGGGACTTCCCTGGTGGTCCAGTAGTTAAGACTCCGCGCTTCCCATTCAGGGGGCAAAGGTTCGATCCCTGGTCAGGGAACTAAGATCCCACATGCCACACAGCGCGTCCAAAAAAAAAAAAAAAATTAGAAAAGCACTAAAATCATTACGGAGACATCTGCTCCTCGTGACTAGCAGCAACCTTCTGCCAAAACGCGTGCTTGACTGCATGGATCCTCTCTTCGCTAAAATCATATGTATATACTAACCTCCCCCCTACGTCTTCAAGCAGTTCCTCAGAGCTCTCTGAGAGGCTGTCTCCTGGGCTACAGTCCTCATTAGGCCCCAAATAAAACTTCACTCACAACTCTCACGTTGTACGTTTTTTGTTTTTGTTTTTTCAGTCGACAGTTGCATGCAGGTAATGAATATTGATTGAGAACATTTACACTTTATTTATTCACTATCTCCCTCAACAGACATGACAGTGAATAATTTTATCATAAAATCAAATATAAGGTCAAAGGGAGGACTTCTCTGGTGGCGCAGTGGTTAAGAATCCGCCTGCCAATGCAGGGGACACGGGTTCGAGCCCTGGTCTGGGAAGATCCCACATGCCGCGGAGCAACTAAGCCCGTGAGCCACAGCTACTGAGCCTGCGCTCTAGAGCCCGAGAACCACAACTACTGAGCCCATGTGCTACAACTACTGAAGCCCACATGCCTAGATCCCGTGCTCCACCACAACAGAAGCCACTGCAATGAGAAGCCCATGCACCACAGCGAAGAGTAGCCCCTGCTCGCCGCAAGTAGAGAAAGCCCGCGTGCAGCAACGAAGACCCAACACAGCCAAAAATAAAATAAATAAATAAGTAAATAAATTTTTTTAAAAAAAGGTCAAAGATGGGTTGGGACCATGGGAGAAGAGATGCCTAAGCTTATCCCAAGGCCAGGGGATGTATGAGTGACTTCAGCTGAGAGTGGGGCTCAGCCACCTCCTGGGGCACTTTGAAATGTGGTTGTCATGATGAGAGAACTAGCAGCCCTTAATGGGTGAGGCTCAAGGATGCTAAACATCCTATAACATTTGGGTTGGTCCCTATAATGAATAATTTTCTGCCCTAATGCCATTAATGACTCCCATAATGGTGAGTCATCTTTTCTATTGTAAGTTAGTTTAATTTCAGGATATCATGTTTGTTTCCTTCCTCCACCCTTTCCTTCCTTCTTTTTCTTCCTTCCTGCCTCCCTTCCTTCTTCCAATACTTACTAAACATCTACAGGAAATGAATGGTGAGGCTTATGAAGATGAACCAGGCATGAACTTGATCTCAGGGAGCACAGCCATCCAAGGAAAGGTATGACATGTGCTTAAAAAGCAAGAGAACTGGGACTTCCCTGGAAGACCAGTGGTTAACACTCTGCACTTCCAATGCAGGGGGTGCGGGTTTGATCCCTGGTCAGGGAACTAAGATCCCACATGCCACGCAGCGTGGAAAAACAAAACCAAAACAAAACCAAAAAACCAACCAACCAACCAAATAAACAAACAAAAAAACAAGAGAACTGGGCAGAAAATAATAAGTGGAAGACAAGTAAAGGTAAAGTGTTAGAGGAGATCAGAGGGAGAGATGTGCTTGGTGTTTTCAATGAAATGCATCTTATAAATCAATACCCAGTCATGTTTATAGAACTTTACAGTTTACAAAGGCCTCTCCTATAGAATTTCTCGTCCATATTCATCCTCACAATAACCCTATAAAGGCACTTTGTTTGTCCTCAGATTTATCCCTCACCAGTTCTCTGCTCTACTCTGTGTCTCCAGGGCCCTGACCATGTAGGCCATGCCCCACTCCCTTAAGAGCCCATTTCCAACAGGGTTTGATTAATAGGAAGTACTGGTGAGAGCTGGGAGCTTCTCCATTAAGCAGTGAGTGGCTCTTTCTTTTCTGCGACCCCACCTCCCACCAGACAGGCCTTGGTGCCTGGACTCCAGAGTTCTGCCTCCTTCCCCTTTCCTCTTCCTGCTGTTGCAAGTCTCTGGTTTCCCTTGGCCTCCCTTCCTGGGTCTCAGAGCCTCCATCACCTGACTAAGCAACTCCTTGCATGAAATTCCCTTGGCTGTAAATATTTGAAGGAGATTATGTTTTCCTAATTAGATCCTAATTAGAAGGAAATCATTTTTCCTAACATTTAGAGATAGAGAGAGGAAAGAATTAAAGGACTTTCCCAAGGTCAACCAGGTACGCGAGGCAGAGCCCAGGTCTGTCTCCTGACTCCAAATACAGACCTTTATCCACTGCTTCATGCCCCTTCCCATAGAGAAAATAACAATGAAAAAGTCATACAAAGATTTGTCCAAGATCATATGAAAGACATATCAGGGTTTTTTTTTCTTCCTCTTTTAAGCTTTTGTGATATGGCTTTTGGTTTGATTTGTTCTCGGAAAAAGTTAATATATTAGCTAGTTTAGGGGAATGCCACACAAGTGCTTATGGATATTAGCCTGACATTTGGCAAAGTCGCTTATGATAGCCTCATGGAATAATGCATGTTGGTACAGTCACATAGATTAGCAAATGACTGATACAAGATAAAGTCCTCATGGTACTTTATGCCCTAATATCTCAGCATATTGCTATGATTATCATGGTTAGCTCACCTTGGAAGAAGAAGAAAAGTAAAAATACTGAAAAGGCTTTGGGTTTAGAAACATTTTGATAAATATATGAATCAAAGATACATTTGTACAGATTACCACACCCTGACAAGAATATTTTAATTCCTCAATATTACTAAATTAATTACCAAATGTTACTAATCAATTGATTCAATAATAACAAATCCCTGTTCTCTGAAAAGGCCTCATGAGGAAGGGTCTGCATCTGAAGTAAGGGTCTTGGGGGATATGGGCCAGTGGGGTGCTGACCTGGGAGGGATGGACAGGAAACGGGACTCTCCAAGAAGGCTCAGTTTCTGGAGGCTGCTTAGCCAGAAGACTCATTTGGGGTGGGGTCTCCTTGTTCAGATAATGCCATGACTTGACTCCTGTTATTTCTCTGATAGAACCAGCAACTGAAAATAAGAGTCTAGAAGCGTCAATCATAGTTTATCATGGACCATGGACCACATCCACCTCCAGGCAAATCTATCCTGCCTTGAACGCAGAGAAGGAGTAATAGGAGAAAAAGCATTTGGTGGTGCTATTTCCTTCTTTGCACATGAGACCCAAAAAATAGCCTCTCTCTCTCTTTCTCGTTTTAAGTACATGGCACTGAATACTAAATTATCAACATCTTTGAAGGACTGGGTTTGGATCAGTTTACATATAAATCCCAGTGATTCTTGATTGTGGGTTCCAGTGGACAATTGGAAAATTGTGGGTCATTTTTGTTAGACACAATGGCTAGGGGTCATTTGGTGCATGTTGGGATAGTAAGGACAGTTCCACACAACAAAGAATTATACTAAAATTATCACATCTGGGGAGACCTTCAAGATGGTGGAGGAGTAAGATGTGGAGATCACCTTCCTCCCCACAAATACATCTGAAATACATCTACATGTGGAACAACTCCTACAGAACACCTACAAAACGCTGGCAAAAGACCTCAGACTTCCCAAAAGGCAAGAAACTCCACATGTACCTGGGTAGGGCAAAAGAAAAAAGAAAAAACAGACAAAAGAATAGGGACAGGATGTGCACATCTGGGAGGGAGCTGTGAAGGAGGAAAGGTTTCCACACACTAGGAAGCCCCTTCACTGGCGGAGACAGGGGGTGGCAGAGGGGGGCAGCTTCGGAGCCACGGAGGAGAGCACAGCAACAGGGGTGCGGAGGGCAAAGCGGGGAGATTCCCGCACAGAGGCTCGGTGCTGACCAGCACTCACCAGCCCGAGAGGCTTGTCTGCTCACCTGCCGGGACGTGTGGGGGGCTGGGAGCTGAGGCTCCGGCTTCAGAGGTCAGATCCCAGAGAGAGGACTGGGGTTGGCTGCATGAACACAGCCTGAAGGGGGCTAGTGCACCACACCTAGCCGGGAGGGAGTCCGGGAAAAGGTCTGGAACTGCCGAAGAGGCAAGGGACCATTGTTTCGGGGTGCATGAGGAGAGGGGATACAGAGCACCGCCTAAACGAGCTCCAGAGACGGGCATGAGAAGCTAAGGCTGCTGCTGCCACCACCAAGAAGCCTGTGTGCGAGCACAGGTCACTCTCCACACCGCCCCTCTCAGGAGCCTGTGCAGCCCGCCACTGCCAGGGTCCCGTGATCCGGGGACAACTTCCCCGGGAGAACGCATGGGGCACCTCAGGCTGTTGCAACGTCACACTGGCCTCTGCCGCTGCAGGCTCGCCCCGCATCCATACCCCCCCCGACCCCGGCTTGAGTGAGCCAGAGCCCCCTAATCAGCTGCTACTTTAACCCTGTCCTGTCTGGGAGGGAACAGATGCCCTCAGGCGACCTACACGCAGAGGCAGGGCCAAATGCAAAGCTGAACCCCGGGACCTGTGCGAACGAAGAAGAGAAAGGGAAACCTCTCCCAGCAGCCTCAGGAGCAGCGGATTAAATCTCCACAATCAACTTGATGTACCTGCATCTGTGGAATATCTGAATAGACAACGAATCATCCCAAATTGAGGCAGTGGGCTCTGGGAGCAACTGTAGACTTGGGGTTTGCAGTATACAACTGACTGGTTTATGGTTTTATGTTTACCTTAGTTTAGTATTTAGAGTTTATTATCATTGGTAGATTTGTTTATTGATTTGGTTGCTCTCTTCCTTTTTTAAAATATATAGTTATATTTTTTTTAACTTTTTTTCTTTTTGTGAGTGTGTATGTGTATGCTTCTTTGTGTGATTTTGTCTGTATAGCTTTGCTTTTACGATTTGTCCTAGGGTTCTGTTTGTCCTTTTTTTTTTTTTTCTTTTTAATATAGTTTTTAGCACTTGTTATCATTGATGGGTTTGTTTTTTTGGTTTGGTTGTGCTCTTCTTTCTTTCTTCCTTTTTTTAATTACTTTTAAATTTTTAAAATTTATTTATTTAAATTATTTTTATTTTTTATTTTTAATAATTTTTAAAGTTTTTAAATTTAATAACTTGATTTCCTTTTAATTATTTTTTCTTTCTATCTTTCTTTCTTTCTTTTTTTCCTCCCTTTTCTTCTGAGACGTTTGGCTGACAGGGTCTTGGTACTCCGGGCAGGTGTCAGGCCTGTGCTTCTAAGGTGGGAGAGCCAAGTTCAGAACACTGGTCCACCAGAGACCTCCCAACTCCATGTAATATCAAACAGCGAAAGCTCTCCCAGAGATCTCCATCGCAACACTAAGACCAGCTCCACTCAACAACCAGCAAGCTCCAGTGCTGGACACCCTATACCAAACAACTAGCAAGATAGGAACACAACCCCACCCATTACCAGAGAGGCTGCCTAAAATCATAATAAGGTCACAGACACTCCAAAACACACCACCAGATGTAGTCCTGCCCACCAGAAAGAAAAGATCCAGCCTCATTCAAAGGCTGAAGACAGGCATCAGTTCCCTCCACCAGGAAGCCTAAAAACCCACTGAACCAACCTTAACCACTGGGAGCAGACACCAAAAACAACAGGAACTACGAACCTGCAGCCTGCAAAAAGGAGACCCCAAACACAGTAATTTAAGCAAAATGAGAAGACAGAGAAACACACAGCAAATAAAGGAACAAGGTAAAAACCAACCAGACCAAACAAATGAAGAGGAAATAGGCAGTCTACCTGAAAAAGAATTCAGAGTAATGATAGTAAAGATATCCAAAATCTTGGAAATAGAATGGAGAAAATACAAGAAACGTTTAACAAGGACCTAGAAGAACAAAAGAGCAAACAATGATGAACAACACAGTAAATACAATTAAAAATTCTCTAGAAGAGATCAATAGCAGAAAAACTGAGGCAGAAGAATGGATAAGTGACCAGGGAGATAAAATACTGGAAATAACTACTGCATAGCAAAATAAAGAAAAAAGAATGAAAACAATTGAGGACAGTCTTCGAGACCTCTGGGACAACATTAAACACACCAACATTCGAATTATAGGGGTCCCAGAAGAAAAAGAGAAAAAGAAAGGGACTGAGAAAATATTTTAAGAGATTATAGTTGAAAACTTCCCTACTATGGGAAAGGAAATAGCCAATCAAGTCCAGGAAGCACAGAGAGTCCCATACAGGAGAAATCCAGGAGAAACACGCCTAGAAACATATTAATCAAACTATCAAAAATTAAATACAAAGAAAAAATATTAAAAGCAACAGGGAAAAACAACAAATAACATACAAGGGAATCCCCAAAAGGTTAATAGCTGATCGTTCAGCAGAAACTCTGCAAGCCAGAAGGGAGTGGCAAGATATATTTAAAGTGATGAAAAGGAAGAACCTACAACCAAGGTTACTCTACCCAGCAAGGATCTCATTCAGATTCGACGGAGAAATTAAAACCTTTACAGACAAGCAAAAGCTAAGAGAATTCAGCACCACCAAGCCAGCTTTACAACAAATGCTAAAGGAAATTCGCTAGGTAGGAAACACAAGAGAAGGAAAAGACTTACAATAACAAACCCAAATCAATTAAGAGAACAGTAATAGGAACATACATATTGATAACTACCTTAAATGTAAATGGATTAAATGCTCTAACCAAAAGACATAGACTGGCTGAATGGATACAAAAACAAGACCTGTATATATGCTGTCTACAAGAGACCCACTTCAGACCTAGGGACACATACAGACTGAAAGTGAGGGGATGGAAAAAGATATTCCATGCAAATGGAAATCAAAAGAAAGCTGGAGTAGCAATTCTCATATCAGACAAAATAGACTTTAAAATAAAGACTATTACAAGAGCCAAAGAAGGACACTACATAATGATCAAGGGATCAATCCAAGAAGAAGATATAACAATTGTAAATATTTATGCAGCCAACATAGGAGCACCTCAATACATAAGGCAAATGCTAACAACCATGAAAGGGGAAATCTACATTAACACAGTAATAGGGGACTTTAAAACCACACTTTCACCAATGGACAGATCATCCAGAAAGAAAATTAATAAGGAAACACAAGCTTTAAATGACACAAAAGACCAGATAGATTTAATTCATATTTATAGGACATTCCATCCAAAAACAGCAGATTACGCTTACTTCTCAAGTGCACACAGAACATTCTCCAGGATAGATCACATCTTGGGTCACAAATAAAGCCTCAGTAAATTTAAGAAAATTGAAATCATATCAAGAATCTTTTCCGACCACAAAGCTATGAGATTAGAAATTAATTACAGGGAAAAAAATGTAAAACACACAAACACATGGATGCTAAACAATACGTTACTAAATAACCAAGAGATCACTGAAGAAATCAAAGAGGAAATCAACAAATACCTAGAGACAAATGACAATGAAAACACGATGATCCAATACCTATGGGATGCAGCAAAAGCAGTTCTAAGAGGGAAGTTTATAGCAATAAAATCCTACCTCAAGAAACAAGAAACATCTCAAATAAACAACCTGACCATACACCTAAAGCAATTACAGAAAGAAGAAGAACAAAACCCCAAAGTTACCAGAAAGAAAGAAATCATAAAGATCAGATCAGAAATAAATGAAAAGGAAATTAAGGAAACGATAGCAAAGATCAATAAAATTAAAAGCTGGTTCTTTGAGAAGATAAACAAAATTGATAAACCATTAGCCAGACTCATCAAGAAAAAAAGGGAGAAGACTCAAATCAGTAGCATTAGAAATGAAAAAGGAGAAGTAACAACTGACACTGCAGAAATACAAAGGATCATGAGAGGTTACAACAAGTAACTATGCGCCAATAAAATGGACAACCTGGAAGAAATGGACAAATTCTTAGAAAAGCACAACCTTCCGACACTGAATCAGGAAGAAATAGAAAATATAAGCAGACAATCATAAGCACTGAAATTGAGACTGTGATTAAAAATCTTCCAACAAACAAAAGCTCAGGACCAGATGGTTTCACAGGTGAATTCTATCAAACACTTAGAGAAGAGCTAACCCCTATCCTTCTCAAACTTCCAAAACATAGCAGAGGGAGCAACACTCCCAAACTCATTTTATGAGGCCACCATCACCCTGCTACCAAAACCAGACAAAGATGTAACAAGTAAATAAAACTACAGGCCAATATCACTGATGAACATAGATGCAAAAGTCCTCAACAAAATACTACCAAACAGAATCCAACAGCACATTAAAAGGATCATACAACATGATCCAGTGGGGTTTATCCCAGGAATGCAAGAATTCTTCAATATACGCAAATCAATCAATGTGATAAACCATATTAACAAACTGAAGGAGAAAAACCATATGATCATCTCAATAGATGCAGAAAAAGCCTTCGACAAAATTCAACACCCATTTATGATAAAAACCCTCCAGAAAGTAGGCACAGAGGGAACTTACCTCAACATAATAAAGGCCATATATGACAAACCCACAGCCAACATCCTTCTCAATGGTGAAAAACTGAAACCATTTCCTCTAAGATCAGGAACAAGACAAGGTTGCCCACTCTCACCACTATTATTCAACATAGTTTTGGAAGTTTTAGCCACAGCAATCAGAGAAGAAAAATAAAAGGAATCCAAATCGGAAAAGAAGAAGTAAAGCTATCACTGTTTGCAGATTACATGAGACTATACATAGAGAATCCTAAAGATGCTATCAGAAAACTACTAGAGCTAATCAATGAATTTGGTAAAGTAGCAGGATACAAAATTAATTCACAGAAATCTCTTGCATTCCTATACACTAATGATGAAAAATCTGAAAGAGACATTAAGGAAACACTCCCATTTACCATTGCAATGAAAAGAATAAAATACCTAGGAATAAACCTACCTAAGGAGACAAAAGACCTGTATGCAGAAAACTAAAAGACACTGATGAAAGAAATTAAAGATGATACAAACAGATGGAGAGATATACCATGTTCTTGGAATGGAAGAATCAACATTGTGAAAATGACTATACTACCCAAAGCAATCTACAGATTCAGTGCAATCCCTATCAAACTACCACTGGCATTTTTCACAGAAGTAGAACAAAAAATTTCACAATTTGTATGGAAACACAAAAGACCCCAAATAGCCAAATCAATCTTGAGAAAGAAACATGGAGCTGGAGGAATCAGGCTCCCAGACTTCAGACTTTACTACAAAGCTACAGTAATCAAGACAGTATGGTACTGGCACAAAAAGAGAAATATAGATCAATGGATCAGGATAGAAAGCCCAGAGATAAACCCATGCACAAATGGTCACCTTATCTTTGATAAAGGAGTCAAGAATATACAATGGAGAAAAGACAGCCTCTTCAGTAAGTAGTGCTGGGAAAACTGGACAGCTACATGTAAAACAATGAAATTAGAACACTCCTTAACACCATACACAAAAATAAGTGCAAAATGGATTAAAGACCTAAATGTAAGGCCAAACACTGTCAAACTCTTATAGGAAAACATAGGCAGAATACTCTATGACATAAATCACAGCAAGATCCTTTTTGATCCACCTCCTAGAGAAATGGAAATAAAAACAAAAATAAACAAATGGGACCTAGTGAAACTTAAAAGCTTCTGCACAGCAAATGAAACCATAAGCAAGATGAAAAGACAGCCCTCAGAATGGGAGAAAATATTTGCAAATGAAGCAACTGACAAAGGATCAATCTCCAAAATTTACAAGCAGCTCATGCAGCTCAATATCAAAAAAACAAACAACCCAATCCAAAAATGAGCAAAAGACCTAAGTAGACATTTCTCCGAAGAAGATATACTGATTGCTAACAAACACATGAAAGGGTGCTCAATATCACTAATCATTAGATAAATGCAACTCAGAACTACATGAGTTATCACCTCACACCAGTCAGAATGGCCATCATCAAAATATCTACAAACAATAAATGCTGGAGAGAGTGTGGAGAAAAGGGGACCCTCTTGCACTGTTGGTGGGAATGTAAATTGATACAGCCACTATGGAGAAGAGTATGGAGGTTCCTTATAAAACTAAAAATAGAACTACCATACAACCCAGAAATCCCACTACTGGGCATATACCCTTAAAAAACCATAATACAAAAAAGAGTCAAGTACCACAATGTTCCTTGCATCTCTATTTACAATAGCCAGGACATGGAATCAATCTAAGTGTCCATCGACAGATGAATGGGTAAAGAAGATGTGGCACATATATACAATGGAATATTACTCAGCCATAAAAAGAAACGAAATTGAGTTATTTGTAGTGAGGTGGATGGACATAGAGTCTGTCCTACAGAGTGAAGTAAGTCAGAAAGAGAAAAACAAATACCATATGGTGACACATATATATGGAATCTAAAAAAAAAAAAATTCTGAAGAACCTAGGGACAGGACAGGAATAAAGACGCAGACATAGAGAATGGACTTGAGGACATGGGGAGGGGAAAGGGTAAGCTGGGACGAAGTGAGAGAGTGGCACTGACATATATACACTACCAAATGTAAAATAGATAGCTAGTGGGAAGTAGCCACATAGCACAGGGAGATCAACTCGGTGTTTTGTGACCATCTAGAGGGGTGGGATAGGGAGGATGTGACGAAGACCCAAGGGAGAGGGGATATGGGGATATATGTGTACTTATAGCTGATTCACTTTGTTGTAAAGCAGAAACTAAGATACCATTGTAAAGCAATTATACGCCAACAAAGGTGTTAAAAAAAAAAAAAAGAGCACCGGAGCCTATTATGGAGTAATGCATTAAAGCAAAGGCACAATTTTTGAAAGTCTGAGACACTTTCACAGCAAGACAAAGGTGAGGAGAGAATGTACGTTCTCAGAGTCAGTTCCTTGTCTCAAAAGATGTTAAAAAAATAAATAAGATTTAAAAAAAATTATCTCATCTATCCCTAGGTGTAATACGTGGTAGGTACTCTGTTGTGATTGTCCTGCTTAAACTATAGAGTTGAGACCACACTGCTTCTGGGGTTGGGACTGGGGTCTCCCCTGAAAAAGAAAGGCTTACAGGTATCAGTTTTTTGTAAAGGAGGTGATTTATCAGGAAAAATTCTCATAGTTCTTTGGGGTAAGACATATAAGAGTGTTTCTGCTTGGAACAGATGTGGGACCACCTGCAAGAGAGAGTTAACATAGGATCGTATCAGGTTTTGTTGCTTAGAGGGGGCAACAATTCTCAGCAGAGAGAACTTGTGAATTGGTGGAGTTATCACCAAGTTTCTTTGGGCTGTGTAAGGAACAAGCTGGCCTGTTTCATCTAGCTCCACTGTTGAATAGCATCTTTTCCACATTGTTAGGTTGGTGGAAAGTGTGAGTCCCTCTTTGGTGGGTGCACTTAAATGGCTGCAGAAGCCTCTGATGTCTGCATGGTGATGGTAGTGATGTGAATGGAAGAGCTCCAAAGGAATGCAAATTCTGAGGGGAAAAATAGTAAGGCTGCAAGGTCCTCTCACCCCTTCCCACTTGGAAAGTCTCCTGCCAGTGCCAGCTTTGGAAGATTGAGGTTTTATTAAATTGAGGAAGTTGTGGGTAGATGCTCATCAATACCACTTCTTCTCCTTGGGCACTTTGGAAGATTACATTTCCCAGCAGTTAGTTTGAGGCTGGTGTGACCCATGAGATGTGGGCAGAAGTGATACATGCCACTGTTAGACCTGGCCCCTAAAATCTCCTGTGAGGTTCTTAGCTTACACTCTCTGTTCCCTATCCAAGTGCACGTTAGAGCCATTCTACGGAGGCAGCCCAGTTCCCTGAGTATTGCATAGTGGCAAGGTGCCCAGGAAAGTCATTTACCCTACGCTGGACTGAGACATGAATAAGAATTAAATTTCTGCTCTATTGAGTCCCTGAGATTTGAAGGTTAATTTGCTACAACATCATTGCCTAGTTTTTGTACAAAAAGGTTGAAAGAGCACTAACCAATGAAATGTTGCTGATTATCTGGAGAAAGGGGTACAGTGGTATATGGCACGGCTCTGCTTTCTGCCTGTTAATGATCTAGATGAGGACACTGGTAGTTTGCTAATCAAATTGGAAACTGACAGGAGACTGGAAGGGATACCTGTGTACCTGATGGTATCATAGAAATTTTAAAATAAGTTAAAAAAATTAGAATAATGGGCCAAAATAAACTTCTATAGGGCTAAATAGAAACACCTAGACATTTGCTCATGGCCATTTATATATCTTCTTTGGAGAAATGTCTATTCAGATCCTTTCTCATTTTTAAATTGTGTTGTTTGTCTTTTTATTGTTCACTAGTATTGGTTCTTTTTATATTCTGGATACTAGACTCTGGACAGACACATGACTTGCAAATATTCTATCCCAATTTTTGATTTCTCTTTATAATTTCTGTTTTTTTTTTTTTTTTAGATTGTTAGAAACACATTACAAGCAGATTCCCTTTCCCATATTAAAAAGAAAATATATGACTGGAAGTATTCAGAGGTGAAAACTGGGTTAAACCAATTCCCAAGTCCTTATCAAATAAGGTATCAATAAATGAAAAGATATTTTGGAACTAAAAATTAGGGAAACCTATACACAATTTAGAAGGGGGGGAAAGAGAAAAAAACTGACCAAAATAAAGTCACAGTGTTTACATTTTACAGTCTTTAATTAAGCACAAAAACTGTACTATTTAATATATTTCTCCATGAACTTTTTGTGAAATTCAGATTGCAGCGTATCATTCACTAATCTTTTTCTTTCTTCTTCTGATCATCCACACCTTTTGCACAGTCCTTGAAAACAAAGTCATCATCCCACCTTCTTTTTTTTTTTAAAGAAGAGAAAGGTGGGCTTCCCTGGTGGTGCAGTGGTTGAGAATCTGCCTGCCAATGCAGGGGACACGGGTTCGAGCCCTGGTCTCGGAGGATCCCACATGCCGCGGAGCAACTAGGCCCGTGATCCACAATTACTGAGCCTGCGCATTTGGAGCCTGTGCTCCGCAACGGGAGAGGCCGCGATAGTGAGAGGCCTGCTCACCGCGATGAAGAGTGGCCCCCACTTGCCGCAACTGGAGAAAGCCCTCGCACAGAAACGAAGACCCAACACAACTAAAAATAAAAATAAATAAATAAATAAATAAGCAAATATGGTAAAAAAAAAAAAAAAAAGAAGAGAAAGGTAATTTTAAATTTATTTATTTATTTATGGCTGTGTTGGGTCTTCGTTTCTCTGTGAGGGCTTTCTCTAGTTGCAGCGAGCGGGGGCCACTCTTCATCGCAGTGCGTGGGCCTCTCACTATCACGGCCTCTCTTGTTGCCAAGCACAGGCTCCAGACGTGCAGGCTCAGTAGCTGTGGCTCACGGGCCCAGTTGCTCCACGGCATGTGGGATCTTCCCAGGCCAGGACTCGAACCCATGTCCCCTGCATTGGCAGGCGGATTCTCAACAACTGCACCACCAGGGAAGCCCCATCCCACCTTCTTTTAACTTTGAAGTTGGCCTGAGGCTGGGATGGACCAGTGAGATTAGAGAGGATTTCCATTCAGAATGTTTTTCGTATGAATCCTTTTTTCTTCACCTTTTTGTTTTTGTTCTTTCCTGGCCTGCTCTTCAGCTCTTTCTTTGTTAATCTTTTCCAGTTTTGCAAGAGCTACAGTATCATCATCATCATCATCATCACTCTGTTTATCAAAGTCTTCATCTTCATCTTATCCATTAGAGGATCAGCTGCATCAAGGTTGGCAGTGGGAATCTGGTCTAATCAAGGCTTCTTTGACACTGAAGAGGAGGTTGTATGTTCTCGGTTGGACAATCTCTTATTTTTTTCTCTCTCTTCCAACTCTCTCCTGAAGTCATGGTTCCTAACCTCTTCAGGGACATCCTGAGTGGTTTGTCTATATTTTATCTGTATGAGAGGATAGGTCTCTACTTGAATATTGCTTTGAGAGTTGGCTCAAATCACTTTCTCCTTTTCCTCTCCTACCTACTGCAGGTTCAAAAGTTGGCCTAGCTGCTGCTGTCATGTTTTATGGGTGGCTGAGGTCCAATGCACCAGTCTCTGGAGATTATACAGACACCATTATGACTCTATAATTTCTTGATAGTATCTTTTGATGCACAAAAGTTTTTAATTTTGATAAAATCCAATGTATTTTCTTGTTGGTTGCTTGGGCTATAGGTGTCGTATCTAGGAAATTATTGCCTAGTCCAAAGCTATGAAGACTTAACCTAAGTTTTTTTCTTACATTTAGGTCTTTGATCTATTTGGGGTAAATTTATTTTGAGCAAAAATATGGTGCAAGGTAAAGGTCCAACTCCATGCTTTGCATGTGTATATTCAGTTG
The DNA here is from genome assembly GCF_965194805.1 of Balaenoptera borealis. Lineage (NCBI taxonomy): Eukaryota > Metazoa > Chordata > Mammalia > Artiodactyla > Balaenopteridae > Balaenoptera > Balaenoptera borealis. Next base: position 24,663,515 of record NC_138877.1, on the reverse strand, counting down.
TCCCAGCACCATTTCTTTTCTTTTTCTTTTTTTTTTAAACAACAGCTCCTGTTTTTTGTTTTTTTGTTTTTTTGTTTTTTCGTTTTTTTTTTAATTTATGGCTGTGTTGGGTCTTTGTTTCTGTGCAAGGGCTTTCTCTAGTTGCGGCAAGTGGGGGCCACTCTTCATCGCGGTGCACGGGCCTCTCACTATCGTGGCCTCTCTTGTTGCGGAGCACAGGCTCCAGACACGCAGGCTCAGCAATTGTGGCTCACGGGCCTAGTTGCTCCGCGGCATGTGGGATCCTCCGAGACCAGGGCTCGAACCCGTGTCCCCTGCATTGGCAGGCAGATTCTCAACCACTGCGCCACCAGGGAAGCCCCCAAGCACCATTTCTTGAAGACTGTTTTTTTCCCCCTTGAATGGTCATGGCACCCTTGTCAAAAATCAGTTGAGCATAAATGTGTGGATATATTTCTAGACTTTTAATTCTATTCCATTGATTTACACATCTATCTTTATACCACTACTATACTGTTTTGACTTTGTAGTAAGTCTTGAAATTTGGAAGTGTGAGTCCTCCAAGTTTTTCAAGATTTTGGCTATTCTGAGTTCCTTGAATTTCTATATGAACGTTAGGATCAGCTTGTCACTTTCTGCAAAAAAAAAAAAAAGCCATCTGGATTTGTGATAAGGATGGCATGAATCTGTACATCACTTTGGGGAGCATTGCCACCAGAACAATATTAAATCTTCCAATCTGTTCACATGGGGGTGTCTTTCTGTTTAATTAGGTCTCCTTTAGTTTCTTTCAATGATGTTTTGTAGTTTTCAGTGTATAAACCTTGTACTTGTTTTGCTAAATTTAAACCTTAGTATTTCATTCTTTTTGATACTATTGTAAGTGGAATTATTTTCTCAATTTCGTTTTTAGATTGTTCATTGCTAGTGTATAGAAATACAACTAACTTTTGTTTATTTTTTATCCTACTACTGTGCTGAAATGGTTTATTAGCTCTAAAATATTTTTTTGTGTGTGTGAATTCTTTAGAATTTTCTATATACAAGATTATGAGTTTGGAAGTGTTCTCTCTTCTTCAATTTTTTGGAAGAGATTGAGAAGGTTTGGTGTTAATTCTTCTTTAAATGTTTGGTGGAATTCATCAGTCAAGCCATCTGGTTGTAGGCTCTTCTTTGTTGGGAGGTTTTTTATCCCTTGAGCCACTCTATGTCTTTAGGTTGGTGATTTAATATATTACATTTAAAGTAATTATTGATAGGTAAGGATTTATGATCACCATTTTTATTAATTGTTTTCAGTATGTGTTCACACACACAAAATATATATATATTTTGTAGTGGTGTGAATTGATTCCTTTCTCTTCATCTTTGGGTGTCTATTAAAGATTTTTTCTATGTCATAAATATGAAGTTTATATAAAATAGCTTGTATTTAAGATGTTATAAGAGCCTATTTTAAGCTTATAACTTCACTTACATACAAAAAAACATAATTTTACTTCTTGCCCCACATTTTGTGTTGTTAATTTACATAGTTTAAAATTGTATATCATTTAAATTATTCTAGTTATAGTTATTTTAAATAGTTTCACCTTTTAACTTTTATAGTAAACAGTGACTTACAAGGCATATCATTTTCAAATTATAGAAAATCAGAGATAAAGAAAAAATCATGAAGGGAACCAGAGGGAAAAAATATCTTACCTATAAAGGAACTAAGATAAGAATTACATCTGACTTCTCAGAAACCATGTGAGAAAGAAGTGAGTGGAGTGAAATAAAGTACTGGGAGAAAAAAACCCAACAACCTAGTATTTTGTACACTGGAAATTATTCTTAAAAAGTGAAGAAGCAATAAAGGACTTTCATAGACTATTAAAAATTGAGAGAATTTATTGCCAGTACACTAGTTTAGTCTGTTCTTGCTGCTAATTGTTATTGTTTGTGCATTTGTTTCATGACTTGTCTGAACTAATGTTGTGAAGTCTATATTTTTTTCTATGTGTGGCCACTTAAGTCTCTGCTCAGTTAGCTAAATGGTGCTGGGGAAGTAGGCTATACAGGTAGAAAATAAAACTTGACTTCTAGTCACCCCCCATACAAAAAATAATTCTGTATGGATTATAAATCTATATCTTAAAGATGACATGATAAAGTTACCTTTGGATGAGTTCTACATGATTTTGGAGTATAAAAATATTCTTAGAACAGTAAAGAAAGGTACTAACCTACAAAAATTGATGTTGATTTATTTTCCCACATTCAAGAGTAAAAGAAAATATTATCTCAACAGTTGCAGAAATTCAACATCCTCTCATGAAAAAAACAAAGCAACAAAACAAAACAAAACAAAAAAACCCCCAGAATACAAGAAATCCTTTGCTAACTAAGAATAGAAATGAGTAGTTATCATAGGTGAGTATCTTTCTTTTTTTTTTTTTTAAATGTTTGTGGGTTGGCACTCCTAGGAGGGCTCCTCGAGGCCATATTTTTTATTTATTTATTTTTGGTTGTGTTGGGTCTTCGTTTCTGTGCGAGGGCTTTCTCTAGTTGCGGCAAGCGGGGACCACTCTTCATCGCGGTGCACGGGCTTCTCACTATTGTGGCCTCTCTTGTTGTGGAGCACAGGCTCCAGACACGCAGGCTCAGTAGTTGTGGCTCACGGGCCTAGTTGCTCCGTGGCATGTGGGATCTTCCCAGACCAGGGCTCGAACCCGTGTCCCCTGCATTAGCAGGCAGATTCTCAACCACTGCACCACCAGGGAAGCCCGATGAATATCTTTCTATGTGTAGGTCTATCTTTTTTTTTTTTCCTGCAGCTACTGATATGATCATACAATTTTACTTTTTTTTTCTGACACAGAACATTTTTAATTTATTTTTTATACAGCAGGTTCTTATTAGTTATCTGTGTTATACATATTAGTGTATGTATGTCAATCCCAATCTCCCAATTCATTCCCACCACCAACCCCACCCCCCCTTCCCCCCTTGGTGTCCATACGTTTGTTCTCTACATCTGTGTCTCTGTTTCTGCCTTGCAAACTGGTTCATCTGTGCCATTTTCCTAGACTCCACATATATGCATTAATATAAGATATTTGTTTTTCTCTTTCTGACTTACTTCACTCTGTGACAGTCTCTATGTCCATCCACATCTCTACAAATGACCCAATTCCATTCCTTTTTATGGCTGAGTAATATTTCATTATATATATGGAATATTACTGTCGATGGGCATTTAGGTTGCTTCCATGACCTGGCTATTGTAAATAGTGCTGCAGTGAACATTGGGGTGTATGTGTCTTTTTGAATTATGGTTTTCTCTGGGTATATGCACAGTAATGGGATTGCTGTGTCATATGCTAATTCTATTTTTAGTTTTTTAAGGAACCTCCATACTGTTCTCCGTAGTGGCTATATCAATTTACATTCCCACCAACAGTGCAAGAGAGTTCCCTTTTCTCCACATCCTCTCCAGCATTTGTTATTTGTAGATTTTCTGATGATGCCCATTCTAACCAGTGTGAGGTGATAACCTCATTGTAGTTTTGATTTGCATTTCTCTAATAATTTGTGATGTTGAGCAGCTTTTCATATGCCACTTGGCCATCTGTATGTCTTCTTGCAGAAATGTCTATTTAGGTCTTCTGCCCATTTTTGGATTGGGTTGTTTTTTTTTTTTAATATTGAGCTGCATGAGCTGTTTATATATTTTGGAGATTAATCCTTTGTCCATTGATTCGTTTGCAAATATTTTCTCCCATTCTGAGGGTTGTCTTTTCATCTTGTTTATAGTTTCCTTTGCTGTGCAAAAGGTTTAAGTTTCATTAGTTCCCATTTGTTTATTTTTGTTTTTATTTCCATTACTCTAGGAGGTGGGTCAAAGAAGATATTGCTGTGATTTATGTCAAAGAGTGTTCTTCCTATGTTTTCCTCCAAGAGTTTTATAGTGTCCAGTCTTACATTTAGGTCTTTAATCCATTTTGAGTTTATTTTTGTATATGGTGTTAGGGAATGTTCTAATTTCATTCTTTTACATGTAGCTGTCCAGTTTTCCCAGCATCAATTATTGAAGAGACTGTCTTTTCTCCATTTTATACCCTTGCCTCCTTTATCATAGATTAGTTGACCAAGGTGCGTGGGTTTATTTCTGGGTTTTCTATCCTGTTCCATTGATCTATATTTCTGTTTTTGTGCCAGTACCATATTTTCTTGATTACTGTAGCTTTGTAGTATAGTCTGAAGTCAGGGAGTCTGATTCCTCCAGCTCTGTTCTTTTCCCTCAAGATTGCTTTGGCTATTTGGGATCTTTTGTGTCTCCATACAAATTTTAAGATTTTTTGTTCTACTTCTGTAAAAAATGCCATTGGTTAATTTGATAGGGATTGTGTTGAATCTGTAGATTGCTTTGGGTAGTATAGTCATTATCACAATATTGATTCTTCCAATCCAAGAACATGGTATATCTCTCCATCTGTTTGTGTCATCTTTGATTTCTTTCATCAGTGTCTTATGGTTTTCTGAGTACAGTTCTTTTACCTCCTTAGGTAGGTTTATTCCTAGGTATTTTATTCTTTTTGTTACAGTGGTGAATGGGATTGTTTCCTTAATTTCTCTTTCTGATCTTTCGTTGTTAGTGTATAGGGATGCAAGAGATTTCTGTGCATTAATTTTGTATCCTGCAACTTTACCAAATTCATTGATTAGCTCTAGTAGTTTCCTGGTGGCATCTTTAGGATTCTCTATGTATAGTATGTCATCTGCAAACAGTGAGAGTTTTACTTCTTCTTTTCCAATTTGTATTCCTTTTATTTCTTTTTCTTCTCTGATTGCTGCGGCTAGGACTTCCAAAACTATGTTGAATAATTGTGACAGGAGTGGACGTCCTTGTCTTGCTCTTCTAAGAATTTGTCCATTTCTTCCAGGTTGTCCATTTTATTGGCATAGAGTTGCTTGTAGTAGTCTCTTAAAACGCTTTGTATTTCTGCAATGTCCATTGTAACTTCTCCTTTTTCATTTCTAATTTTATTAATTTGAGTTGTCTCCCTCTTTTTCTTGATGAGCCTGGTTAACGGTTTATCAATTTTGTTTATCTTCTCAAAGAACCAGCTTTTAGTTTTATTGATCTTTGCTATTGTTTTCTTTGTTTCTGTTTCATTTATTTCTGCTCTGATCTTTATGATTTCTTTCCTTCTGCTAACTTTGCGTTTTGTTTGTTCTTCTTTCTCTAGTATCTTTAGGTGTAAGGTTAGATTGTTTATTTGAGATTTTTCTTGTTTCTTGAAGTAGGATTATATTGCTATAAACTTCCCTCTTAGAACTGCTTTTGCTGCATCCCATAGGTTTTGGATCATCGTGTTTTCGTAGTCATTTGTCTCTATGTATTTGTTGATTTCCTCTTTGATTTCTTCAGTGATCTCTTGGTTATTTAGTAACGTATTGTTTAGCCTCCATGTGTTTGTGTGTTTTACGTTTTTTTCCCTGTAATTAATTTCTAATCTCATAGCTTTGTGGCGGAAAATATTCTTGATATGATTTCAATTTTCTTAAATTTACTGAGGCTTTATTTGTGACCCAAGATGTGATCTGTCCTGGAGAATGTTCTGTGTGCACTTGAGAAGTAAGCGTAATCTGCTGTTTTTGGATGGAATGTCCTATAAATATGAATTAAATCTATCTGGTCTATTGTGTCATTTAAAGCTTGTGTTTCCTTATTAATTTTCTTTCTGGATGATCTGTCCATTGGTGTAAGTGAGGTGTTAAAGTCCACTACTATTATTGTGTAACTGTCGATTTCCTCTTTTATAGCTGTTAGCATTTGCCTTATGTATTGAGGTCCTCCTATGCTGGGTGCATATAAATTTATAATTGCTTTATGTTCTTCTTGGATCGATCCCTTGATCATTATGTAGTGTCCTTCCTTGTCTCTTGTAACATTCTTTATTTTAAAGTCAATTTTATCTGATATGAGTATAGCTACTCCAGCTTTCTTTTGATTTCCATTTGCATGGAATATCTTTTTCCATCCCCTCACTTTCAGTCTGTATGTGTCCCTAGGTCTGAAGTGGGTCTCTTGTAGACAGCATATATGTGGGTGTTGTTTTTGTATCCATTCAGCGAGCCTGTGTCGCTGAGCATTTAATCCATTCTCACTTAAGGTAATTATTGATATGTATGTTCCTGTTACCATTTTTTAAATTGTTTTGGGTTTGTTTTTCTAGGTCATTTTGTTCTCTTGTGTTTCCCACTTAGAGAAGTTCCTTTAGTGTTTGTTGTAGAGCTGGTTTGGTGGTGCTGCATTCTCTTAGATTTTGCTTGTCTGTAAAGCTTTTGATTTCTCCATCGAATGTGAATGACATCCTTGCCAGGTAGAGTAATCTTGGTTGTAGGTTATTCCCTTTCATCACTTTAGATATAACGTGCTACTCCCTTCTGGCTTGTAGAGTTTCTGCTGAGAAATCAGCTGTTAACCTTATGGGAGTTCCTGTGTATGTTATTTGTCATTTTCCCTTGTTGCTTTTAACAATTTTTCTTTGTCTTTAGTTGTTGTCAATTTGATTACCATGTGTCTTGGCATGTTTCTCCTTGGGTTTATCCTACCTGGGACTCTCTGCACTTCCTGGACTTGGGTGGCTATTTCCTTTCCCATGTTAGGGAAGTTTTCAACTATAATGTCTTCAAATATATTCTTGGGTCCTTTCTCTTTCTCTTCTCCTTCTGGGACCCCTATAACGCGAATGTTGGTGTGTTTAATGTTGTCCCAGAGGTCTCTTAGGTTGTCTTCATTTCTTTTCATTCTTTTTTCTTTATTCTGTTCTGCAGCAGTGAATTCCATTATTCTGTTTTCCAGGTCATTTATCCGTTTTTCTGCCTCAGTTATTCTGCCATTGATTCCTTCTAGTGTATTTTTCATTTCAGTTATTGTATTGTTCATCTCTGTTTGTTTGTTCTTTAATTCTTCTAGGTCTTTGTTAAACATTTCTTGCATCTTCTTGATCTTTGCCTCCATTCTTTTTCTGAGGACCTGGATCATCTTCACTATCATTATTGTTAATTCTTTTCTGGAAGGTTGCCTATCTCCACTTCATTTAGTTGTTTTTCTGGGGTTTTATCTTGTTCATTCATCTGGTACATAGTCCTCTGCCTTTTCTTTTTGTCTGTCTTTCTGTGAAAGTGGTTTTCGTTCCACAGGCTGCAGGATTGTAGTTCTTCTTGCTTCTTCTGTCTGCCCTCTGGTGTATTGTGTAGGTGTATCTTTAGACTCTCCATTCTATTCCATTGTTTCATTTGTCTATCGTAGCTCCAATATCATACTCTCTTAATTTTCAAAATTTGATGTCCAGAAGAGTGGGCACTCTAATATTTTTGCACTTCAAAATTATGCTGATTTTTGGGCTTCACTGGTGGTGCAGTGGTTAAGAATCCGCCTGCCAGTGCAGGGGACACAGGTTCAATCCCTAGTCCAGGGAGATCCCACATTCCACGGAGCAGCTAAGCCCATGCACCACAACTACTGAAGGTCACATGCCTAGAGCCAATGCTCTGCAGGAAGAGAAGCCACCACAGTGAGAAGCCGTGCACTGCAACAAAGAGTAGCCTCTGCTAGCTGCATCCAGAGAAAAGCCCAAGTGCAGCAATGAAGACCCGTAAATAAATGAAGCCATAAATAAATAAATAAATTTTATTTTAAAAATTATACTGATTTTTATCTTTTGTATTTCCATATAACATTTAGAATCACCTTGTCAATTTCCACAATGAAAACACTAAAACATGTTGGTATTTTCTTTTGGAGTGCATTGAATTAATAAATCAGTTTAGAGAAATTGATATCTTGACAATGTTGAGTTTCTCAATGTATGTACATATACTTACTTAGATATTTTTTAATTTCCTCAATAATATTTTATAGTTTTCTATGTAGAAGTCTTGCATATGAGTTTTTGTTTGATTTTTTTCACAGATATTTTATGCATTTGGATGTTATTGCAAATGAAATCTCTTAAAACTATTTTCATTTTTTTCTGGTATAAAGAAGTATGATTAATTGGCATAATAGTGTTGTTCAGATAAACAGAACCAATAGGATATATATAAGTATGTATGAGGAGATATATTTTAGGAATGGGCTCATGCTGTATGGAGGCCAAGAAGTCCTTTGATTTGTTGTTTCCAATCTGGAGAACCAGGAATGCTAGTGGCATAATTCACTCTGAGTCTGAAGGCCTGAGAATTGGGCTCTGATGGCATAACTTCCAGTGTGAGTTTGAAAGCCTGCAAGCCAGGAGCACTGAAGGGCAGAAGATGGAAGTCTCAGCTCAAACAGAGCAAATTTGCCCCTTTTCTGCCTTTTTGTTCTGTTCAGGCTCTCAAAGGAATGCATGATGATCACCCATGTGAGTAAAGGAGATCTTTAAGCAGTCTACTGATTCAAATGCTAATCTCTTTCAGAAATACCTTCACAGACATACCCTGAGATAATGCTTTACCAGCTATCTTGGCAGCCCTTAGCCCAGTCAAGTTGGCACAGAATATTAACCATCACAATTGGTATATTTACCCCATGAAAGCTGTAACCTTATAAATATGATTTTAAATTTTAATAGCTTGTAATTGTACTTTGAACTTTCTACATATACAATCTTGCTTTCTGCAAAAAAGAAAAAAGAAAAAAAAGAAGAGGAAAATGTTGTTATATTACTTCTTCCTCTCCAACACGTATATACTTATTTCTTTTTCTGCCTTCATTGTGCTGACTAGAACTTTTATTAAAATGTGAATATAGTGGGTTGTGTAGGTTTCCTGGTGGAGGGGACTAGTGCCTGTGTTCTGGTGGATGAAGCTGGATCTTGTCTTTCTGGTGGGCAGGTCCATGTCTGGTGGTGTGTTTTGGGGTGTCTGTGGCCTTATTATGATTTTAGGCAGCCTCTCTGCTAATGGATGGGGTTGTGTTCCTGTCTTGCTAGTTGTTTGGCATAGGGTGTCCAGCACTGTAGCTTGCTGGTCATTGAGTGAAGCTGGGTCTTGGTGTTGAGATGGAGATCTCTGGGAGATTTTCGCCGTTTGATATTATGTGGAACTGGGAGGTCTGTGGTGCACCAGTGTCCTGAACTTGGCTCTCCCACCTCAGAAGCACAGCACCGACACCTGGTTCAAGCACCAGGAGCCTGTCATCCACACAGCTCAGAATAAAAGGAAGGAAGGAAGGAAGGAAGGAAGGAAGGAAGGAAGGAAGAAAGAAAGAAAGAAAGAAAGAAAGAAAGAAAGAAAGGAAGAAAGAAAGAAAAAGATAAAATAAAATAAAATTAAATTAAAAAGTTGTTAAAATAAAAAACAAAAAATAATTATTAAACAATTTTTTAAAGTAATTCAAAAAAGAAAGAAAGACCAAACCAAGAAACAAATCCACCAATGATAACAAGAGCTGAAAACTATAATAAAAAAAACATAAGCAAACAAACAAAATGGACAGACAGAACCCTAGGATAAATGGTAAAAGCAAAGCTATACAGACAAAATCACACACAGAAGCATACGCATACAGACTCACAAAAAGAGAAAAAGGGGGAAAAAATATATATATATATATATATATATATCTCATTGCTCTCAAAGTCCACCTCCTCAATTTGGGATGATTTGTTGTCTATTCAGGTATTCCACAGATGCAGGGTACATCAGGTTGACCGTGGAGATTTAATCCGCTGCTCCTGAGGCTGCTGGGAGAAATTTCCCTTTCTCTTCTTTGTTCGCACAGCTCCTGGGGTTCAGCTTTGGACTTGGCCCCGCCTCTGCCTGTAGGTCGCCTGAGGGCATCTGTTCTTCACTCAGACAGGACGGGGTTAAAGGAACAGCTGATTCGGGGGCTCTGGCTCACTCAGGCCGCCGGGAGGGAGGGGTACGGATGCGGGGCTAGCCTGCGGCGGCAGAGGCTGGCGTGACGTTGCACCAGCCTGAGGCGCGCTGTGCGTTCTCCCAGGGAAGTTGTTCCTGGATCACGCGACCCTGGCCGTGGCGGGCTGCACAGGCTCCCGGGAGGGGCGGTGTGGAGAGTGACCTGTGCTCGCACACAGGCTTCTTGGTGGCTGCAGCAGCAGCCTTAGCGTCTCCTGCCCGTCTCTGGGGTCCGCGCTGATAGCCACGGCTCGTGCCCGTCTCTGGAGCTCCTTTAAGCGGCGCTCTGAATCCCCTCTCCTCCTGCACCAGGAAACAGAGGCAAGAAAAAGTCTCTTGCCTGTTCGGCAGCTCCAGACCTTTTCCCGGACTCCCTCCTGGCTAGCTGTGGTGCGCTAACTCCTTCAGGCTGTGTTCACGCCGCCAACCCCAGTCCTCTCCCTGAGATCCGACCGAAGCCCGAGCCTCAGCTCCCAGCCCCCGCCCGCCCCGGCGGGTGAGCAGACAAGCCTCTCGGGCTGGTGAGTGCTGGTCGGCACCGATCCTCTGTGCGGGAATCTCTCCGCTTTGCCCTCCGCACCCCTGTGGCTGCGCTCTCCTCCGTGGCTCCGAAGCTTCCCCCCTCCGCCACCTGCAGTCTCTGCCTGCGAAGGGGCTTCCTAGTGTGTGGAAACCTTTCCTCCTTCACAGCTCCCTCCCACTGGTGCAGGTCCCATCCCTTTTCTTTTGTCTCTGTTTTTTCTTTTTTCTTTTGCCCTACGTGGGGAGTTTCTTGCCTTTTGGGAAGTCTGAGGTCTTCTGTCAGCATTCATTAGGTGTTCTGTAGCAGTTGTTCCACGTGTAGATGTATTTCTGATGTATTTGTGGGGAGGAAGGTGATCTCCACGTCTTACTCTTCTGCCATCTTGAAGCTCCTCCTCCTGGATAGATAGTCTTTAATACATAAAAAAATTCCCTTCTATTCTTTGTTAACCAAGAGATTTATTTTTTATGAAAGGATGTTACATTTCTGCATCTGTTTAGATGATCATATTTTGTCTTTTATTATGTTAATGTGGTAAAATACATTGTTGTTTTTTTAATTCTCCCCTCCAGCTCTGTCACGTATTCAGATAACTTTTTGGGACAAGCAGTAATAAGAGTTCTGTTATATCTTCAAAACAGGAAGGGAATGAAGCCAAATCTGGCCTCTGTACCCTGACACTGAATGAATTCTCAGAGACAGAGTTTGGGGTGAAGTAGAAAAGAATAGCTTTATTCTTTGCCAGGCAAGGTGGGCCACAGCAGGCTTTTGCCTTCAAAATTCTGTGTCCCAGCCTGGAGGGGGTAGTGAGAAGTTTTATAGTAATGTTCAAAGAGGGCGTGATTAGCTCGTGGACATTCTTCTGATAGATTGGTAGTCAGGTAATTGGAAGTCAGCATCATCAACCGTCTGCAAGATATTTCATGGATTTCTGCGAGTCATTGCCCAGTTTTCAAGTCACGTAAATGGAGAGAGAGGGGCCACTTCCTATGCGAATCCCTTCCTGGATTACTTCTAGGATCTTCCAGCTCTTCTGCATCCCTCGATTACAAACGTTTCAAAGGGATGTGTAGAGCAAGAGGCAAACAACACATACTTTGAAGTGTGAAGTTCAGCCACAGGTGGGGTGCCCCAGAATCCAGAAGTCATTTAGAGTCGGTGACAGAAGCGTGCTCCCCTGGGCTCAGCAAGTGCAGGGAGCAGAACTTTCTGGTGGTTTCAGAGCCACCGAAGGCTTGCTTCGTAGTTCTGCGGATTAGCCACAGTGGGCTGCTCCTCGCCAGCTGCACAGTTGGCCCTGCTGCTCAGCTGCTGAATTCTGTGGGAATGCTTCTGAAGGCATCCCAGAGCGGCAGGCTGCCACTGTGAGAGGGCCCAGACGGCAGTGACCCTCAGCACTTCTAGGGTCTGCAGGCAGCCCAGCATCCGGATTGTGGTTACACCACCAGACGCTGAGCATCCGCCATCCACGCATGTGGTTACTGTCTCTGTCAGAGGCATTTGAGGGGAAGATGCAGGGATAGCAAGGCCTGCTGTCGTCGTAGTAAAAGGCTGGGATTTGGGCCTGTAAGCAAAGGCACTGGCCAACACGAGAGGCCGGCTGGCCAGCATGATGTGTCATTCACCAGGTGGCGAGTGAGCACGTGATCCGAGCAGTGGGGCATAAGGGCGTGGAGTAGGGCACGCACTCGAGGCCGAGGAGAGGTGGCCGCAGAAAAGGCCTCGTGGTGCAGCCCTCAGCGGGCCAAGTTGCTCATCTCCAAACAAGAGGCAGTCGCTTAAGCCGAGGAACGCCACGCCAGAAGTTGCCAGGTGCTATGCGTAGCTCAGCGCATCGTTGCTCACGACGCACGTTGCGCTCCCAAACCCAGCCGTCCGCGCATGCTCAGCACAGGCAGCACTAGCTGCTGGCCGAGCGCGGAGTCTCAATTCGGAGACGTTCCGGGGCAGCCGCAACACCAGAAGCACATATTCTCGTCCTGGCTACAGGCTCCAGCGCAGGGTCTGGCGCAGGCTCCGGCTCCCGCTCGTGCTGCAGCTCCAGCTCCAGCTCCTGCTCAGCCCAAAGAGCCTCCACCAGCCTGTGCTTTAGGAAATTCAGCCCCTCCTTACGCTTCAGCCTGCGAGGTGAGTACCTCCTCCCTGACAGCCATGACTGCCTGTTGTGGAAATGGTCTATACGTTGATTTTTGAATGTTTAATCAAACTTGCTTTTTTTTTTTCTTTCTTAAACCCAAATCGGTCATGATGTGTTATCCTTCTTTGTGTGTTATTAGATTTGGTTTGCTAAAATTTTGCGTAAAACGTTTGAATATATGTAAATGTGAGAGACGGACCTCTAATTTTCCTTTATTTAATATCCTTGGCAAGTTTTGTGCTTTCCTCATTGAATGAGCTGGGAAATAGTCCCTCTTTTAATACTCTACAGAATTTGTCAGTCTGATGTAATTTATTCCTTAAATATGTTGACTTAAAAAAGTGCACAATGGGAGAATTGTGAGTTAAGTTTTATTTGGGGCAAAATGAGGACTGTAGCTTGGGAGACAGCCTATCAGATAGTTCTGAGGACCTGCTCCAAAGAGGTAAGGGGAGAAGTCAGTATATATGTGATTTTAGGGGATACAGTGCAATCAAGCACACGTTTTGGCAGAAGGCTGCTGCTAGTGGCGAGATGCAGATGTCTCCGTAATGATTTTAGTGCTTTTCTAGGTATGAGAAGATGCAAGAAATAGGGCTCATAGAATAAGTTCACCATAAAAACAACTTTTCCATATGGGATTTTTCTTCCCAGTTTACAATCTTCTTATCACAAACTTACACAAGGTATTTCTCTCAGAAGTCCCATTCAGTAGACTTCTTATATCTCATTGGCCAGAACTATGTTGACTCTTAGATACAGGAGTGTTCAGGGAATTGATCATTTTCACCTGGGCCCACTGCTGCCACAAACAAGACTGGGGTTCTGTTAGATCACAGCAAAAAGCAATTAAGAAGATCTTAGTTATTTTGCTTTTGTATTTTTAAAGATTCCTCATAAAAGCAATATCATATGATATTTGTCTCGTCTTGTCTGACTTACTTCACTCAGTATGATAATCTCCACGTCCATCCATTGTTGCTGCAAATGGCATTATTTCATTCTTTTTAATGTTTGAGTAATATTCCATTGTATATATGTACCACATCTTCTTTATCCATTCATCTGCTGATGGATATTTACATTGCTTCCATTTCTTGGCTGTTGTAAACAGTGCTGCAATGAGCATTGGGGTGCATGTATCCTTTTGAACCATGGTTTTCTTTGGGTATATGCCCAGTAGTGGGATTGCTGGGTCATATGGTAATTCTATTTTTAGTTTTTTAAGGAACCTCTGTACTGTTCTCCATAGTGGCTGTATCAATTTACATTCCCACCAACAGTGTAGGAGGGTTCCCTTTTCTCCACACCCGCTCCAGCATTTATTGTTTGTAGATTTTTTGATGATGGACACTCTGACTGGTGTGAGGTGATATCTCATTGAATTTTTTTTTCAACTTTTTATTTTATATTGGAGTATAGGTGATTAACAATGTTGTGCTAGTTTCAGGTGTACAGCAAAGTGATTCAGTTATACATATACATGTATCTATTGTTTTTCAAATTCTTTTCCCATTTAGGTTGTTACATAATATTGAGCAGAGTTCCCTATGCTATACAGTAGGTCCTTGTTGGTTATCCATTTTAAATATAGCACTGTGTACATGTCAATCCCAAACTCCTTAACTATTCCTCCCCCCGACCCTTCCCCCGGTAACCTAAGTTCGTTCTCTAAATCTGTGAGTCTGTTTCTGTTTTGTAAATGAGTTCATTTATATCATTTTTTAGATTCTGCATATAGGCAATAGCATACAATACTTGTCTTTGTCTGACTTACTTCACTCAGTATGACAATTTCTAGGTCCATCCATGTTGCTGCAAGTGGCATTATTTCATTCTTTTTAATGGCTGAGTAATATTCCATTGCATATATGTACTATATCTTCTTTATCCATTCCTCTGTCGATAGACATTTAGGTTGCTTCCATGTCTTGGCTATTGTAAACAGTGCTGTAATGAACACTGGGGTGCATGTATCCTCTTGGACCATGTTTTTCTCCAGATATATGCCCAAGAGTGGGATTGCAGGATCATATGGTAGGTTTATTTTTAGTTTTTTAAGGAACCGCCATACTGCTCTACAAAGTGGCTATACCAATTTACATTCCCACCAACAGTGTAGGAGGTTTCCTTTTATCTCACACCCTCCCTGGCATTTACTGTTTGTGGATTTTTTGATGATAGCCATACTGGCTGGTGTGAAGTGATATCTCATTGTAGTTTTGATTTGCATTTCTCTAATAATTAGCAATGTTGAGCATCTTTTCATGTGCCGCTTGACCATCTGTATGCCTTCTTTGGAGAAATGTCTATTTAAGTCCTCTGCCCATTTTTTTTATTGAGTTGTTTGTGTTATTTTGATATTGGCCTGCATGAGCTGTTTGTAGATTTTGGAGATTAATCCCTTGTCGGTCCCATAGTTTGCAAATATTTTTGCCCATTCTGTGAGTTGTTTTTTTGTTTTGTTTATGGTTTCCTTTGTTGTGCAAAAGCTTTTGAGTTTAATTAGGTCCCATTTGTTTATTTTTGTTTTTATTTCCATTACTCTAGGAGATGGATCCCAAAAGATATTTCTGCAATTTATGTCAAAGAGTGTTCTACCTATGGTTTCCTCTAAGAGTTTGATAGTATCAGATCTTACATTCAGATCTTTAATCCATTTTGCGTTTATTTTTGTGTATGGTGTTAGAGAATGTTCTAATTTCATTCTTTTACATGTAGCTGTCCCGTTTTCCCAGCTCCATTTATTGAAGAGAGTGTCTTTTCTCCATTGTGTAGTCTTGCTTCCTTTGTCATAGATTAATTGACCATTGGTGTGTGGGTTTATTTCTGGGCTTTCTATCCTGTTCCATTGATCTATATTTCTGTTTTTGTGCCAGTACCATACTGTCTTGATGACTGTAGCTTTGTAGTATAGTCAGAAGTCAGGGAGCCTGATTCCTCCAGCTCCGTTTTTCTTTCTCGAGATTGTTTTGGCTATTTGGGATCTTTTGTGTCTCCATACAAATTTTAAGATTTTTTGTTCTAGTTCTGTGAAAAATGCCATTGGTAATTTGATAGGGATTACATTGAATCAGTAGATTGCCTTGGGTAGTATAGTCATTTTGACTGTATTGATTCTTCCAGTCCAAGAACACAGTATATCTTTCCATCTGTTTGTGTCATCTTTGATTTCTTTCATTAGCATCTTATAGT
This sequence comes from Balaenoptera borealis, assembly GCF_965194805.1. NCBI lineage: Eukaryota > Metazoa > Chordata > Mammalia > Artiodactyla > Balaenopteridae > Balaenoptera > Balaenoptera borealis. The sequence goes on along the minus strand of NC_138877.1, from coordinate 24,647,763 downwards.
TTTCAGAGTACAGGTCTTTTGCCTCCTTAGGTAGGTTTATTCCAAGATATTTTATTCTTTTTGATGTGATGGTAAGTGGGATTGTTTCTTTAATTTCTCTTTAAATCTTTCATTGTTAGTGTATAGATATGCAACAGATTTCTGTGTATTAATTTTGTATTCTGAAACTTTACCAAATTCATTGATGAGCTGTAGTAGTTTTCTGGTAGCATTTTTAGGATTTTTTATGTATAGTATGATGTCATCTGCAAGCAGTGACAATTTTACTACTTCTTTTCCAATTTGGATTACTTTTATTTCTTTTTCTTCTCTGATTGCTGTGGCTAGGACTTCCAAAACTATTTTGAATAGAAGTGGTGAAAGTGGACATCCTTGTCTTGTTCCTGATCTTAGAGGAAATGCTTTCAGCTTTTCACCATTGAGTATGATGTTAGCTGTGGGTTTGTCATATATTATGTGGAGGTATGTTCCCTCTGTGCCCACTTTCTGGAGAGTTTTTGTCATAAATGGGTGTTGAATTTTGTCAAAGGCTTTTTCTGCATGTATTGAGATGATCATATGGTTTTTATTCTTCAATTTGTTGATGTGGTGTATCACACTAATTGATTTGTGGAGATTGAAAAATCACCCTTCAATACCAGCATGTAGGTCTGGCCCAGGCTTTAATGAGGTCACTTCTTTATTTCCTGGGTCCTGGTGCACACGAGACCTTCTGTGCACCCTCTAAGAGTGGAGTTTTCGTTTCCCCCAGTCCTGTGGAATTCCTGCGATCAAACCCCACTGGCCTCAAAGCCAGATTCTTTGGGGGCTCCTCCTCCTGTTGCCAGACCCCCAGGCTAGGGAGCCTGACATGGGACTCAGAACTTTCACTTCTGTGGGAGAACTTCTGTGATATAGTTATTTTCCAGTTTGTGGGTCACCCACCCAGTGGGTATGGGATTTGATTTTATCACAATCACTCTCCTCCTACTGTCTTGTTGTGGCGCCTTCTTTGACTTTGGACGTAGGATATCTTTTTTGGTAGGTTCCAGCGTTTTTTGGTCCATGATTGTTCAGGAGTTAGTTGTGATTTTGGTGTTTTTGTAAGAAGAGGTGAGCTCATGTCCTTCTACACTGCTATCTTGTTCCCTCCTCTCCTGTATGGGATGTTTTGTTTTGCATTCTTGAATTAATCTTTAACTGACTTCTTATATCTGCTGTCTTATTCCATTTAGGCTGCTATAACAAAAATACCATAGACTGGGTATTTTATTTTATTTTTTTAAGTGTAAATTCCTGCAGACTTTTTTTTTTTAATGAGTTTCTTGTGACTTTTTTTTTTTTTTTTTACTTTTATTTATTTATTTTTAGCTGCGTTGGGTCTTCATTGCTGTGTGTGGGCCCTCTCTAGTTTCGGTGAGCGGGGGCTACTCTTTGTTGCGATGCGCAGGCCTCTCATTGTGGAGGCTTCTCATTGCAGTGGCTTCTCTTGTTTCCAAGCACGGGCTCTAGGCATGCGGGCTTCAGTAGTTGTGGTGCATGGGCTTAGTTGCTCTGCGGCATGTGGGATCTTCCCAGACCAGAGCTCGAACCTGTGTCCCCTGCATTGGCAGGCGGACTCTTAACCACTGCACCACCAGGGAAATGGTGCACAGAAGGTCTCGTGTGCACCAGCCTTCCATGTGATTCTAATAGAGTATGCAGGAAGCTTTTCCCCTTTTAAGACCGCCTTTAATCTTTAGAGTATACTTTGGCCAAGGCAGAGGAGGGGACATAGTCTAGAGCCCAACAAATTTCTCAGTAGCCCAACTTTCTTATCAGCTTATTTCCATTTTACAGCCATAGAAGGTTTAAGGGAGTTCTACTACACGTTCATCACCAATTGAGGACTAAGGTCCAGAACACTCTAAATCAGTATCTTTTAACAAAATGAGCACTTAAGGAAAGTATTTATCAGATTAGGAGTAAGAGTTAATCCAATAGTTTCTCTCCCATGCATTTCTCAACATGCACTTCTAAGTAGTATTCTTCCATGCACAACAGTAGCAGGATGGGCAAGAATGAAACTCAAGAGTATTGAATAGGCTAGTCTATTATATCCCACAGAAACTTCAAGGAATCACCCCCACCAACCTACCCAAGATGAAATAATAGGCCATCTTCAACCCTAGATTATTATTATTATAGATTATTTGGACAAATCATAATTAATGCACACTTCTCCAACAGATTTATTTCTTTAAAGGAATGGATTTTGAAGAGAAAAAACATGGGGCAGAGTGGTATGGAATAGAAAATAAATACAAATATAAGCTGTTTTGCTAATTGCTTTATAACCACAACAAACTAGTACAGAGAATGCCCTGTACAAAACAACACTATAAAGATCGAGGTGTTCCCTTAGGCAAGGCTGAAGATTTCAGTCTGTGGTATTTGGAATTTAGGCTGCAGTTCTTGTGATGGATCACAGGGTATGTGGCACAGTCCATGCTTTTAACCAGATTTGAACAGGAGAATGGCCCTTGGCCCAGGTAGAAGTAGATGAAGTCTTTGGTTTCATGTGTCACATAACTACCGAAGTTCCTCCCCACGATGCAGTGCCAGGTGGGTTTGTACTTCTTGTCAAACTCCTTCTTGATATGGGCCGCAATGTGCTTCTCTATATTATATTTCTCCAGTGCCTGAGTAGCACACTCCAGCAAGTCCTGTTGCATCTCCTCTGACATATTGGCATTTTTGATCACAGCCTTTTGGTCACACATGGTTACCAAGAAGCAGGGGCTGGCTGACTGCAATGGTCTTCTGGGGGAGGGGCTGGCGAGGCTCAGACCCGTTGGGAGCAGCCAGATGGGGTATTTTAAACAACAAATATTTATTTCTCACTGTTCTGGAGGCTGGAAAGTCCAAGATCAAGATGCCAGCAGGCGTGGTGACTGGTGAGAACTCACTTCTGGTTCATAAAGTCTTCTTCTGAAAAATATTTATCTGAAGGCCTGTTCTGCCAGTTTTTCTCAGAGCACAGAGTGCCTCATTCCTGATCTCTACCCTAAACTCCTTTCAGAGTGTGTTGAAGGTCAGTGGCCAGAGACATCATCCTTGTAGAGGCAGATGGCAAGTGACAATTTTTAATTGGCAAATATTTGATGGAAGGGACTGGTGAATTCTTCTGGATTTAAGATTCTCATTGAGGGAAGGCTTTAGATTATGGGCTTATTCCTGTAATAGAAATAGAACTATTTGGAGTTTATTTTTAGATTTGGTAAGTTGAGCTTTCCTTAGGGTACATTTCATCTAAATTTTTAAATTAATTGGCTTAAAGTTGCTCATAATAAGCTCTTATGATTTTTTCATTATAGGACCTGTAATGATGTCACCTTTTCCTTTTTTTTTTTTATATTTTTTCATTTTTTTAAACTTCATTTTGTTTATTTTTTATACAGCAGGTTCTTATTAGTTATCCATTTTATACATATTAGTGTATGTATGTCAATCCCAATCTCCCAATTCATCCCACCACCAACCCCCCCCCCCCAACCCCGCTTTCCCCCCTTGGTGTCCATATGTTTGTTCTCTACATCTGTGTCTCTATTTCTGCCTTGCAGTCCAGTTCATCTGTACCATTTTTCAAGATTCCACATATATGTGTTAACATACAATATTTGTTTTTCTCTTTCTGACTTACTTCACTCTGTATGACAGTCTCTAGGTCCATCCACATCTCTACAAATGACCCAATTTCGTTCCTTTTTAAGGGCTGAGTAATATTCCATTGTATATATGTGCCACATCTTTATCCATTTGTCTGTCCATGGGCATTTAGGTTGCTTCCATGACCTGGCTATTGTAAATAGTACTGCAATGAACATTGGGGTGCATGTGTCTTTTTGAATTATGGTTTTCTCTGGGTATATGCCCAGTAGTGGGATTGCTGGGTCATATGGTAATTCTATTTTTAGTTTTTTAAGGAACCTCCATACTGTTCTCAATAGTGGCTGTATCAATTTACATTCCCACCAACACTGCAAGAGGGTTCCCATTTCTCCACATCCTTTCCAGCACTTATTGTTTGTAGATTTTCTGATGATGCCCATTCTAACCAGTGTGAGGTGATAACCTCATTGTAGTTTTGATTTGCATTTCTCTAATAATCAGTGATGTTGAGCATCTTTTCATGTGCCTCTTGGCCATCTGTATGTCTTCTTTGGAGAAATGTCTATTTAGGTCTTCTGCCCATTTTTTGATTGGGTTCCTTGTTTTTTTAATATTGAGCTGCATGAGCTGTTTTTACATTTTGGAGATTAATCCTTTGTCCATTGATTCGTTTGCAAATATTTTCTCCCATTCTGAGGGTCGTCTTTTTATCTTGTTTATAGATTCCTTTGCTGTGCAAAAGCTTTGAAGTTTCATTAGGTCCCATTTATTTATTTTTGTTTTTATTTCCATTACTCTAGGAGGTGGATCAAAAAAGATCTTGCTGTGATTTATGTCAAAGAGTGCTCTTCCTATGTTTTCCTCTAAGAGTTTTATAGCATCTGGTCTTACATCTAGGTCTTTAATCCATTTTGAGTTTATTTTTGTGTATGGTGTTAGGGAGTGTTCTAATTTCATTCTTTTCCATGTAGCTGTCCAGTTTTCCCAGCACCACTTATTGAAGAGACTGTCTTTTCTCCATTGTATATCCTTGCCTCCTTTGTCATAGATTAGTTGACCATAGGTGCGTGGGTTTATCTCTGGGCTTCGTATCCTGTTCCATTGATCTAAATTTCTGTTTTTGTGCCAGTACCATATTGTCTTGATTACTGTAGCTTTGTAGTATAGTCGGAAGTCAGGGGGCCTGATTCCTCCAGCTCCATTTTTTCCCTCAAGATTGCTTTGGCTATTTGGGATCTTTTGTGTCTCCACAAGACTTTTTGTTCTAGTTCTGTAAAAAATGCTGTTGGTAATTTGATAGGGATTGCGTTGAATCTGTAGATTGCTTTGAGTAGTATAGTCATTTTCACAATATTGATTCTTTCAATCCAAGAACATGGTATATCTCTCCATCTGTTTGTGTTATCTTTGATTTTTTTTCATCAGTGTCTTATAGTTTTCTGAGTACAGGTCTTTTACCTCCTTAGGTAGGTTTATTCCTAGGTATTTTATTCTTTTTGTTGCAATGGTGAATGGGATTGTTTCCTTAATTTCTCTTTCTGATCTTTTGTTGTTAGTGTATATGAATGCAAGAGATTTCTGTGCATTAATTTTGTATCCTGCAACTTTACCAAATTCATTGATTAGCTCTAGTAGTTTTCTGGTGGCATCTTTAGGATTCTCTATGTATAGTATCATGTCATCTGCAAACAGTGACAGTTTTACTTCTTCTTTTCCAATTTGTCTTCTTTTCATGGCTAGAACTTCCAAAACTATGTTGAATAATAGTGGTTGTCCATTTTATTGGCATAGATTTGCTTGTAGTAGTCTCTTATGACGCTTTGAATTTCTGTGGTGGTCTGTTGTAACTTCTCCTTTTTCACTTCAAATTTTATTGATTTGAGTCCTCTCCCTCTTTTTCTTGATGAGTCTGGTTAACGGATTATCAATTTTGTTTATATTTTCAAAGAACCAGCTTTTAGTTTTATTGATATTTGCTATTGTTTTCTTTGTTTGTATTTCATTTATTTCTGCTCTGATCTTTATGACTTCTTTCTTTATACTAACATTGGGGTTTGTTCTTCTTTCTCTGGTTCCTTTAGGTGTAAGGTTAGATTGTTTATTTGAGATTTTTATTGTTTCTTGAAGAGGGATCGTATTGCTATAAACTTCCCCCTTAGAACTGCTTTTGCTGCATCCCATAGGTTTTGGATTGTCGTGTTTTCATTGTCATTTGTCTCTAGGTATTTTTTGATTTCCTCTTTGATTTCTTCAGTGATCTCTTGGTTATTTAGTAACGTATTGTTTAGCCTCCATGTGTTTGTGTGTATTACGTTTTTTTCCCTGTAATTAATTTATAATCTCATAGCTTTGTGGCGGAAAAGATTCTTGATATGATTTCAATTTTGTTAAATTTACTGAGGCTTGATTTGTTACCCAAGATGTGATCTATCTTCGAGAATGTTCCATGTGCACTTGAGAAGAAAGTATAATCTGCTGTGTTTGGATAGAATGTCCTATAAATATGAATTAAATCTATCTGGTCTATTGTGTCATTTAAAGCTTGTGTTTCCTTATTAATTTTCTTTCTGGATGATCTGTCCATTGGTGTAAGTGAGGTGTTGAAGTCCCCTACTATTATTGTGTTACTGTCGATTTCCTCATTTATAGCTTTTAGCATTTGCTTTATGTATTGAGGTGCTCCTATGTTGGGTACATATATATTTATAATTGTTATATCTTCTTCTTGGATCGATCCCTTGATCATTATGTAGTGTCCTTCCTTGTCTCTTGTTACATTCTTTATTTTAAAGTCTATTTTATCTGATATGAGTATTGCTACTCCAGCTTTCTTTTGATTTCCATTTGCATGGAATATCTTTTTCCATCCCCTAACTTTCAGTCTGTATGTGTCCCTGGGTCTGAAGTGGGTATCTTGTAGACAGCATATATGTGGGTGTTGTTTTTGTATCCATTCAGCGAGCCTGTGTCTTTTGGTTGGAGCATTTAATCCATTCACATTTAAGGTAATTACTGATATGTATGTTCCTGTTACCATTTTCTTAGTTGTTTGGGGTTTGTTTTTGTAGGTCCTTTTCTTCTCTTGTGTTTCCCACTTAGAGAAGTTCCTTTAGCATTTGTTGCAGAGCTGTTCTGGTGGTGCTGAATTCTCTTAACTTTTGCTTGTCTGTAAAGCTTTTGATTTCTCCATCGAATGTGAATGAGATCCTTGCCGGGTAGATTAATCTTGGTTGTAGGTTCTTCCCTTTCATCACTTTAAATATAACGTGCCACTGCCTTTTGGCTTGTAGAGTTTCTGCTGAGAAATCAGCTTTTAACCTTTTGGGAGTTCCCTTATATGTTGTCTGTCGTTTTTCCCCTGTTGCTTTTTTAAAAATAATTAATTAATTAATTAATTAATTAATTAATTAATTTTTGGCTGCATTGGGTCTTCGTTGCTGCATGTGGGCTTTCTCTAGTTGTGGTGACCAGGTGATACTGTTCATTGTGGTTTGCACGCTTCTTATTGCGCTGGCTTCTCTTGTTGCAGAGGATAGACTCTAGGCATGCACGCTAAAATAGCTGTGGCCCGTGGGCTCAGTAGTTGTGGCGCACAGGCTTAGTTGCTCTGCTGCATGTGGGATCTTCCCAGACCAAGGCTCGAAACTGTGTCCCCTGCATTGGCAGGCAGTTTCTTAACCACTTCACCACCAGGGGAGCCCTCCCTTGTTGCTTTTAATAATTTTTCTTTGTCTTTAATTTTTGTCAATTTGATTACCATGTGTCTTGGCATGTTTCTCCTTGGGTTTATCCTGCCTGGGACTCTGTGCTTCCTGAACTTGGGTGGCTATTTCCTTCCCCAAGTTAGGGAAGTTTCTGACTATAATTTCTTCAAATATTTTCTTTGGTCTTTTCTCTCTCTCTTCTTCTGGGACCCTTATAATGCGAATGTATGTGTGTTAATGTTGTCCCAGAGGTCTCTTAGGCTGTCTTCATTTCTTTTCATTCTTTATTCTCTTCTGCAGCAGTGAATTTCACCATTCTGTCTTCCAGTTCACTTATTCGTTCTTCTGCCTCAGTTATTCTGCTATTGATTCCTTCTAGTGTATTTTTCATTTCAGTTATTGTACTGTTCATCTCTGTTTGTTTCTTCTTTAATTTTTCTAGGTCTTTGTTAAACATTTCTTGCATCTTCTTGATCTTTGCCTCCAACTTTTTTCCGAAGTCCTGGATCATCTTCACTATCATTATTCTGAATTCTTTTTCTGGAAGGTTGCCTATCTCCACTTCATTTAGTTGTTTTTCTGGGGTTTTATCTTGTTCCTTCATCTGGTACATGTCCTCTGCCTTTTCATTTTGTCTATTTTTCTGTGAAAGTGGTTTTCGTTCCACAGGCTGCGGGATTGTAGTTCTTCTTGCTTCTGCTGTCTGCCCTCTGGTGGATGAGACTCTCTAAGAGGCTTGTGCAAGCCTTGATGTCACGTTTTTCATTCCTAATTTTTGTTGTTTGTGTCCCCTCTTTGTCTGTCTCCATTCTTCTCTCTCTCACACACATATCATCTCTGGGCTCATCCTTTTCAGGCTGGTCAATTATAGGCTTGGGCCAAATCTAGCTTTGGATCTGTTTTTGTCAATAAAGTTTTATTGGGACACAGCCACACCTATTCATTTATTGTTTATGACTGCTTTCATACTGCAGTGCCAGATAACGAGTTGCACAGAGACCATAGGCTTGCCAAGACTAAAAAAATAATTTACTTAGCCCTTTCCAGAAAAAGTTTTCTTACTCCTGATCTATGCTTTTAGTCTCCTGAAAGAGCCAACTTTTGTCTTTGTTTCTCCTGTGTTTATAAGTTTATTTATTAAACATTATTATTATTATCAATAATTCATTTTCTTACATTTATTGTTTTCTTCCATCTTGTTCATTTGCTATTTTTTTAACTTCTTGAGATGGTTTCTCAGATAAATTGATTTTCAGTCTTTCTTCTTTACTACCTTATTTATGAAGCAGTAAATTTCCCTTTAAACAAGGCTTTAACTGCAACCCACAAACTTTGATATGTTTTTAGTACAATTCAAAATATATTCTAATTTCCAATGTAATTTCTTATTTGATCCTTGGATTATTTAAATTTGGACTTCCTAATTCCCTTTGAATTGGCAATTCCAATTCTGTTACCAGATCATAAGGAAATTATTAGAGATGCAGAAAATAGTTTTATATATAAGGGTATTCAGAACAACATTGAATAGAAAAAGTTGGGTAGAAACTAAGTATTCAATGAGAAGGACAATAATTAAATTATGGTACATCTGTAAGGTAGAATAATGTGTGGTGATTGAAAATCATATATTGAAAAGCATTTACTAATATGGGAAAATAAAAGATATAAATAAAGGAGAAAACAGAATATTGCACTTTTCACATAGCATTATTCCAACTTTTTAAAAAGGTTTATTTTCAGAGCTAAAATTATAGAAAGATATAAAATAATTTTTAATGTACTTAACTCTGAATGGTAAGATCAATTTTTTTTTTTTTTGGTAACAGATTTTTCCCAGTTTTATTGAGATATAATTGCCATGCAGCTCTGTGTATGTTTAAGGAGTACAGTATAATGACTTGACCTTCATGTATTGTGAAATGATTACCAAAGTAAGTTTAGTTAACATCCATCGTGTCATATAGACTCAAAAAAAAAAAAAAAAAGAAAATGTTGTTTTCCTTATGATGATAAATCTTAGGATCCACTCTCTTAACAACTTTCAAATATACCATACAGCAGTGTTAACAGTAGTCATCATGTTGTACATTACATCCCAAGGGATGTTTTTTATTTTATTTTTTTCTTTATATGTTTTTGTATTTTTGAAAGATTTTTATATTGAGTATGTAGTATTTTATAATGTAGAAAAAGGGTCCTAAAAAAGTAAGCCCATAACTCACCTTTAATCCAGTGGATTGTGTGAACTGTTCCTTTAACACAGTCTTTTTTTCAATTAAAGTGTAGTTGATTTACAATATTATATTAGTTATATTAGGTGTATAACATAGGGATTCAATAGTTTTATAGATTATACTCTATTTAAAGTTACAAAATATTGGCTATATTCCCTGTGCTGTATGATATATCCTTGTATCTTATTTTATACATAGTAGTTTGTACCTCTTAATCCCCTACCCTTATCTTGCCCCTCTCTCCTTCCCTCTCCCCACTGGTAACCACTAGTTTGTTCTCTGTATGTGAGTCTGTTTCTGTTTTGTTATATTCATTCATTTGTTTTATTTTTTAGATCCCACATATAGGTGATAACATACCATATTTGTCTTTCTCTGTTTGATTTATTTGACTAAGCATAATAAGGTCCATCCATGTAGTTGCAAAAGGCAAGATTTCATTCTTTCTTATAGCTGATAATACAAAATCTTTAGCAAGCTAGAGATTCTTTACATTTTAAAATATTTAGTTCCTATATTTCACACTAATAAATGAAGACAGAGACACTTGGAAAACCATATGGGAGGTTGCTGGTGAGGTGACACCGAGCATCTTCATCTTGTTCCAGGGAGCAGTCTGCTCCATGGCTCTAGTTGTCTTTTCTGTAGTTGAAAATGGTTTCATCCCTTGCAGCCTTGGTAGTCTTTAGTTTTATTGATTGAGTTAATACTTCTTTATCTACAAAAGTAGAATGGATTTTTAAAAAGTCCTTTTCATTATGACAGGAATGTATCCAAGTGGATTCTATTAATTAAATATTTTGTTTTAAAAGTATCTAAGTAGTATTAGGGGAATTCTCTTCTTGAAATTTCTAGCTAGCTTTTATAAGAACTGATTTTTTTCCTCTGTTCTTTATAGAGCAGGTCATTTGTGGAGGGATCTTATCTTCAAAGGAAGGCTGAAGAGGGGCAATTTGGTTGCTTGACTGATTACTGTACACAGCTTTTCTATATGGGATGTTTTATTTCACATTCTTGAATTAATCTTTTTTTATTTACTTTTATTTTTATTTTACCTACTTAAACATGCAGCATGTGAATTCTTTTTTTATTTTTATTTTTAAAATAATTTTTATTGGAGTATAGTTGATTTACAGTGTTTTGTTAGTTTCAGGTGTACAGCAAAGTTATACATATATCCACTCTTTTTTAAGATTCTTTTCCATATAGGCCATTACAGGGTATTGAGATATCTTGAATTAATCTTTAACTGATTTCTGTTATCTGATGTTTTATTCCATTTGGGCTGCTATAACAAAAATAAAGACTGGGTGTTTTAAACAACAAATATTATTTCTCACTGTTCTGGTGGCTAGAAAGTCCAGTATCAGGATGCTGGCAGATTTGGTGTCTGGTGAGGACTCCCATCCTGGTTCATAGACAGCTGTCTTCTTGCTATAACCTAGCATGGTGGAAGGGGCAAGGGAACTCTCCTGGGTCTCTTTTATAAGGGCACTAATCTCATTCATGAGGGCTCCACCCTCACCACCTAATCACCTCCCAAAGCCCCCACCTCCTAATACTATCACATTGGGGGTTAAGGATTTCAGCAAATGAATTTGGGGGAACACAAACATTCATTCTATAACATCTGACTTTTGTTTTCTTTCAAATGTTGATTAACTGATTTTCTTCCTCTACCCCATCACTCTTCTTTCTTCTCTAGCTGAGTTTCAGAAAACTGGTGAACTTATTTTGTTTATTGATTCAGATATGAATAGTTTGTGAACTTTCCGAAGGTTTGTATTGCTCATTTTGGCTAAAAATTTTCCTGATATTCCCAGGACCCTGAATTCTTCCCTAATTCAATGAAATGGTCTGTTTTTATATTTAAACTTTGGCCTGCAAGAATAAGGCCATCTTGATAGAGCTAGGGGGTCTGCTACCTTGGACTGTTGCTTAAAAACATATTTCAGTTTTATTTAAAAGCTTTTTTAATGTGTATTCCCCCAAAGCACCTTAGGTGAAAATCAGATTTTAGTCTAGAGCTTTATACAGACCAATGTCTCTTTCTTTCTTTCTGTATACCAGTAAAATTGTGTATTTCATTTTAACCTCAATCTGCCTGTATTTAAAATATAAAGCTAAGGTTAAGGATTTCACTACTAGCAATCCCACCTGGACATCTCAGTTTCTAGATAAAATCTTTTACAGAGACTATTTTATTAGCCCCACAGCTCAACCCTACTATATATGCCAATTTATCCTATTAATCCTTAGCTACCAAAATATCAGAATCGTTTACAAGCTAAAGTTTGTTTTAGCTTTTTAGTTTTCTGGGCCTTTTCCATGCTATTTCCATCAGCTTGGGGGAGGAGAGTCTCGGACCTTGGGGACAAAGAGGTTTTAGGACTGTCCACCTACTGTAGCTGGCCCTCTCCTGCTGGCCCTTTGGCCTAAGGCCTTGGTACCTCCTGGTCGAAAAAGAGAGTGAGGCTTGCGGGGAAAGAGAGTGCCTCCCCTGGCCGTTTATGGTGGGGCTCTGATGATCCTCCTTTGTTGTAAGAGGGTCTCCTGTCTTATCCAGGGAGGAATAACCTGGGACGCCTTCTGTTGCTCGGTTGGAGGTTGGAGATTCCGTGTCTGGGTGGCCTTCCTCTTTTGGGTGGGGAGATGCAAGATGCCTTGCTACTGTGTTGTTCCTCAGGTCCCGAGGTCCCAGACCAGTTGGCTTTCTTCTTACCACATTTTGCTTTCCTTTGGTGCCTCTTGTGCCATTCGCAGGTTTTATACTTGTGCTTAGTGGACAGGAGTCAGGAGAATAGGTCTGTACCCATCTTGTCTGAACCAGCTGTTTTTAGCTGTATAAAAGGTTTTATTGTATTCACACTTCTTTTCTTATTTATAAAATGGTGCCCTGCATTCAGGGACCATATGTGATTTTCATGCCAGAAGAACTCCAGGACTTATTCTCTGCTCATATACAAAAGCAATGATTGGATTGAAATGCTGTAGAACCCATGAAATACTGCTTGGACCAATTCTGCAGTTGGGACTCAGGATGTCTTAGGACTGGGTTCCAGACTTTACACTCATATTCAGATTTCAACATCCTACTCATGAGCTGGGAAAAAATGTGTAAGTCTGTTGGAATTAGGGGCTGGGGAACCAATGCCATGTACTTTCTGCTCTTTCATGTTAAATAAGGAAACAGTCTGCCTGCTGAGTCGGAGATCTTTATTGCTTGGAAGATTTTACCTCACCTGGCTTTCTTGCCTCCCAACAGAAACTTGGCTGTGTCTAGAATTTTATTTACCAAAGCAAAGATCTCAAGGTTAACCTGGACATTACAACCACTGGGCTTCAGGAATGTCTAGTGGCAGGTGGAGAAGTCATAGAACAGAACTAATAGCCTGAGGCGTCTCCTGGGAAAGAACTTAAGCCCCGTCCACTGCTGGAGTTCAGACACAGGCGTGTATTTTTCTTGACTGTTCTCTTTCCTTCACATTCCGTGTCTAACCTCTGCACAAATCTTGTCAACAGCACCTTCTAATATGTCCAGAATCCAACATCTTCTCATTGTCTCCATGGCTATCCTCCCACAAACCACCATCAGTGCTCAGTACACTGGCTCACCAGCTGGTCTCCCCTCCCCTGTAGCTCCTCCGCCACAGAACTGCAAGTCAGATGATGAAACTGCCCTGTTTAAATCCCTCCAGTGTTTTCTACCTCGCTCAGGGTAAAAGTCAGTGGCCCATAGGGCCCCACATGATCCAGCCTCTGATACTTCGCTGACCTCACTTCCTTCTCCCCTCCTCGCTTACTCCTCTCCAGCAATGGCAGCCCTCAGACATGCCAAACACCCTCCTACTTCAGCACCTTTACACTTAGAATCCCCTCTGCCTGTGGTGTTCTTCCCCACATATTCACATGGCTGACTGTTTGACTGCTCAAATGGCCCCCTTGTCAACAGATCCTTGCTAACCCAGGTATATAAAATACTTTCTCCACTCCTGGGTTGCTCTTAATCCCCTTACTTTGCTCTGTTTTTCTTTATAGCGCTTGGCATCACTTGAAATAGATATGTATTTGTCTCTTTACCTCTTAGGAAAACGTAAGCTCTGTGAGAGATAGGACTTTGATGCATTCCTTCTGTATCACTTGAACCTAGAACAGAGCTTCACATGTTAGGTGTTCACTGTTTAATGAATACATGAATGAGTGAATGAATATAGATGATCTCATACATCTCTTCAAGGTGGAACTGGGAAGCCTCCTTCAAGAACTCGTCATAATGAAATGAGGCATGTAAGAGTTTTAACCAAGAGCTGGGAAGGGTATTCTAAAGACTGAGTAATGACTATCCCTAGGCCCAGTACCCATTGGACACATCTTTGGATCTTTGGAAACAGTAAGATTGTACATAAAATCAAAGATTCATTTCCCTGGACTGTTAAACACGGGTACCAAAACAACACTGGTGTAGGGACCAGAGGAGAGAATTTTCCTCTCATTTCTCCATGTATAAGTTTCCTATTTCTGTGTAACACACTACCAAAACTTAGCAGCTTGGAACAATACCCATTCATTATCTCATAGTTCTGTAGGTCAGAAGTCTTGGCTGCATTCTCTGCTTAGTGTCTCACAAGGCCAAATTCATGGTGTCAGTCCGGCTGAGCTGTTCCTTGGAGACTCTGGGGAAGAATCTGCTTCCAGGGACATTCATGATGTTGACAGGATTCCGTTCCTTGTGGCCAAAGGGCTGAGGTCCTTGTTTTCTTTCAGGGGCCAATTTCAGCTTTGGAGGGCACCTGCATTTCTTTCTACTTTGCCCCTCCATCTTCAAGGCAGCAACGGTACATCAAATCCTTGTGCTTTATATCTCTGACTTCTCTCTCTGCCATGAGCTGGAGAAAGCGCTGCATTTAAAGGGTTTATTCAGTTTAAGTTAGGCCCAGCTGGATAATCTTTCCTTTGCCATATAAAGTAACATAATCACAGGAGTGACATCTCGTTGTGTTCACAGATTCCACCCACACTCAAAAGGGAAGGGGCACAAAGTGAGGGTCACGGTGAGTCATTCTTAGAATTCTATCTAACACACTCATTGCACTGCACATCACAGCAAAGTTTGGTCCTGAAAGTTTGGTTTCGGGCATCAGAAATGATACTGATGGAGAGGCGGTGGAACCCACTGTACTTGTGAGACAAATAGTGGACTCCTGAGGACTGTTCAGCCCTGGGGAATTCTAGAGGGAAATGGGATACTTCTGGGAGTGGCAGTACCCTTTCAGCTTGGTAGACCAGTGGCACTGGCAGGAAAAGACTTGATTATGGACCCATGAGAGCTACCTTGTAGAGAACTATAGAAAGACTTAAGAAATGAAGAATTTCCGAAGGGTAGGTGATCCTGTAGCAGCAGATAGGGGCCACAAATGAATCAAATATGGGTAATTACTACCATTCAGGTGACTTGTTTGTGTATATAAGGTAGTGAGGGCTGGGGAAATTTCCCCCTGTTGGAGCAGATGTTAGTAATTTAATCTGATGAGGTCTTGAAGATCTGATGCATGGCCTTCTATGGTCTTTCAGTTTCCCACGGATGGGAAACAAGTGGCACACTTACTGTGATTCACCACTCCCATGACCCAGCATTGGCTGACCGCATAGACCTACCTGCTGGGCCTCAGAATCGTCAAGACTCTGCTTCTGACCACCACTGCCAATGAAACAGAGTTGAAATCCAGGGTAGAACTCATCTCCCATCCCTGGACTACATTATACCTCAAATTCCAGCCATCCCAGAAACAGAAAATTTCTACTTATTTCTTATTCTAGCTGCAAAATTGCATACTGTAAATGTTAGAGGAATACCTTGACTCCCTCTATTATGTACCGTTAGTTGAATCTGACTAGAGAAAGGGAAGTAAGGAGAATTGAAATCTTTTATACATTTTTTTTTAGGGCTATTACTCAAACTTATATCAATTCTGGGATTCTCTTCTCCTAGCAGTCCCCTTTTCTAATGAATGGGAAAGGAATTAAAATGATTAGATGGCAGGAATACAGACTCATAGAGGACGTAGTAAAGTCATTTGTGCTATTTAACCTTCTTAGAGAGAACTCAGTATGTTAACATTAAGAGGTTGTGCCTTGTTCCCATGGAGAAGCAGAGCAGGCTTAGGAGAGCCGTCAGGAAGCTCAAGCGAATGCAAGTTACTGAAAGCTATGTGATCTGTTGCCAAGAGAGGCAGAGGGGTCTCTTGGGTGGTGCGGAAGCTCTGTTTGGAGGTACGAAGGTAGAGAAGGGGCTACTGGAGCCTTGTGTGGTACTGAGGTTTGAACCTTGAAGGTTAACTTTTTTTTTAATTTATTTTTTATTGAAGTATAGTTGATTTACAATGTTGTGTTAGTTTCTGGTATACAGCAAAGTGATTCAGTTATACATATATGTGTGTTTGTGTGTGTGTGTATATGTATATAATATATACTTTTTCATATTCATTTCCATTATGCTCTATTAGAGGATATTGAATATAATTCCTTGTGCTATACATAGGACCTTGTTGTTTATCCAATCTGTATATATTTAATAGTTTGCATCTGCTAATCCCAAGCTCCCAATCCATCGCTCTCCCACCCTCACCCCCTTCTTGGCAACCACAAGTCTGTCCTCTATATCTGTGAGTCTGTTTCTGTAACTTCTTTATATTGATGTCTCAAGGATGGAACTACACATCGCAGCCAGCTCACACAGTAGAGATCAGGTATTTCTAGATTAGACAGTTGAGTCAAAGAGAAAAACCATGACTCAGTCTAAAAGACAATAAACAGAGGTTACCCATAACTTGGCCTTCCAGAGCCCAATGATATAACTCTGACCTATTCCCCATCACTTCTCGTGATCTAGGTGGGAGCCATCCCGGTCTCAAGGCTTTCTGGATGGCTGTTCTCTCTTCCTGGTCTGCTCTTTTCTCCCTCTTTGTCTGGTTAGCTATGGTTCAGTCCTCAGATCTCAGTTTAAGTGTCATGCCCTGCAGACCTGATCAGATGACCCAGTTACACACCTGCCTAGAGCCCTGTACTTGGTCTCAGTTACACTTGTAGTTACTTTTTAGTAATTCTTACTAATTAATTAATTACTTGTGGAGTTCTTTGTTTAATAAGGGTGTAAGTTCCTTGAGGGCAGGGCTTAGCTCTTTCTTCTTCACTTCTGTATCTGCACAGCTTGCCTCCATATTTAACACTCAGGCAGGGGCCCAGTAAACATGTATTGAATGAATGAAAGAACCAAAACACTAGGACATGGCCTTTGGAGCACTGGCTATGATGAAAGCGTGCTGCAGGTGGGTCTGTTATTTTTTTTTTTTTAACATCTTTATTGGAGTATAATTGCTTTACAATGATATGTTAGTTTCTGCTTTATAACAAAGTGAATCAGCTATACATATACATATATCCCCATATCTCCTCCCTCTTGCCTCTCCCTCCCACCCTCCCTATCCCACCGTGGGTCTGGTTTTTAGTATGCCTTCCCCCTCCTGCAAACATCCACCAATTCTGAGTTCATGTGCGTAGGGCTTACTAGGCTCTCAGTTGGCTGTTTGGTATTTCCCCAGTTAAGGAGCTGAGCTGACAATGACCAGAGCTATTTTATTGTTGGAGAACCTTAACAATGTATTTCTAGGTTCCAGGTGCTGGGAAGATTGTAAACTGGTAACCAAGGTGCTGATCTGGGAAATGTCATGTGCTGTGAGGAGGTTCTCCTCAGACTGCTAAAGGAATGTCTAAAATCAGGCCACATGGCAGACGGTGATAGCTGGGAGGGAATTGTTTTGTGGTGGTGATGTGGAGGGAGGTGGATCAAACAACTGTTTCTGTTTTTTAACAGAAGCTGTGATAGTCAAAAATGTCTGCAAGACATCTGGCATTTTTATTACACCTCTCGAAACTATACACCTCAATAATATGTGCCTTACAGGCAAGGGCTCTGCTTGTTGGTTGATTGTGGGTGGTTGGTTGGCTGGTTGGTTAATTGTTTGTTTTCTTCTGGTCAAGTCTTGACTTTCTAATTGACTAACGAAGTCATGAAACTCCTTTACCTTGCCTGAAATGGGACGTTCTTGTCAGAATTAATCACGTGTGCCTTGGTGCTCCCAGAGAGGTTGGTAGACATTTTATTTCATTCTAAGTGCTCCGCAGCAGGCAGCAGGCCATTTAGGGTAGGAAGCGCGTCGCTCAGATCTGTGTCCAGAGCCTCAACCACAGTGCATCACAAGTTTGTCCTCCAGACAGGTGTGTTGGTCTAAGCTGAACTGAATGTGTTAGAGTATTCACCTGGCCTCTCCGTCACCACCAAGCGTGGACTGGCCATGGAGAAACAAATCCAAAGCATCTGGCCCCCTTCCTTTTTCTTTGTTTCATGAGTCTTCCTTCTCTCTTCTCCCCTTCCCTCCCTTCTGTGTTTCCTTCTCTTCCCTTCTTTCTTCGACCTTCCCTCTCAGTTTCATTCTCTGCCTCTCCATTCCTCTCTCTTTCTGCGTGATTCTTTTTATTCTTCTTTCTTTGTCTGTTTCTCTCTTCTCTTCCCCCTTCCCTGTGCCATGTAATGGTTTGTAGGTGGTTAACTGCACAAGGATACCTTGCCAAGAAGAGAAGTGAGGGTGGAAATCCAGCCTACACTCTGTTTGCTGAGGCCTAAGCACTGGCATGGGGTTTTGTCTGCCCAGAGGAAGCATCTTTTTCTAATTTACAAAAAAGCATTTTTGGGGCTAACAGCAGCTCTTTCTTTCCTTAGAATACTCTCAGGGGAAGCAGTCGTTTTGTATTTTTCCCTTGACCCAGGCTTCTTCTGAATCTCAGCAGGAACCTCCTTTGCCCTTCTTCTCTCACCTGCTGACCAAACCTGAGCAGGTTAGAATTGCATTTGTATCAGAAACATACCATTAAAAAAGTCTTTCTGCAATAGTCTAGTGGTTTCATCTTTTTTCTGCTGATCCTTTACTTTTTTTTTAAATTTTTAATTTTTTAAAATTTTTATTTGTTTATTTATTTATTTATTTTTGGCTGTGTTGGGTCTTCGTTTCTGTGCGAGGGCTTTCTCTAGTTGTGGCAAGTGGGGGCCACTCTTCATCACGGTGCACGGGCCTCTCGCTATCACGGCCTCTCTTGTTGCGGAGCACAGGCTCCAGACGCACAGGCTCAGTAATTTGTGGCTCACGGGCCTAGTTGCTCCGCGGCACGTGGGATCTTCCCAGACCAGGGCTCGAACCCGCGTCCTCTGCATTGGCAAGCAGATTCTCAACCACTGCGCCACCAGGGAAGCCCTGATCCTTTATTTTTATTGGGACTCTTTTGAGTAGAAGAGCTAACCTTTCCATCATGTGCCTTAGGTGTTTAACTCTAATTTTCTCTTTTCAGTTGTCTACATAACTAAACCCTCCTAAGCTCTTGTTGATCCATTGGCATGGTAGTGTTTATTTAACAGTGGTGTCGGTTCCATAATTTCTGACAGGAAATCTTAGGGTGGGATATCTTTGCAAGCTGCTGGACAATCAGAGGACTGTAGACCTGGAAGTTCAAGTTCTTGGAATGCTCTTGAGGTTAAGGTCATTTCTCATTTTCATTTGTATCTGTAGTGCCTGGCATGTTGCTTGGCTGGCGCAAGATAGGCATTCATCAAGGCTGCTGAATGCCCCCAAAGAAGGGCATAAATCAAGCCTCCTTGCACTGAAGGCTGCCTAAGAGACTCATCCTGGTGCTAAAGTAACCATTATAAATCCACGTCAAGGCGGCGCACTGACGCTCACATTCAGCTGACCTGGGGTAGAGTGAGGTGATACCAGCATTAGGCTCTTGAGAAATGCAAGAAACAGGAGCATGTTAGGTTAAGCCAGTTAAAAAACATAAAGTACATGGGGAAAGCCAGTTTCCATAGAGCAAGGCCTCATGCCGGGTCCGTCAGGTTAGGAGAGCAGGAGAGATTGTTCCTTGATCTCCTGTTCCGCCATTGTGGTGACAGCAGTTTTGGTCTGCCTTTTTTTGTTCCTATTGACTGGCTTCCTGCTGTCCTCCAACCTCCCACCTCCTGCTTGGTGGTTGGTGTTAGAGTGTCCCTCAGCTTCTGGAGTCCCTCCTTTCTGGTGGCCTCCCTCTGTAGGTGCCATCATCCAGCTTTTCAGGAGGGACCTAGTGGGTTGCTGGGCCACGTCCAGCAGAGGACCCACCGCACTGTGCAGAGCCCTGTACCAGGCTGCGGCAGGGGCAGTGCCTTGTATATGGTAAGCCCCTCAGACAGGGACTGTGGGGGGAGGTATTCAAGGCTTCCTAGAAGTGGTCAGAGCGCATGGCCTTCATACCTTGTGAGGATTGCTGCTGTCCCTTGCGTGTCAAACCAGACTTTAAGGGTACAGTCATATCTCATTCAGCACTGACCCATTTAGTGCAGCTTGTCCCAGGAATACTTTTATGGTCCATAAACAAATCCAGTATGTTACTGAAACAGTCAGTAAAAGGACAGTGGAGCAAGTCAATCAGTAGAGGGAGCATTATCGAAGCTCTTGGCCACTGGGTACTTGCAAGTCACAGACACCTAGCTTTGCTTGATTCACAGTCATTTTTACTTGGCTGTGATTTCTTTTTATGTCATTGACTCAAATGACTGGCCAAAGGTGCTAGAGGTGCCTCAAAAGTGCCAAGGGAGAGTACCACAGTGGAGTGTTTTACTGAAGTTTGGGTCTCCTTCAAGAAAATGGTTCAGAAAACAGAATTAAGCCATTAGGGATTGGCAGAAATCCTTTGACATTATGAAAGAAGGACATCATAAAACTCCCTGCAGCCTGGGAGGACTGACTAAAGATTATATGGAATTGGAAAAAATGATGGTTGGGGCTTTCCAGATGTCAGGGGATTTGATGAGGATAGTCACCACCTTTTTAAGGATTATGCTATCATGATTCAGTTGGTGCTTTCATTCTGGGGAATGCGTTATCTTCAACCTCCCACCCCCATGCTGTTTCCCAAGCAATGAACTCAAGACAGTAACCAGGAGAGCCCCGATCTTTCCCCCATCCTCACACAAGTGGCACTCACTGGGATTTTCTCTGCCAGTGTGAGGAACAAATGGGGCTGAATCTGTCCTCTCGTCCCACAGTGAGTGTCGCCATGAGCCCAGAATACAGTTTTCCTTTTGGGGACTTGGCAGCTAGCCCAAGCCTCTTGCCTGGGATTGGGGTTAGGGGGAATTGAGAAGATGCTGCCCAGGTCATTGTCCTTGTCCCCCTTGATCCCTCCCTTTAAGCGGCGGACTCAGTCACTGACGCCATCCATCCAGCACATTTCATAAACAGTAAATTCATTTTAAAAACCTGCCACTGAGCAGCCATCTGTCTCCATTTTTGTCAGTCTGCTATTATAACAACGCTCCTGTACTGTGAGGCTGTCTTTCATGGAAGATTCCTTGATCTGAAGGAGAACATGTTAAACATGGAGACAAGAGCGATGGGCCAGCTGACAGCATTTCCACCCAGTAGCCTTTCATCACTGGAGCTTGGAATTTAAATCTTGTTTTTGACCTAAGGTGATGATATTGATGGTTTCTATATTTCGCTGTGCTTGATTTATAGACTTTAAGATTACAGAGCGTTCCAACATCCTGATTTATAACTTATTAAGAAGAAGGCAGACAAATGTTGTTACCACTTGAGCATTGCTGGTGGATAAACTGAGGCATAGAGTAGTTCAGTTTCCATGGTCAGATAGCAAAGGAGGAGAAATTGGAACGTATCTTGGAGTTATGCTCTCCCTCTTGAACAACCAAGTCATCTCCCTTTATCTCTGTGTGTGTGTGTGTGTGTGTGTGTGTGTGTGTGTGTGTGTGTGTGTACTATTTAAGCATTTCACAAAACTGCTATACATGGACATTTTTTCTTCAGAGACCAGTCTGAATATAGCAGAGAGAACTGGAACCAGCCCTGGGCTGAGTTGTAAGAAGCTGACACCTGGATCCCAAGCCAGTTTTTAATACATAACATCCTACAGTGTTTCTTCTTGCAGCACTCAAGACCTCTCTTCACTAATCATGTTTTATTAGGGGGGAAAACATTAAACAAAACTCAAAAACCTCAACAACATAAAAATCTCTGAAACCAAGCCAAGGATGCAGAAGGCACCAGAAGGGTTTGTAGGCAGTGGGAACTCCTCTTACAAGGGAAGCCTGTTAATTTATGCTCTGTCCCCATGTGCTTGTCTCTAGATGGAATCCTTTGCAAGAGCTCGGAGTATATTTTCCTATGCTTACTTACCATCAGTGAACACCCTTAAAAGCCATTTTGGATGATAGAAGAAGAGTTTAGGTGGGGAACAAGAAGATAATATCATTATATTAGGTGGGGAACAGGTTTTCAGAGCTCTTGGGAATTTCACTATTTCCATGACTGTACCATACTTTTATCTGTTAACATGGAGACTTATCTAAAACAGTCAGCGTGGATATCAAGGAAGGCAGCCATCCTGTTGAGCTCATCCCTGCAGCATCCTGGGCTGTCACTAGCTTTGCTTCCCTCCACTTTTCTTTGAGGAAAGTGCTTGGCATTGACACATTCCCACCAGCCTCTGTGTTAATCCTCTTTGTGGCTTTCCCACTGCTTCTTTTTTTTTTGTTTTTGATGCACTGAGCACAGTACTTCCTTCCTACTGGAATCGAAAGGGCCAACTTGCCTTTGAACAGTCAGTGGATGTTAAGAAAAACACTTCTGCCTTACTCTTGTTCCTTGGGGCGATGGTTATAAGTGTCAACTTGGATGGGTATGGCACCCAGTTGTTTGGTGAAATATTAGCCTAGACATTGCTGTAAGGTATTTTTTAGATGTGGGTAACATTTAAATCAGTCAACGTTGAGTAAAGCAGATTACTCTCCATAATGTAAGTGGGCCTCATCCGATCTGTTGAAGAGGAAGAACAGGCCGCTGCTGGAAAGGCTGTACCCAAGGAGGACTGTCAGAGCGAGTGAGCTGCTCCAGGACCCAAGTTTACTGCTACTCAGCCCGAGGTCACAGGCTGGTGTGTGGGTGCAGGTGTCCCCCGTGTCTGCCCAGCAGTTCCCTGCTGAGGGCTGGGCTGTGCTCCCAATGCTCAGGCCACCGGTGGGGCGGGGACCACTGCCGAGTGGTCTGAAGTGTTCTTCCACAGACTCTTCGCCAGAAAATGGAAATAAGGTTGACAAAAAAGTGAATTAAGAGAGTATTTGCTGTGGATTATTATGAGGATTAAATGAGGGTGGACCTGCCACACAGTGAATGCTGTATGTTTATTGAATTAATCTAGTATCACAGTCTGTTGATTTGATGTTGTAGGCATAAAAAGATGTCCGTGTATGTACTATTGTGTGAGGAGGGGTGGAGAAAACTGTGGAATGCCCTTCATAGTGTTCCCACATTGTTGGTTCTAGTTTTTCTGAAGGCATGTGGTTGGCGTGGTGGTGAAGGAAAGAGTGTGAACATTTGGAGGTAAATAAAGCCACCTTCAAATCCTTGTTCTCCCATCTGTGAGTTTTATGGTTTAGAGCAAATAATATTATCTTTTGGAGACTCCAGACTTTTTTTTTTTTTTTAGTTGAAGTATAGTTAATTTACAATGTTGTGTTAATTTTTGCTGTACAGCAAAGTGATTCAGTTATACATATATGTATACATTCTTTTTTTAATATTCTTTTCCATTTATTGTAGGATACTGAATACAGTTCCCTGTGCTCTACAGTAGGACCTTGTTGTTTATCCATCCCATATTTCCATCTGCTAACCCCAAACTCCCACTCCATCTCTTCCCCACCCCCTCCCCCTTGGCAACCACAAGTCCATGAGTCTGTTTCTGTTTTGTAGATAGGTTCATTTGTGTCATATTTTAGATTTCACATATAAGTGATATCATATGGTATTTGTCTTTCTCTTTCTTACTTCACTCAGTATGACAATCTCTAGGTCCATCCATGTTGCTGCAAATGGCATTATTTCGTTCTTTTTTATGGCTGAGTAGTATTCCATTGTATATATGTACCACATCTTCTTTATCCATTCATCTGTTGATGGACATGTAGGTTGTTTCCCTGTCTTGGCTATTGTGAATAGTGCTGCTATGAACATAGGGGTGCATGTATCTTTTCGAATTATAGTTTTCTCCAGATATATGCCCAGGAGTGGGATTGCTAGATCATATGGTGATTCTATTTTTAGTTTTCTGAGGAACCTCCATACTGATTTCCATAGTGGCTTCACCAACTTACATTCCCACCAAAAGTAGGAGAGTTCCCTTTTCTCCACACCCTTTCCAGCATTTGTTATTTGTAGACTTTTTAATGATGACCATTCTGACCGGCGTGAGGTGATACCTCATTGTAGTTTTGATTTGCATTTCTCTAATAATTAGCGATGTTGAGCATCTTTTCATGTGCCTATTGGCCATTTGTATTTCTTCTTTGGAGAAATGTCTATTTAGGTCTTCTGCCCATTTTTCAGTTGGGTTGTTTGTTTTTTTGTTATTGAGTTATGTGAGCTGTTTGTATATTTTGGAAATTAAGCCCTTGTCGGTCACAACATTTGCAAATATTTTCTTCCATTCTGTAGGTTGTCTTTTCACCATTTTTTATGGTTTCCTTTGCTGTGCAAAAGCTTGTAAGTTTGATTAGGTCCCATTTGTTGATTTTTGTTTTTATTTCTATTGCCTTGGGAGACTGACTTAAGAAAACATTGGTATGATTTATGTCAGAGAATGTTTTGCCTATGATCTCTTCTAGGAGTTTTATGGTGTCATGTCTTATGTTTAAGTCTTTAAAGCCATTTTGAGTTTATTTTTGTGTACGGTGAGAGGGTGTGTTCTAACTTCATTGATTTACATGCGGCGGTCCAACTTTCCCAACATCACTTGCTGAAGAGACTGGACTCCAGACTTTTTAAGACTCTCAATTTGACCCTGGCTTGATAGGGGTGGAGGTCTTGGGAAGTATGCTTAGGTGGGTTCACAGAGAATTCACCTTGAGAGGATGCATGCTTTGGTGAATCACCCTAGCTGACAACTGCTGAGAAGCAAGCCTTCTGAATGTGACACCATGTCATGCCACTGGAATCTTCCCCAATTTTGCCACAAAATTTGTCCCAAACTGCTCAAGAATGATGGTTATAGACATACTGGAAGCCTTATAAAGAGCTATAAAACTTCGTGAGTAGAGCAGCAAAAGTAATTGGGGGTAGCGGACAAGCGGAAAACAGAACAGCTGCCTTTGGAAGGTGAAAGGTCTTTCCCGTGAACAACTGTGAGAAGTCCCAACTACTCACAAGGCTGGGGGATGGAAGGAAGCTCGACACCCCAGGGACATGGCTTGGTGACGGTGGAGGTGGCATCCATTTTTAACAGCAACAATAAAATTGGGATTTTTTTTTTCTCATACTCTTGAGCAGTGGTTCTTAGCCAGTAGAGAGGTTACTGCCCCCCCGAGGGGACATTTGACAATGTCTGGAGTCATATTTGATTGTCACGCCTGGGGTAAGGGGTGCTGTTGTCATCCAGTGGCGTCTAGAGCTGCTAAGCAGCCCGCAGTGCACAGGACAGCCTCACAACAAAGTATCCGACTCCAATTGTGACTAGTGTGGAGGTGGAGAAGCCCTGCTGTAGAGGCCCTCCCTGCCCTACGCGAAGGGGAGGCTCTCCTGGTGCGTGCTGTCAGACTGCTGGCAGTAAAAGCATAGGAGGCACATTGCGGCCTGTAGGAGAACAGGACTCAAATGTATTTTGGTTGTTTCCTCCAAGACAAAGGATTTCATTCAAGACCGAGTTTGATGCTACGGGAGCTGCCACATCAAAACCAGATATTAGATCGAAGGATTTGAAACCAGTTCACCTCATTGCCCCAGCGTGATGGTGAGGTAAAGCCAAGATGGATTTCATGACAGTGTAATAGCTTCCCTGACAAAGTGATCTTGTTTCTGCCATTCATTTGGTGCTTTCTGTGTGGTCTCCTATTGCTCCAGGTTTCATCTCCCCAGTTAGAGGGCAAACTCAGAGCAGCCAAGGGCTACGGATTCTCCCCTTTTCTGGGCCTCCTGCCATTCCTAACAAAGGGCAAGCCCTCAGGAAAGAAATGTGTAATAAAGAAAAGCCACCACCTAGCTCAGTGTAGTCCAAAGAGCTGACAACCTGGAAGAAAAAAAAAAAATTAGGACAGGAAGAGAAAAACCATCCTTAGTGATGAATGTTCTAAAATTAGAGTCTGCAGTACAGGTATTGTATTTCCTCAGAATATTAATGTGCCCTCCCTGTAGTACATCATCGAGATTTCACTGGAAAATTAG
Organism: Balaenoptera borealis; assembly: GCF_965194805.1. Taxonomy (NCBI): domain Eukaryota; kingdom Metazoa; phylum Chordata; class Mammalia; order Artiodactyla; family Balaenopteridae; genus Balaenoptera; species Balaenoptera borealis. The sequence goes on along the minus strand of NC_138877.1, from coordinate 24,621,873 downwards.
GAAGGGCAAGGGAAGAGTTTCAGGCCGGAAGGATATTTTGAATATCTTAAGTGATTGAAATAAGCAAATTTAAAAATGAACTTGTTATATTCAGGACCAGATTAATGACAAGGCAGTAAGTTTTAGGTCATTTTTATAGTGGCAGATCGGAAGCATCAGAGGATTCTTGTGTCCTAAAGAGCGGTTCATCAAAATATTTTCCAGATTCTTCAAGTTGCAAGGGAACATAAAGAATGGTGTTTCCAATCTACCCTGCTTAAGAGGTTGTGACCTGTTCAAGAAAACTTAGTGGCAAAGTCAGGAGTAAAACCAATTTCTCAACTGCTAGACTGTCATCCTGTGCTGCTTCACCTGCCATTTGTCGTGGTGCCTGATATTCCACCACTGACAGGTAGGGAGATGAAAAGATGGTAGGTGTTTGGTCAGGCAGACGTGGGCATGCATCCCAGCTTTGCTGCTCCCTTTCTGCGGGGCTTGGTTAGCTTTCCTGACTCTTGGTTTCTCATCTGGGAGTAGAGAAAGTGATAACCATGAGCAGTTTATTAATCTGTGCCACGAAAGTTTCTAGGTCTCCTAAAGCTCTTTATTGTAATGCAGTTATTACAAGTTTTCATAACTTGGACGAGCGCTTCTCAGAATGTTATTCGGGAAACACGTGTTCTGCAAGATGTCTTCAGAAGTTTTCTCTGATTAATGTGTCTCATGGCTAAATAAGTGTCTGAGACACCAGTTAAACCAAGGTAAACAGACATGGGAATTCTCAGAGCCTTTAATAAGTTAATGGGTACTGTGATTCACCAAAAGGATATAATAAACAGCACTTCACAAATTTGTGTGACTATAGAACTCTTTTTTTAGTGGAATATCTCTTAGCATCTTCTGGAACATTAGTTTCTGTGGAAGACAGTTTTGGAGTTATGGTAGGTTGATTGCATTGAAGGCCCCACCCCTTGTCTGGGCTCAGCTGTGCGACTTATTTTGGCCAATCGGTGGTTAGCAAGTGTGATGAAAACAGAGACTTGGAAAGTCGTTGTGCGTTGAGGCTTGCTCCCTTGCTGCTCTTCGTAATCATAACCTTAATCATACTCTTCTCTTGCTCCTTCATCATTGTCATGAGTATATGCTAAGGCTGGTCTGCTGGAAGGATGAGAGACACTTACGGAGGAGAGTGGATTTGTCACAGCTGAGGTCATTGAGACATGCTTGCTGCAAGCCAACCGCCAGCCAACTACCACCAGAGACATGGTCCCAGTCAGCAGCTAGTTGAGTTAAAGTTCATGCAAGTGAACCTAAGATCAGGAGAAATTCCCAACTTAAATCACAAACCTGTAGACCTTGTGAGCTAAATAAATGATTGTTTTAAGCCGTTCATTTTTGGGTGGTCTGTTATGCACCATTATGTGTGGCAGTAGAAAATTGATAACAGAAATTGGAATGGAAACTGGTATAGAAGTGACGAATGTCTACACTCTGATCCCAACTATTCATTTTATTCACACATGCAGAATATGCTTACCCCCTCCTCCCAAGATCCCTAATGATCTCATTTAATCATAGCATCAGGCTCAAGGTCCAGGGTCTCAAGACATGCAACATGTTCAAATGTGGCTCCTGGATGTAAATTCTTTCTGACGAAGGCCTATGAATGAAAAAGGTAAGCTCTTTCACCCCAAACCTAATACGCTAGGGTAAGAAAGGACAGGATGATCCTAGCAGACAACCCCATTCAAAAGGATGAAGAATGGAAGTTACATGAGGCAGTAGTTCATAGCAGTTCTGAAGTCTAGTCCTGTGAATGCTGCCAGGACCAGAGGAGGGGAATATTCCTTGATTGGGCCTCAGTTCTGCTCCCTGAGAGTGACTCTGCAGTCCATTGTTTTCTATGGCTCTCTGCTCTACCATCCAGGATGACTTTAGTTATCCGCTCTCCTTGGCTACCTCTGTGTGCTTTGAGCAATTTTCTCACCCTCCTTTTTGTTTGTGGAAATGGGGGACCCAGAGATTTTCCTACTTTTTCAACAGTCTCAGTTTCTTTTAGTATAAATTGGTAGAACTCTTGCCAATGCGGTACCCGCAAAGTTTTTGTGAGTTTCTTATAAATCTGATGAGCCAAAAGCAAAACCTACAATTCTTTTAGAGCTAGATCTCTGTCTAGACTTAATTACTGTTATTTGGGCAAGTCAGGTTGCTGTGGGGCAAGGCTCTTAAGATTCCTAGCAGCCCTTTTGTCTAGCTTAGAGGTTCTGCTAGGTTCTGCTTGCTTTCTTTCAGAAGTCATAATAAAAGGTCTTAAATGTTTGTTTGGATCCTTGCCCCAGGCATTATTTTACTTTGAGACTCTTTTGCTGACTGAAGAGACTAGAAATAAGAAACAATTTTGTTTTCCAACCAAGTAGTTATGGTCCTTCTATAGTCCCTCTAAACTTGCTTACACACTGGTTGGTTATTTCTTGAACCCTTCTCTTTTCTTACAGGAACCTTATCAATATGTAGGTAGTGAGAGCCACTGATACTTTCAACATTCTGCCTGGAAATGTTATTACTCAAATCCCAAAGTTCAATAGGTACATTTCCTGTCTTTTGAATTACCAAATGGCAGTTTTACCAGGTTTTTTTTTTTTGCTGCTACATAATCAATGTTGCTATTTTTCCATCCTTCTATAGCAGTTTTCTCATTACTTTCCCAGCCTCTGCCCACTTCTTGGTCTCAAAGCCAATGCTACATTTTTTACTTTTTTGTTATAACAGCACCCTAATTCTAAATCTCAGTTTCTATGTTAGTTATCTATTGCCACAAATAATGCTGCATAATAAGTCACCCCAAAATTCAGTGGCTTAAAACAACCATTTATTTAAGCTCACAAGTCTGCCGACCAACAATTAAGGCTGGGGACTTCCCTGGTAGCGCATTGGTTAAGAATCCACCTGCCGACGCAGAGGACATGGGTTCGATCCCTGGTCCGGGAAGATCCCACATGCCACGGAGCAACTAGGCCCGTGCACCACAACTACTGAACCTGCGAGCCACAACTGCTGAGCCCACATGCCCAGAGCCCATGCTCTGCAACAAGAGAAGCCACCGCAATGAGAAGCCCGTGCACCGCAATGAAGAGTAGCCCCCACTCACCGCAACTAGAGAAAGCCCGCGCACAGCAACGAAGACCCAATGCAGCCAAAAATAAATAAATAAATAAAATAAATTTTAAAAAAACCCAATTAAGGCTGAATTATACTTCTTGTCTTTGACATGAGATCAGCTGGCTATCAGCTGATCTAGGGTGGCCTTGACTCAGGCCACTTGCCTCAATTACTTATATTATTCATCCTCCCATAGGCTAGCCTGATATGTTCTTATAGCCATGTCAGAGTGCAAGAGTGCACAAACCCAGTCATGCAAGAGGGCAAGCAGAAATTTGCAGGTGCTTGTCAAGCTTCTGCTGACATCTCTTTGGCCAAAGCAGGTCAAAATGACCAAGTCCAGAGTTGGAATGGGAGGAGATTACAGAATTACAGGGAAAGAGGAGTAGATATAGATTAGCCATTAAATAGGGCTGTTAATAATCTCCATCTGCTATAGGAATTGTTGCTGTAAATATAAGATTTCCTGGGTTAGAACCTTGCTCCAGGGCCTCCCCGGAACAGGGCTCATTGATGTCCTCATGGGTTAGCTAGCTCAGTTTCCTTCCCTTTTCTGACTCTTCGTACATTTTTTGGAAAGTTTTCAAACCCACCTACATTTTTTGCCAGTGTCATCTTTTCAGAGTACGTTTCATATATTTATTATCTACAGTGGTTAGTGGCACCTTCTCTTATTTGTCCTAAGTTAATCATCCTCCTGGGAAGAGTGAATAGCTGATAGAAATAGAAGGAGAAGAGGGAAGAACCTCTTCTTCCAATCATTTATTTAGCTCACAAGGTCTACAGGTTTGTGATTTAAGTTGGGAATTTCTCCTGATCTTAGGTTCACTTGCATGAACTTTAAGGGGCAAAAATGATTACTGAAAGCAGAGATGTTTGAGTGTCAGTATAGTTGTTTCTGTGTAAATGTGGCTACATCTGTGTACATTTGCATTGTGTATGATATACACACGTGTGTACATGAAGTTTTATTAGTGTGTGAACATATACATGTCTGTGCACATGTGCATTAGTGCCTGAATATATGCATAGTGGTGGGTGTTCCTTCTCAGTTTATTAAAATATTCCATTATACTTGACCTGATAAATCATGAGACAGTGAGATGAGCACTTACAGGGCAAAGCCTTATGGGAAGAGAAGGAAACAGGAGTCCAAAGGGGGGTTATAAGAACAAAGCAGGAGTTGGGTGCTTCCAGGTTTGAGAAATTTCCAGCGGCAGTAATGAGGATTTCCTCACCCCTTCTCCTCCCATGTTTTTCCTTAAACCTGGATGCTGGAGAAATATGAGGTAAAACATCCATGTTGCCTTTCCATAAAGTAATATGAAGCAGAGAAGCACAAGATAGATTTTATCCCTTCTATTCTCCCACCAAAATGTCCCCTCCTTACTGGAGATCGAAGACCAGGGATAACCTACCTAGTTCTTTCTCAGTCCCAAGATTGGGATGTTGTTCTGTTTCCCTTGAAATATTTTATATTTGAAAAAACACACCAGGTTTGTCTTTGCCAAGACTGTCTTCCAGGAGGTCTGGTGTGAGTTCGGAGCTTTCCTGGTTCTTCATTGATTTCATGAGTCCCTAAAGCCTCCCAGTGAGGCCACAGGAATCTGGAGTTCTTCAGAGGCCTCGTTCTAGTTCCACAAAGTCCACCAGGCTCGTGGGACTGGGGGAGATTTCCAGTTACCTTGTGTTAAAGCACTTGTTATTCCAGGGAGGAATCAGGAAGCTGAAGCCACTTGATATGTTAGTGGTGACCTCTGAGGGGATGTACTTTCCAACTGGCAGTGGCTGTGAGGCCATGAGATTGAAAACGTTTGATAGAAAACATTTGCTAAGGTCTATGAACTCAGATGACCTGGTAAGACCCAGATAATGGATAAAATTACAGAAAGACCCTATGAGACAGCTTGTTACCATCATCCCCATTTCAGAGATTTAGTCACGTTCCTGTGATCACTCACCTGGAATGATTCCAGAAAAATGCTCTTGAATGCCTCACTATACTGTCTCTACGACCAGGCAATCTACTCCTTCCATGGCCAAAAGGCTGGAAGCTTCATTTCTCAGCCCGTAGAAGCAAGCAGCGATATATGAGATACTTGACTGTAGGTTGGCATAGTCTAGATTTTGCTCTCTGTCCTCTGCCACCCATAGTTTGATTGCACACTAGGCCCAGCACCACAAAGCCTTTTCTTTGGCATACATTGAACCAAAGTTACCGTTATCGGCTCAAGGAACAGATGTTGAGGTGCAAAGCCCTTCCCAGTTGCTGCCCAGCCTTAGGAAGTGACAATTATCCTCACCAAGAATTCATAGCACTTTCTATTTGAAACTTGATTTACTGTCATAAAAATGATGCATGATATGTTGATTTGATGTAACAATCAATGCCTGTTTAATAAACCACCCACAGTGGTGTTCATACATTATCTCCGCCTGAAGACAGTGTTTGACTTGCCAGCCCATACTTCACATTCTGTATCAAAAAATACTAGAGAAACCAACCCTCACTTAGGCATAAACATATTCAAAGGCAAAAGATTTATTTATTGATGAGTGCCTCAACTTGACCAATTTTTAGCTTTTTCCATTCTCCTTGGAAAGAAGAATGCTTTCCAAAAAGAGATTGCTACCAGATGTCGTGGGTTACATAGCACTTGCTCAGATGAAAAGCATATGAAATGGAATATTCCGGTTTCTGATTCAGTCCTATTCTTATCTACACATAGCTCTTCTTAAGTGAACCTGACAGTGTTGGGGTTGATGTTAAGGCAGACTACTTTAGTAAACAAGAAAAAGAGTTTTACTCCCTACGGTAGCAAATAAGCTTTATATAGAAATTTCTTTGTGCAGGGAAAGATATTACAATTTTCAACACAGTAAATATATTTGCTAGATTAAAAAAAAAAAAAGCATTTCATTACATGCAATGCACTTTCTATTGTACATTAACCACTTTTTTGCTTTGTATAGAAAAGTACCATCTTCTACTGTAAAATGTTTGCAATTTATTTTGTGAGTCTGTTTTTCCTGTGAAGTAAGAACATTCCATTCCATAGCCCTGTACAATACATGTACATTATAAAAGAGGTGAAAATGTGCATTAGAAACGTCTGAGCTTTATTGTTTGGGTGTCTGTACAGTTCTGAGAGCAGGCAAACAGAGTTAAAATTTTGGACCTAAACAGCTTATTTATTAACACAACCAGTCTGTAATTACTAGATTTACTGGAGTCTTTTACTTTGATACTCTCAGCAACTGTAATAGACACGTATGTTCTCTAAAATAATACTGTTGCATGTTCCAGCTACAACTGTAATTTTTCCTGACAGTGTTTCTGCTGGGTTAAAGAAAACATAATTAATACTTTATTTAATCCTTGCATACTGTATACCTAGTTGACCATCATTCAAAATGGCAGTTGCCCAGAGCCATATAGTTTCTTCCCAGTTGAATGTATATGACCCTGATTACTGTTTGTTGGAAATATGCAAAATAAGTAAAAAGGGAGTTGTAACAAAGAATTCTGGCTCTAGATTTACTCCTTGCTGAGGGTCACTGTGACGGTGACTGCCCATTTGCCGATAAGAGTTGTGAGAGTCTTTGCAGGTTAGAGAGTTGCAACTATTTTGCTTATGTTGGTCTTAACGTATTTAATGGACTATTGAACATATTTAATGGACTATTTGTGGGGATGATGCTTATACTTGTCTTATTTTATCCGTATGTTTAGAAACATATTGACTATCCCTAAAGACAGGAGTTGGCTAAGAGCAGGGAAAGGACTTGCCTGCTTTGCTTGGGATGATATGTCTAAAGTACTGTTTCTGAAGAAAACAATGCCTTCAGTCTCCCTGGCTCTGATTTGCGTGCTTTATGCATACTCTCTTATTTAATCATCACAGCGATCCTCCGACATAGGTGTTAACATTACCGTATCATGAATCTGGGACTAGCACCTCACTGGGTTTAAGTAACGAGCCTTAGTCACAAGGCCAGTGAGGGTTAGGGCTGGGACTCAGCTCTGACACAGACTGAACGCTCTCCTACATAGTATGAGAAATTGCTAAATGTTTGAAGCCCAGAAATTAAAAAAAAAAAGAATCCACTAGAAAGCAGAAGAGGGAAATTAGAGTTGGTGGAACTAGAAACACAGTATTTTTAATGATCTAATATATAAACACATTCATTATAAATTAACTCTGAAATGTTCATATTTGGTGTGCTACACATAAAAGTACAGTTTATTCAGATACTAATGACAGACTGATTGAATATACATGTGAACCTTTTACCATTTTGATATAAAGTGAGCCAAGCTATAAGATTTTAGGAGTCTAACATCTCTTTATTTTCTCAGTTTATGAGGAGAAACTATGAGCATTATGGTAAAATAGTTCTTACGTTTTCAGGATAAAACATCTTTTATTGAGTGTAACAAATAAACACAGCACCCATTTTTAGAAAAGGGATTTAAAAAAAAAAACCATCAAAGTAAAACATCCCCAACCTTTACCAAGAAAAAACAACTTGTCACATACCATATTTATTGCATGGATGTTTGTTTAAGCAGTCTCGTTTTCTACACAATTACTGCCAACATTTTCTACTTTTGTCATTTCTTTTTTATTACCGTCAATGAAAACGAGAGGTTTATCAAGATGGAAGCAAACTTCTCTACACTTTCAAATGTTTTTGATGTGGTATTTACTAAAAGTATTTGAGTACTTTCAAGCATAGACAACTGACTTTTCCTTGCTCCAACAGAAGAAGGATACTTAAGCCAGCCGGAAGAGTTCTCATACAATGGAATATCATTCAGCCTCAAAAAGGAATGAAATTCTGACACGTGCTACAACATGGATGAACCTTGAAGACATTTAGCTAAGTGAAGTAAGTGAGATAGAAGGACAAATACTGTATGCTTCCACACGTATGAGAGACCTAGAATAGGCAAATTCAAAGAGACGTAAAGTAGAAGAGAGGTTACCAGGGGTTCAAGGAGGGGGGATAGGGAGTTATTGTTTAATGGGTACCATAAAATTTGTTGGGGATGATGATGAAAAAGTTATAATATAGTGGTGTCTGGTTATGTACCATTGTGAATGTACTTCATGCCACTGAATTATACCATTACGAATGGTTAAAAGATAAATATTATGTTATACATATTCTTCCACCAAAAAAATTGTTTTCCAAAAGGCAAGAATGCTGCCAAGATCTTACAACTGAGGGAAAGAAAGTTCTAGCCTCTATTACTGGACCTAATATCTCAATATGTTCTGATTCAGCAAATTCAGAAAATTCCTGTGTGGTCTTTGCTTTCATGCATTGGGTTCATTCAGTCGATAAATACTTAAAAGTCATGGTATGTCGTGTCAGTCTGAGGGACTAGAGGGGTGAGTGAGGGAGGTCTCCAGCCTGCAGGACATGGGAGAGACAGCTGCATTCATACATGGTTAACACACAGCATTAGGGCTGCAGTAGAAATATACTGAAGTAGTAGTGGGAACACAGGAGAGGAGATTCCTGAGGGGATCAGGGCTTCATAGAAGAGTTAATAATTGACCTGGGTTTGAACTTTAAGAAGGAATTGGGTTGCTTTTTGTATTTCAGTAGTATGTAGTGCATTATCACTCACGTTGTCTGTCTTGGAATCTTGGATCTAAAATATTTGCAGCCTTTTCAAATGCTTTGTAATGTTTCCTTTTGTGTCTAAGCAAACTGGTCTCTGGAGGCAGGAAAACATCTTGGTTCCTTCTCTGTCCTGCTTTCTAAATATTTATAAGTAAAACCACTTTGAGAAATAATTCAAAGTAAGCGAGACATGCTTGGATCCCTCAGAGAACTTGCGGTCTAATAGGGAGATGAGGCAAAGACAGCTGGGCAGTAAATGCCTTAAGAAATAGTCAATGTGCGATGGCCATGCAGAGGCCGGAGAAATGACTTCTGGGGAATGGAGAAAAGCTTCACGGCTGAGGAGGGTCTTTGTGTTTTCCTCTTAAGGCTGTGTAGAATTTTGACAACTAGATGTGAGTAAGGTCTCTTCCTTCAGATAGAAAGATATGAGCAAAAGCAGAAAGGCAAAAAATGTTAGCCCTACTCAGGGGAGCAGTGAAAAAGCCAGCCAGAAAGCCCTGTTGGGGCCAGGGTACAAGGATGTCCAAACTTTCAATGCTCTGCTTATTCTCAGAATCCAAGAACAATGATTTGTTATTGGGTAGATTTAGGAGAGAAAGGCCAGGGTTTTCCCACTTGTACGCACGTGCAGGGGATGGTGGAGGATAAAGGAGAGTAAAAGCGGTGATCCGAAGGTACTGCATGGGCCTCGGGCTCACAGGAGGAGTGGGGATAGACTGAACTAGAAGCATGATGTAGTGAAAAGAAGAACGTGTTTTGGAGTCATTGGGTCCTGGTTTCAAATCCCATATTCAGAATTTTCTAACTGTGCGAATTGGGCCAAATTGTTAGAACTTCTGAGCCTCATTCTCCTTGTGTGACCAATGAGGACAATAATACTATCCTTGTATAGGGTCATCCCGAAGATTAGGGAGGATGGGGTGACAGACATATGTAGACGGCCCTCAAAGGTACCAATGTTAGTTCCTTCCCCAGGTGATCTCTAAAGTCCCATCTGAAACCAGAATGTGGGTGAAATAATTTAGAAGTTTTTTTTTTCTTTCCTGCAAAAATAAGTTATTTGCACAACTGAAGAAGTTAGGAAGTGGTGTCTTTTTGTCAGATCTAAAATAAGGTCGCACCAACTCCTTTTCCTAATCAGAGCTCTAAGCTAGGTTTACCCTGTGCAGTGTATCCTTCGGCTAAAGTGACTACAGGCAATGCTTTAAAGTATGAATGCACATTTGAAAACATCTACCAGACTTTCAATTTGCAGGTAGTCTAGATTGTGGTACCTCCCCTTGTGTCCCTACTTTATAACTGCCACTTCACAGAATTTGTTTTTTCTAATTATTTTTCAGGTCAACCTCTTAGGTCTTCTATTTTACAGTAATGTAATCTGTAAATGAGGTCATCTCCTTTCCGATTGTTGTATCCTTGTGTCTCCTGACTTTTTTTTTTTTGAAGTCTTAAAATGTTCTCTCATGTTTTATTTGATATTTTTTTCTCTTTCTCTTTTTTTTTTTTTAACAAATTGACACTGTGTACAAAGAGTTCAAGTGGCCAGTAAAACTATTGCTTTAAAATTGTTGGCTTTACGTAACAGAGGTATAGTTTGAATTCACATCAGAGCTTTCCAAAATGGCAATAGTACAAGCATATGACTTTCTCTAATATCCAAAACCTGTTCTGGCTTTCCTTTGGCTAAGGAATAGAAAACTAGACAGCCTTCTAAAGCTGCCACAATTTCCTAAAATGCTTTGATAAAAGTTGGCATGCTTCATTTCTCTTGCTTACCCTGGTAACACTGGACTAAACAGAAAATTAAGAGAATTCAGTCAATAGTAACTTAAACAGTAGCTAGCTCGCTCTGGATAAATGTGTCAGGATGATGGTGGTAGTGGGCATTAACAGGTGGTAATGGGAAGGCCTCTAGTATTTCAGCATTTAACATGACACTGATATTTAGTTTGCATCCCATAGCTCTGTTGTCACATCTTTCCTGTTACGTGGCTCACATCATATAGACACTTTTGGGAAAATGTCTTTTCCCCATTGAACTATGAGCTCATTGGGGGCGGAAGGGGGTGGGTCCTTTCTTACTCAGCTCCATATTCATGGTTTTAGCACTGAGCCTGAACATAACATATGTGTACATATTTATGGGAGGCATGAATAAGAACCTTAATTTATCAGGGCTCAGTAAAAAGAGCCTGAGGACAATAATGTCCAATAGGGAATTATGAATGTCTTTTCAGAATTTCAAAGAACATTCACTGTTCAGCTGTCTTCCTAAAAAATGTTTCATTTAAAATTAATATCTTGAATACTTGTCTTTTTAAAATAATTTTTATGTAAGGAAGCAGGAAGGAGATAACAATTTAAAGCCCTATTCTACTTGTAATTAAAGAAGGGAAGCCCAAATTCTCTCTAAACCGTTGGTCCAAGTGTGAATTCTTTAATTCCTTTTCTAACTTGTATGTATTCCAGAAAACATACAAATAAGTAAATCCAGGAATTAATAATATTAACTAATTGGCTACTTTGTTCCTATGCATGAGGACACAAAACAACGGTAAAATTTATGTTGATTACATTTGGATGTCATATCATCTTGGTATTTTCAAATACAATCTATCTATTCTAATGCTGTATAATATCCTTTTCTTAGTACTTTCCACTTTATGATTTTTATATATTCCTGTTTGAAATAACGTTTTGTCTCAATGTCACTCATGCATTTACTTAATCATTTAAAAATTATGGTCTGTGAGATGGGACTGAATAATGTGAAAAATATTTCTTAAGGAAGAATGAAAATATATCAAAGAACAATTTGCAAAACCAATATGGTAGAAGTCATATTTATTGAAAAAAATTAATATCTTTGCTATAAAATTTGTAACAGGAATATTTACTGAATGTTTATTTTGATGCAGAAACCTGAATTTTATACCAAGTACAAGACAGTAGCACTAGTTTTTCTTTTATTTACATTTTATGAAAATTGTTATGCAGTCCATGTTAAAAGAACTTATGATGGAGAATTGTTACATTAGAAAAATAATATTCTTGGTAAAGCATTCTCAAGGAGTCCAATCACATCTTCTGCCTCTTCAATAAGGCAAAAGTCCCTAGAACAGCATATAACTTAATTTACAAAATACAGTAACTGTTCAGACACATATTCAAGTTTTCTTTTGGTATGATTTTTTTTTCTCACTGTAAAATTACTTTTTTTTTCTCTCTCCTTTTTTTTTTTCTTTACTAAAACAGAAAGACTTTCAGGAAAACGTCATTGAATGATTTCAGCTATAGATTACATATACAACAACAACTCTGTAGCCTAGCAACAACCATTGCCACACCATCATTAACTTTAAATATTTTACTTGGTGAGCTATTCTCAAATGTAGCATATTTTAAGGTTTTTGCCATCATGACTGTGGAATCGTTGGTTTTCATAGCAAACAGATCTGTCACAGTATGAAGCTTTGTTTGTTTTAGGGAACTGGTACACGATTACATTTCCACTCACAAGAGAACGCCACAGATGCAACTAAAGTCAGGCTCTGATGGCTCCATAAAGGTCCTGCGCTGGACCAGCCCCAAACCTCTTGGGCTCACGCTGCACAGCCCTGGCTGGGTTCAGGCGGTTTCATATCCGGAGACTTTGCTGCTCTTCACAGTTAGTTAGGTAGTTTTAATTCCTTCAAAGGCACACAACTTCCACCTTTTTTCCAGCGTTGCTCCCACGCCTGTGAATTCCTGTTTAAACATGCGTGGCAACCTCATCAAAAGCATTTCGATTTCGTTTGCAGATATCTGTTAGAAAGGAAGAAAAGTCACTTTTGGGAAACAAGGCGGCAGGGGGTTGAGTGAAGACATGCTTTCCCAATGAGACAAACATATGTAGTTTCCTACTAGGCTGTAAAGTAATGTTCTTATAAAAGGAGCCCAAGTTCATTAAAGGGCTGAATGTGATTGGCTTCATCATCTCCTGGGCAGCTGGTGGGAAGGGGGCATGAGACAAGTGGGTGGAAAGTTTCAGGTTCACCCTTCATATGGATGACTACCTTACTGACAGCACCATGCCTGAACAGCCCTCCCTAGATAGATAAAAAAGGAGATGGGGTGGGATTTAAGACAGCTCAGAGCAAACTGATCACCACTTGGGGAAAGCTACCACTCCTCTGATACAAAGGGCAGCACTTTTATCTAACTTGGTGAGGGCCAGAGAGCATGTGGGTGGCTTTCTTGCCACCCTAACTTTCTCTTCCTTTAACTTTCACAGGGACCAGAAGACCATAAAGGTTTAGGAATAAAAATGAAACCCAGCACCCACAGCAATAAAATTCTCAATGTCCATCCAGTCATAAAACGCAGGTAGGTTTCTTAAATGCAGCTTTTTTTTCTTCTCCCAACTTTTATTACATATATTTTTATACCAGTAATTCATTTTTTCTTAAATAAAGAACAAAACAACCACAACCCTTTTACTCTAATGCAGCCATTGCTCTTTTTTGTGTGTGTTTGCATCCTAATCCACGCATATATAAAGGGATCTCAAATAGCAAGTTGACTGAGATCCTGGAAATGGAGGTCTGACATTTCTGTTTAAATTCCATATCATACTATTGTTATGATCTAAATGAGCCTAACAAGATAGTTTCTCTAAGTAAGTCTCAACAAGTGGGGATGACAACATTTAGTAAGGATGTGTGAAGACTACTGGCTTAGCACAGATTTGGGCACATAGAAATGTTCAGTGAATAAGACCTCAGTATTTTTCATGGTACAATCACTGTATGGATATCATTTTAGAGTCTGTACTTTACTTTCCATTTAACAATTAAGAGAGACCAGGGACTTCCCTGGTGGTCCAGTGGTTAAGAGTCTGCATTTCCAATGCAGGGGGTGTGGGTTCGACCCCTGGTCAGGGAACAATGATCCCACACACATGCCATGTGGCCAAAAAAAAACCCCAATTAAGAGAGACCAAACAACTGATACCACAGAAATACAAAAAACCGTAAAAGAATACTATGAACAATTATATACCAACAAATTGGACAACCAAGAAGAAATGGACAAGTGTCTAGAAACATACAACCCACCAAAACTGAATCAAGAAGAAACAGATGTTTCGAACAGACTGATCACTAGAAATGAAATAGAATCTGTAATTAAAAAAAAGGAAAAAAAGCCTCCCTGCAAACAAAAGTCCAGGACCAGATGGCTTCACTGGGCAATTCTACCAGACATACAAAGAAGAACTTATACTGATCTTTCTCAAACTCTTCCAAAAGATTGAAGAAGGAATACTCCCAAAGTCATTCTATGAAGCCACCATCACCCTGATACCAAAACCAGACAAACAAACAATATAAAAAAAGAAAATTACAGGCCAACATCTTTGATGAACAGAGATGCAAAAATTCTCAACAAAATACTAGCAAACTGGGTCAGAAGACTAGATGTATGGCAAGGTGAGAAGGACTCATCTTGCCGTGGCTGGCTTTGAAGACAGAGGTAGGGAGCCATGATTCAGGGAACACAGACAGCTTCTAGAAGCTGGACAAGGACTCCTGCCAATGTTGCTGAGGCATCCTGCATCACTCAGAATCCCAGTGGTTACCCAGTTGGTGCTGAAGGAAGTTCTGTTATGGATGCACAATTAGACTTCCTTATTACTACTGTGAAGGGGTGCTCTTGAGCCTGTTGATATGGCACTGGTTTGTAAAAAAATCTATCAATCAGTAATTAAGAGTATGTACATCATGAAGATGGCAGAATAGAAGGACCTTGAGCTCACCTCCTGACATGAGCACACCAAAATCACAACTAACTGCTGAACAACCATTGATAAAAAAGACTGGAACCTACCAAAAAAGATATTCTAATCCAAAGACATAAAGAAGAAACTCAGCGAGATGGTAGAAGGGGCACACTTGTGAAATAATCAAATCCCATATCCCCTGGGTGGGCGACCCACAAACTGGAGAACAATTATATCGCAGAAGTTCTCCCACAGGAGTGAGAGTTCTGAGCTCCATGTCAGACTCCCCAGCCTGGGGGTCTGGCATTGGGAGGAGGACTGCCCAGAGCATTTGGCTTTGAAGGCCAGCGGGGCTTGAGTGCAGGAGCTTCACAGGACCAGAGGAAACAGAGACTCCATTCATTGGAGGGCCCACACGATTTCTTGTGTGCACCAAGACCCAGGGCGAAAGCAGTGACTGCATAGGAGCCTGGGTCAGACCTACCTGCTGGTCTCGCAGGGTCTCCTGGGGAGGCAGGGGGCAGCTGTGGCTCACTGTGGGGACAAGGACACTGGTGGAAGAGGTACTGGGGAATATTCATTGGCATGAGCTCTCCTGGAGGCTGCCATTTTGGCACCAAGACCTGGCCCCAACAGCCTGTAGGCTTCAGTGCTGGGATGCCTCAGGTGAAATGACCAATATGGCGGGAACAGAGCCCCACCCATCAGTGGACAGGCTGTCTAAAGACTTCCTGAGCCCACAGCCACCTCTAGACACACCCCTTGACATGGCCCTGCCCAGCAGAGGGCCAAGACCCAGCCCCCCCCACCACAAGTGGGCAAGCATCAGCCCTTCCCACCAGGAAGCCTGCACAAGCCTCTAGGCCAGCCCCACCCACCAGGGGGCAGACATGAGAAGCAAGAGAACTAGGATCCAGCAGCATGTGGAACCAAGTCAGCAAATGCACATCAGAACCTACCCTGGGACCAGCTGGTCCCTGGCCCTTGGGTGACAAGAGGGGAGTGTACTGCTGGGACACATAGGACATCCCCTACAGAGGGCCACTTCCCAAGGTTAAGAAACATAACTAATCTTCCACATACATAAACATACAAATCGAAATTTAGACAAAATGAGATGGCAGAGGAATATGTTTCAGATGAAGGAACAACATAAAACCCCAGAAGAACAACTAAGTGACATGGAGACAGGCAATCTAACCGAGAAAGAATTCAGAGTAATGATTGCAAGGATGATCCAAGAACTCAGGAAAAGAATGGATGCACAGAGCAAGAAGTTACACGTTTTTAATAAAGAGTTAGAAAATGTAAAGAGCAACCAAACAGAGTTGAAAAATACAATAACTGAAATGAAAAACACTAGAAGGAATCAATAGCAGAATAAATGAAACAGAAGAATGGATAAGTGAGCTGGAGGACACAGTGGTGGAAATCATTGCCACAGAAAAGAATAAAGAAAAAATAATGAAATCAGGACAGTTTAAGAGACCTCTGGGACAACATCAAATGCACCAACATTCTCATTATAGGGGTCCCAGAAGGAGAAGAGAGAGAGAAGGGGCCTGAGAAGATATTTGAAGTGATAAAAGCTGAAAACTTCCCTAACATGGGAAAGGAAACAGTCACCAAAGTCCAGGAAGAGTGTCTCAGGCAGGACAAACCCAAGGAGGAACATGCCAAGAAACACAGTAATCAAATTGACAAAAATTAAAGACAAAGAAAAAATATTAAATTGACAAGAGAAAAGCAACAAATAACATACAAAGGAATCCCCATAAGGTCATCAGCTGATTTTTCAGCAGAAACGTTACAGGCCAGAAGGGAGTGGCACAATAGAATTAATGTGATGAAAGGGAAAAACCTACAACCAAGAATACTCTACCCAGCAAGGCTCTCACTTCAGATTTGACACAGGAATCCAAAGCTTTACAGACAAGCAAACACTAGAAGAATTTAGCACCACCAAAGCAGCTTTACAAGAAATGCTAAAGGAACTTCTCCAGGTGGAAAGGAAAATGCCACAACTAGAAACAAGAAAATTATAAAATGGGAAAGCTCACTGGTAATGGCAAACATACAGTAAAGGTAGGAAATCATCTACACACAAATATGATATCTAAGCCAGTAATCATGAGGAGAGTACAAATGTAGGATATTTGAAACACATTTGGAATTAAGAGATCAGCGACTTAAAACAATTATGTACATATATATAGACTACTATATCAAAACCTCATAGTAACTGCAAACAAAAAAATCTATAGTAGATACACACACAAAAAAGAAAAAGGAGTCCAAACAACACTAAAGACAGTCATCAAATCACAAGAAAACAAAAGAAGGAAGAAAAAAGACCTACAAAACCAATCCAAAACAATTAACAAAATGGCAATAAGAACATACATGTTGATAACTACCATATGTAAACGAATTAAATGTCCCAACCAAAAGACACAGACTGGCTGAATGAATACAAAAACAAGATCTGTATATGAGCTGTCTACAAGAGATCCATTTCAGACCTAGAGACTCATGCAGACTGAAAATGAGGGGAGGGAAAAAAGGTATTCCCAAATGGAAATCAAAAGAAAGCTGGAGTAGCAATACTCACAGAAGACAAAACAGAGTTTAAAATAAATACTGTTACAAGAAACAAAGAAGGACACTACATAGTGATCAAGGGATCAATCCAAGAAGAAGATATAAGAATTGTAAATATATTTGCACCCAACATAGGAGCACCTAAATATATAAGGCAAATACTAACAGCCATAAAAGAAGAAATCAACAGTAACAGTGGGGGACTTTTCATCAATGGACAGATCATCCAAACAGAAAGTCAATAATGAAATACAGGCCTTAAATGACACATTAGACCTGATGGACTGAATTGATATTTATAGAGGATTCCATCCAAAAGCATCAGAATACACTTTCTTCTCAAGTGCACATGGAACATTCTCCAAGATTGATCACATGTTGGGCCACAAAGCAAGCCTCGGTAAATTTAAGAAAAACTGAAATCATATCAAGCATCTTTTCTAAGCACAGCGCTATGAGATTAGAAATCAACTACATGAAAAAACCCTGCAAGAAACATATAAACACGTGGAGGCTAAACAAGATGCTACTAAACAACCAATGGATCACTGAAGAAATCAAAGAGAGGAAATTAAAAAAATACCTAGAGACAAGTGAAAGCAAAAACTACATTCTAAACCCTATGGAACACAGCAAAAAGAATTTTAAGAGGGAAGTTTATAGTGATACAAGCTTATCTCAGGGAACAACAAAAAAAATCTCAAATAAACAACCTAACCTTACACCCAAAGCAACTAGAGAAGGAGGAACAAACAAAACCCAAAGTTAGTAGAAGGAAAGAAATCATAAAGAACAGAAATGAAATAGAGACTAAGAAAACAGTAGAAAAGATCAATGAAACTAAAAGCTGGTTCTTTGAAAAGATAAACAAATTGATAAACTTTTAGCCAGACTCACCAAGAAAAAAAGGGCCCAAATCAATAAAATTAAAAATGAAAAAGGAGAAGTTAAAACCAACACCACAGGGGGCTTCCCTGGTGGCGCAGTGGTTGGGAGTCCGCCTGCCAATGCAGGGGACACGGGTTTGAGCCCTGGTCCTGGAAGATCCCACATGCCGTGGAGTGGCTGGGCTGGTGAGCCACAGTTGCTGAGCCTGTGCGTCTGGAGCTTGTGCTCCGCAACAAGAGAGACGGCGATGGTGAGAGGCCCGCACACTGCGATGAAGAGTGACCCCCACTTGCCGCAACTGGAGGAAGCCCTCGCACAGAAACGAAGACCCAACACAGCCATGAATAAATAAATAAATAAAATTTAAAAGAGATAAGCAAAACATTAAAAAAAAGAAAAACACCAACACCACAGAGATACAGAGGATGAGACTAGTACAAGCAACTATACACCAATAAAATGGACAACCTAGAAGAAATAAACAAATCTTAGAAAGGTACAATCTCCCAAGACTGAACCAGGAAGAAATGGAAAGTATGAGCAGACCAATTACCAATACTGAAATTGAATCAGTGATTAAAAGACTCCCAACAAACAGAAGTCCAGTGCCAGATGGCTTTGCAGGCAAATTCTACCAAACATTTAGAGAAGAGTTAAAACCTATCCTTCTGAAACTACTCCAAAGAACTGTAGAGGAAGGAACACTCCCAAACTCAATCTATGAGGCCACCATCACCCTGATACCAAAATCAGACAAAGATACCACGAAAAGAGAAAATTACAGGCCAGTATCACTGATGAACATAGATGCAAAAATCCTCAACAAAATACTAGCAAACTGACTCCAACAATACATTAAAAGGATCATACACCATGATCACGTGGGGTTTATCCCAGGGATGCAAGGCGCTTTTCAATATCCACAAATCAGTCAGTGTGATACACCATATTAACAAATTGAATACAAACCATATGATCATCTCAATACATGCAGAAAAAGCTTTTGATAAAAATTCAACACCCATTTATGATAAAAACTCTCCAGAAAGTGGGCACAGAGGAAACATATCTCAAAATAATAAAGGCCATATATGACAAACCCACGGCTAACATCATACTCACTGGTGAAAAGCTGAAAGCATTTCTTCTAAGACCAGGAACAAGACAAGGATGTCCACTCTCGCCATTTTTATTCAACAGAGTTTTGGAAGTCCTAGCCACAGCAATCAGAGAAGCAAAAGAAATAAAAGACTTCTTTTCCAAATTGGAAAAAAAGTAAAACTGTTACATTTGCAGATGACATGATACTGTACATAGAAAATCTTACAGACACTACCAGAAAACTATTTACTAGACCTCATCAATGAATTTGGTAAAGTCTCAGGATATGAAATTAATACACAGAAATCTGTTGCATTTCTATACACTAACAACAAAATATCAGAAAGAGAAATTAAAGAAATAATCCCATTTACCATCACACCAAAAAGAATAAAATACCTTGGAATAAACCTACTTAAGGAGCCAAAAGACCTGTACACTGAAAACTGTAAGATGCTGATGAAAGAAACTGAAGATGACACAAACAGGTGGAAAGATACACTGTGTTCTTGGATTGGAAGGATCAATATTGTCAAAATGACTGTACCACCTAAGGCAATCTATAGATTCTATGCAATCCCTATCAAATTACTAATGGCATTTTCCACAAAATTAGAACAAAAATTTTAAAATTTTATGGAAACACAAAAGACCCCAAATAGCCAAAACAATCATGAGTAAGAAAAATGGAGTTGGAGGAATCAGGCTCCCTGACTTCAGACTATACTACAAAGCTACAGTCATCAAAACAGTATGGTACTGGCACAAAAACAGAAATATACATCAATGGAACAGGATAGAAAGCCTGGAAATAAGCCCACACACCTATGGTCAATTAATCTACAACAAAGGAGGCAAGAATATACAATGAAGAAAAGAGTCTTTTTAATAAGTGGTGCTGGGAAAACTGGACAGCTACACATAAAAAAATGAAATTAGAACATTCTCTAACACCATACACAAAAATAAACTCTAATGGGTTAAAGACCTGAATGTACAACTGGATACTATAAAACTCCTAGAGGAAAACATAGGCAGAACACTCTCTGACATAAATTGCAGCAATTTTTTTTTTTATCTCTCTCCTAGAGTAATGGAAATAAAAACAAAAATAAACGGGACCTCATCAAACTTAAAAGCTTTTGCACAGCACAGGAAGCCATATACAAAATGAAAAGACAACCTACAGAATGGGAGAAAATATTTGCAAACAATGCAACTGACAAGGAATTAATCTCCAAAATATACAAACAGCTCATACAGCTCAACAACAAAAAATCAACCCAATCAAGAAATGGGTAAAAGATATAAATAGACACTTTTCCAAAGAAGATATACAGGTGGCCAAAAGACATATGGAACCATACTCAACATTGCTAATTATTAGAAAAATGCAAATCAAAGCTACAATGAGGTATTACTTCACACCAGTCAGAATGGCCATCATTAAAAACTCTACAAACGGGCTTCCCTTGTGGTGCAGTGGTTGAGAGTCCGCCTGCCAATGCAGGGGACATAGGTTGATGCCCTGGTCTGGGAGTATCCCATGTGCCACGGAGCAACTAAGCCCATGCGCCACAACTACTGAGCCTGTGCTCTAGAGCCCGCGAGCCACAACTACTGAACCCACGTGCCACAACCACTGAAGCCCACACGCCTAGAGCCCGTGCTCCGCAACAAGAGAAGCCACCGCAATGAGAAGCCTGCGCACCTCAACGAAGAGTAGCCTCTGCTCATCGCAACTAGAGAAAGCCCACGCACAGCAACGAAGATCCAACACAGCCAAAAATAAATAAATAAATTTAAAAAAAACTCTACAAATAACAAATGGTGGAGAGGATGTGGAGCAAAGGGAACCCTCCTACACTGTTGGTGGGAATGTAAGTTGGTACAGCCACTATGGAAAACAGTATGGAGGTTCCTTAAAAAACTAAAAATAGAGCTACCACATGATCCTGCAATCTCACTCCTGGGCATGTATCCGAAGAAAACTATAATTTGAAAATATACATGCACTGCATTTTTCATAGCGGGACTATTTACAATAGCTAAAACATGGAAGCAACCTAAATGTCCATTGACAGATGAATGGATAAAGAAGATGTGGCATATTTATATAATGGAATATTACTCAGCCATAAAAAAGAATGAAATAATGCCATTTGCAGCAACATGGATGGACTTAGAGATTATCAGACTACATGAAGTAAGCCAGAGAAAGACAAATATCATATGACATTGCTTATATGAGGAATCTAAAAAAAATGATACAAATGAACTTATATAAACAACAGAAATAGATTCACAGACATAGAAAACAAACTTATGGTTACCAAAGGGGAAGTGGGGGGGAAAGGATAAATTAGGAGTTTGGGATTAACATATACACACTACTATATATAAATAAATAACCAACAAAGGCCTACTGTAAAGCACAGGGAACTATACGCAATGTTTTGTAATAACCTATAAGGAAAAAGAATCTGAAAAAGAATAGATATAGGAGGAGGAACAAAGATGGCAGAGTAGAAGGATGTGCTCTCACTCCCTCTTGCAAGAACACCAGAATCACAACTGGCTGCTGGACAATCATCAACAGGAAGACACTGGAACTCACCAAAAAAGATACCCCACATCCAAAGACAAAGGAGAAGCCATAATGAGACGGTAGGAGGGGTGCAATCACAGTAAAATCAAATCCCATAACTGGTGGGTGGGTGACTCACAGACTGGTGAACACTTATACCACAGAAGTCCACCCACTGGAGTGAAGGTTCTGAGCTCCACGTCAGGCTTCTCAACCTGGGGGTCCGGCAACGGGAGGAGGAATTCCTAGAGAATCAGACTTTGAAGCCTAGTGGGAATTGATTGAAGGACTTAGACAAGACTGGGGGAAACAGAGACTCCACTCTTGGAGGGCGCACACAAAGGAGTGTGCGCATTGGGACCCAGGGGAAGGAGCAGTGACCCCAGGGGAGACTGAACCAGACCTACCTGCTAGTGTTGGAGGGTCTCCTGCAGAGGCAGGGGCGGGTGGCTGTGGCTCACTGTGGGGACAAGGACACTGGCAGCAGAAGTTCTGGGAAGTACTCCTTGGTGTGAGTCCTCCCAGAGTCTGTCATTAGCCCCACCAAAGAGCCCAGGTAGGCTCCAGTGTTGGGTTGCCTCAGGCCAAACAACCAACAGGGAGGGAACCCAGCCCCACCCATCAACAGTCAAGTGGATTAAAGTTTTACTGAGCTCTGCCCACCAGAGCAACAGTCAGCTCTACCCACCACCAGTCCCTCCCATCAGGAAACTTACACAAGCCTCTTAGATAGCCTCATCCACCAGAGGGCAGACAGCAGAAGCAAGAAGAACTACAATCCTGCAGCCTGTGGAACAAAAACCACATTCACAGAAAGATAGACAAGATGAAAAGGCAGAGGGCTATGTACCAGATGAAGGAACAAGATAAAACCCCAGAAAAACAACTAAATGAAGTGGAGATAGGCAACCTTCCAGAAAAAGAATTCAGAATAATGATAGTGAAGATGATCCAGGACCTCGGAAAAAGAATGGAGGCAAAGATTGAGAACATGCAAGAAATGTTTAACAAAGACCTAGAAGAATTAAAGAACAAACAAACAGAGATGAACAATTCAATAACTGAAATGAAAAATACACTAGAAGGAATCAATAGCAGAATAACTGAAGCAGAAGAACGGATAAGTGACCTGGAAGACAGAATGGTGGAATTCACTGCTGCAGAACAATAAAAAAGAACGAAAAGAAATGAAGACAGCCTAAGAGACCTCTGGGACAACATTAAACGTGACAACATTCGCATTATAGGGGTCCCAGAAGGAGAAGAGAGAGAGAAAGGACCCGAGAAAATATTTGAAGAGATTATAGTCGAAAACTTCCCTAACATGGGAAAGGAAGTAGCCACCGAAGTCCAGGAAGCACAGCGAGTCCAATACAGGATAAATCCAAGGAGAAACACGCTGAGACACATAGTAATCAAATTGGCAAAAATTAAAGACAAAGAAAAATTATTGAAAGCAGCAAGGGAAAAATGACAAATAACATACAAGGGAACTCCCATAAGGTTAACAGCTGATTTCTCAGCAGAAACTCTACAAGCCAGAAGGAACTGGCATGATATGTTTAAAGTGATGAAAGGGAAGAACCTACAACCAAGATGACTCTACCCAGCAAGGATCTCATTCAGATTCAATGGAGAAATCAAAAGCTTTACAGACAAGCAAAAGCTAAGAGAATTCAGCACGACCAAAGCAGCTCTACAAAAAATGCTAAAGGAACTTCTCTAAGTGGGAAACACAAGAGAAGAAAAGGACCTACAAAAACAAACCCAAAACAATTAAGAAAATGGTCATAGGAACATACATATCAACAATTACCTTAAACATGAATGGATTAAATGCTCCAACCAAAAGACACAGGCTTGCTGAATGGATACAAAAACAAGAGCCATATATATGCTATCTACAAGAGACCCACTTCAGACCTAGGGACACATACAGACTGAAAGTGAGGGGATGGAAAAAGATATTCCATGCAAATGGAAATCAAAAGAAAGCTGGAGTAGCTATACTCATATCAGATAAAATTGACTTTAAAATAAAGAATGTTACAAGAGACAAGGAAGGACACTACATAATGATGAAGGGATCAATCCAAGAAGAAGATCTAACAATTATAAATACATATGCACCCAACATAGGAGCACCTCAATACATAAGGCAACTGCTAACAGCTATAAAAGAGGAAATCAACAGTAACACAATAATAGTGGGGGACTTTAACACCTCACTTACACCAATGGACAGATCATCCAAAATGAAAATAAATAAGGAAACAGAAGCTTTAAATGACACAACAGACCAGATTTAGTTGATATTTATAGGACATTCCATCCAAAAACAGCAGATTACACTTTCTTCTCAAGTGCACATGGAACATTCTCCAGGATAGATCACATCTTGGGTCACAAATAAAGCCTCAGTAAATTTAAGAAAACTGAAATCATGTCAGGCATCTTTTGTGACCACAACGCTATGAGATTAGAAATGAATTCCAGGGAAAAAAACGTAAAAAACACAAACACATGTAGGCTAAACAATACGTTACTAAATAACCAAGAGATCACTGAAGAAATCAAAGAGGAAATCAAAAAATACCTAGAGACAAATGACAATGAAAACACGATGATGATCCAAAACCTATGGGATGCAGCAAAAGCAGTTCTAAGAGGGAAGTTTACAGCTATACAAGGCTACATCAAGAAAAAAGAAAAATCTCAAATAGACAATCTAACTTTACACCTAAAGAAAGTAGAGAAATAAGAACAAACAAAACCCAAAGTTAGCAGAAGGAAAGAAATCACAAAGATGAGAGCAGAAATAAATGAAATAGAAACAAAGAAAACAATAGCAAAGATCAATAAAACTAAAAGCTGGTTCTTTGAGAAGATAAACAAAATTGATAAGCCATTAGCCAGACTCATCAAGAAAAAGAGGGAGAGGACTCAAATCAATAAAATTAGAAATGAAAAAGGAGAAGTTACAACAGACACCGCGGAAATACATAGCATCCTAAGAGACTACTACAAGCAACTCTATGCCAATATAATGGACAACCTGGAAAAAACTGACAAATTCTTAGAAAGGTATAACCTTCCAAGACTGAACCAGAAAGAAACAGAAAATATGAACAGACCAATCACAAGTAATGAAATTGAAACTGTGATTAAAAATCTTCCAACAAACAAAAGTCCAGTACCAGATGGCTTCACAGGTGAATTCTCTCAAACATTTAGAGAAGGGCTAACACCCATCCTTCTCAAACTCTTCCAAAAAATTGCAGAGGAAGGAACACTCCCTAACTCATTCTATGAGGCCACCATCACCCTGATACCAAAACCAGACAAAGATACTACAAAAAAAGAAAATTACAGACCAATATCACTGATGAATATAGATGCAAAAATCCTCAACAAAATACTAACAAACAGAATCCAACAACACATTAAAAGGATCATACTGGGGCTTCTCTGGTGGCGCAGTGGTTGAGAATCTGCCTGCCGATGCAGGGGACACGGGTTCGAGCCCTGCTCTGGGAGGATCCCACGTGTTGCGGAGCGGCTGGGCCCATGAGCCATGATTGCTGAGTCTGCGCGTCTGGAGCTTGTGCTCCGCAACAAGAGAGGCCGTGATGGTGAGAGGCCTGCGCACCGCGATGAAGAGTGGCCCCCGCTTGCCACAACTAGAGAAAGCCCTCGCACAGAAACGAGGACCCAACACAGCCATAAATAAATTAAAAAAAAAAAAAAGGATCATACACCACGATCAAGTGGGATTTATCTTAGGGATGCAAGGATTCTTCAATATACGTAAATCAATCAATGTGTTACACCATATTAACAAACTGAAGAATAAAAACCATATGATCATCTCAATAGAGGCAGAAAAAGCTTTTGACAAAATTCAACACCTATTTATGATAAAAACTCTCCAGAAAGTGGGCATAGAAGGAACCTACCTCAACATAATAAACACCATATACGACAAACCCACAGCAAACATCATTCTCAATGGTGAAAAACTGAAAGCATTTCCTCTAAGATCAGGAACGAGACAAGCATGTCCACTCTCACCACTATTATTCAACATAGTTTTGGAAGTCCTAGCCACGGCAATCAGAGAAGAAAAAGAAATAAAAGGAATACAAATTGGAAAAGAAGAAGTAAAACTGTCACTGTTTGCAGGTGACATGATACTATATGTAGAGAATCCTAAAAATGCCACCAGAAAACTACTAGAGCTAATCGATGAATTTGGTAAAGTTGCAGGATACAAAATTAATGCACAGAAATCTCTTGCATTCCTATACACTAATGATGAAAAAACTGAAATAGAAATTATGGAAACACTCCCATTTACCATTGCAAAGCAAATAAAATACCTAGGAATAAACCTACCTAGGGAGAGAAAAGACCTGTATGCAGAAAACTATAAGACACTGATGAAAGAAATTAAAGATGATACCAAAAAAAAAAAAAAAGATGATACCAACAGATGGAGAGATATACCATGTTCTTGGATTGGAAGAATCAATATTGTGAAAATGACTATACTACCCAAAGCAATCTACACATTCAATGCAATCCCTATCAAATTACCAATGGCATTTTTTACGGAACTAGAACAAATCATCTTAAAATGTGTATGGAGACACAGAAGACCCCGAATAGCCAAAGCAGTCTTGAGGGAAAAAAGCGGAGCTGGAGGAATCAGACTCCCTGACTTAAGACTATACTTACAAAGTTACAGTAATCAAGACAATATGGTACTGGCACAAAAACAGAAACATAGATCAATGGAACAAGATAGAAAGCTCAGAGTAAACCCACGCACCTGTGGTCAACTAATCTATGACAAAGGAGGCAAAGATATACAATGGAGAAAAGACAATCTCTTCAATAAGTGGTGCTGGGAAAACTGGACAGCAACATGTAAAAGAATGAAATTAGAATACCCCCTAACACCATACACAAAAATAAACTGAAAATGGATTCGACACCTAAATGTAAGACCAGACAGTATAAAACTCTTAGAGGAAAACAGAGAAAGTACAGTCTTTGACATAAATCACAGCAAGATCTTTTTTTTTCCACCACCTCCCACTCGCAAGATCTTTTTTGATCCATCTCCTAGAGGAATGGAAATAAAAACGAAAATAAACAAATGGGACCTAATGAAACTTCAAAGTTTTGCACAGCAAAGGAAACCATAAACAAGACGAAAAGACAACCCTCAGAATGGGAGAAAATATTTGCAAATGAATCAGCGGACAAAGGATTAATCTCCATAATATATAAACAGCTCATGCAGCTCAATATTAAAGAAACAAACAACCCAATCCAAAAATGGGCAGAAGACCTAAATAGAGATTTCTCCAAAGAAGACATACAGATGGCCAAGAAGCACATGAAAAGCTGCTCAACATCACTAATTATTAGGGAAATGCAAATCAAAACTACAATGAGGTATCACCTCACACCAGTTAGAATGGGCATCATCAGAAAATCTACAAACAACAGATGCTGGAGAGGGTGTGGAGAAAAGGGAACTCTCTTGCACTGTTGGTGGGAATGTAAATTGATTCAGCCACTATGGAGAACAGTATGGAGGTTCCTTAAAAAACTAAAAATAGAATTACCATATGATCCAGCAATCCCACTACTGGGCATATACCCAGAGGAAACCATAATTCAAAAAGACACATGCACCCCAATGTTCATTGCAGCGGTATTTACAATAGCCAGGTCATGGAAGCAACCTAAATGCCCATCGACAGACGAATGGATAAAGAAGTTGTGGTACATATATACAATGGAATATTACTCAGCCCTAAAAAGGAACGAAATTGAGTCATTTGTTGAGACGTGGATGGATCTAGAGACTGTCATACAGAGTGAAGTAAGTCAGAAAGAGAAAAACAAATGTCATATATTAACGCATGTATGTGTAAGCTAGAATAATGGTACAGATGAACCGGTTTGCAGGGCAGACACTGAGACAGAGATGTAGAGAACAAACGTATGGACACCAAGCGGGGAAAAGTGCGGTGGGGTGGGGATGGTGGTGTGCTGAATTGGGCGATTGGGATTGACATGTATACACTGATGTGTATAAAACTGATGACTAATAGGAACCTGCAGTATAAACAAACAAACAAAACAAAAAAAAACAACTAATACTAAACTTTCTTTGGGTTATTTGTATGGAAATATGTTAATATAAATGTTTCAGACATTACATGAAATTTCTATAAATCTTATATGTTCTGGTATAATGTTATAAGTCATAATTCTAGTTATTACTTTAAAATGTATACCTCAGAAATAACTAAATTTCCTTGTCAATTGCATTATTATGAACTTTCATGAAATCTTTAACCATGGTCATTTTAAAGTCTTCTGTCATTTACAGACAGTTCTGGGTGTACTCTGATGCTTTTGCAAAAATGTTCCTATAAAAGGGTTTCATCTTCAAGGAATTCATGGAAAAGACTCAGACAAGTACAGGTTTTCTGGTAACTGACTCTACTGCTGAACTGAATGAATAAGCATTTTCAGAACTCTAATGGATAACTGATGAATTCAAAAAGTGCTAACAAAAGATCAAGATGAAAAAAAAATTAATTACATGGGACTGAGTGAACTGATGAGGATGATTATAATTTTTGTGACTTTCTGTTTGAATAAAAAAATAAGAACAGATATATATCTGTGTGTAACTGAATCACTTTCCTGTACACCTGAAACTAATACAAAATTGTAAATCAACTACACTTCAATAAAAAAAAATAACAAAAAAGTTATCAAACGAGATCCAGGAACACATAGAAAAGATCACACCCCATGATCAAGCTGAATTCATCACAGGGTCAGAAGAATGGTTCAACATACACAAATCAAACAATGTGATACACCACATCAACAAAAGAAAAGACAGAAACCACATGATCATCTCAAAAGATGCAGAAAAAGCATTTGATAAAATTCAATATCCATGGATAAAGAAGATGTGGCACATATATACAATGGAATATTACTCAGCCATAAAAAGAAATGAAATTGAGTTATTTGTAGTGAGGTGGATGGACCTAGAGTATGTCATACAGAGTGAAGTAAGTCAGAAAGAGAAAAACAAATACCGTATGCTAACACATATATATGGAATCTAAAAACAAAAAACAAAAAAACAGTTCTGAAGAACCTAGGGTCAGGACAGGAATAAAGATGCAGATGTAGAGAATGGACTTGAGGACACGGGGATGGGGAAGGGTAAGCTGGGACGAAGTAAGAGAGTGGCATGGACATATATACACTACCAAATATAAAATAGATAGCTAGTGGGAAGCAGCCACATAGCACAGGGAGATCAACACGGTGCTTTGTGACCACCTTGAGGGGTGGGATAGAGATGCAAGAGAGAGGAGATATGGGGATATATGTATATGTATAGCTGATTCACTTTGTTATAAAGCAGAAACTAACACACTATTGTAAAGCAATTATACTCCAATAAAGATGTTAAAAAAGTATATATATGAAGAAAAAAACCCAAATACCTAAAAACTTAATGGCATAAAAAAATTCAATATCCATTTATGATAAAAACTCTTACCAAAGTGGGTATAGAGGGAACATATCTTAACATAATAAAAGCTATTCATGACAAACCCACAGCCAACATAATTCTCAATGGTGAAATGCTGAAAGCCTTCCTGCTCAAATCTGGAACAGGACAAAGATGCCCACTCTCACCACTTCTATTCAACATAGTATTGGAAGTCCTATCCACAGCAGTCAGACAAGTAAAAGAAATAAAAGTTATCCAAATTGGAAGAGAAGAAGTAAAATTGTCATTATATGCAGCTGATATGATACTATATATAGAAAACCCTAAAATATCCACACAAAACTATCAGAACTGATAAAATAATTCAGTAAAGTAGCAGAATACAAGACTAACATACAGAAATCTGTTGCATTTCTTTACTTTACACTAACAATGAAATATCAGAAAGGGAGAGTAAAAAAAATCCCTTTAAAAATCACATTAAAAAAACCCCCAAAAAACTTAGGAATAAACCTGACTAAGGAGGTGAAAGACTTATGTGCTGAGAATTATAAGACACTGATAAAGGAAATTGAAGACGATTCAAAGAAACAGAAAGATACCCCATGCTCTTGGACTGGAAGAATTAGTACTGTTAAAATGGCCATGCTAACCAAAGCCATCTACAAATTTAATGTGAACCCTATCAAGTTACTCATGACATTTTTCACAGAACTAGAACAAAGAATCCTAAAGTTTATATTGGAACCATAAAAGACCCAGAATTGCCAAAGCAATCCTGAGGAAAAAAGAACAAAGCAGGAGGCATAACCCTCCCAGACTTCAGACAATACTACAAAGCTACAGTAATCAAAATGGCATGGTATTGACACAAAAATAGACATATGGATCAATGGAACAGAATAGAGAGCCCAGAGATAAACCCACACACCTACGGTCAATTAATCTTTGACAAAGGAGGCAAGAATATACAATGGAGGAAAGACAGTCTCTTCAGCGAGTGGTGTTGGGAAAGCTGGACAGCCACATGTAAGTCAGCGAAGTTAGAATACTCCCTCACACCATACACAAAAATAAATTGAAAATGGCTTAAAGACTTAAATATTAGACATGACACCATAAAACTCCTAGGAGAGAACATAGGCAAAACATTCTCTGACATAAATTGTACCAATGTTTTCTTAGGTTAGTCTCCCAAGGCAACAGAAATAAAAGCAAAAATAAACAAATGGGACCTAATTAAACTCAAAACCTTTTGCACAGTAAAGGAAACCATGAACAAAATGAAAAGACAACCTACAGACTGGGAGAAAATATTTGCCAATGATGTGACCGACAAGGGCTTAATTTCCAAAATATACAAACAGCTCATCCAACTCAATAACAAAAAAACCAAACAACCCAATCAGAAAATGGGCAGAAGACCTAAATAGACATTTCTCCAAAGAAGGCATACAGATGGCCAACAGGCACATGGAATGATGCTCAACATTGCTAATTGTTAGAGAAAATGGAAATCAAAGCTACAATGAGGTACCACCTCACACCGGTCAGAATGGCCATCATTAAAAACTCTACAAATAACAAATGCTGGAGAGGGTTTGGAGAAAAGGGAAGCCTCCTACACTGCTGGTGGGAATGTAAATTGGTGCAGCCACTATGGAAAACACTATGGAGGTTCCTTAAAAAACTAAAAATAGAGCTACCACATGATCCTGCAATCCCATTTCTGGGCATATATCCAGAGAAAACCATAATTCGAAAAGACACATGCACCCCAATGTTCATAGCAGCACTGTTTACAATAACCAAGACATGGAAGCAACCTAAGTGTCCATTGACAGATGAATGGATGAAGAAGATGTGGTATATATAAACCATGAAATACTACTCAGCCATAAAAAAGAATGAAATAATGCCATTTGCAGCAGCATAGATGGACCTAGAGATCATCACAGTCAGTCAGAACGAGATAGACAAAAGCCATATATCATTTATATGTGGAATATAAAATGTGACACAGATTAACTTATTTACAAAACAGAAACAGACTCACAGACATAGAAAACAAACTTATGGTTACCAAAGGGAAAGGGGGTGGGGGAGGGATAAATGAGTTTGGGATTAGCAGATACAAACTACTATATATAAAATAGATAAACAAGGTCCTACTGTATTACACAAGGAACTGTATTCAGTATCCTATAATAAACCATAATGGAAAAGAATATGAAAAAGAATATGTATATATGTGTATAACTGAATCACTTTGCTGTACACCAGAAACTAACACAACATTGTAAATCAACTATACTTCAATTAAAAAAAAAAACAATTAAGGGAGACTAAACAGACCAGGAAGTCAAATTAACTGTTCATTTAATATTCACAACGAAAAGATTTTACATGATACAGTCAATTTTCCTAGGCCTATGAAACAAAACTTTAGTCAAATAGAGGCAGTCCTGAAAGTTGAAATCAACTGTATTCTAAAATTTTTATATGAATTGTTTTGAAATCTGAATGTATTTTTCCATAAAGCTATGTTAACAGGATTATTAGATTCCCATGTCAACTCACAAAAGATTCATAATGAATTTGAAAAAGTAAGTTTTCTTTCAGTGAGCAATGTCCAAAGCACCTTCACCAGCATCCTGAGTTCCTTCTCACAACACTCCTGGAATATATATGGGACAGACATTATGATCTATCTTCATGTTATAGCTGAGAAAACTGAGTGAGCTACAGAGGGTCAAGTGTTATATCAGAGAAAGAACTGGGGAAGAGTTCACCACATGTGGACTGGCCCCTGGCACTGGTTTGCTCTAAATGCTCCCCATGATTGTCAGAAGCTGCGGGTGAAGAACCAGGGGTATAGTGCATTCTTTCTAAGTATCAGTCACCTGGGGCACTTGTTAAAAGCACATTCCCTAGCCTCTTCTCTGGAGTCTCTAATTCCACCCAGTGTGGGGTGTACCCAGATTATTGTTAATAATTGCCCCAGGTCAGGCATATTTGGGTTTACATTGAGGATTTAAATCAGATACGCTTGAATTTGCATCTGGGCTAGGCCTCGAGCAAGCTGTCTGACCTTGGGCAAGTCATTTAATAGCTGTAATTCTCAGTTTCTTCATGTGTATAACAGAAATAAAAACATCTCTTTCAGTGTAGTTGTGAGGATTGTTTGTAAAATGTAACACAGGGCCTGGCACAAATACAATTTCTCTATATATCTGTCTTAGGCAATGCTGATCGAATACTACACACTAACAATCAAACCTTTTGTGGTAGATGGGTCAAGCCCTGTGTTCATAAGCCAAAGAAAACAAGTACAGAGAAGTGTGTGGTCAAACCCAGTTTTTAGTTGGTCCAGAATGCAGTTTTCCTTAAGCTTTGTGAAGTCAAGGTATTCTCTGAACAAGCTCTCTTTTTTCTTTTGGAGGACAGTACAGGTCATCTCCAGTAGGTTCCAGACCCCAGTCAAATTCAAGTGATACCCCTGGGATGAGCAGTCTTTTTCCAGATCAAGCAGAGGCCATAGAGAAACTGACAGATGGAAGGAACAGCCATCCCACCACACACTTGGTTCCAGCACAGCTATCACCTTTTTTTTTGGAAAAGTGGGGAAGAAGCCTTGTACTGTTCATTAGGAAGGGGAGAAAAAGCTGAATTCTCGAGGGGAAAATAAAGATCTGATCTAAAGCTAATGGCTTTGTAGGAGGCCACCTGGGGTTAGGTCAGGCCATCCCACCTAGCAGTCCTGCAGCTGACTGTAAAAAGTGTAACATCTCACAACCACTGCGAGACTTTTCCTTGCCAAACTCTTCTGAACACACTTTCTTTAATTCTCACCATGCTCTTATAAGAGAGGGAATAATTCACAAATGAGGAAACTGAGGTCCAGAGTGATTAGGTAACCCAGGCAGTAAGTGTGGAGCTGAGATGCAGATCCAGGCTCCCGGGCCTTGTTCTTTGACACTGACTCCAGTCCCCAAATGGGTTGGGGATTGTGGAGTGGGAATTAGAAATAATCCATTTGGTCATTGCCTCTGTGCTCATGGGTGGGGACCATGGGGGAGGTGTCCCTGTACAGGAGGGCAGAGCTCCTCTGTGATGAATACTGTTTTAGAGTGATATCAACATCAACAGCAAAAAAACCCCCTGAAAGTTCCCAACTCAACAGCCCATACACAGTCATATGCTAATGCTTGGGCATCCCCTCGTGAACCATTCACCAAAAATTTGCGAGCAAATCGTGAGGAATCTTGGCTCTCCTGTACTGAAAAGTAGCAACCTCTTGTTTTCCATGGTGGCTTTTGACCTGAGCCTAGACTTCAACCACAAAGGAAGCAGAAGAAGGCATGCAGCAGGAAATAGGTAGCGACCACTTCCTGAGTCCTCCCTGTGGACCAGGCACAGCGTACATGCTTTAAGCGTATTATCTCATCAAAAAGTTCATTAAACAAGCAAATAAACCTTTCACTTGCTGGAAGAAAGAAATGTAGAGGCAAAAGATCAGATTCCAGTCATGGAATGACCATTAACCAGCTTCACCATCTTGCCTAAGTCACTTAATCTCTTTGGGTATTTTCTCATTTGCAAGACAAGGGAATTGGAAAGAAGCTCATCAGATGTTCTAAGGACTTGGATTTGAGTGCTGGCCTTACCATATATTAGCACCGGTCTTTGGGCAAGCCATTTAAAATTCATCTGTCCACTAGGTTGTGGCAAAGATCTCAAACTGAGAGAATGTAATAGGTCTTTTTTGCACTTTTAAGCACAAAACAAATGGCAACCAACACTTAGTAGCACTTACTGTGTGCCAGATACTGCTGTGAATGCTCTTCATATATTAAGTCATTTAACACACATTATAGCCCATAAAAAAACCCATTTTATAGACAGTGAAACTAAGGTTACAGAGATGTTAAATAAGTTGTCCAAGGTCACACAGCTAAGAAGTAGTGAAACTAGGATTTGAAATTCTCATAATTACTTAGTTTGAATAACCAATTAGCCAGAAATTAGCATAATGAAAATTGGTGTCCTCAGAAGTAGTGAACTCTCAGTTGCTGTTGGTAGTACAAGGTAACAGCCTGATTCTGCCATGAAGATGTAAATAATGTGCACAGGGATGTGTGACAATTACGCAGCAGTGAACTCTCAGTTGCTGTTGGTAGTACAAGGTAACAGCCTGATTCTGCCATGAAGATGTAAATAATGTGCACAGGGATGTGTGACAATTACGCAGCAGTCACCCTCAAATGGAATCCCATCTAAAATATCCATTTAAAAAAAAATAAAAAGCTTCTGTACAGCAAAGGAAACCATCCACAAAATGAAAAGACAACCTACCGAATGTGAGAAAATATTTGCAAAGCATATGTCTGATGAAGGGTTAATATTCAAATTATATAAAGAACTCATAAGCTCAATAGCAAAAATACAAATAATCCAATCAAAAAATGGGCAGAGGATCTGAATAGACATTTTCCAAAGAAGACATACTGATGGCCAATAGGTACATGAAAAGGTGCTTAACATCACTAAATCATCAGGGAAATGCCAACAAAACCACGATGAGATATTACTGTAAATGATCTAGAGATGATTTAAAGTATAAGGAGGATGTATAGGTTATATGCAAATACCAAGTCATTTTATATAAAGGACTTGAGCATCTATGGATTTTGGTAGTCACAGGGGTTCCTGGAACCAATCCCCTGCAGATACCAAGGGATAACTCTATTCGGGAACCAATAAAAGGAGCCTGATGAAAAAAAAATCCATTTAATAAGGCGCTCAGCTAAATTCTAGAGCATTTCCCTAAACATGTTTATATCTGATGTGAGAAGAAAAATGAAGGAGAAACTGCTTTCCTGTTAGTTTGATGGTTTCTAAACCTTTTCCCTACCCTGACAAAATAACCTATACGACATGTGACATTTTGGGATCTCCAAGACAAAGTCGAGAGAAAATTCAGTTTGTCCTTCTGTTTTACCCTATGGCCAAAGAATTTTTACTTTACAAATATCTTCATTTACTTTAATTCTGTTTTCTTCTCTTCCTTATAAAAATGTGTCAGCTCCTGTGATACTGCCTTCCCAATATCCTTTCTCTTCCCGCCAACCATTTCAAGACCATTGGTCTTGAGACCTGAAAGCATCATGGAGTCATCACGTAAACAAAGCATCCAGCACTCACTGGCTGAGCTCAGAGTGAGAGGTTCCCGTTTCCCCACCAGGTGTGCAGGATTTCCTTCCCCATATCCCTTCTGAGGTCAGGGATCCTCTCTAAGCTCCTGTTTGTCATAGATGGAACACCGCGGTCCAGGGAAGGGCTGCTGTGCTGGCCCAGCTGGTGAGTGGAGGGGCTAGAACTCAGTGCAGGGTTTCTGATGCTGAATCCAGCCCTGCTTTCGCAGCACTGGATTCGCTCTCTCACAAGGATACTATTAGGCGAATCAGATACACGTGGCTAAGAGAGTCCCGTGTGGCATTACGATACGGATCAGAAACGTGCCGTGACTATGAAATCTCATTTTCCCATATACCATGTATTGGTGCTGTAGAAACTGGGGAGGACTCTCATAAACATGATGCTTTTATTACCCTCTTACCCAGCTGGCTTTTATTCTAAGAAACTGGTGGTCTGTGTCTTTTTAGTCTTTGATGTTGTCAGCGGATCCCTCCACTCCTATTTTGTTTACAATTTTCTAACATTTATTCATTTAGAAAGGATTGATTTGCTCTAATTAAAAAGAAAAGGAAAGATGAGAAGGAATAAAGGCTCCGTGTAACCAAGGGGCTTATGTGGTGGCAATACCACAGAGGTAATTTGTAATTTGACTTATTTTCTGATTTGCTGACTCTAGCTCAAGCCCATTGCCTCCTTGCCAGGCCACTAAGCACGTGTATAAATTGACACGGGCTGGCATAAATCAGTTGTTATGCGGGTGGTCAGCTCCATGCCCCATATCAGTCAGGCAAGGGAGGCAAGCGGAGAACGGTTCCTGTTTGGGGGACTGAAAAGACGCCGAGATAGGCTTTGTCAAGGCTGGAGAGTCAGAGAAGCCAACTGCAAACCCAGATTTCCTTCCATAGGATAAACTGACGGTTAGCCTTTAGCGCACATTTAAATCTTGTTCATCCTCATATCCCTGGGCAGAGCATGGCGTCAGCACACAGACACCTTGCAATAAACATCTGCAGAGAGAGAGACAGAACGTAGGTGGGGAGGGAGGAAGGACACAGAGGAGGAGGTATGAGAGGAAAAAGGAAAGAAGATAAACAGAAGTGAGAACTTAGGAAAAGAGAAGGAAAGAACTGGAAGGAAAACGAACAGGGAGGAAGGCAACGAGGTACGAGGAAAAGAACAGGAAAGAAGGAAGAAGATAAATAGAAGGAAAGAATTAGAGGGAGAAAAGGAAGGATCTGGATGGAAGATGAGAGAAGGAAGGAAGGAGAGAAAGAGGAGAAAGGGGAGACATGCAGCAAGGACAGTTAAAGTGCCCCAGAGGAAACCAGGAGAATGAACACGGACTCAAGGGCACTGCCTGGTGGTCATGACCCTTATGTACTTCGCCCTTCTCCAACTCCTATTTCACTCAGTATCTATCTGCCTGCCAAATTTAGCACTTCATGAGTTCACATCTGATTCTCAAGTTAGTTCATAAATATACCATTTCCTCATTTAGACTACAAGCTTTTTGAGAGCAGGGTCCTTTCTTAGATTTCTTTTGTGCCCTGGCCACTCCCCGTTCTGTTCTGCCTAGTCCCTAGACAGTGCTGGGTTTGTGAAAAGCAGTGACTTAGCCGAGCAGTCACTGGGTCCCTGGTGACCTTGTCAATTTCTCTTGCTGTGAACGAGCAGCTTCCTTTCTACTTTTCATGCAGCCAGATGGAAATCTCGTTACCTCCGAAGTTTCATATGCCTTATGCTTTCGAGAGGTGCTGTGATGTCTAGAAAACACATTCATGATAGCCTGTCTGAGCAACAGAAAACTCATTCACTCATTAACATACTGTGACAGGTGGCTATTTAGGAGAACACCAGAATATACATACTATTAAAGATTATTCAGGTGGGCAATCTTACAAACACTACTTGGAACATTTTCTCCAACCTTACTGCCTAGCTAGCTGTCATCTGGGAAAGAATGCTCTTCAGTTAAGGCTGATTTGAACCTCCTTGGAACTGACAAGATAGTTTGTGTTTCAGAGGCATGCTTCTAGTATACACATGCAAATGGTTTGCCCCTTTGGTGGGAAATGAACACTTCACGAGCACCCAAGCCTGTTACCAAACACGGTGTCATGCCAAAAATGGCAGCTCTTTCTAAAAAACTCCAGTCTCTGTGGCCACATTACATGGAGTCTGGTTTCAGAATCAAATCTTCCACTTCGTGGGTTTTGGGAAGAGGCTGCCGGTATGCAGAGGCGGGAGCTAGACACACTTGGGGACCTGGGTCTTAATCTCTTAGACGATATATAAATTGTGGGAAGAGTACAGGGCTCCCTCCTCTTGACTATAAGACTGAAAATATTCATCCGCTGATGTTCAGATGTGACTTCCTTGCTGCTTAGGATCAGTGAGTGACCTTGAACGGCTCTGGGCTGATGTGAGAGATTCTAGATATTGATCAGAAACCATTTTCCAGATAGTGTTGCCTGTGTGGAAGAGCTTACCTGCCCGTGCCCAAGGCATGAGTTTTGAACTCAGCAAAGCTTCAAGAAGCCATCTCCTCCGACCACCCCGGCCCTGTCTCCCTCTGAATGCATCTTTCTGACTCGGTCATATATTTCTGTTACGAGAAAGCTGAGCGAATGAGAGTGAGTGGTTTAGAAGAGGCAGAGGAGAAAAAGAAATATGCAAATATCATTCTCAAGAGCAGAAATAGTATTTAACTGGAAAATGGCCTGTTTGGGGATACACAGTTTTAGGGACCCATGTGCAATTTACATGCCCAGCCTAATTTAAATCAGTTCCTGTCTCTCCTTCCGTTTCTGATCATTCATATACCCAGCTGTGGCCTTTGGGGAAATCCCAAGAAAAACAGCTCTGTTACAGGCTGGACTGAGCCTGCCTTCCTTCTTCCCGTCAGCACTGGGGAGGGCAGAATCTAAATGTTATCTTAACAACAGTCGTGGTAATGGTGATGCCGTCTGATCTCAAGGAAACTGTGTTGTGCTAAGTGGAATTTTTAAAAAGCTCTTTCACCAGAGTCAGCAAACCTCCTGTGTTGCGAAGGCCGGGCCGAGTCCCCTGCTTTAATGCAGCATCCCCCTGACACTCGGTTTGTTTCTGATTAACCAGAGCAGGTGCCCCGGGCCGCTGTGCAGGAGAACCTCAGCATCGGGGTCTGGCGGCAGCTCCAGGATTATGAGCCTTCTGGCAGTCTGTGCAGGTACAAGGCCCTGGTGGATACTTAGAGGGCAAACCTCTCATTATTTTGTTTTCTGCTTGAAGCCCCAAGGATATGGAATTCCAGTATATAGCAGTAATTTGCCCTCTGGATTAAAAAGTCTAAGTATCCTCTCAGCCTCACTGGGATAGAAAGAATATTCGGTCCAATCCCTGGCACCCAGGAGTTTTAGTCAGAACACTTTTTGATATATTTTCAGGCGTGAGGAAAGAATTTGACAGCCCCACTGAGCATTTTGTCCAGGAGGTGAAGGGCTGTCTGGGAGAGACCAAGACCCTGTATATTTCCTCTGTGAGGGAAATACCTTCTTTATTATCTTCTAAAACAAAGGTATCAGTCTGAGATGAAATGGAATTCCCCTTGACCGAATCCCTTCCGGAAAGGCCCTTCATCTAAGGGCCAGAGACCAGGTGTGTGAATTCTCTCCTTACTGAGGGAGACCACACAGATCTCACCCGAGCAAGTGAATGATGGACACTGTCCTGAGGGTAAGAATAGAACAAGAGCTCCTACCCATCAAATAATCAATTATACCTGGATGTGCACACACACACACGCGTATGCAACTCACATGTGCACGCACATTTCATTGACATACAGATCATCAACCTGCACTGATGGGCCAGAGGAGACAGGAGCCCTACAATTCTTAGATGAATGATGAGTGGATTCCTTGGCCATTTCAGCTCATACTGAAACAACCCCTACTTCTTCACAAAGGCTTCCCACTTGGGATTTCCAGAAAGGGAAGGAAAGAAATGTCAACAATACAAAGGAAGGATAATAGCAACAATAGGAATCCTTTCTTGAGGGCTTATTCTATGCCAAGTACAGTGGTGCAAGTGGCATTTCATTTAATCCTCCAGGCAAAGGTAGTGGTGATATTATGCAGAATGGTATTGGAGAAAGAAAAACAAACAAACAAAGTAGGTCTTCAAAGCTTTCTTTCAACAAAGTAGCAACGTATCACCCCTCCTCCTCATTTCATCTGAGTTCATGTGAGCGTTTTCTGTCACCCTCCCCTCCCCCCATGGAAGTGAGGGGAGGCCACAGGGAAGGCAATGACATGATTCTGAACGTCAAGACTCTTCCAGTCTCCTCCTTCCATCTCACTCTGTATGGTCTACCCTGTCACCAGCTGCGGGAGAGTAAGAGGGCATGGATCTCTATGACTGAAAAACACTTTTTGTTCCAGATGACTTCTCTCAAAGGTGAAGTATAAGACCCATTAGAAAGGTCAAGCGGTTGTGGGACTGTGAATTGATAAGATCATATGAATCAAAATTAGATGACAGTGTAGCAGGGTAATCGATACTGACCACTGAAGATTCAGAATGACTTCAGGTGTGTGTATTCAGGTCAGAGAGCTGTGGGCCTGGTCCTGCACATCCCAGGCGCTTTGCTGTGCTCTATGGAAGTGCTTCTTACTTCCATTTTCCTTCTCAGCAGGACACTTAGCAAACTGCCCAGTGACAGGCTTAGTATCTCTGTCCCCTTCCAGGGCTCCCCAAGGCAGTACTGGTTAATGCCATCACTTGATTTTCACGCAGGCCCCCTCACTATTCACTGGAATTTGATACATAAATTGAGCTCTTTTCGTCCCTTCTCTTTCAGCGCACAAACACCCCAGTGGGCTAGGAGGGTAGCTGGTCTGCAGAGGAGAAAAACTAGCCTCACAGAAATGAGGAGTGATGTCCTGACCCTGGGTATGACCCTCGAAGGGCACAGCTGAGAGGAACTTTTGTAGTCATTTTTTTTTTTTTTTCAATTGGAGAATGATGCTAAAAAACCACCATTAATACAGTTTTCTTGAGCGTCATATCAGATTTTTATGTTATTTGAGGTGATCTTTCCTCTTTTGTGTGGAGCCCTTAACGTAGAATCCTGTGAGAATATGGTCTAAGGATAATGCCCCATCAGTTACCCTGACATGATTTCTCCCTTGTGGTGGGAACTTTCAGGCCAACCTGCACTTTTAAATCCCTCATATGCTTTTCAAAGTAATTTGGCATCTGCTGAAAGTCATTGTCATTTTCGATAACTGCTTTTCTCTCTACAAAGACAAAAGCAAGTGAAAAGAAGACAACTCTCTGCCAGAAACTGAGTTCTTGTGAAGAAGTACAGATAATCCTCCATACACTATTATATCCCTAACCCAGCTCACGCAGCTTCGACCTGCAGCCAGCAATCAACATGCTACATTTTAGCAATGCAAGTTGAGAAAAAGGATTTACCTTGGAGTCCAGCTGCTGCATGTATGACCAGAGATATTCTATATTGGCTCCAAAAGGGTGGACGTGAAGAAACGTTGATATGATGCCTGAATTAAAAAGACAAACACTGGACATTATTGAGAGGCAAATAAAAGTCTCAGGCGAATAATGTCATCTGACCCCAGTGACAGTTTTGTCAGGCTGAGTCGTGGTCTTGCCATTTCTAACAGCTCTCGGCAAGCATTCAATAACTGCACATTTTGAAGACGGTAACGGTAACATGGCCAACAGAACACTGTCTCCTGGAACGACAGTAGTTGGAAAAGCGAGACCCTGAGAAAACACATAGATGAATGAAGGTATTTCTAAACAAAGACTCCTGGAAGCATTTCAACTACCAATTTTATGCTTGATTTGCCAATATAAAATTGTAGTTATTAGAAGGATAAAATGATCCCTTTTCTTTCCCTCACTAGACTCTGTAGTATGAAAACGGCTCCTACAGCTGTGTCAGATTCCCCTGATAATTACAGCTGCTAGTTACGGAAAGTATTTAATCCATATTTCCCCTCACTGCCACTGAAGGAAGCACAAATCCTTTGCCGTTTCCCCCTGGCTCTTGCTGTGGTTTAAAGGGAGCTAGCCTGCTCTCTCCTTCTCGCTGCTGTAATTTACAAGACCATTTTAAAAGGCCCAGGAACGGATGGTTTGGCTGGAGTTTGATTATAAATCAGAGGGCTTTTCCATCGTGAAATTCAACTGTCAACATTGTAGAGACAAATGAAAAGCGGAACGTTAGTGTCGGGGCTGATGTAAAAGCATTACCCTCCTTCCCTCCCTGCTCTTATATCCAAAATCAAAATGATGAAGATGAGGACGTCAACTCCATAGGCTGTATGCTCCTAGAAACTGTGTTCAGACTGACATTTTTGGCTTCTCTTTGAAACAGGCTTTGAGATGAATCCAACTTGAGGATAAGGCCTCAACGTTCTGTTTATTGTGATGCTTTGGTGCTCGAAAGCCAAAGGTCAGAGGGAAGACCCACACTTGTTTGAAATGCAGTCGGGGCAAGCACGGGCCAAGCACATCGTTCTGTACTAGGTCATGCTACGAACTGCAGGGTGGCCTTGCATTGACCTGGGAGAGGGTCTCATGGCCCCCTGATCTCCTGTGTGGTGCTTGGGATGTTCTGGATGAGTGTCAGTTTTTAAAGAAAAGTTCTCAGTTTATGCTTAGGCTGAGAACAGAGGACCAAAGAGTCTACGCAAGTACTTTCAAGACCTACCCTCAGAACACTGCTTTTCTGTGGGTGTTCTTGGTGGACAGTGAAATGAGGAACATAGAGACGATTAGTTACATTTCTCCGTAAAGCTAAAACCTCAGTCTTCAGAGATTGACCTTTTCCCGGAAATATAAAGAAATATTGTTTTATTCTGAGATTATGTTCTTTGTTTTTTGTTAAAATGTCCTTCTCTTATGAAGTAATGGTGACGATAGAAGGTAACAATGGTAGTTTTAATCTCTTTAAGTGGCAAATAGCCATTTTTAATATACATAAGTGGGATTGTTTTGCCCCCCTCCTACCACTTTGTTAATTTATGTTTTAACTGTATAGACCTGGCAACTACTTCCCTGTGTCTGAAATTCTCAAATCTCGTGAGGTGGCACTATAAGTAATTCTGTTACCAATAAGAGTTAAAGTATAGAATCTCATGAATGATTTACTTAGAAAATAAATTAGAAGTATTTAAAAAAATAACATTTCCATTTGCATTCCTTAAGTGGGAGAGAGGGGGCAGAATTCTTATGGGGAATTGATTTTTTTTTTTTTTTTTTTTTTGGCCTCGCCATGCTGCGTGGCTTGTGGGATCTTCGTTCCCCGACCAGGGATTGCACCTGGGCCCTCAGGAGTGAAAGCACCGAGTCCTAACTACTGGACCGCCAGGAAATTCCCAAGGGGAACTGCTTCTATTTCAGGATGGTGAGTGGGGCTTTCCCTGCTGTCCCAGGCTGAGGACAAGTGGTACTATGTCTACTGCTTTCCACAGAGAGCCTCCAACAAATGGTAGGCAGACCCCTGCCCCCTAGGAGGACAGGGAAGGGAGAAGGAGTAGTCAGTGCTGGCTGGCTTTGTGAGAAGGCGAGGGTGTTCCTAGTGAGAAGCTTTTCTCTTCTCTTAAATGCGATGCTCCCAGGGACGGGAGGAGGCGCCTCAAGAGAGCGGCTTGTAGAGACTGGAGGGGCCCTGCAAGGTGGCGAAGCACATTCCTTTCCTTGGCTGGACTTCCGCTTAGGCAGCAGACTGACTAATCTGGCTTTGTGCCCAGCTGAGCACAGGGGAGGCGGTGGGGTGCTGTAGCCTTTGAGTGACACGAATGTGTGAGTTTCCCATGGGACAAGGGGGTATCTCAGAAGGTAGACGGGCTTGAGCAGCCTTACGAGTATCCCAAGGGCCCCAGCAAATAGAGAAAAACGTTTTTTATGTTAATATCCCTACAGGACAAAGAATCATCGACATCTCCTGGATAACCTGCAGCCTCTCCTATAAATGCCCTTGGGAGTGTGACAGGAAGTTAGTGAAATGCCTCCAACAGAATGAATAGGATGGTTCAGAAGAGGATGGGGGTGGGGCTGACAACTCTTGACCTAAGAAGATGAAGGAGGAAATTCAGGGATACCAGAAGTGGGAGGACCTGGAGTGGCCGCTTTTCTTGCCTCTGGGATGATGGCCTCCCTCACTGTTTACTGTCCCACAGCCCTAATCTTGGGTCTGTAACTCCAAGGAACTCTGCCCTTAGACAGTATTTGTGTGTTCTGGTTCAGTAGCAGGAATATAGTATACATTTACAATAAATGTATGTTGAATGAATTTATCCTCTGGAACTGAGAATGACCAGTGTACTTCTTTAAAATTTCTACTGTTCTATTATTGACAAATGAGGAGAAATAAGAACCTTAAAAATTGCTACCAGTACTAACCAAGGATGTAGTACTCTTTCAAAAACCAGGTAACTTTGAGGAATTTATTCATCAATGATTCCTGCCCTTAACTCATCCTGTTCATCCTGTTATGAATTCAGGACAGAGTAACTTGGATATTTTGGGCATGGAAACTTTTTATTGAAACTATTTTGCTCATAAAGCTAAGGGGAAAATGCACGTGTGATTTCTATATATCTTTCTAAAATCAGATTAGAAATCCTAATCCGGACATGAGTATTTTTCCCTAGGAGAGTATTTAGAACCATCTTAGTGGTAGCTGATATTAACAAGCCATTAGCTTTTCTTTATAAAAGTTTAGCAATTGCCACTAAATACCTGTGGGGTCAAAGCAGGTAGTTAAATAAAGGTTTTCCAAGCTTTTCCTATGGATGGCAACCAAGTTCTTCAGTATTGCTAGAGATGCAGTAGAAATGGGAACCCGTAGTCATCACCCCCCAAGTACTGCACCCCTCCTCCTCCTCCCCTTGCTCCTGCCCATCCCAGTAGCATCACAGAAGCATCAGGCATGGCGTCTGAGAAAATGTACTTTCTAGGCCCTGGTTCTGGATCAGATTCACTTTGGGGAAGCTTCCTAAACAATCAAACTAAAGCCTCTTAAAGCTCCTTTAAAGGAACTGGGATATTTCCTGAAAATGGGGGGGAAAAAAAAAAAGGGATAGCAGTAATTCAAAATCCAATGAAAAATGCTACAAACCCAGAATTGGAAACTATTTATGG
Source organism: Balaenoptera borealis (assembly GCF_965194805.1). NCBI lineage: Eukaryota > Metazoa > Chordata > Mammalia > Artiodactyla > Balaenopteridae > Balaenoptera > Balaenoptera borealis. The sequence continues at coordinate 24,577,239 of NC_138877.1, read as the reverse complement.
TTCTCTGCAAGACCATAAACACTATAAAGGCTGGGTAAAAGGAACACTAGGAACTGAGGGTGGAGAACTCAGCCATTACTGAACTGGTGGATCTCCAAAGGGATGGACTCAACAATTGGTCTTGGCTGGTTCCATGGAGAAGCGAGGTCTCCACATGTAAGAATGGGTTTCCCAACAGTGGGAAATACAACTGTAAGTAGCTAATTTAAGAAAATAAAGAAGGAATAGAGGAGGCTGTCAGTACTCTTGAGTATCCTGCACAGTTCAGGGCCTGAAACACTACTTTAGAAAGATACACAAGCCAGCTCCAGACAGCCTGTGGCAAATCCCTCATTAGGCAGGCCCATATAAACAAGCACATAAAGCATTTTGAGCTTTTTCCATCAACAGCATCTGGTTTATTCTCATTTTTAGATGTCACCAAGACCAAGGGAGTGACATTTAAATTAACCAAGTAGTGCTAGATTTTTACTGATTCATTTCCTTAGCAGCAATTAGGTGCCAAGGTCCTAGGGACACAGCATTGCTCAGACAGACAAGGTTCCTGCTCTTGGAGAACTTATATTCTAGGTAAGCAACACAGATGATAAATGCAAAGATTAAAAAAGGAGATATTTTCAGAGAGTGGTGGGCATATTGCAGAAAACAAAACAGGTAATAGGACAGGAGTGGGGAGTATCCTTAAGCTTGGTGGAGGGCTGCTTTACAGGAGGTCAAGGAAGGTGAATTTGCCCGTGTGTCAGATGAAGAGGAGTCAGCCACAGAGAGCCTGGGGGAAGGTGACTCAGGTACAGGACCAGCGAGTGCAAAGGACCTGAGGTGGAAATGAGGTGGCAGGAACAAACTTGGCTTCAGAGTGGTGCAGCATGCGTTTAGAGGTAGGTGAGGAGCCAGATCACGTAGGGCCCCAGTTTAAGGGGGTTGGATTAAGCTCTAAACGTAGTAGGAAACCAATGGAAGGGTTCTAAGCAGGGGCATGATATGAGCTGAATTATGTTTTCAAATTTTCATTCAAGCTGCTGTATGGTGAATAGACAAAAGGGAAACTGGGAAACCAATTAGAAGTGTTTGCAACAACCAATGGATCACTGAAGAAATCAAAGAGGAAATAAAAATATACCTAGAGACAAATGACAACAAAAACACCACGATCCAAAACCTATGGGACACAGCAAAAGCAGTTCTAAGAGGGAAGTTTATAGTGAGATAAGCTTACGTCAGGAAACAAGAAAATCTCAAATAAACAACCTAACCTTACACCTAAAGCAATTAGAGCAAGAAGAACAAACAAAACCCAGCATTAGTAGAAGGAAAGAAATCATAAAGATCAGAGTAGAAATAAATGAAATAGAGACTTAGAAAAAAATAGAAAAGATCAATGAAACAAAAAGCTGCTTCTTTGTAAAGATAAACAAAATTGATAAACCTTTAGCCAGACTCACCAAGAAAAAAAGAGAGAGGGCGCAAGTCAATAAAATCAGAAATGAAAAAGGAGAAGTTACAACTGACACCACAGAAATACAGAGGATCATAAGAGACTGGTATGAGCAACTATGCACCAATAAAATGGACAACCTAGAAGAAATGGACAAGTTCTTAGAAAGGTACAATTTCCCAAGACCGAACCAGGAAGAAACAGAAAATATGAACAGACCAATTACCAGTACTGAAATTGAATCAATAATTTAAAAACTTCCAACAAACAAAAGTCCAGGACCAGAAGGCTTCACAGGCGAATTCTACCAAACATTTAGAGAAGAGTTAACAGCTGTCCTTCTGAAACTATTACAAAAAATTGCAGAGGAAGGAACACTTCTGAACTCATTCTATGAAGTCACTATCACTATCACCCTGATACCAAAACCAGACAAAGATATTTTACAAAAAAAGAAAACTACAGGCCAATATCACTGATGAACATAGACACAGAAGTCCTCAACAAAATACTACTAAATCAACTCTAGCAGCACATTAAAAGGATCATACACCAGGATCAAGTGGGATTTATCCCAGGGACGCAAGGATTCTCCAGTATCTGCAAATCAATCAATGTGATACACCACATTAACAAACTGAAAACTACAAACCATATGGTCATCTCAATAGATGCAGAAAAAGCTTTTGATAAAATTTAACATCCATTTAGGATAAAAACTCTCCCAAAAGTGGGCACAGAGGGAACATATCTCAACATAATATACAGATTTCTTTTTCTCTTATGGACTCTTATTCTTAAAATTGTATTGATACTGGCACAAAAAGAGATATATAGATCAATGGAACAGGATAGAAAGGCCAGAAGTAAACCCACACACTTATGGCCAATTAATCTATGACAAAGGAGGCAAGAATATACGATGGAGAAAAGACAGTCTCTTTAACAAGTGGTGCTGGGAAAGCTGGACATCGACATGTAAAAGAATGAAATTAGAACATTCTCCAACACCATACACAAAAATAAACTTAAAATGGGTTAAAGACTAACTGTAAGACTGGATACTATAAAACTCCTAGAGGAAAACACAGGCAGAACACTCTGACATAAATCACAGCGAGATCCTTTTGGATCTGTCTCCAGGAATCTCAGCTCTGCAGAGGAATAGATGTCTCTAGACACAGTCATATTTTGCTGGAAACCTACAGAGGACTGACCAGAAGTCTGGAGAGCCATCAGGGAGGGGTTATGTGAAATCTGGGTCTCCCACTAAGCCACTAGGGGACACTGGTCTGTGGGTGGCTGCAGAGTGACAAGGCATTTATGAGAAGTGGAGAGAGACAAGACTGGGAGTGGGTAGCAGAAGACTGATCAAACACTTGTGGTTTGGTCTGATGTTTCTAAGTGCCTTGGGATTCTAAAAACCTTTAATTTTCCAAAAAGCAGTTTTTTCTACTTATTTGGTGATTATAATACTTGATCTTGTACAGTTAGTTTTTTAGTTTTTTAAAAAATATCTGTCCTTCTGTCTTATTTTAACTAAACTCCTGAGACTGTATTTGGGCCTTTCAGTAAATTGTTCCTTGTATCTGAAATGGCCTTGACAACTCCCCATCTAACCAGAGGAAACTCTATTCATCCTTTAGGGCTCCTTCAACTGTCCTTTCTTCCCATAAGGCATCTGCAGCAGAAGTAGCTCCTTCTCTGTGTTTCTGATTTTAGTTTCATGGTCATTAACTACTTTCTTTCTCACTAGTCTATAAAATTCTTGAGGGAAGAGATCACCTTATCACCACCGTCCGCTAAGATACGTCTTGGTACATGGCAGGCCAGTAGCTCCTAAAACACAGTCCCAGAGGTGACTGCTTCAGTATCACCTTGGACGTTAGTTTTACAATAAACAGAATCTCTGTGTGTGAGGACAAAGATTCTGTCTTTTAAACAGGCTGCCCAGATGATTCTTTTCCACAATGAAGGCTGGTAATTTTTAGAGTAGGCTCTTGACAAATGTTTGTTGATTTACTGATACGGACATTTGTGTCTTGGAAACAAGATTTAGGTCAATGACTCATTCTTTATGGTCAGTAGCTTTCAGACAAGAACACACACCCCAGATTACTTTTCTCAGGTGCAGCCTAAATATAGCCTCAACTCTATTCACTGAAAACACCAAAAAGTCGCCACTCAACCTTCTTTAAGTGTTTTTCTCTACATTTCCTTCATCTGCTTCCTAATACCCATGTGTAAGGGGGGACATTCCAATTCAGATATAGGCTGGCTGTGAGGAGATGGGTTAAATGGTGAGTGATGGAAATGGTGGTGGTGGTAGGAGGGGCGGGGCTTGATGTGAACAGTCATCTTGGTTACCCATAATATGTATGTCCTGATCCGCAGAGGAGTCACGATGGTATGTGAAGAAGCTTGCCTGATCGTTAAGAATGTGAGGATGGTTCTCAGGGGTCTGGGGGAGTTTGGAACAGCAACTTTATAAACAGAGTTGTTGAGAAGGTTATGACTATATTTGGATGGGATTTACAATGATGACCAGCATTGACAGGGTACCAGTCAGGGCTGCTGGGATTGGAAATGTGTTGTGTTGGAATTAATTAAAAAGCAAGAGAAGATGGAGTGATACAGACCCAGGGTTAGACTGTCAACATCTCCTCAGAGCTATTTGCCTGTCAATAAAAAATTTTGATCCATTCTCCTTCATAACAATTGCCAGGGGTTTCCAACCAAACACAGCTCCAAAGCTTTGGTCCTAAACCAGAAGTATTGACTCATCCTCTCCCACACAGGTTCAACACATGCCAAATCCAACATGTAGGGCACATGTGAAAGGAACTAGGAGTTCTGGCATAGACACTAGGCAATGTCAAGCTGACCTAATGTGTGGTTACCATACAGTTTTGTTTTGTTTTTTTTTTAATTTTTAAATTAAAAGAATTTTATTGAGGTATAATTGACGTATAACAATATAGTACTTTCAGGTGTAAAGCACAATGATTTGATACTTATATATATTGCAAAAAGATCACCATAGTAATTTTAGTAAACGTGTAAATACAGTTTAATACCATACAGTTTTGAGATATAAAATGCTACCCTCCAAAACTCCCATAAAAATGTAATTCTTTTAGGTTCAGTTATATGCCAACCTGTCTTCACAAGGATTGATTGCAAAATAAATAATCTAGCAATCAATAATGAAGTGCTTCCTAAGGGCCTAGCTACTTTAGTTGCGTTGGAACATAGCACTGGATGCCCGTTCATTGTCAAGCAGAAAGTTTGGTAGAATGGTGGAACTCCCAAGGGACTCAGGATCGAAATCTGCAAAGCTCCAAGTAGTGTTACTGATGAAATTCCACTGATCTTCTGTAATGTATATATAATTTATATGTCTTAAAGACACCAATTTTATAAAATGGTCGTGAGAATCTCTGGAAAGAATATATACTCTTTTGCCCGGATAAATTAATGTCACAAATAACTAGGATTGCTCTTTATTTAGGAAGCTCTAGCCTCAGTTTTATGTTTTCTGTAGATGAAATCCATTTGAATAGCTTATCTTTCACTCCCCTCTTCTCTTCCAGGCAATCAAGATTTGTGCCACTGTGCATTTTTTATATAACATCTGTGTGTCCCAAGAGGGTGTTACCTGAATTTATTCGCATATAGCACATATGCAGGCATCTAGATGTGCTGAAGATTTTGCCAATAAGCATTTCCAATACAAGGGAGATTTTCTGCTGTGCTCCTAGCCTTTTAGAGTGACTTAGAGCAGGCCTACTGTATCCTATATATGGGTTTAATTATTCCAAGGGAAGATTCCAGGGAAATTGCAGAGTATTCCTGACCCCTCCAGATGTATCAGAAGTCCAGGGGGCTCCCAGAATCATTCTCCCCACAAGTATTCTTCAGAAAAGAGTAGCCCCAGCACCAGAAACTCCTTTCTCTCTCTAGCCTGGTCCAGAGCAGTTTTGGACCCATATTCTGTCATTCTGTCTCTATCACAGTCCTTATATGGATTCCAGAAGCTGCAGGAGACGTCTTTATGGTCCCTACATTGAGATTTCTACGAAACATGTTAGCAGAGAGGCACATTTAATGGCGGGGACAACTGCACCCTTTGGCAAGATCCGTTTTGCCAGTCTTGGAAACTCTTCTCTACCCTGCCATTTTTTTGGATGATTACTCTCTCTTTGACTACAAAACAGTGTAAGTACCTAGGAATTTTGGGGTAGGGTTTGGGCAGGAAGTCACATCTGTAATAAAACTTCCATTAAACAGAGTAAAATAAAATATTGTGGTGGAGAGATAATGGAGAAATGAAGGGAAAATTAAACTCCTAAATTTAACCAAACCTTAAATCTCCAGCCTCCCTTCTACCTAAACAGTCTCATATATTGATTCAAATTGAGTGTCACATGCTGTTTTTCTTTTGCTCAACGCTGAACTTCAAATGCTAATATGAGGGACCAGTTTAAGAGACCAAAAGTGAGAGAAAAGGCCTGGAAAATTTGGAGTTGGTTGTACCTAATTTTTATTGAAGATCCCAACTTACTAAATTTTTAATCCCAAACACAGTTGAATTTACCAATTTTTAAGTTTTTTCTAATATTAGAGACCTCAGCAGAGTTGACACGTTATAAACGTGACCCTCGTATTTACTCCCATTAACCTACAGTGTGTAAAGCATATTGTTTTTAAACTTTTGAGGTGGCTGATTGAAAAAAATGTTGGTGTCATGTGTGTGTATACACATGGTCCCCAACTTACAATGGTTCAACTTAACGATTTTTTTGACTTTATGATGGTACGAGAGCAATACACATTTAGTAGAAACCATAGTTGAAATTTTGAATTTTGATCTTTCCCCCACCTAGTGATATGCAGTATCATATTCTGATGCTGGACAGCGGTATTGAGACGAAGCTCTCAGTTAGCCACACGATCATGAGGGTGAACAACCGACACACCATTCTGGACCCACACAACCAATTCTGTTTTTAACTTTCAGGCGGGTAGTCAATAAATTACATGAGATATTCAGCACTTTATTATAAAACAGGGTTTGTGTTAGATGTTGCCCAACTGTTAGCTAATAAGTATTCTGAGCATGTTTAAGGTAGGCTGGGCTAAGCTATGATGTTTGGTAGGTTAGGTGTATTAAATGCATTTTTGACTTACATATTTTAAACTTATGATGAGTTTATCGGCATGTAACCCCATCATGAATTGAGGAAGACGTGTGTGTGTGTGTGTGTGTGTGTGTGTGTGTGTGTGTATACACCTATAGTAATTTATATATAAGTACTGTAAAATAAAGTTATATATGTAAAATAACATAAATACTGTGTGTGTATGTATATAATCTATCCATCTATCTATACAGTAACTATTTAGCAGATATTGTAAATGAACTATGTTCTCCAAGTAGAACATAAAAGGAGAAGCAGCAGTCTATTGTGAGAGGAAGGAAATAAAGAAAATGGATACCCATTCCCATTTTTTTACCGTCAAGTGGTCTATATTATTCAGACTTAAAGAGGGAGGGTTTACTGCTGATCATTAATTATGTGCTCTGTTCATACCCTGAAAGTATCGTGGGGGAAATCACAACTTTGTCACACTGAGCGAAAGAGAAACAGTTGTCAGAGTTTGACACATTTTCCAATAGAAGAAAAATCCAGTTGCCAACTACATACAGGTTCATTTTGGGTTCCTGGAACTGATAGCACATCAGCATGTCTTATGAAATTTGTGCACGGCATGTTATTACAGCTGTATATCATCACAGAGAAAAAAAAATAATTGGTTTTCCTTGGAGTAGCTCTAAGTTGATGTCATATTCAATAACCTTGTAGTTGAAAAATCTATAGATGATGGATGAAGTTGGGACTATCTTTTGAATTTAATTCCTCCTGTGCCAGCTTCTACAGGACCTGACGTACCTGTCATTTTGAGGTGAGTGCCTGCAGTATTTAGAAAATGCGGCCAGGCGGTACTTCTGCCAGATAACGAACTATAGAAGAACAGTTTGTCTCATGTGTACAAGAGCCTCGTTCCTCACTCTTAATCATGCCATAGAGGAGCCAGGCTAAACTTGGAAGCTCACGCTGGGGTCAGTGCCAAGGTGCAGCTTGAATCAATGCTGTGCATCAGGGAGTGAAGCTGGGTGGCTTCTCCTTCTCTGGATTTGAGAACTCTGGAGACAGCCTTAAATATACAGGCTTCGAAGGTGGGGTCCCAGGCACGGTACCACCACAGCTCCATTGAGAAGACTTCCTTATGAGACTAAGAACTGCTTTTGTATACGCTGATGATCACTATCAAGTGGGGACAGGGTTGGATTGGGGGTTTGGGGTTAGCAGATGCAAACTGGTATATATAGGAGGGATAAACAACAAGGTCCTACTGTACAGCACAGGGGACTATATTCAATATCCCGTGATAAACCATAATGGAAAAGAATATGAAAAAGAATGTATACATATATGTATAACTGACTCACTTTTCTGTACAGCAGTAATACAACATTGTAATTCAACTATACGTCAATAAAAAAATAAATAAATAAATAAAGAGAGAATATTTAGAGCTTTCTCTGGTCCTGACAAAGAAAAAGCCAACTTAGATATATTTTATGGGGCAACTGAATATGTTTAGGTGAACAGCAACTTCCTTGCTTCTTCTTTCCCCTTCCTTAGTGGCCAGCTCGTCTTATTTATCTTGGATAAATGAGTCCAGACTTGGGCAGAGAAGCCTGGTTAGACTGTCCTAGATTGGCCTAGCACTGTATCATCAGCATTTCAGGTTTGGCCTTGGGACTGACCTCAGGACGTGGACGTACCTGAGGCTGGGGATCTGTCTTGGTGTGGAACTTTTGGACTGAACCCAACCTGATGTCCAGTTGTGTCCACATTTTGAAATTCAGATTTATAACATGTGAAATGCAAGTTAATCTGTTTTCCTTGTACTCAGTTTTATGTTGGATAACCAACTAATATACATAGTTACAGAAGAGCAAAGTCCCCACTGGCTTGTATGCCCCTAATTTGAAATGTGTGTAATACAATCTTGATGAAGTTAATCCTACCTCTGACAAAGCTTTTAAATCATTAACAAGTTGGAGGTGAATTACTTAAATATTGTTTAAGTGAATTATTACCTACGAGAGGACAGATGAGGAAAACAGAATCTCCTTACCGATTAGCAGAGCTTCTTTCTCTGATTTTAAGCCTGGGCTTCTTTTCTCAATATTGTTCTCTCGGTCTTGGTTGACCAATGCGACTGTCAACACATTAATTTCCTATAAAGTTAAAAAACAAAAACATACAGGTGTTTATGTAGATTCTGTGCATTCCAACAAAAGCCACCAGGTCTTTTAAACTCTATAAGAGGTCATCGCTTCCATTTATAACTGAAGATCAACTTTTATAAGTGATTGATCTATTTGCCCAAGAGTAGAAAAGTAATTCTAAAACTTAGCCTCCTAGCTACTGCTCCCAGCAAACTAAGTAACTCTTTGCAAAAGTGGCACATTCTGTGCAATTATCTTAACTTTTTTTTTTTTTTTTTTTTTTTTTTTTAAGAGCAGGTGATATACAAGCTGGCTTTTTATTTTTTATTTTTTATTTATTTAAACACTATTTTATTTATTTATGGCTGTGTCGGGTCCCCGTCTCTGCGCGAGGGCTCCCTCCAGTTGTGGCAAGTGGGGGCCACTCTTCATCGCGGTGCGCGGGGCCTCTCACTATCGCGGCCCCTCCAGACGCGCAGGCTCAGTAATTGTGGCCCACGGGCCCAGCCGCTCCGCGGCATGTGGGATCCTCCCAGACCAGGGCTCGAACCCGTGTCCCCCGCATCGGCAGGCAGACTCTCAACCACTGCGCCACCAGGGAAGCCCCCAATTATCTTAACGTTTTTAATCCATGTTTTGATAAAACTCTGTTAGCAAAAACTATTTGACTTTAGCTACTTTAACAAAGTTTTTATTTCAAATATGAAAAAAAATTCCTGAAAAGCATATACAGACTCATTTATAATACTATGCAAGTAATTTGTGTGAGTGTGTAGGGAAACAGGGCCTATTGGGAAGGTGAGATAGAACTGTTGTTAGGAGTGTTTAAGGTGAGTTAAGTCTATGTCCTTACACATAACTGCAAAAGGTAGATAAAGCAAAGGTTGGGAAATTGTTTTCTCTGGACACTAGAAATGAAGAATTGTACAGCAAGCCAGTATGTGAAACACTGAGGCTGGACTATTTTTAGTTCTTTTAGTATTTTTAATTTAAAAACAGAGAAAAAGATTTAACTCATATTCTCCCAGACTTGCTATTAGGACTCAAAATGGAGAATGATTTAATAGGAGATCAAATTTAATGATCAGAGACCTGCATATACGGGATGGTAGAATCATTAGGGTAGTGGAGTCTCATTGGAGGGAAATTTCTCACTTAAGATAGGTCTTAAAGAAGGACTAGCACATTGGACAAAGAGTTAAGGATACTGTTTCCATTAGATGATAAGGACTCTGTCAGAAGGACAAAGGGTAGGTAGGGAGGGACAAAGGACAACTTAGATGGTTTGGCAGGTGTTCCCAGGACTGGAATTGGTTACAGGAGAGATATTTAGCTAGTTTATATAAATTAACAGAGTTGGCCAGATAAAAGAATATAGGAAATTATTGGGAGCATTTTGAACATGTAAAGATTTTACCTGAAGGCATTCAAATTAAGACTGGTCCAAGGCAAGTCGAGCCAGTTAGACTTAAAAGGTCATTAGAAAGATGCTCTTATACTTCTAAAAAGGGATCTTGGGAAGCAGTCCCAGTAGAAACACAATCCAGAATTTGAAAACAACAAACCCAGAGGTGTATGTAGATGGGATCAGAATATTTTATAAAGAGAAGTCACAGGGAATTCCTTCTGTGATGAAATAACATATGGATGTGTTTTAAGGGCTTGAAGAGGTATAGGAGGAAACAGAGCAGAACGGGAACTCTCATATCCATTATAGTCAAAGGTGTGTCCAAAAAAAATATGAACTAGGATGATGATTGTATTATTTAAGAAAAATATAAATAATGAAGCTCGTGGCTGAGTGGAAACAGTCTCTCCAGGAAGGGGTGATCTGTTAACAGCCTGGATGATAACGGGCCAAATGAAATTACTGAGGAGAGTTTAGCAGACAACAGGCCCACATCAATTGCCAACACTGAGTGGTGTCCTGAGGCCATCACACAGTTAAGGATCCAGGTTTATTACGGAAAATGAACCACAGAGGGCAGGCAGCACATGAGGAGCCAGCAAGAAATGGCAAGGGCAGGCCAGACTAAGCCTAGTCAAGGTGCTGGAAGGCACCTGTCCCCATGTCCAAAGCTGGAGTCATAAAGAAAGGGGACTTGGAGCAGGCTCCAGCAGATGCTACTGAACCAACAAGTCTACAAGGAGCCAGACAGGCCTTACCAGTGACTGTTACTTTGATGATGTTTTAGGGTTGGCTACATGAGGATGGAAAACTAAGAGTCTGTGGAAGTATTTCTTGAGACTGAATATTGCAGCCTATGCTCTGCTGACCACAAACGGTGCGTTCCTGCATGGTCACTGTCTGTGACCGTGGAGCAGACACACCTCTCTGCCAGGCTCCGACAGCAAGCAGTCCAGCAGGCCTGGCCCAACAGAGACCCAAGGCTCGGCAGATGGTTCAGCCTTTGGGTACCACTGTGAGTTCTGTCCAGGGTGGAGATGTTGCTGCATTTCTGACTCCCCCGGAGGGAGAAGAAGAACTCTGCCAGGAAGCGGTGCAAGACTTAAGCTCATCAGGCAGGTTCCAGTTACAGTTGCATATTGTAATATGGTGGCCTCAAGAGCCTACAGAAGGGGAACTCTCATTTCCATTATAGTCAAAGGTGTGTCCAAGCATGTAAACAAGAGACTTGGGTCTTTAACATCCTTTAGTGAAGCAGACCAACTTGTGACCATTCAAAAGCGTTACTACTGACTAAGCGTCCTAGAGCCTAAGCCTGCCTCAGGCATGATATAAAAGCTCAGACCCTTCAGAAAGAGACAGACAAATACCATATGATATCACTTATCTGTGGAATCTAAAATATGACACAAATGAACTTATCTACGAAACAGACTCACAGACATAGAGATCAGACTTGTAGTTGCCAAGGGGGAAGGGAGGAGTTGGGGGAGGGAAGGACTGGGAGTTTGGGATTAGCAGATGCAAACTGTTATTTATAGGATGGATAAACAATGAGGTCCTACTATATAGCACAGGGAACTATATTCAATATCCTGTGATAAACCATGATGGAAAAGAATATGAAAAAGAATGTGTGTGTGTGTGTGTGTGTATATACACACACACACACACATATAAATATATATACATATATATGTATAACGGAAGCACTTTGCTGTACAGCAAAAATTAACATTGTAAATCAACTATACTTTAATAAAATAAATTTTTTAAAAAAAGTTCAGACTAATGCTGACAGAGTCACAGAATTAATGAGATGGGTGAATGCTTTTGTTATACATTTTGGCAGAGACATAATTTAAAGTTAATATGGGTGTGTTTTAAGGGTTAGAAGACAGGACAGTAGTTTTAGATAGCCACTTGATGTGCTGTGCTTTTATCTTTTTCCACTATAACAAAAAAGGCGAGGAGTATTGTAATGACTCGTGACTCACTGGTTCCTTAGAAAAGTAAAGTTAATTTGATTTGTCTGTATTTGTAGTAGAGTTGTTTAATTTAACAAGAGAATTACAGTTATTAGTAGGTGGCGAGTTTGGGGTTGTCTTCAAAGTACAAAGTAGATATAAGCAATATCCGTACCCTCTTTTTGTGTTTTCATTTAGCTAAATTATCATCCAATGTTTGTCAAAAGAGCTCCATCATTATAACTGGTTAAAGGGAGTACACAGAGAGAAGGTGGAACTAAATAATTCCCCAAGTCAAACCCTTCTTGCATTTAAGTTAAGCCTATTTTTACTTTTAGCCACTCAATAAATATTTATGCTGCATACATATATTACATGCCTACCACATGCCAAGGAATGCTAAGTTTGAAAGGATACTGAGTCTAAAAGTGGCAAGAAGTGCATGCTTATCAGCAAGCAATTCTTATAAAAGGTCTGTAAGAAAGCTTACAGGAAATGTCAGTAGATGAAGCTGGAGAAGTAGGTAGATCTGGACAAGGAGCTTGGATTTTACCTGGAAGGCTTAATGAATGAAGAGTGTTCAACACAGGAGTTACATGAACAATTCTGCATTTTAGGATATTGGTTTGCAGGAAGTGGAAGTAGAGGCAGGGATGCCAGGTTAGAGCCTATTGCAATTGTCTATTTAATTCTGACCTTTTCATAACGAGGGTAGAACCCAAGTCAGTGATGTGCAGAGGGCAAAACATAAGAGATATTTAAGAGGTAGAACTAAAAAAAATCTGATGACCTGGTGGATGAGGAAAATGCTGAGAATGACTAAGTGCCTCAGTGAAAAGGAAAATAGAGAAAGAAGCACGTACGGGTGAAGATAATTTGTCCAAATTTGAACTTAAGGTTTCTATGACATATTGTCAAGGTATCTGAGAGAAAGTAGGATCCACAGGTTTTTGAACTTAGAAGCAAGGCCCTGACAGCTCTTTTATGGCCCATTTCTCAAGTTAGTGTTTGTAGCCCACATCCCTGATGTCTCCTTCTGGGACAAAGAAAAGGCTTGCTTATTGCTTGATATAAAAGAGATGGCTCTCTCAAGCTCACTGTTCCTCTCCTGTAACATAATCCACTGTATGTTCAGGCTTCCACCTGGGCCCCTCTATGGGGGCATGATCAGCCTGTAAGATTCATGAGGATAAAGCTGGTGAAGCCAGGACCACTGTCTTGGGAGCACAGGATAGAACCTCAAATGGACATTTGCCAAAACCTTCTCTGAGAACAACCCATCACAAAAGGGACAAATTGACCATAAGGGAGCACATTTTCAAGGATATCAGAGGATGTAACCAGTTTGTGCTTCATCTCTAACTCTATAAATCCATGCTTCAAGTCTAAGTCCTGGTCCTACCTTAAGAGTTTCACATTATCTACCCAGAATGTTCCAACTTATCTCTTCAGTAATTGGGGAATACTTTTACTGGGATGTTGGATCGTAAGTTAGAAAGACTTTGCCCCTTTCTTAAAAACTTCACTGTTCTTTTGACTCATTCCTACCCCAAATCTCTGGAATATAGAAGGAAACTTTCATCATTAGAAACATAAAATTAGAAGACTCTTTATCTTTTATCACATACAAATCCTTTACCCTGATAGTTGTAATATACCCTGAAGAATTACGTGTCTACTGGTGAAGGTGTTCCAGATTGCAAACTGGATGTGGATCAGTGCAGATGGAGGTTATTAAGGACAAATTGTTAATGGTGTACAAAGCGTACACTAGGAAGGAAACATTAGGATGGGGATCAAGAGTTTCCGCACAGTGAGATCAATAGGATTATGAAATAATATTCCAAAGGAAGTGGTAAGAACACCATTCACTTGACACAGTAAAAAGCACTCCAGACTAGAAAATGCACAATAAGTAACAATTCTGCACTTGGCAGGAGAATGAACAAGATTATCTAATAAATCTTTTCTCAGTCTACCTTTTAGCTCTAATTTCTGTGATACTTAGAAGGAATCATTAAAGGGCTGGAAGAAGAGGTTTTTCAACAACTGAAACTAGATATCATGGAGGTTTTTTTTTAGACTTCTTAAAGGTTAAGCTACTCAAAGGCAGAAATTTCCCCTCTAAGAGTCCTTGTCAATTACTTTAAGAAACGGTCAAAGTAATTTATCCATTTAGAAAAGCTCTTTTTTAATAATTTACTGAGCTAGAATTGTGCTTTGCTGTTGTTTTGGTTTTGTTCCCCTATACCTACCCAAGCCCCTAAGAACCAAGAATACGGTTTCTTCAGCCTGATAAAATCCTTTCGTTATTCCTTTCACTTCATTATTCCTGTGACCTGCTTAACTTTAGTGCTATTTGCTTTCTGCTGCAAAGCTTCTTGAATACATGGTGCATACCCACTGTATCTACTGTCTCACCACCTGAAACCTCAGCTTTCTCATTAATCACCCGATGAAACTATCCTTTGAAAGATTTTCAGTGACTATTTTCTCAGTCTTCGTACCATGTGATATTTGACATCACTGACTCTGCCCCCTTAAACCATCTGCCTCATTTGCTTCTGTTACATAAGAAGTCCTGGTCTTTTTCCTCCTAATTTTTTATTTCATCTTCATTGGTTTTTTTCTTCCCTCTGCTGGCCCAGTACACATGGATAAGAAGGTTACTTTCTCCTTTTATACTCTAACTTTGGTACTTTTGCCAAAGCTCAGTCACCACTTTTTCTTCTCTGTTTCCTTTGATCAGAGTTCTTTCATTCTCACGGGTTCAACTATCATCACACTTAACCCTTTAACTTCTGTTCCTTATCATCAACTGACCACTGGGTTTGTTTGCTTGAAATTATCACTTCCCATTTCAAATTCAGAATGAGAGGTGGTAGGAGACATACTACATGCTTAAGTTTTAGCCTTGGCTCTTCCACTAATAGTTAGTTGACCTGGGGCAAGTTATGCAACATCTTTAAGCCTCAGATCAGTTGTCTAAAAATGAGGGTGCTGGGTAGGGTCCATCACCTCTGAATAATGCTTTATGGAACCCCATCAGCTCTACAGAGGTGACATGGAAGGTCCAAGGAGCGGATGTCTAGAATTCCCACTCCATTACTACTTGCTTCTGTTTTATAATACAGGACTTCTATTTAAGGCTTCATTGAAAGGAATGTCCTTATTTTGAAAAATGTGTGAATCCAAGTCCTTCCTGATGTGGTGGTTCTTCTAAAATTCTATAATTTTATGGCTAAAGTCCAATTCACCTCACACGTCAGACTGCATTTTCTTCTAACTTTTCTGTTTCTATTAGTAGCACCGTCATTCTTCCACTTGCAGGCCTTTGATTCATTCTCTTCTATCCCCTAAGGCCTCTCTAGATCTGAATTCTATCAAGTATCTGTGAAATGTCTCTCATTCCCCTTCCGCATTTCCACCACCAGTGCTCTACTATCAGTTCTCCTCGTTTCTTACTTGTCTGTGCCTTTGGTTTCTTCCTCTTCCAGCCCACCTTACATGATATTACCAGATCAGTTTTCTAAAATGCCACTTTCATCTTGTCAATCTCCAATTTAAAACTCACTCCGATGCTTTCCAATAACCCATGGGAAAATGCCAGATTGAGCCCGGCATTCAGGTTCAATCCTACCGATACAGCCTACCTATCTCCTTTAGATGTTCTGTCCAGATACGTTCTTAGAAAGCTCTCTCCTTTTCTTCACCACCTCCTACATATATTTTTATACACAGCACAAGTCCCGTATCTCTTAAGGGCATTTATTCCAGGCTATCTGTACATTTTCCTTATCTCAGCACATTTCCCCTGTCACTTCTGTGGCAGCTGGCCACTTATACATTTGGAATAAACTGAGTCACCTGTGTTTGCTTCCTCAAAAAAACTGCCAACTTCTTAAGGGCACTCACCATATCCAAGCAAGTGAGACAGCATGGCCGAAAGGGATCCGTGTTCTAATTCTGTCACCATTATTTACGTACTAGGTAACTTTAGGCAGGGTTATCTCTGAACTTTCTTTTACATAAATCATGGATAATAACCTATACCTATCCCCCGGGGTGCTGTGAAGACCAAATGTCATATGTGACATGGTGCTTTTGAAAACTATAACCTTCCAGGAATATTGTGGCATCACTATTATCATGATTGTTACTCACTTTTCTTACCCTCAGGACTGAGTGGATACGGCACAGGTGCATAATACATACTTGGGGTACTGAATCTAGGTGAGAATTCTGTATAAGACCTTGACTACAATTATATAAAAACATGTATGCAAAAGTGATAAACTGTCATGGGATTCAAATTGTACATATTTTCTGTTTTCTAAATGTTCTGTGGCACTGTTCTTCTACTGCTATCCTTATACTTTAAAAAGAAATAAAAAGAAGCCTAGGACAGGCAGATGCCATTTTGAAGAGCTATATGTAAGCACAGCCACTAGCTGACTACTTCACTGGGTAACATACCAAACGACATCCTCCCCACACCACACACGTATGAAATCTACCCTGTGGCCCTCCAAGGGCTGGCGGGCCCTATAGGTCCTAGCGCAAGGTGAATGGGGCAGTTGTCAAGATCCGCAAGGTGAAGATTCCCCATGTCACTTCCCACACCGTCACCGCCACACCATAAGGCCTCACACACCATGGAATCAAGGGCCCCGCAGACTACGGTCAAGATGCCAGTTAGCTACTTCAGTATCCTTTACTCAGAATTTTTTCAGAGTACCCAAAGCAATCCATCAAGTGATAGGTCAGTCTCCACTAACCTTCAGGGATTACTCGTAAGATTAGAACCATGGTCAGAGGAGGAAGGGGGATGGGGATACGTCTCACACTTTCCTTTATGAGCCAGTGACTGTCACGTAGCAGGTGCCCAGTGGCTGATAAATGAAGGAATGGCCCACAGACAATGGCCTGGAATAGTGAAAAAAAAATGATGGATTTGGACACAGAAGACTGGTTCTAATTGCCCCTCGCTGTGTACCCTTGTTTCATGATTCCTGTTTGTAAAGAGAGGGTTTTGAAGCAGATGAGCTCTACAGTGTCTTCTTGTGCCAATATTTCATCTCTGCTGCGTGCCCTTTTCCCTGACTTGGAGCTTCCCTTCAGAGTAAGGCAGCCAACTGGGTACTGACAAGATACACTTATCCTGGATTTCAGTGCCAATAAAATTAGAAGGAAGAGAAGAAGAAGAGGGAGGAATAAAACATTTAAAAAGCAAATGGATGAGAAAAGGATTGATGAGAATGAGTAACTGAGTAAGCTTCAAAATTTCTTATGGTTCAAGGGAATGCAAGAATGCATCAATCCCCAAGAGTGAGCAGGACCTCAGGAATTCTCTGTGGCGTAGAAGTCCCAAGGCCTCACTAATCTTACCAGTTGCTGAAGCTTGGTACTGTCAGTCCTGAGGGTCATGGGCGCCCTCCCACCTGATCCTTTCCTCAGAAGCCTTTGATGTCCAGGGTCTGCAGAGGGGAACCTCAGAGCCCCAACAGGCTTCAGCCGCAGAGAGACCATGTGAGAGCAGATGTGCGGAGCGCCCGCCCTCAGCCAAGAGTTAGTGATTCATCACAACACTAGCACATTTTACACACTGGGATATGAGCCACCTCACTGGGCTTCAGTTGCTGGACTCAGACCCAGAGTGCATGCATTATGTCCTAAGACAACTCCAAGATTTTCTAAGATTTCCACTCGCAAAGATTAAAATCAGTGAGACCTGGTTATGCATCATAAAAAGGACCCTTTAAGGGCTTCCCTGTGGCGCAGTGGTTAAGAATCCGCCTGCCAATGCAGGGGACACAGGTTCGAGCCCTGGTCCGGGAAGATCCCACATGCCACGGAGCAACGAAGCCTGTGCACCACAACTGCTGAGCCTGCGCTCTAGAGCCCGTGAGCCACAACTACTGAGCCCGTGTGCCACAACTACTGAAGCCCCCGTGCCTAGAGCCTGTGCTCCGCAACAAGAGAAGCCACCTCAGTGAGAAGCCCGCGCACCGCAACAAAGAGTAGCCCCCGCTCGCCACAACTAGAGAAAGCCCGCACGCAGCAACGAAGACCCAAGGCAACCAAAAATAAATGAAGAAATAAATTTAATTAAAAAAAACCTTTAAAAAAATAAAAAGGACCCTTTAAGAAAGAGAAAACTCACTGTGGTTTAGTTACCAGAGATATCCACGTAAAGCATTTCTCCTGGTGGCTTTCTTTTTAGATCATTCTTGGTTATATTTATTTAATAAACACATATAGTGCTTAATTTGTGCAGGTAGTATTATAAGAACTTTACAAATATGAACTCACCCAATCCTCCTAACAGCTCTAGGAGGTCAGTACATTTTACAGATGAGGAAAATGAGGAATGGAGAGGCCAAGGACTTAGACGTCTAAGGTCACACAAGTAGTGAGAAGCAGACTCGGGATGTGAACCGATGCTGTCTCACTCCAGACTCTTAACCACTGTGCTGGGCTGCCTCTCTTGAATGGACTGTAATGTCAGCCTATTACAGTCCTTGTCAACTGAAAAATGCCTGTTGAGCACTGGGACGCCATCCCCTTCTGAGGGCTGCCAGCAGTCCAGGCCTCTTGGGCGGCCAGCAGGGGCTCCAGGCTGGCTGATGAGCGGTGGCTCGGGTGCAATCGTGAATGCAAAGGGGAGCAGAGCAGAAAGGCAGCAGGGGCCTGGCCCAGGAGCAGTGTCAGCTGGGATGGGCCTGGCTCTCTGCTGCTGTTAGGTGGTGACACCTTGTCCTTTGGACAAGCGTGACTTGTAACCACGGTCCGTGCAACAGGCATGCAGTTTGGAAGATGTGTGCGGGGGAAAGCCGAGGTCGAGGCAGCGCTCCAAAGACCAAGTGAGGGCCACGGGCAGGACCGGCCAAGCAGGTGAAGAGACTCGGGCAGGGGGACCGGGGGAGCCCCAGCCATACCCCAAGTATGTGATAATAAAGCAGAACCACTGAGGTGATGGGATAAGAGAGAAAAGCAGGGGATACAGAAGCCATTCTAAAGGAAGAATGGACAGATTCTGTGTGTGAAGCAGAGGAAAGAATTAAAAAAATTTCAGCAAAGTCTGGACCACTAGCAGAATAATGATGCTAGAATCAGAGGTCACAAAGAATGAGAAGCACTGGCTCCAGTATTTCACAAATACTGGATGTGAGGTCTTGGAAAGGCAGCTGGAAATATGGGTCATAGGCTCAGGATAGCATCTGGGCTGGCAGGGGCTCTCCAGCCCATCTGCCGTGTCTCTCCCCCTCCCCGCAGGTAACGGGAAGAGTTGTCCCTGCCACCCTCAGAGTGTCTCTGCCTGGACTTCGTGTGCCTGCGCCACCTGCAGTCATTTCTCTACAAAGCGACAATGTCCTCAGTCGCTAGCACAGTCCCCTGCACACGGTAAATCTTCAACCAATATTTTTTGAAAGAATAAATGGTAGACTCTCGGTAATATCTGTTGAATGAATCTGTTATTACCCAGAGAGGATGAACTTCATAGGTGAGACAGACAGTCACAGGATCTGGTCAGTACCCTTGGCTGGGAGTGATTTCCCAGAAGTCTAGGAGGACTACATATAATGGAGAGGGAAAAAAACCAATGCAGTCGCTTTGGGTATTTTACATTCTTCTGGTCCCTAAATGTATTTGCTGTAGCATCATTTTAAAGTAAAATAATTTCTTTACTACTTTAGATTGAGACAGTAAAAAGTTAACTTTGAGTTTGTATCTATTATTAGTGCTTTCAATATGTTTTTAAATTAAATACTAACTTTTTTTTTGGAGACCATAATATAAGCTTATAAACTTTTCCCTTTCTTTTCCTTTTTACAATTTAAGATAATTCTCTAGTTCACGTTAATTCTTTTTTTTTTTTTAAACATCTTTATTGGAGTATAATTGCTGTACAATGGTGTGTTAGTTTCTGCTTTATAACAAAGTGAATCAGCTCTACATATACATATATCCCCATATCTCCTCCCTCTTGCGTCTCCCTCCCACCCTCCCTATCCCACCCCTCTAGGTGGTCACAAAGCACCAAGCTGATCTCCCTGTGCTATGCGGCTGCTTCCCACTAGCTATCTGTTTTACATTTGGTATTGTATATATGTCCATGCCAGGTTAATTCTTAATAATAACGTTTCTTGGTTTTCTCTTTATAAATATATATATTGGCGGAAAATTTACAGAATATAGATTTTAAAAATTAACTGGAATTCTACCACTCAGATATAAGCACTATTAACATTCAGATATTTACCTTTCATATTTTATATATAACCCTCCTCCCACATACTCATATATATAATATTATGTAATATATATACACACACATGAATGTATATATATATAGTTGTGTGTGTGTGTGTATATATATATGTATGTATATATAATATATATATAATATATATATTATATATATATATATATATATATATATATATATATATATATAGTTGTTTAATTCTTATTTGAAAAAACAGGATTATCCCTCCTTTAGCTCCATTCATTGTTTAAAGTGTAGGTTGTAGTGTTTTATTTTAGTTTCACTATATGCCGCCATAACTGTTGCCAAGTGAAAAAAAATACACTTGATCTCAAAAACGGTTGTGTGTTTCTCTTCAATACGTAAAAAATGTAACCCATACTACTGTATCTACACAAGTGAGGCTACCCTTTGTAGCCTGAAAAAGTACTGACGTGAAAAATCTCCTTAACCAATAAAAATGGAGCAGCAAACAGAAGGTAAAGCGAAATACTTTTAAATGTATGTATGTGCATCCAGAATTAGTCAGTTTGATTCACCTTGTATAATACTGACTCTACTGTTGGTAAAGATTAATTGCATTATGGTGCTCTTGGCGTGTTATTTTCCCAGTCCATTTCTCAGTATGACATTTCGTATTTTTCTCTGCTATAAAGCACTCACTATCATAATTTTCACCTGCTGAGTTTACGTTACTAATGATAATATTAAAATTCAGAGCCTTTTTGACCTTTATAGAGGTAAATTAGGTCATGAGAATAGATGGGATGCAATCTGATAAATGGGAAAGAGAGACATTTAATTATTATTAAAGTAAAATCAAATTTTACAAGGTTTGCCAGCCATACTGTGAGATCTTAGTAAACATTAAATAGTCTCCCCTCCCCAACACACCAAAATCCAGTTCTCTCTTCTCACTGCCTTCTTGCATATGCCACCTATGAGAACTGCTCCAAGAACAAAGTGGTCTGGATTGCTGATGCATGGTTCATGATGGATGTAGAATTTGGGGTCCTCTGAATTAAAAAATAGTATGAATAAGGGCAATGATTATAATACTAATAGCTAGCCCTTGCTGAGTGCCTGGTAGATGCCAGGTGTTGGTCCTGCTATTATCCCCATTTTACAGATGATAAAATTGAGGCACAAATAAGCTAAGTACTTTCCTCAGCTCACATACCTAGAGAGTAGGGGCTGTAAAACCGGGCCCCAGGTAGCCAGACTTTGGAGCTATTAGTCTATACTGCCTTCTGTCCAAGTTACTTCTCAGGGAATCACAACTTCTGGACTTCGTTCAAGCCCCTAATCCCAGCCCAAGTCCTTTCCTTGCTGAGAACACTGAAGCCAGTGTTTGGTGATTTCCCTTTTCAGCATCTGCTGTCTCCACAATGGGCCATGTGCTCCTTGAGGATGGTGACCAGGCTGTGATCGTGTGTGCTCCCAACACACAGCACTCTGTCTACAACACCGCACTGCCCATCGTGTGGACTTGGGTGGACACAGGAGCAGCTAGTTGTGAGTCCACCTATCTTTTGTGTATTCTCCAAATGGCTGTGATTTCTTATAAACCAGAGTCTGGCAATTAGTAACTGTATATTTTCTTTTGGGGATTGAATCACAGCAAAGTTCAACACTTAGACTAAAGTCTCTGGACACCTCAGTTCAGTATAATTCGATTAGAATTTATCGAACCTCCACCACTCTCTCATCCATCAAATATGTATTGAGCACCTGCTATATGGTTGGTTTTGTGCTAGATAAGGTTCAAAGATGAATAATAGTGGTTCCTGCTCTCAAAGAACCTAAGAGTCTAGAGTATGGACAGGCATGTAAAATATATCAAAAGACAGTGTGATGTAACTATGACAAGGGTTGGCCTTGCGGGCTGTGGAAGCCCCTAGCAGCACCTAATCTGAACTGGAGTTGATAGCAGGCAGTAGTTACCCAAAGTGTGGTCTGCAGACTGATGGCCCTGGGAGCTTATTAGCAAATTCTCAGGCCTCAGCCCAAACCCTCCCCATCTCAAACTCTAAGTGGGGAGCCCAGCAATCTGTGCTTTACGAAGCTCTCCTTTTGATTCTGTTGCCTACTAAAGTTTGGGAAGTATTGCCTTAGAGAATGTGAGACTCACAGACGCATAGCCATAGGCAAGAATACTTACACCAAATTAAAGCTGTAAAATAAGAAAGTTGGATGAGTGATCCCTACTACCTCAATTCTAACTTTCACAGTCGGCAAGACTTCTGTACACATCTTAAACTGAACTGCAACGAGATGTGCTTAATCCTCAAGATCACCTGCAGATGATATAGATAAGGAAGGGTTTGCATTTCTCACCTAATCAGGCCAAACAGATTCACAGAGCTGTCTGAGGTGGCTGGAATTTCTACCTCCACTCAGTCATCAGTCAACAAGTGTTATAAATGTATTACAAATGTGCCCACCTACATAGGTTCATCACTCTGTTAGGTTCTGTAACACATACCTACACATTACCTGCCCTAAAGGCACTTACACCTGAGTTGAGAAGCTAGGCGTGTCATAACTGGGTTGTTCAGAATGTTTGGGATAATGATAAATACTGTGGGAATATGAAGAAGATGGTAATTGATTTGGGCTGATCTTAGGATAAGGCCCCAAGAAGTAGGAATTGAGCTGGGCTTCAACACAGCAGAATTTGCATTGCCGGCAAAAAGCATGACATGATAGATGGAGGAAAGCTGAATTACCAATAAAAAAATCTAACTATTTAGAGTTTTTCATGTATGGTGCACCTAGCTGAATTCGACCTGTTGACTAAAGTCATTTATTTATTCAGGATCCCAGGTCAACAGTTATTCCCAATAGCAGGCCAACAGTTATTCTGTTCTTACCAAGGGGACCAACTTGAATATTGCTGTGTAAAGTGTCCAGGAACAGGCTTCCCTGGTGGAGCAGTGGTTAAGAGTCTGCCTGCCAATGCGGGGGACACGTGTTCGAGCCCTGGTCCTGGAAGATCCCACGTGCCGCGGAGCAACTAGGCCCGTGCGCCGCAACTACTGAGCCTGCGCTCTAGAGCCTGTGTGCCACAATTACTGAAGCCTGTGAGCCACAACTACTGAGCCTGCGAGCCACAACTACTGAAGCTCGTGCACCTAGACCCGTGCTCCACAACAAGAGAAGCCACTGCAATGAGAAGCCCGCGCACCACAACAAAGAGTAGCCCCCGCTCGCCGCAACTAGAGAAAGCCCGTGCGCAGCAACGAAGACCCAACGCAGCCATAAATAAATAAATAAATTTATTTAAAAAAAAAAAAAGAAAATGTCCAGGAACAATACCTAAGCTTACAGCGGTGAGACATGTTATACTTGTGTGTGTGTGTGCACGTGTGGTGAGGGGAGCAGGGGATTCCACCCACATAGGTTTGGGGGCTTTACATAGGTCGCACTTGCAGACCTTTCTCCTAGTTTCAAGTCATCTTTCTCAAAGCTGGCATTGGCAAGAAACTGTGCAAATTAGATTCTGAGAGTCTCATAAATGTAAGTAGCTCATTAGCATACACCAAACAGTCTGGAAACTGTCCAGACAAAGAAAGGCACTCTGAAATCTCACAAGGAAGCTGACATAACAATAAAAATGACAGTGACGCAGCATCGTGGCCACAGATCTCTCCTACAAGGGCAACTTCAGGGCTGGGAAGGCTGAGGCTTAGAGGATTTTCTTGGGGGAAGGAAAAAAAAAAAAAAAGAAGAGAAATCTTAAAACAGCAACAACCACAAAACCTATTAAGTGTTCCAAGGCTGATGAGTCTTTCTAGAAGGAACGTAAAATGTGAAGGCCTCTTCCACTGGGCAGGGGCAGTAGCTTTCCTCCCCGGCTCAACGTCTGCTCTGCCTGAATTAGGAAGAAAGCCACGGAGGGAGTTCAGGCTGAGGTGTGGCCCGAGGAAGTTCCAGGGGGCTGCAAACAGGGCGCCTGGTGCCTGGGAGAGCAGTGTGGCTGGGTGCCCCTCTGGGAGGGGAGGGCAGGCCAGGAGGGAGGGAGGGGAGGCTGCATTTGGCGGTGAACTCACAGCTGGGGCCGATTCCCACCTCTCAGGTCCTAGACAGGGCGGGGGGAATGGAGAGGGGCGCCTCCGTCAGAGCAAGGCTGAAGGAGTAGCACGCGCTTCACTTGCTCATGGGTAGTCGGAAATTTCCAAGTAGTATTTCCAAGTCTGACCTTTGTAGTTACCCGCAGGAAGCCCATCAGTATTGCATCTGCAGATTAAGATCTGAGTTGTTTGCTTCGAATTCCAGGATAAACTGCTTTTGGGGTAGAGTTTTCATTACGTGGGCATAGTCAGGCAACTACAAACACACCTTTGGTGAAGGCCGTTTCGCTACTCGAGTTGGCAGGGACGGGTGGGATGGTAACAGCAGAAAGTGATGAAACTTAGGAAGACTCTTCCCGGTACAGTCTTTTCCGCCCCTCTCCCCCTTGTTTCTTCTTTCCACCTTTCCAACTGCTTTCCTTCTTTGTCCTCCTCCTACACATTTCCTCAAGGAAATACCACAGTCTAGTGAGTTCTGTGGCCCTGTGATGGACGAGGGCTGGAGACGAGCAGCGCGTGTGGTGAGAGAGAATGACTGCCCTGTTTGCAGCGTTACAGAACCCTCCTGAGACCCAGGGAGAGCTGAGCAGAGAATCCTTGAGCAAGACCAGCGTCAGGACGGTGAGCCGAGCCACGCTGACCCCAGCCCTGGCCGGCACATTTCACACCTCTCCCTCTCCTGGTCTCTGTGCTTAGCAGAAACTAGGAGTGTACAAATCACTGTAGAACATTTAATATTCTAAAAACAACAACAAGTGTCTAGGAAGCCCTATAGCTCCTGAGAAACATAGACAACTGGGCTTCCCTGGTGGTGCAGTGGTTAAGAATCCACCTGCCAATGCAGGGGACACAGGTTCGAGCCCTGGTCCGGGAAGATCCCACATGCCGCAGAGCAACTAAGCCCGTGAGGCACAACTGCTGAGCCTGTGCTCTAGAGCCCATGAGCCACAACTACTGAGCCCGCATGCCACAACTACTGAGCCTGCATGCCACAACTACTGAGCCTGCGCGTCTAGAGCCTGTGCTCTGCAACAAGAGAAGCCACGACAATGAGAAGCCCATGCACCGCGATGAAGAGTAGCCCCCGCTCGCCGCAACTAGAGAAAGCCCGCACGCAGCAACAAAGACCCAATGCAGCCAAAAATAAATAAATAAATAAATTTATTTAAAAAAACAAAAAACATAGACAACTAACAAGAGGCGACGCTCATCTCCTGGTGAGTCTCTGTTCCCTGCTGTTTTCAGGTCACTAATCCTGGTGATATGTCAGCAGGAACCGAAGCTGTGTGAGAGGAGGTGCCTCACTTTCCCCTACCATCTTCCAGAGGCACTAGAACGAACTGCTTCTGTCCACCTTTTGGGCGCCTGGCTTTTTTCATAAATGCTCCTCAACTTTCCTCCTGTTCCGTTCTGAGCAGCACATCAGGCAGTGCTAAGCTGTATCTCCTGGGAGGCCCGGTTCCTGTGACTTAGCTCTCTAGGTTTATTACACTTTAAAATGATATTGCCTGCACTCAAGTCATGTCTGTATATTCCTGTGTGCATCTCTTGTTGATGGTTTTGAGTTTCCATGTATCTTCTTGGCCATATTAGAAATAAAAAGTTAAGGTTCTGTTTGGGCTTAGAACTCATGTTGTCCTTTTACTTGGACGTTCTTCTCAATCTCATGTATTCTCTGGAGAGGGTGGACAAGCCTCATTTGGGTAGGGGTGGCCTGGGTTTGGGATCCACACAGAGAACAGGTTCTGCCATCCCTAGACCACCAGGAAGATGCTCTAGTTCACAGCACAAAACCCCCAATAACATGTTTCAGTATCATTCTTCTAAATCATTCACGAAGGCTATACCATTTGCCTTTCTCTTCAGAATGCAGACATTCTTGGGAGCTATTTTCATCTCCTGTTGAAGAACTCAGTATCCTCTCTATGTGGTCACATCCAGACAATATTACTGGTTGTTTATCTCATCGCTTACCATGTAGGGGCTGAGCTTTAATCTTTTTAAAGAGTTGGTGGATCTCCCTCTATCCCTAAATCCCATTCAAATGGAAAAGCATCCCCATTTCAAAAGTGCTTAAATGGTGGATGTATTAACTAATACATTGTTAAAGAATACTCATTGCACACTATCCATGACAGCAAAAACAAATATTTTAAAGTCCCACAGCAGGGACTGATTAAATACACTACAGCACATCTGTGGCATGAAGTATTAGGCAGTCATTAAAAGTTGTATTAAGAAAACATTTAATAACATGGGGAAATGCTCATGATTTATAATGAAAAAAAATGTATGGCTGTAAAACTGCCCATATAATATGCTGTAAATTTGGTAAAAATGTATATATGTGCACATAGGCAAAGCTGAAGGAAACACAAAGAAGTGTAAACACTAATTTCTGAGTGGTAAGATTGCAGATGATTGTTTTCTTTATATTTTCCACAAAAAGAAAATGGCTCTTTTAAGATAAGAGCATTTGTGTGTGTGTGTGGGTACTGGATTTATAAAAGTTACCAATCTTCCATTCTAAACAATTGCTTTTGCTTCTGCATCACGTAGGATTATCATTAACCTTTTGGGGGAAGTATATTTGTCTCCAGAGTGGAAAATTTTGGTTTCAGATCTTGATTTTAGCTATATAGGTATCCATGTCTGTGTCAGACCATTTCAGTCAGCACTGAAATTTATGTCTACTTCGGCTGTTTTTGTCTAACCTGACCTGGGGGGAGAAGGTCTTTTCATGTCTCCAAACTCAACCTGTCAGCTTTATTAAACATGCACTAATCCTATTACATGCTCCAAATCCTCTAATGGCCAAGCAGGTCCAACCAGCTCCCGTCCTGACAAAAAGGACCAACTGTAGGCCCAGCTCCAGCTGTGGGAACACATGGTGGGTTGGCAGTGAGGCTCCTGGTAAGGAAACTTCTCGAGTGTTTACTGGAAACAAAAACACTAACCCTGAAGCCAGCTTTGTCCAACTTTGACAGCAGTTCCCTCTCTCATCCTTCCTTGGGGCACATGCTGAGAAGAGAGTTTATGAACAGGGTCTCCTCCGACCATCAATCCTCTCCGAGGGGGCTGAGTTGGGATGTGTGTGGTTTTTTTCCCATGCAATTCTGGATTTCACAGCAAATGGCGGGGATACGGCTAATTCACAGCAGAAAACATGGTAAACTAGCTGGAAGAAGGCAGCTGGGTGGGCGCACGAGGGTGGAGTCGGGGTAGAGGTGGAAACGGAAGCACCAGCAGGAGAAAAGCAACGTTACAGAGGCTGTAACTGGAACGAAAGGCCAGAGTCTGGGTGTGAGCATTTAATACGTGAATGGGGCCATATATTACAGGCTAAAGGAAATATCAGTCCGTGAAAAGTCCCCCTTCCTGATTTTAGACATCTGCAGAGCAAGGGTGACCTCAGGCAGCTACAGACATGGGTCCATCTCTCCCTGAAGGAAGACAAAGTGGCTACGGATTTTCCAGTTGAGATTTTCAGGGGTCTCAAAGCTCCCTACATACCTACACGTATATACCATTCCCCTCAGACCCTCCTCCCCATGGACCCAATCCTTCCAATAAAGGTCTTGTCTCCAGAGAGTTTAGGGAAATGTGCAAACCAGCTACCTCAAGCCCATTCATTATTCGCACTGTGATATTGACCCAAAGGTGGAGAGTGAGTCCTGATGGAATGAGACAGAGGACAAGCAAGTTTTGGTGAGAGCGGGGCACGATGACAGAGTCAGCTCCATGTAGGGCAGGAACCACGTCTATATTAGTCACCGATGGATCTCCAGAGCCCAGCACAGCACCTGGCACGTGGAAGGATGGAGCAATAATAATTCCCAACGCTTCCCAGCCACGTCAGCACTGCTTAGCAATGCTCACAATAACCCTATGAGGTAGCTGCAGTCACTACCTTCATTTTAGAAGTGAAAAAAATGGTGGCGCAGGGTGCAATGAATGGCCCAGGGGCCCCCAGACAGTAAATGGCGGAACCAGGACTAAAGCCAGGCTACTTGGTGCCCAGATCTGTTCTTAATCTCTACACTCCGCTGCCTCCTTCAATGAAGTCTTGTTGATTTATTGAGTCAAAAAGGGATGGAAGGTGAAGTAAGTCAGACAGAGAAAGACAAATATAATATGATATCACTGATATGTGGAATCTAATTTTTAAAAAATGATACAAATGAACTTATTTACAAAACAGACTTTCAGATAGCGAAAACAAACTTATGGTTACCAAAGGGGAAACGTGGCAGGGAAGGATAAATCAGGAGCTTGGGATGAACATATACACTACTATGTATAAGACAGATAACCAACAAGGATCTACTGTATAGTAGAGGGAACTCTACTCAATATTTTCTGATAACCTATATGAGAAAAGAATCTAAACAAGAATGAATATACGTATATGTATAACTGAATCACTTTGCTGTACACCTGAAACTAACACAACATTGTCAATCAACCAGACTCCAATAAAATTAAAAAAAAAAAAGGGGGGGGGATGGAAGACTGTGTTGAAACACAGACTGGGGGCCTTCGTACAGCCTCAGGCAGTGAGATGGTGAGAAGAAAGACCCCCAGGGGCTGGAAGGACCGTGGCGTCTGCAGTCTCACCCCCGGTGTCAGCAGGTGCTCCAGTTCCCTGCCATGGAGCCCGTGGAATGGGGCGAGGGAGGGACAGACCTTTGTGCTGAGGTGTTTCTCACTGTCTCATCTACTCCTCCTCCAGTTCAAGATCGGGGCCTCCAAGAGCAGGCCAGAAGTTACAGGAGGGAAGGATAGAGCCTGAGTTGTCTTTGTCCTCTGAGACTATGGTCCCAATTTCCTGTGGGGTTTTTCTTTTTCTTTAGCCTTGTTTGATACATCAGTATGTATATACTCTCTTGTGCTTACGTACCCGAAGGATGGTAAGCACATTCTGCAACTGGGCCAAGGGCTCGACACTAGCAGAGGTTCCGCCATAGGCATCATTAGAATACACGGTTAACGGTAGCTTTCTGCCGCAGCGTGTACTAAACTTGAAGACTGTTCTGCACACAGTATCTCTTCCATATGCTCTTAACATCTTTACTCTGACAAATTTAAAGACAACTTGAGGACTTACTTACTTACAGAGACAACGTGAAAAACTGAAAAATCTTTTCTCTTTTGTGTTTTTTGTTTTATTGTTGGGTGGGAAAGGTGTTCCACTAGACAGTGGTAACCTTCAGTGCCACAAATTCAACCTCTTTACAGGCTGCAAATGATTTTTGTAACTCCAGTGTGTGAGCTTGAATTATGCAAGTAGAGGAGGGGGCGGTAAAAGCTTTCCTGTAGCAGAAACAAAGAGGGGGGAGAAAAAAATTCATGGAAAGCTTCTAGACCAAATTGTTCTATACGTTGCTGGCTTAAGTAGCCACTTTATTTGATTCCTCCTAGTTGTTCCTGCAACTAGGATTTCTTGCATCCTCTCCTTTCCCTTCCACTTTCTCGCTGAACATATGCACGCTAAGGATCATGGGTGGTGATACCTCTGGGAGGTACCTGGGAGGAAGGTCATCAAAAGAGATGCAAGGTGAGGACAGATATCAAATTAATTACATTCAATAAAGTAATTAAATTAATAGTAAATTTAATTTTAAATTAAATTTTAAAAGTTTTTAATTTAAGATTTTGATATCTGTTATACATAATGACCAGGGACCAGGTTAGTTATTCAGCAATCCTAGGGTTTAAGAGAGAGCTCGGAGACAGAGACCAAAAGAAAAATCATAGCTTTGCTTTTGAGGAAAGAAAATTGGTTCTGGAATAACTGAAATCTCTGAAGGATCTGTACTAAAGGCTAGTTTTAAACTTGGGTATACTAAAATATATCCAGTTCCAAATACAAGGAAAAACCTGTTTCAAATCTTAAGTGCAGTCCTCTTGGAGAAAAGGTCTTTGCAATTGATCTCAGCTTCTGGGTCTAATGCTTTTAGATTAGCCTTTCAGAAACCTCTTCTCATGGGCGTGAGCTCACAGAAGGTCTTGCACACGGGGACAAGGGTGGGCTTTGTAAGGGTGCCTCTGTTTGGGGACCTCAAGAATACTGAACAAGGTGTTAGTCAGATATTGTCGTTGCCCAATAAAATATAAAAACAATAGAAAATAATTAGTAACTGACTGACTCTAGGTGCAGCTAGCGCGTCCCATAAGCTTGGCTCTTGAGACTAAACAGGCAAAAGAGTTATTAAGTTGCAAGACCGGACACATCTTTGAGCCGCACGTGTGCATCTGTCACACTAACATTCTGAATGCCCAACAGTTCTGTTAAGTCTGAATCTCCCTGCCAGACTTCATGACACAGCTATTAATATACAGAATCCCCCAGAAACAAATATGAGCAATGCAGACCAAGATTTATGGATGTGTTAATCACGGCATTATTTATAAAATTAAAAAAAAAATAGGAAGTTAAATGCCTAACACATAGGCACGTGGTTCAGTTAGTTCATATCTACATTACACAGCCATTAAGCACCATGTCTTTGAGGAACATTTACTGACAAGAAGACTACTCATGGTATAATGAGAAATCAATAAGGTACAAAATGGAAGACACTGTGATCATATTTATTGGTTCATTTATTTATGGTTTTTTCCCTTCTGGTCATATACATGCACGTGACTGGGAAGAACTAAAATAAAATACTGATGGTGACTATCTCTGAGTAATGAGATATTAACTTATTTTTCTCTACCTTTTTGTATACTTTTCTGTAATTTTCCAGTTTCATACAAACCTTTTCCTTTTCCAATAAAATATATTGCTTTAAGAAAGCAACTGTTAATTCTCACAAGAATACCCAGCTAAGCCAGCACCAGCCCACTATCTAATTATTATTAATAAATGATAATGTACACAGTTCCTATCCTTGCATGTGAATAATCAGGGTGAAAAAAAATCTATATGTCTCAGTCAGTAACCTCTGGGCCAGAAGCTTTAAAGCTCATGATCTGCATTAAAATTCATCCTGTCAAAGTACTACCTACTGTATTGAATACTGCTGATATTGATGCATGAAGAGGGAATTGATACTTGTCAAGGACGTACTCTGGGCCAGGTGTTTATATATGGGGTTTCGCTTAGTACGCTGCTGGATGAGGAAACTGAAGTTCAAAAAAGTCAAATTGGGCTTCCCTGGTGGCGCAGTGGTTGACAATCTGCCTGCCAATGCAGGGGACACGGGTTCAAGCCCTGGTCTGGGAAGATCCCACATGCCGTGGAGCAACTGGGCCCATGAGCCACAGTTACTGAGCCTGCGCGTCTGGAGCCTGTGCTCCGCAACAGGAGAGGTCGCGATGGTGAGAAGCCCGTGCACCGCGATGAAGAGTGGCCCCCACTTGCCGCCAACTAGAGAGGGCCCTCGTACAGAGGTGAAGACCCAACGCAGCCAAAATAAATAAATAAATAAATAAATAAACCCAAAGTTTAAAAAAAAAAGTCAAATCACTGGCTCTGGTCACATGGCTACTCAGTGATCAAAATGGATTCAAACCCTCTCAGTCTGGCTTGAAAGCCCCCTCTCCTTTCACCACCACAGGGCTGATGAAAACTTCAGATGACACGTAGACTTCATTTCAGACATTTAAAAATATCTTAAAATATTTTGCTAGCGCTCCGACTGTGTGGCCAAAATAACTGATCTTTGTTTCTTTTCTTTCACACAACCTAGTGGAGGTGCTGGGGAAACTGCCCAAAGGAGACAACATGACAGACAGAAAAGAGAAGGACAGGTGAATAATCCACCTACTGGGAAACCCTTGAAAGAATAGGCAATTTTTAGAGTTGCACAAACGAGCCTAGTCCTCAGTGAGAGAGGAGGCGGCCAGTTGAGATGTCGGGCAAGTGCTACCAGACTCCATCAGTCCACAGATCTCTCCCCCAACCCGCCCCAGCGGGCAGGGTGCTGCTCCTGTCTCCTGCTTGGCCTGACTGAACCCCATTTCTCAACGGTCATCTTTGGGGGTTGATTACAAAGCACACGTCATGGATTCTAGAGAGGTATTTTTAAATGTTAAAAACTTTCCTCTAAGAGAGGACAAACAGACCTTAAAGATGATCTCTTTTCACTCTTTCCACTTAACAATATATACCTTTTGACATTTCTCAAGAAAGAGCCTACAGACTAGATATTGTGTCAGGCCTATCTTTCCACGTAGCATCTAACTGAATTCAATCAGCAGATGAGTTTGTAATCCTAACAGCATCCCATGTAGTTAGAACCTCACAATTACAAAGTGCTTCCACATCAGTGATGTCATTTGCTTCTCACAGTAAGCCTGAAGGAAGGAAAAGGAGGTAATGTCACCCCCGTTTTACAGATCAGGAAACTGAGACATACTGCCACTTTGTCTGGCTTATTGGATTAGACAGCAGCTTCCTTGGAAGGCACAGAGGGACTGACTCTGAGGGGGGGTGCGTATGAAAGTTTCAAAACGTGGCAGCAACGTGTCTCTGGAAAACAGGATCCTGAAAAGGGGTTTTCGGGTAAGGATGGGGTAATGAAATACTGGAGCGGGAAGACAAACACTACTTAGGTCACACTGTTGCCTATGGAGAGCTCTGGGTGAATGGCTTCCTTCCCTAACTTTCTGCTTTCTCAGTCCTATGTATTCTTCAAAGCCAAACCCAAATCCCACAGATCCAGGAGCCGTTCTTGAGTATCCAGCACAGAGAAACCATAATAACAACACCTTAAGATTTCCATGTGCCTTAGCTCATTACATCATGATAAGCTTTTGAGGTAGGCTGCAGAGTCAGTTTTACAAATGAAGAAAATGAAGCTCAGAGAGGTTCAGTAACTTGCCAAGCTGACACGGCTAATAAGCAGCAAAGTCCAGATTTCAAACTACATCACATCACAGCTGCCTCACCTTCCTGTACATGTATCACATCTTGTAAATTGCCTGCCCACGTGTCCCTTAGTTCATCAGCCTTTTGTTGTAAGTTCTTTGAGGGCAGACACCAAGCCTTATATTTCTTTCTAACCACCCCCTCCCACAGTTAGCAGAGTCCCATGTACACAGTAGGTTCTCAATAAGCATCATATGTTAAATATCTGTTTGGTAGGAACAGTAGTTATTAAGAGGGATTTTTTGGTACTCGGAATGTCAGGGTCTCTGCTGTATATAATTAAAACAAGAGTGAACATGGAATGTATAATTTCTCCTCGCTCTAGCTTAATCAGGCATTCATTACCATGTCTGATTCTGTGTTATGTGAAAAGAACTGCTTAGTAAGCATTTTCTATGAAGAGGATAGTCAAATACATACAGTTATCAAAGAGATTTAAAAAAAAGGCGAAAACAAAACCATCCAACATATGGAGAGACAATGATCTACATGGCGTACTATTTCACCTGAGACTAAAGAACTTCCAAGGCAAAGAGAGTACTTGACTAATACTGGGAAATTCAAGGTACACCAAGGAGGAAGCAGAGTGCCAAGTGGGTCCTGTACCATCAGACTCTGTCTCAAGAGGACAGATGTTCCATGCAACCGATCGGGGTCAGAAACAGAGAAAGGTACGCTTTCAAGGGCTTCTCTGGGAGAAGGGGTCTGCTTTGAAACCTCTTCAGCATAGCAGCCATTTCACTACCCTCTTCATTGCCAGGCAAACTTAATAAATACGCATGCAATATACAATTTATTACCCTATTGGGTCTCATTCCATTTGCCCTCCCAACACCTCATTGGTCTATAGCTTTGAAAATATAAAGGGCTCGAATAAATTCACTGAGATTAGAATTTTTACGATAGACCTTAGCTCAAGTACTTCTATGTCGACATTTGGTAACCTAAGCTAACAGTACCTACCATATTTTATTGCCAAACCACACATTAGTAATCTTAATAAGCCGCTGAGACGCAGGGCTTCTGACTTCCTTTGTGTTAAAAAGTGCCACATTCTCGTGGGCATTCAACCAACACCAAGCAAGAAGAGCAAACACCAGGTTTGTGGTACCTACATTTGTGTCCTCATGGCTGTGGCCATTGGTCTCGACCAACTCCTTGGTACCCTTCAACTGCAGATTTTAAGAAAAAACAAAACAAAACAAAAAAACCCAAATGAATAAGTAAGCATTATCTACTAAGTGTATATCATCCTGTTAACCCTGATTTATATGAAGCTGCACTTTATGAAACTTCCAACAAGAAAAAAACAGATGGAGCACATAATTCTAACGAGTCTTACTGAAACCAGTTTGAGGCCAATATTTTACGAAACCTGATAGCTGGCAAGAAATAAATGGGCCTTGGTCATTATTTTTAAATAATAAATTAGAAGGCAGTTCCATAGGCATAAAATGCATAAAATTCGTTCTTAAGAATAATAAACGATTTCATTTCCTCGTTGTATTGCTATTAATTTAAACCCTGCAGTGTTTGCAAGTTGCCACTAGCTAAATGATGTTATACTAACAATTATTCGAGAATTATGTGTTTCCCCTTGTTTTAACATGCCGCGGTGCTACTGTACGTGTCCTCCTTGAGAACCTATTTGAATGACTAACATGGTTTCTGGAGGTCTAAAAGAAGATGATTTGCTTCTTTTTGGAAAGGAAGAATTGGGAACACATCTCCTTGGTCACCGAGGCATTAGAAGAAAAGCTATTTCTCAAATGAGATTTTTAACAGTGAACATCTGAAAATGCCTCTCCCTCAGAAGGCTTAGGAGTAATCAGTTATCAGGAGATTTCTGGCAACCTTTAATTGGCATTTTATCCTAGCCTGACTTGAAGCAGACACATGAAGACAGAGAATAAGGGCAAAGGGGAGCAGGTCTTGCAGCTGTTTGCCGGTACTTCTTCCTGGCTTATTATGCTTAGGAAGCAGCATCTTCTGCATCCTCTTTCTTATGCCTAAAATATTCATGGTGGGATATAAATGCTTAAAGTTTGAAAGAAAATAAATGCACCACCAATGTGTTTGATTCAAATGTTGGTTCTTTCGGGCTCTTTGTACATGTTAAAATGAAAGCTTCTTTGATTTTTGTCAGGCGATCTCAGACCCTCAGTAAGAAAACCACACGCTCTCCGTGCCAAGAGAGAGGCTCTGCCAAAACAACGGCGACACGAAGGAGCTGAGGATGGGGCAGCTGACTGTGGGCCAGTGCAGCAGATTAAGACTCACCTCCACATCGTCCTGCTTGAGAAAGAGGCGTGCTGACCTGTGTTCTCTGGGGCTACAACACCGATGTTTCTACCCATAACAAAGACAAGGGAGCACGGGCAATGTGTGATACGCACGAGAAGAACAAGTGCGCCTCAGTGACAGGAGTGCCATCTGTTACCAGAGGGCACAAAGGGACTTAAAAATCCCTCTCTGTTTTCCTGTCTTAAGGTTTTCCTTTCATAGGTGTTCCTCATCTTCTCCTTTTCATCAACCCTCTCTGCTTGTCCCACCTTGTAACTCGTGCTTCTGGGAGTGAAGAGCGGGGTTGGCTCAGAAGAAGGTTTTGTTACTTTCCATCGGAAGTAATGGACTCTGTCCTTGAAGCCTTTCCCACCTTCACATGTTTCCCAGTGCAAACACGCCGTCGCTCTCCACCCATTTAAGTGAATTCCATCGTCCTGCTCCATACTACCTTTTCGTTCCGCTGTGTGTGTGTGTGTGTGTGTGTGTGTGTGTGTGTGTGTGTGTGTGTGTTTCTCTCATCTCGCTCCCCGTCTGTCTGCTGTCTTCTGAGGGATCCACACGGGTCCCCCCCTCTCCTGCCAGCTGAAGCTGCAGGCCAGCCACTGCTCTGCCCTCAAAGGCCTGCTCCCTGCTCTCTCCGGAGCTGCTGCTCTCCTCCAGACGGAGGGGCTAACATCTTGTCTGAGGATACCTGGGCTTGGGGATAGGCTCCAGGTGTTGGAAGCTACCACCTCTGTGAAGGAAATGAAAGGCAGGAGCCAGTGGGGCCTGGTGGGACCTGGTGAAGCTGCATCTTAGCAAACAGAGAGCTTAGGGAATGAGCCTGCCTTCCCTGGGCTGAGGGCTACGGACGGTAAGCGTCTGCCCTCACGACCTGTTCCTTCTTTTCAGGATTTCCATCAAGTGGCAGTCACTTTAAAGAGCAAACTTCCAAGTCTTCAGAGAAGGGTATATCTTTTCCTGTGTGTGTGTGTGTCTATATAATACAGTAAGTCTCCTACATACGAACGAGTTCCGTTCCGAGAACGCGTCTGTAAGTCCAATTTGCTTGTAAGTCCAACAAAGTTAGCCTAGGTACCCAATTAACACAATTGGCTATATAGTACTGTACTGTACTGTAATGGGTTTATAATACTTTTCACACAAATAATACATAAAAAACAAACACAAAAAATAAAGAAAACATTTTTAATCCTACAGTACAGTACCTTGAAAAGTACAGTAGTACCAGCTCCATCACGGCTGCTTTTACGCTTGTTTCTGGACATCCTGGGCTTGAAATAAAGACACTGTACTACTGTACTCTATACAGTACTGTAAAGTACGCAAAAGCACGACCACTTGTAGAGGATGCACGCACGTGACAATGTACGCCAGACACGTGAACTAACTTATGTGATTGGACAGGCGAACGCACATTTACATCTTCGAAAGTCCTCAACTTGAAGGTTCGTACGTAGGGAACTTACTGTAGTAAGACTCTAGGCCCAATCAAATCTCTGGGGGTGAGGCCATCTGTTTAGGCCCTATCTATGCAGGCACTGAAAAGGTGTTTGCATGTATAGCTACTCTACACAAGTCCAAAGAAAGCTTTGTAAAGGCATTGTTCAGAGCGGCAGAGGTGTGTTTTTAAATGTATGTCTGTGTGTGGCGGGAGGCTACAGGGAGATGGAAGGAACGTGTCCATTGCCTGCTCTCATCTACAAGGATGACAGGGGCACCAGGCAAGGGGCTCTCGGGAAAACAGTCTGGTGGCGACAACAGCACCCAAATGCATTTGGCTGTTGTGGGCTCTCTTAAGCTTATGTATTCTCCGTGCCTTTGCTTGAAAAAGAGCCATTCCATGACTACAGCAGATTTAAAAATGCTTCCTTTCCAGTCATATTTCCTAGGTTTTTAATAATTTTAGTTGTTCTGAATCTTGTTCACGTTCCCCATTTATCTTTTTTTTTTTTTTTTAAGTAATGGAGAGTGAAGTGTGATGCTTTACCAAAGCCTGTGTGCGCACATTGCTCTTTAAAAACGCATGCCATGACGACAAGGATATAGCAATGAATTCTGCAAAACTTAGCATCTATTTTTATGACTGGAGTTTGGACTTCGAATCAAAATAAAGGATTTGAGTCATTTAGAGAAAGGAATTCACCCCTCCTCACCCCAGTAAATCAAGGAGGCAGAGAGAGAAAATGTAAAACAACAAAGCTCAGAGCTATGTCTGTTTGATCAGGAGCAAACCTGGACCAAATCAGCTCTACTTTGCTGAAAGCCTTTTAATAATGTAAAAGAAGAAAGAACAGCGACTGCAGGTCTCTTAGACAGTAGGTCATTGTGAATTTTGTCATCAACATTTTTTCAGTTCAATCTAACTTATCCAAAATCATATAATGTAAGCCTCAGTCTAAGTTATTAAATCTATCTTAATCATATAAAGATAACGATTAGCTTTAGAAAGCATTTTCCTCCAAAGCTATAAAAGCTTAAAGACTATCTAACATCTTCACTTTTCCCTCACAATTCACTTATACTTTTAGGGGAAAGTGACTGAAAATATATTTTTTTGAGTCCAAATCATTAAAAAGTTAAAAATCACTTGTAAAGTGACTGAGTCACAGCTGACTAGGCTCATACTCTCCCAACTTCATAGTTTTTTAAAAAAAATATCACTTTTGAAGTTATTTATGTTGTACAAAGGACCTCCTCATATACCACTGTGAGTGAGAATTTTAAAGCAATCTAAATTTGACTACCCCCAAAGGGCTACGGTTACTATATGTGATTTTTTTTCCCCTTCCATTTGCCATTCATTACATCATGGGCAGCATGTGAAGGCCAGAAATGGGAAAGCATTTCAAGAGCTTTCTCAGCTTCTCGCATGTAGATACTGGGCCTAGATTTCACTCAGCTGCCGAGAGATCCATCTTACCCTGCTGTAAGACAATAGTTTCAAATCTACTACTTATCAATGTCAGGCCACACTT
The DNA here is from genome assembly GCF_965194805.1 of Balaenoptera borealis. Lineage (NCBI taxonomy): Eukaryota > Metazoa > Chordata > Mammalia > Artiodactyla > Balaenopteridae > Balaenoptera > Balaenoptera borealis. The sequence continues at coordinate 24,538,642 of NC_138877.1, read as the reverse complement.
TAGTATCAAAGAAAGCCAGGATGAAACGTTCAGATTTACAAACTTCACATAAAAGGTTTGTTGCTCACCCTGGTTAGATAAGTGCCCTGATGCACAGGGGAGAGATTTTTTTTAAATGTCGTTATGAATCAGTCCTTCTGATTCAGATGTCTGCAGGAGGATAGTGGGCTATGCTAAACTCATTTTCCTTGCGATTAGGCTTAAGAGGAAACGAGCTGCTTCCTGTGAAATTTATCTGCATTGCCAATGTTTTAAAACTGTATCAAAATTCATTTGTCTTCTGGAAGAAACTTGCACACATCGCTGGGGGGCTTGGGTGGTCTAAAGAGGTACCAGAGTGAAAGCAGAGATGCTGGAGAGGAGATTATAAATTCTACCTAGCAAAGCTGCTAAGAGGTGGGGAGGGGCCAGGCTGGTCATTTCCAAGATTAACTGCAGCAGTGTTTGCATGTGTGTCGAACATGGGGGAGGCGTGTGTCAGTGTTGGAACTAATTCACGAGTCAGAGCTGTTGCATTCACTTACTTGTTCCTGGAGGACTTTGAGTAATGCTTGTGTGTGTGACTGCTCTTCCTTTGCTTGTTCCAATTCTGACTTTTTGTTGTTTAACTCCTCCTGGATGGTCAGCAATTGCTGTGAAAAGGATATTTAGGATAAGTAGGATTGAAGGCCAATGGAATACTGTAAGATATTGAAAACATCCATTCCAAAACATGAGGAAAAGGTTTGTACATGTCTTAAAGCTTAATCCAGACTTCAGTTGACTTTTTTTAAATGTCTGTTTCACCGCCCCCCCCACCACGTAGTGTAACAAGTGTGCAGTTAACGCCGCAGTATCAGGCTGTTTGTGATACTGATGCACAACGCTTGTTCCAGTGTTTGTGAAGGCACCTTTATATTCCTTTAAACAGATGCGTGTTTGTAAAAATATGTAGAATAGTGGTAAGAAACTAAGACATTGACAGCTGAAGAAATTAAATCATAAAAACACTTAAAATAATGAGTCAACTTGTCCGAGGTTACATCATTTTACATATGACCCTAAAGCTAGCTTTACAGTAGCTCTGTAAAGCTGCTTCACCAGGTGGCTGGGAGCACAAAAGAGCCTTTTACCTTCTCTGTTATGATGGTGATGTTTTATTAGATCAGCAGGACTGAAGTCCAGACTGCAATCAATATATCAGTCGAGAAAACTGCTGATACAAGCTGTCATAACACTCAGCTATGGCCTGCACTGTTGTTTTGAAGCAGGGCCACTGAACGGATTGCTGTTAAGCCTTGAGCGTCCCCTGCCCTATCAATTGTAATGCATGGGGGGGCTTACCTGGCCTGCCAGGAGGATGGGGCTAGCCAGCACTAATTCTTTGGAACGTGGTTATATGCTAATATAGACACAGGCTGGAGAACACATTCAAGAGCTTCAAAACAGGCCCTGGAAGCAGCTCTGTCTATTCAGAGCTTCCTGACAACAAAGGGCTAGTTTGCAAAGACAGAAGTCTGTTTCCTCTGCTCCCACACATGACAAGTGCTGCACTAATGACATGAGAATGTCAGTGCGTTCCTGCCACGAGGGTAGCTGTCTCCACACCAAGGCTGCGACTTCCGGGGCTTGACAAGCTGGCTGCAGAGCTGCCTGGCCAGTTCTGAACTATCAAGGCCGGAATAAACACTGGCACTGGATTCCTGATGCTTCAGGTTGCCAAGTGGAAGGATTAAATTCAATCTTCAAAACTGCTAGTTTCGCAGTACGTTGTCGGGGAGGAAGTACTCAGAAAAACACACTGTGCCTTAACCCCTGGGCTTGCTTGTCTTGTTCCCTTGTCCGGTGCTGGATGTAGAATTAAGAACCTACTTTGGTCCCCCCAGCATAAACAGTGATTTCCTTGCAGTTTTCAAAACACTCAGCGCCCCTTATTTTACCACCTGCCCGTATCATACTCACATATGATGCAATACACACATCCCACACGGGCTCCCTTCACACGTTATGTGATTCAGTTGTGCACCAATTGATTAAAGTGCAGAAACCAGGGGGCCATGTTGTACTCTGGCACCATGATAAGTAATGAAAATGACCATTTCCAAACAGTGGGGAATGACCCTGTTTCTTTTTTTTTTCTTTTTTGAAATGCAGATTTATTTATTTATTCGGTTGCACCAGGTCTTAGTTGCAGCAGGCGTGCTCCGTAGTTGCGGCCAGCAGGCTCCTTAGTTGTGGCATGCGAACTCTTAGTTGCAGCATGCATGTGGGATCTAGTTCCCTGACCACTGATCGAACCCGGGCCCCCTGCACTGGGAGCATGGCGTCTTAGCCACTGCGCCACCAGGGAAGTCCCGACCCTGTTTCTTTATTCTCATTCACGACCAGCCCCAGAACAGTTCTGAGAGGATCTGGTGCTCTGACTTCCATGATGCCTAGTGGATTTTTATGTCATTAGACAATTTCGAATCCACTCCTCAAACCTCCTTTAAAAATGAGCCAAATGAAGGACAGGAAATTGTCTTCAAACGTAGGTAGCTTATGTTCACTCAACTGTAGCACTCGAAGTAGCAAAATTTAGAAACGACTGATGTCCAGCAGAGGGGGACTGGCTACAGTAACGATGGTGCATCTGTGCAATGGGGCACCATGCAGCCATTAAAAATGAAGTTGCACAAGTGTCTCTGGACATAGAATTAACTCATAATATACTGTTCTCCACATGAAAAGTTCAGGCTATGAAAGGGTTTCACTGAATTTTGCAAACTATTCATAGCAACGAATCTGGATACTGTCTCTGGGTGAGTGGGCTTATGGATCTTTCTGTTAGTTTTGCTTGTAATTTTCTGGTATGTCTGTAAAGGAGCAGACACTGCTTTAGTAAGAACAGCAACAACAGCAAACAAATGAACTTAATTAAGGTTGAGGAAAGGACAAAGAAAGGAAAACCACTTGCACACAACTCTCAGCTGTTATTACCAACACTGTGAATAGATCAGAGGGGAAGTGAGAACGCCATTAGGTTTGCCATTGCATCTACACATTTACAACACTGCTTCATGCTATTAAAACGTGCGTGCGCTCGTGTACACACACACACACACACACACACACACACACACACACACCCTTCCCCTGACCTCACTTCCCATGTAAGCATCCATCCGTTCTCACTGTTCCTTGGAATCACACTTTTAAATTTAAAAAAAGTGTGATTCCAAGGACTCATTCCCAGTTCCTTTTCTTCTCATATGTAGGCAACCGCTTTCAACGGTTTCTATCTTTTTTATTTGAATGCGTTGTTCCAAAATATATACTGTTGTTTTGCGAGTATGCATTTGTATGTAAGTGACAGCGTTCATATTTCTTGTTTACTATGTTTTTAAGATCCATGGTGATATGTATATATATCTAACTATTGCTTCTGGTGGTTGCATACTATTTTACGGGGTACGTCCGCCCACTTATACCTATTCCACTCTCCCAGGGAAGGCCCCTCGGATTCTCTCCAATTCTCCTCCCCCTGTGTAAGGCTGTAGTGGGAGATGCTAGGGCTTGTCCCTGTGGACCTGTAGGAGACTTGCCCTGCTGCATATCCAGCAGTGGAGATGCGGGTCATGGGGCATGCCGGGGGAGTTCACTGCCAAAGCTGCGTCACAGAATGGCTGTACCAGCCCACCTGCCCACCAGTGCTATATGAGTAACTGAACCCCACACCCACACTAACACTTTGCATTACCCAACTTCCTAACCTCTGTCAGTCTAATAATATCAAGATTCTTCACCTTGGGACTTCCCCGGTGGTCCAGTGGTAAAGAATCCGCCTTCCAATGCAGGGGACGTGGGTTCGATCCCTGGTTGGGGAACTAAGATCCCACACGCCACGGGGCAACTAAGCCCACGTGCCACAACTCCTGAGCTCGTGTGCCTCAATGAGAGAGCCCCGCGTGCCGCAAACTACAGAGCCCGCGCGCCACAACTAGAGAGAGAAAACCCGCATGCCACAACTAGAGAGAAGCCCGCGAGCCGCAACGAAAGATCCAGCGTGCCTCAGCGAAGACCCCACGTGCTGCAACTAAGACCCGATGCAGCCAAATAAATAAATTAATTTATATATTTTTTTAAAAAAGATTCTTCATCTTTGAAAAATCTCGTACTTTTCTGACCCCCTGGGGTTTTATGCATCTCACATGTCTGCCAGCTTTTGAGGTTTATTGACACTTCTTAAAGGGAGAGTCAAGGGTAGTGGTTTTTGAATCTGGAGAACTTTTCAAACACACTTATTCCTGGGTCCCACAGAAGACCAATGAACTCAGAATATCTAGGGGACGAACCCAGGCAATAATATTTTTTTTAAAAACCTCCACAGATAATTTTAATATGCAACTGGGAAGGAAAACCACTGTCTCTTTAAATGCTTATTTAATCCTGCTACAATGTTGCTTCTGTCCCGAGTACCCTACTCAGACTCTGCTCTTACTAAAGTCACTAACGCTGCTTTTCTAACTGCCAACTAGGATGCCAGGTTCTGTTTGCCTTGGCATGTCCTCTCTCTCCAGGCGATCCTGTTCACACCCACAGCTTCAACTGCACAGGCTCGGCTCCTGCGCTCCTGCTTTTCAAAGCTGACCTCACAGCCTCCGCCCCTCCTACTGCCCACCAGACCCTTTCCCTACAGTGTTTCAAACTGTGCTTACTATCACTCTGCCCCCACAAGGCTAATTCTATTCCCCTGGTAACCAGAGTTAAAACCTTGAGGTCCATGCCCACCCTTTCATCACCCTCACAACCTCTCTGCCCATTCCTCTGCCTTCTCTCCAACCATCTTCACTGTCATGGTTAGGATGAGCATCTCTCTTCTGGATCTGCTTTTTCTTCCTGTCATTCACCCTACACTCCTGAGAAAATTGGCCACCTAAGAATCAAAGTGCTCCTGTGCTTAAGAAATACCATTGATCCCCCAATCTCTACTGGATAAAATCCAAACCACTGGCTGTGTCGTCCTTCCCCAGACACGCTAGGTCCTTTCATGACTCTATGAAAAGCTCACTACCCAGAATTCTGCCTGGCAGATTCCTATTCATTTTTTAAAGCCAACTTAAAGAATGTTTTCGGGCTAACGTCAACCCATATGATGACTTCATACGATAGAAAAGAGCCCCATCCTCTAGGCAGACAGGACCCTTCACTAAGGCACATGGTTGGGCAGGAGAGTAGGGGCTTGATTTCATTCCCTTTCACCCATTTGGCCTGGTGCCCTTGTCCAGGGCAAAACCCGCACAACTATAAGCAGTGGTCTTGGTTTCTTCCTCAATAAAGACCCCCTCTGATCACCCAAGCAAAGTTAGCTGTTCTAACTTCCATGCTCCAAAAGCACTTTTATATGATATATTACATTTCATAGCTATCTCCCCAACTAGCCTACATCCACCAATGGTAGGGCCCATAACTGGGTTACCTCTAACACACAGCAGGTGCTGAATGAATAAATGAGTAAAGAGGTGAATGAACGCTTGCTCTGGTTTCCCCAATTCTATGAGATTAAGCCATGATCTAGCAAAAAACAAAACAAAGGAAAAACAAAACACACACACACACACACACACACACACACACAAAAGCCAAAACGAGAACAATAACAAAAACAACCTGAGCCTCTATCACTGGGTAATTTATTGTTCTAGACATATGGGTGTATGAAATCTTCAGAGGAAAATAGCACTTAAGACATTTGGATTCTTTACTCTGGAAGTTCCAGATACCATCCTTAATCTATAGGGGAATATTTCTTAAAAGTCTAAGAAAATCAATCAGTGAATTTATAATTATGTAATTTCTTCCCCATGTTCCACCAAAAAGCAAACAAATAAACCAAAACCACCACTAGAGGAAAAACAAAATAAACACCCCTAGACTATTTTCTGCATTCTTTCAAATGAATTGTTTCTTTTGTTTACAAAAGGTAAACTCACGAATCTAATATTTACGTATTCAAAACAGTGGTGATTGAAAACTGTGATTGTTCATATGACTACATGTCTTATAAAAACAATGAGATAGTCTGCAACTAGATAATTTAAGTCAGCCTTTCTGGTCTTTTTTCACTTGAAATCTGTGAGACTGTATAAGATTCTTTCCAGTTTGAATTTTTAAGTTCCAGAGTACCTCAATTACAGAAGTTCACAGGCAGTTAGAACTTAATCAGAAGAGCCTCTCGGTTGGACTGGCTGACTGCAGCATAATTTTAATTTAACACTGGGAAGTGTGGCATTAAACGGATGCACTATTACATTTTTGGTGGTTACAACTGAGTGTGTTCCAATTAGGCAATTATCCATATGCCAATCAAGTGCAAACACTCTGGCAGACAATAACAGGTAAATAAACGCCGTACCTGACACATCTTCATATTTCCAGGCCACTGATTTAATAGGATCATTTGTAATGCTCTTTGGGGATGTAGACTTCCGTGTGTAATGGGTCTTTCTCTCTGACAAATTCGAAGAGCATTATCAGTGTTATCTGGCGCCCCAGAATATGTGAGGTCACGTTTCCATTTTTACAGATGCGCGAATCATAGGCACCCAGAGGTTAAGTCATGTAGCCGAGGCCACGGTATCGGGGAGAGACCTACCACTTGCACAACTCCATTTTCCTACTTCAAACTGTGGTTTCTACCCTGACAACCACACTGATTCGTCAATTTGAAATGGAAATCAGGACATGCCAGACTTAAAACCCTCCTAGCAATGACTTCTACCTAGGCATTCACCATTTCCACTTAAGACCGAGGCTGCTGGAGACGTGCCTTTGTGCATCCTTCTGTGAGCGCTGTGGTGGATTTAACTTTCCTTTAAAAACTGTAACCCTTTCCTTGTCTTTTTCCCTTAAATTTTATAATTTTGTCACTAAGGTCAAGTCTTTATATAGCTAACATATCAGATAAGGTTAGATTCCATGAAAGCCCCAGACTACGGTGCAGATTCTCTGTATGAAAGAACACCAGCAATGTCTCATGACAAGCTGACACTCACTGAATGGTGCCGCCTCAGGAATCTCTGGCAGGACTGGGGAGCTGCTGGGGGATGGAGCTGCTGGGTGGCATGAAACTGAGAGCATCTGACTTTGCGTCTTCCATGGTGGTGGAGGAGTACTCTTTCTAAATTCACCGTGGTGGCAGGTCACGTGAACTCGTGCCACTAGGTAGATATAATATATACTGATAGTGACTGACACCTATACACACACACACACACACACACACACACACACATTTTCTCTCTTTCCCTCTTCCCCTCATTTCAAGATTTCCCCAGTGACTGGCTCTATGTTCAGTTCTTTTAAAACAATCCAGTAACATTCAATTATCAATCAATCAAGCAATCATTCATTTATCCATTCTTTCAATCATCACTTATCTCCTAAGTACACAGCGCTGAGCTAGACAGTATGGAGGACAGGGAGGAAACAGACACAAAGTAGCCTGTCCTCAAGATGCTGGGTCACGAAGATGCTAGTCTATCCACTAAAATGAATTTAGGGTGGCACAAAATACTCTAATAGTGGCTACAACCAATGTGGTTTCCCTAGGAGATTCTCGGGGATCAGTTCATGTGTTAGGAGAACATGACCTCAGGGGATCCATTTTGAATCAGAACTTGTTCTCTACTCATTAGAAATGAGCCACCAAATACTAATGCTTAAAGTCTGGAAATATTTGAGCCCATACAGTGTCACCAATTTTTAATGTGTTTTTGCTCTTTTGATTCAGTTTTAATAAATGTTATTCCATCTCCATAACTTTGCTATAAATTCGATGCCCTACTTAGTGGGATAAGCCTTTAAAGGCCAGTAGGATATCGCCTAAGGAAACGAGGTCCGCTGGCTTCCAAAGAGAGTTTTCCACCAAAGGCCAGGGTGGGTGTGACTATGTCTGGACAGACCGATCAGCAGTTGTTTTAATGTCTAGACTGGGGGGCAATGCCTGTGGGCATCCAGCATCGCCATGTCTGCACACCTTGTCTCCAACCTGATTACTCCGCGTATTTCAGCCTGCCATCTGAACCCCACCTGTGGCCAGCTCTGCCAGATCCTTGTCATCTTGGCCTGCTACAAGGCGAGGGGATCCGCTCATTCGTCCCTTCCTGCTTGGTGAGATCCTGCTACCCAAACACAGCTCCCTGCTTCTGCTGCTTTTCTCCCCAGGCTCTCCAGACCTTCCACCCCTCAGCCCTGCTTTGCTTCTCACTGACTTCAGAACCACTTAGGAAGGGCAGCCCTAGGCCCCACTGCTGAAGTCTGCCTGTTCCCACCTCACATCTAACACTGAATCCCGAGCCAATCCCTGATTGTTGGGAAAAGCCTGAGATGTAAAAAAATCAAGTGCATATTATCACAACCTAAGAGCAAGGCTTTGCCTAAAGGCAAACATATCTAACAGTATTCCTGACAAAGGAGAGAAACCTGGCTCAGGGGAAGGACAGTCATTTACTACCTGGTACCCACAACGTTCACTTTTCTCCTTGGGGAAAAAAAAAAAGATGGAATTGAACTAGTTTGAATTTTTTTGTCGCACGAGGTGGCAAGACTACTCCAAATTTATTCTTGTTTAAAATGTCATCTGCTTCTACCTGCGGATGAAACTGCGCGTCAATTTATATCAAGGTCCAAGGGTGACCAAGCCTGTGGCCTGGTTTATCCATCCCAGTGCCTCCCTCTCTGCCACCAGCTCAGTGACCCCTGGGGGAGAAACATCTTTTGGAGAGAACCCCACCATTTAGATGACTGATAGCAGGAACACCAGATCATAGGAATGAAATTGTGCTCAAGGTCTAATATCCTATTACACCAGGCTATACATATTTAATTCCTTGGGTCTTTCCTCATAAATCAATTCCTTCAGGCCCTTAATCTCGTCAATATCTTTTCTGATACTGAATTTTAAATGCCATTCTCGTTGCTAGGCAGAAAGGCAATCTCTTACTCGTGATGGGATCAGGTTTCATTTACAACCGAGAGATGCTTGGAGGAACCTGGCCCTGTTCCCTGACCCTGCTGTTAAGATCCTAATGCCGGTCAGAGCCAAACAGCCCAGGTGCAGGTCTGACAGGGCTGGCCCTCCAAGAGGTCAAGACAAGGAACCCTGGGGTCATGCCTATCGGTACCCTGGGAGCCTGGGACAGCTCTGGGAGACTGGGGAGAAGGCAGAAGTAAGTGTTTTCAAGGGTGTGGATCCTCAAGGGGGTCCCTGAGACATGAGGCACCCTGCCACCCACCCAGGGCGGTGTGCTCTGACAGGGGTTCCCTTCTCTGAACAGATGAGCAAGGGCCTGACCGAGGACACAGACACTGGAGCAAGATCTCGCGGGACGTGGGCGAAGGGAGGCCATGGGCCATAGGTTCCCTGGAGGGGAAGCGTACAACCCAGAGGGCAAGGGTTTGGAGCTGGAATGTTTCCAGGTTCCCTGAGGCTGGCCTCTAACGCTGGTGTTTCCCCTGCTGCAGGGAAAGGGAAGAATCCCTGAATTCTGTGAGCCGTGCAAAATTGCCGAAGGGAAGCAGGAGCGATAAATGTAAGACTTCAAGAGTGACCGAGAATTGGGAAACGCAGGTAACCACTGAGCTGCAGATTTGGGGGCCTAAGTCTGCAGGCAGTGGAAGGACTCCAAGGGCCCAAGGGCGGGGCTCTGGGAGCTGTCGACCTCGGTGCAGGAAATAAGCAGGTGCAACTGCACAACACTTAATGGTAATCAAACTAACCGAAGGTCCATCCACTGATTGTCAGCGTGCACCAGCAATTCTAACATAATCGGTGATAAAATCCTTTGTTGATCTAAAGCCTAACCAATTGCTGCCGTTACTGATGAGAGTCAATATACATGTGCAAGCTTCAAATGAGCATAGTTTCACTTCTTACCCTTTAATAAACATACTCGATGTAGAAATGAATTTGGAAAATGTCAGTAACATAGTCTGCTCCCATCCCACCCCTCCCCCACCCCCATATGCTCACACGGGACTCAGCTACACCCAGTTTTTGGATTTTGAGCTTGTCTCAGACACAGTGTCTCCAATCCCTGTAGCACTACATGTATTCTTACATTTCTACAGTAGATTCGAAATAAACAATGGTAGCACAGTTATTGCGAAGACTGAGAACCAAAACTGAGCTACTTCATTCCACAGGACCTCTTAAAAAATTTTTCTGTCTAAAATTTGAAACAGTGAAACATGGTGAGAACCATGAGTTGTATTATTTTTGTTGAGTGCAAATTTTAGTTCTTATGTTACATATTTTTACTGAATTTTAATATTTTACAAGTTGAAATGAGTTCTTTCAAAACTATTGACTGTTTGCCTTAAAGCTTTAAGGACAGATCAAGAAAATGTTACCAAATCAGTGGTACTACTAGCAGTTGCCTAAATTTTATCTTTTGCATTTGGATTTGTTAAGATTCATGTATTTACTGGACAATTATTTACAGACTGTAATATATTAACTATAATCAAAAGATCAAAGTTCAAACTGTTAGGTGGGTTAAAAAAATTATTTAATAGAGAGTTGTGATTTTTCCCTTACATTGTACTATTTTATTTAAAAAGTTTTTTACAGGCATAATTATATGTGAAATTCAATATAAGAAAAATTTCACTGTATTTCTTTCTTGGCCATTATTATTACTTGCTTCATTTCATGATTATTACTGAAAATAATTTTGTCGTGTAGCATAGGAGGACGTTTAGAAAAGGACCCCCTCGGAATGTCAAGTTACACCAGGCACACCCCTGGCACGCAGCCCAGGGTCTGGGCAGGAGAGGAGATCATGACCTTGGGAGGGGAGAAATGTGTCATCCGACATGGTTTTAGAGACCATTTCCTTTACTTGGATATCCTCCTGGGAGGGCCCTGTGTAAAAGACAAGATACCCTTTGGCATTTGTATAATCCAATGGAGTTACTTATCATGATACACTATACCCCGATAAGGCAACATTATTATGAAAAGAAACACAGCCAAGGATTGGAGAAAAGGCAAAAAAATAAGCCCCAGGTCATTGTCTCAAGGTTAATATGGTTAGCTCTATCGCTGACTTGCTGTGTGACCTCGAGCAAGCCACTTTACTGCTCTGGTCTCCTCTTTCCCTCACAACTGTCTCATGAGGAATGCTTTATCATTTGCAAAGCAACACATCAATTAATGTCTTGCTTACTGAACGCAGGAAAAGAAGATGCAAAAGTGGCTTAGAAGACTCAAAAACCTATTTTCTCTTCTTCAGATGATTTTCTTTTTAATAGTGTGATTTGCAGCGTCGTTTCAACTTCCTGTTTTTCACTTTCCTCACATGTTAAATCAAGATGACAATACTCATGAGTGGGATACTATGAGACTAAAGAACATCCATTAATATGTGAGGCTCCTTAATGGCAAAGGGTACTAAGTTAAATGAAAGGGCTGTTACTATCCTCTTTGCAAAAATGGACAGACTAAGGTCAAGTGAGTGGGCCTTACATGAGTGGGCACTCCTGGGGATTAATATTCATAGTGGAAGGTCTGTTGTTCAGTCCCATCCTGGCCATGGCTGGTTGTCCTCCTTCAGCCAATTTTCAAAACACAGGGCCAGCCAACTTGAATTAACACCATTCATGCAATTCCCAAGAGAAGGTGTCAAATGCATTGCCGAAGTAGGAATATATATCAGTGATATTCCCTCTGTTGCCTCTGCTGGCAATTCCGCTGCAAACGATAATCCAATTTGCTGGGATTTATTTATTCTTGTCACTTTTTTTTGGCAATTATATAAGGTGGTCATCACCCCAGCCTCTGGGCACATGTACAGCTGTTAATGTAGAAATTTAAAATATTAACATGCTTTCCAGCCAGGTTGGCCCATTTACTTCAAACAAGAACCTAATTGCACAGCTGGGTCTTGCATTGTGCCCCAAAGGCCAAAAGAGATTCGTTCTTTCTCTGCAGGGTTTATAACCCAGTCACGATCAGAGCTTATAGCTAGAAAACACTTTATGGGTGACTTGTGACCAAAATCCTGTGGTCATCTTTGGAGTTGGCTTATGCAAAGTGATCTGGGCCTCATTAACAGTTCAGCCCATGGAGAGCCAAACCATGCTCTTTCTGGCATCAATAACAGATACTACCACCATCAGTGACCACCTTGACTGCAGTTTTAGGAAAGCAGCTTTTGACTTAATGGTTACAGAGCAAGAACGTGAGTTGTGGTTTTGAGAGCTTTTAGTGGAATCCTAATTGGTGAGAAAGTTGTAATGATCTAACATGTAAATGAAGAGAGACAATACAGCTGAAAGTTCTACCTCTACATCAGCCACAGATGTCTGACTAGGAACGGACATGGGTCATCACCTATGCTGCTTAACTCTTGATTAATGGTAGAACCTGAGTGAAGCTAATTCAATGATAACAATATACCCAATTTTCCTTTGTCAGCGCAAGTTGACGTTTTTATGGCTAGGAGACTCAGACATCTAGGGGCAGGGTGAGGAGAGGAGAACTGTCCCTGAACTGAGTGCTGTGAATCTTTAGTGGCTCTGCAACAAGGTTTGCAAATAATGGGCACATTCGTCTGTCACAGAGAAAGTGTGAGGCAGAGGATGTCTGCTCGTTCCCCAAAGTCTCCACGTTATTTTAATACACTGGGGCTGGTCTGGGACCCCTCATTAGGAGTCTCAGAGTAACCAGAACCTCGTGGAGGTCTCCAAGTTTCACCTGTTCCTTGTTCCAGAGCCAAGCCCTGGGGAGACAGGTGAAGGCCTCACCAGATAAGGACAGTCTCCCTGAGGGGCTTTAACCACCTGCAGGTGGTCTCCGTGGCAATTACTTAGCCTCTGGACTATATCAGGTTTGCCCAGTCCCTGAACTGCAGACTGTCTTTAAGGAAAAAAACAAACAAAACCGCAGCAACAATAGCAGCAGCTGCAAGAGAAAAGCTCAACAGAGACTGCCACTGTGAAATGTGCCACATATTCTTAATATCTGGGGCTGAGATCCATTGGGTAAAGTAAAATATAGCACCACCCATTTTGCATAGCTCTCAAGGATGCAGACAGAAAATTACCATTTTAAACCAATCTTCTCTGCTTCTGGAACATTAAACATAGGAAGCACTAAAGAAGTGAGCTGAATCGCTCAGACCCTTTACAATAAATTGTGTCAGCATGGCCATGAATGGTAACAGCAAAAAAGGGTCCCAAGGTATAAAAATTAAGAGAAATTAAAGCTGTAGCTCTACACTTAATACCAATATCAATCTACCCTGTGATGATGTGTTCCTCCAGCCTTAGCAATCCCTCAACTTGAGATCGGCGATTGCATGCAATTTAACATTACATGTGGGAAGTCTACCCATGTCCTTCTAATGAAAATTTCAATCACAGGTTTTGCTGAAGTCAGCTGAAAGGCCAGCTTCTAACAAAGACGGCACAGAAAAGATCATCTTGTGTGATACACAGCTAGTTAAGTGTGCATTCTAGAAATAGGGAAATCAACACCAAGATTAGTGTTGATGACTTTAATTTTTTTCCAAAAGAAAGAATAGGGAGACCACATTTTTAGGGTCTGCCAATAGACTCTATATAGCAGTGATTTTTACTTCCTGATGACAATTTGAAAATGTAAATCATGATACAAGTAAGTGACATAAAGCAGTTATATTCTAATTCAAGTGATTATATCAGGATTAAGAAGGATTATGTGAGAATTACTTTGGGAAGTTTAAAAAAAACCACCTGTTTTGCCACTGAGTTCACTGTGGATAATCTTTAAAAAGATATGAAAGTTTTCTTTTATTCCAAGTTGTTACAATCTTCATTTTTTTCTGTAGTTTCATATTATGAATGGATATTCAGTAGCTATTAAAAAGGTTGTCTTATTCGGGTTTAACCTGTTAATGGGATTATATCATATTAATAGACTTTTGTAACATTGAACCAACCTTGCATTCCTGGAATAAATCCAGTTTGGTGGTTTATAAAATACCAGATTAAATTAGCTTTTAAAAAGGAATTTTAAATCTATGTTCATAAGTGAGACTGACCTGTAATTTCCGCCCCTCTTTTTTACTGCCTTTGTCCTGTTTTGATATCAAGTGTACTAGGTACACTAGCCTTATGAGTTAGTTGGGAGGCGTCTCCTCCTTTTCTATTCGCTGAACAATTTTGCAAAAGATGGGCATAATCTTCCTTGAATGTTTGGTAGAACCTTCCAGTAAATCTATTTTGGATCTGTTGCTTTGATGTAAGATTTTAAGTTTCTAACTCCAATTTTTTTATGAGCTCATCCAGGCTTTCAATTTTTTCCTGATTTAATTTTGATAAGGTTTTTTTTTTTTCCTTTAGGAATTTATTTATATCACCTGAGTTTAAAAATTTGTAGTAAAACTATTCCTGATTTTTTCATAGTTCTTTAATCTCTGTCACATCTATAGTTATAACTCATTTTCTTTTAAAATATTGTTTATTAAGTTATTCTCTTTATCATCAGTGTTGCCAAATTTTTCCATTCTATTAGTCTTTTCAAATAGCAACTTTTGGCTTTGTTGATCTTCTCTAATGTATGACTTTGTTATTTTAGTAATTTCTATCCTTACCTTTATTTATCTTTCTTTCTTTGTGTTTATTTATTTTTTTTTGTAATAAGAGTTGGATGCTCATTCCTGTTTCCAGTTTTCTTTTTTCCTTAAACAGACATTTAAAAGTTTAAAATTTTTCCTCTAGGTTCTGTTTTAGCTGCATCCCACAAGTTTTGATATGCTGTATTTTAATTATCAACTATTTCCAACTATTTTAAAATTACAACTCTGATTTCTTTTTAGACCTGTGGATTTAGATGTGTGTTTTAAAATTTCTAAGTACATAGAATTTATTTTAGTTATCTTTTGTGACATTGATTTCTAACAATTTTATTGTGATCAGAAAATATTATCACCCCTTTGAAATTTGTTGAGACTTGCCTTAAGGTCTAGTATGGGATTAATTTTTGTAAATGCCCCACATATATTTGAAAAGTACAGTTTTCTGTACAGCTCCTGCCAATCAAGATTATAGGAGCTGAGTGCTATGTAAATGCTTCATCAACTGCAAACATCAGCAGGAACAGCAAGAAGGGAACAGCAGAGCTGCTTAGGAAAATGTCCTCACTCCCTGACATCTTCTAGGGTCTTTCATTCAAAGTAGGCTTGGCATGTTGCCACTGTCCTTTAAGTATCGACGTGTGATGTAAGCTCACTTTCAAAAGATTAGGAAAAACAATCAGGAAGAAATTTTAAGCACTCTATTGCCTGGCTTGGAGTCTTCTTACTACTCTTTCTAAGCCTTGGTTCCTTGATAAGTATGATAAAAATGTCAACTCCCAGGATGCAAGGCTCTTAAAGTATTTGGATAGTAGAAAACATTGTCTGAACAGAAACATTTGTGACTGCACGTACACACACTCAGCGTAAGTAAAAACACAACAGCTTATTTCCCAAGGTTGTAGTCATTCTTTCATAGCCCTGGGGCCACACCAGATGACGTCAGTGACTAATAAGCTCCTCAGCATCTAATACCAGCAGAGAGCATTCATGACCCCTAAAGACAGAAGGGCTCCATCAATCCTTACACTTCAACAAAGATTTGTCAGGAATCTGGTTCTATTCAATCAATGAGATGAGATTATTATGTATTCAGGCATGAGTAGGAAGAGCAGCAGAGGTTATGAATGAGGGAAGCTGGGGCTTCCCTGGTGGCGCAGTGGTTAAGAATCCGCCTGCCAATGCAGGGGACACGGGTTTGAGCCCTGGTCTGGGAAGATCCCACATGCCGTGGAGCAACTAAGCCCGTGAGTCACAACTACTGAGCCTGTGCTCTAGAGCCCGCGAGCCACAACTACTGAGCCCGAGTGCCACAACTACTGAAGCCCACGCACCTAGAGCCCTGTGCTCCACAACAACAGAAGCCACGACAATGAGAAGCCCGCGCGCCACAACAAAGAGCGGCCCCCGCTCGCCGCAACTGGAGAAGGCCCGTGCGCAGGAATGAAGACCCAACGCAGCCAATCAATCAATCAATCAATCAATCAATCCTTAAAAAAAAAGAACGAGGGAAGTTGGTTTACAGTTTTCAGTAGCTGAGAATAAAACGTGTGGCGACTCAACAGTTTGTTCTTTTCTTCATCTGTTTATTTAGAGAGCTGTTGGCTACAAATGACTAAATTAGCCATGAAAGACTGGCCTTAGGTGCCAGAATTAGTCTCTACTCCAATATCAGAAGAAAAAAGAAACTAACAGTTATTTAACATGCTGGGGGGAAATCATAGCCCCTGTGTCTCACCTCATTTTTCAGGGGGCTAGGAGATCGATATAAATGAATGTAAGAGGAAAAGAGTCTCAGAATGCAAGCATGTGGAGGCCCAGTAAGGAGCCAAGGACCAGGAATCAGGAGCCACGAGCAGCAGGAGGTGAGAAGGGGGGTTGGGGGGGGGATGCTGCTTAGCCCAGAGACTTAAACTCTATTTGATTAAAATCAGGAAATAAGTGGGCTGGTCTAGGGACTCACCATTGCCCCTCCTAGCTTCAGCAGTCTGTATTCTGCAGTTCTCTTGAGGTAAAAATAGTGGTGGAATTGAGCCCATCTCCAGTCCAAATTTTATATGTAAAGCAGAATTCCCATTATCATCACATTCTACACCTTGTTTTTTATACTGTGGGTGGACCATGAGAAATGTCCAGCAAATCGTGGACTTAAAATCAAGCACATCAATCACCAGCTGGGCAGAAAAGCAGACTGAAAAGACCAGACCAATCAACTAAGACCCAAGGACCCATGAGGGAAAGGTCGGACCTTGGAGTGCTCCTTAAGTGACCTGGCAACTCTCAGAAATCTATCTGAGCTCATGTTATCCGATGTAGAGCGGTGAATCTACATCACAGACACCTCTTTTCTCCTTCTCCCTAAATGATAAATAGGAGGATTACCTGGGGAAAATTATACTGTAAAAAGAAACTCAGCACAACAGCTTTTTTATGGACTTTACAGTTAGGTCATTACCAAGATCTTCCTGAAATAAATTGTGAGTAGCAGTGAAGAAATACAAACCACTAGGGAAGAAATATAAACCCAGGAGAAAAGAAAACAAGATGCACAGAGAATTAGTGAAGGACAAAATTGCAGAGTCCCACTCTGTATTTAAATGATTGAAAAATGTGTAATGCACTGGTTCAGGAAATGACTTAGGGTAAAATGTAAATCATGGGCGAAAACATGTATCTCTAACACCGTGAATGAGAGTCCCGGTGCTTGCCAATGAAAGCCTTCTGACCGGAATACCTGAGTGATACCTGGCTTAAAATAAATTAAAGTGGTGGTGTGGTGGAGGACATAAAAAATGGAATGTGTATGCATGGGGGACAGCAGAATAAATTACAAATGTAATTACAATAAACTACAAAACAAACGAAAGAAGAAAAAGGTGATAATAAAGGTGTGGAATGTCATTTTGCTCATCTTTCATTTATAAGCACCATTTGTAATGCCCCTTCCTTGGAAACCTATAACCAGAGTTCAAATATACTTTCTCCTTTTTTATCTTCCCCAATACTTCCAGAAAATAAAGCTGTTGTGGCCATTTACTTAGTGTGTGTGTGTGTGTGTGTGTGTGTGTGTGTGAGAGAGAGAGAGAATGAGAGAGAGAGAGGGAGACACTCAGAGACATACAGAGATGAAACAGAAAGCACCAAAGCTGGAGAGGTAATTACCAAACTGAGTAAGTCTCATCAAGTTAAGAACTTCATGAGGCAGGGTCTTTTCAGTGATCAATTGAATGAAGTGGGTGGTCTATAAAGTGAGCACCAGATTGGGCAATAAATTTGTTTAAGTTTCCCTTGATGATTCAGGGTGCTTTGTTAAACAGAGGAGAAAACTTAGTCTTTAACTAACCGTCTTACATCCTGGTACTGAATTCCCAATTCCACTCTTTGGTTACAAGTCCAGAAATGTTAACTGACTATGTCTGGCTAGCCCATTGATTGATCTTTAAAACCGGTAACACTACATGTTTATGTGCAAAGAGAGAAGAAGACTGAAAGAATATATGTGAATGTTAACCACAGTTATATCTGGGTAGTGACACTCTGAATGATGTGTTTCCTTTTATATGCTTCTTTTAGGTTTCCAAGTTTTTTTTGCATTGAGCACATACTCTTTTGTATGAAGAAAAATAAAACAAAAATCAAAACGACAAACCTAGACCCAGAAAAACTGCAGCTCCCACCTACACTTCTCGGCCTGTTTATTCTCTTACTCAGATAAAGAGGATGCTTTTCCCTCTGAGTCATTCTTCTCCTTCCTCTTTGTTTCCATGTTGTATTCTTTCACCCCCCCTACACTTCTCCCTGTGTTCTCTTCACAGCCTTCATTTCTGACGAGAAGGAGATGGGCTGCTCTTCCTAATCCTGTTTCCTCTCCTAACCAACTGCACAGAGAAAGCCCCGGAGCACGACTCCCTCGCAACTGTAGCCCCACTGGAGATGATGGATAATTACATCAGCCTGGCTGGGAGCGTGACACCTGCTATACACAGGCGGCCATGTGTGCGTCCGGGTTCAGGGTTTCAGCATGGATGAGGCTGCTTCTTTGCATGGTTAGACTCTAAAGAAATGGAGTCAAGGCCAGAACACACGGATTCATTTTAGTGTCCGTGGCTGGAGGGAGACACGACAACGGCCAAACAGTATGTGTCTGCGGCCAAAGCCCATTTTGATTTGCTGCATTCAAGAAAAGATCCATTTCACTATAAGGCTGGTACTCTTGGCCTGGAGGCAGTTTCTAAAAGAGGTGGTGGAGGGGAGGGTCATTCAAAGGTCATCCACCAACTATGGCTGACTGTGCGGGAAAAGCCAAGTTCCTTTATCCTGGGAATGGCTGCAAGTCTCCCAAGGGTCCGTATTTCCTACTGCAGACACTGGGGAAAGCGGCAAAACGTAGAAGCCAAGTGATTTTAATGGTCTGCAGGGCAACGCCATTATTTCTACCCCTGGCTCCCACACGCGTTCATCTGCTAGCCTCACTGCTTTCAGAAGCGATGATTACTAATGAGGATGCATTTGATGATCAAATTAATTACGGGCAGAGCAGGAGCTCTAATGGTGAGCTGAAGCCTCCCAGAATTAAACTTTATTAGGGCTTCTCTTTCTCGTCCCAGAAGTGAAGAGATTTCTTTTCACAGTTCAAATTTAATAAATAAAAGCCACGTGTGTGTTACTTTCTTCTTGCTAGCTCTTACTCTGCTAATGTAAAAACCACATGAAGGGCTGTGACATAGTCAGAAAAGAGGCAATGGGTTTTTTGCCAAAAATATTTCTCGCAAGCAAGGAGCGCTGGAAGGGCAGAGCTTCCCCGTGTCCTGCTCCCCTGGTCACCGTGGCCCTGAAGCCCCACTTCTCTACCTGGTCCACCGTGGGGAGTTACGGGGTGACAGAGAGAACGCAGGGGCCGTGGTCAGCCAGGCCTGGGCTGGAAATCTGACTCTGCCGCGTCCACGCTGGACCCCGGGCAAGTCACTCGTCACCTCCGGGTCTCGAGTTCTACCTGAGAAGCTGGGATAAGCGCATACTCCTGAGATGTGAGTGCGGAGTGGAGAAATGAAGGAGTTTTTGAGAGTAAACTGGGGCGAGCAGGTCCTCCGGCTGTAAGGGGCGGAGGAGCAACAGCGCTGGCCACCCCAGGACCAGGAACCTCAGCTCTGGATTTGTCCAGACTTACCCTGCAAGTCCTGAGTCTTCTCTTAAACCTCTATGTGTCTTCACATTGGCCCCAGGAAAGTGGCGATTGCAGTTTGCATTTGCAGAACAGCTTTTCCAAATGCGTTCACATACATGACCTCATCTTATGGCCACAAACGCTGACCGAGGCTGGCAGGGTCCATTCTCCAGATGCAGAACCTGAGGTTCAGATAAGCTGATTTGTACAAAGTTGTGCAGAAGACGGCCAAGCTGGAAACCCTCTCCCTCCTACTGCTCTGGTGTTTTCATTTTCTTGGGCAGAAGCTCGGTGCCGCTCACGTCCACGAAGGCAGAGTATCTCCTTCCTTATCCGAAGGTCTCTGTCCAGTGAAAATGGCAAGATGCCCATAGTCCTCCCTTGTTTGAAACTGCTAAAAACTCAGGGCGGTTTCCTCTCCATGAGCTTCACTTTTAGTCCTTTGTGTCTTGTCCGGAGTCAAATGGGAATGTGCCTTAGTAACTCCTAAGCCCCTAAGCAGATGTCAGGTGCGATCATTTCAAACGGGTTGGGCTTTGCAATGTGAAGCCCTGAGCCAAGAACCGGAGCACTGGTTACTATTTCTCGTTCCAAATGTCCCCAACCATCCCTTCAAGAGTCTCACACTGCAGTGGGTACAGACATTCTGAGAAGTGTCAGGGAGTGTGATCTGCAAATGTTAGAAAATGCACATGCTGCCACCAAGACAGCTGACATTTAGCAGCCAAAGGGAAGGGGCACTGAATTATAAATGAGGATTATCATCACCATCACGCAGGCTGCTATGACAATGCATCATCCCAAGGTACTGGTTGAAGAACGGGTAGAAAATGAAATGACAAACTCTGGGGTTGTTAAGGAAGCACAACCACGGTAGACCCCAAATTAAGCAGCATTGTGAACCTTGATATCCTGCCCTGGAACCTATGTAAAGCCACATCTGAGAGACGTACATGTTTTTATGATTGTTCTGATTCTAGCAAAATATCAAAGACTTTTAACATGAATGTGGAAAATGCCTTGTGAGTTGTTTTCTATTCAGAAAGAAAGAAACTTCATCTGGGTAAGTTGAAATAGAATAAAATAAACATGGATTATGTCTCTGCAGCCACAGCTCGTAAAAATTCCAGATATGTGTGTGAATATGTCTTTGTGTATACACATATTTTTTGAACTTTTTTTTAAAATAAATTTATTTATTTATTTATTTTTGGCTGAGTTGGGTCTTCGCTGCTGCACGCAGGCTTTCTCTAATTGTGGAGAGCGGGGGCTACTCTTCATTGCGGTGCACGGGCTTCTCATTGAGATGGCTTCTTTTGCTGTGGAGCACGGGCTCTAGGCGTTCGGGCTTCAGTAGTTGTGGCACGTGGGCTCAGTAATTGTGGCTCACGGGCTCTAGAGCGCAGGCTCACTAGTTGTGGCGCACGGGCTTAGTTGCTCCGCGGCATGTGGGATCTTCCCAGACCAGGGCTCAAACCCATGTCCCCTGCATTGGCAGGTGGGTTCTTAACCACTGCGCCACCAGGGAAGCGCTTTTGAACTTTTTAACACTAAAGGTTTTACTACTTGCCCGTGAAAGTCTAAAAGAGAGACCCTTTCTCTGCACTGTAATAAGGCAATTTTCTTGCCCTGTCCAGTGATACTGAATTCTTTTCTGCACTGATGTATAATATTTTCATACAGTAAAGATGTTAAGGTTGTTACATACGTTTTCCTGCATGTAAACAACCAGATCGTCATGCATGTGCTACTTCTCAACTGAGCAATTTTGAGGTTCATGAGCCCTACTTAGGAGGAAGATCCTTCTAATATACTGCAACTTAAATTCCAAACTAATCAGTCTTTTGTTTTCCACATCCTGCATCGAGTTCACTGATTTAAATATTTCACAAAAGCTCTTAAAAGTTATCACTATAAAAACATTGAATTCTTTCTTTTAGAGAAATTTCTCCTCTTCTATGTTTACATTTGTGTTGCTATGTTTTTAGCTCTAGAGGAAGAGCTGTCTTCCCACTGCCTCTTCCATGTCTCCTCCCATCCTTCTCTTCCCTCCATCTCCAACAGCTTCTAATCTTCTGTACCGTTTGCAGGTCCATTGAAGCCTAGGCTTGCCTCCCTCCATACTAGCTGTTCCCCACTTCTCTGCCTCCTCCTCTCTTCAAGGGCAAAACCCAATACAGACTGGAGAAGAAGTCGCCCAGTTAAGCACTATTTGTATTTTCATTCATGAGGATAAGTCCCAGTGTCATATTTTTATTTATTTATTTATTTAATTTATTTTTGGCTGCGTTGGGTCTTCATGGCTGCGCACGAGTTTTCTCTAGTTGTGGTGAGTGGGGGCTACTCTTCGTTGCGGTGCACGGGCTTCTCATTGCAGTGGCTTCTCTTGTTGCGGAGCACGGGCTCTAGGTGCGTGGGCTTCAGTAGCTGTGGCACGTGGGCTCAGTACTTGTGGCTCATGGGCTCTAGAGCGCAGGCTCACTAGTTGTGGCGCACGGGCATAGTTGCTCTGCGGCACGTGGGATCTTCCCGGACCAGGGCTCAAACCCGTGTCCCCTGCATTGGCGGGCGGATTCTTAACCACTGCGCCACCAGGGAAGCCCCGTGTCATGCTTTTAAAGAACCCACTTAAAAATCCAACTTCTCTCTTGTTATTACATATTGCAGCCTCTTCCTGTCACCTTTTTCAGACTATTTATCTTCCTTTTCTCCTCCCTTAAACCCCTCTAATTTGCGGATCTGCCTCCTCAGTCTGAAGCGTCTATTATCCAAAATATGCTGCCTTAAGTTCCTATGTTCCTGCCTCTTAGACATTCAGAAAATGTGCTCACTGTTCTTCCCTTCCCTTGTTTCTGGCAAGCCAGAATAACATGTAATATTCTTCCCCCAACACCTCCCTGGGCACCATGCTAACCAAGGATTCATTCAACAACTGGATTAAGCTAAAAGCCCCTGAAACAGGTTCTTGTTCAAAATGTCAGACCTGGTCCATGTGTGTTTGCTTTTGCTTTTTCCTTCCTCCACAGGCAATTAAAATGTCTGTCAGTGATTAAACTTAAAAGAGCAGAGCGAATGGGAAGGGAATTCCATGGAGTTCTTAGTGGAGGACAGACTCTGGCCTTTGTGGAATTCCCAAATCTCCTCAAAATGAAGCCTGCCAATCAGTGAACCACCGGGCAGGAGAAGGACTCAGCTGTGGAGGTGACCTGCACTCAGCCATCAGTAAGCCACACGGAGTCCTAGAAAAGTGACCCCAGCCCTTCATCCCCGATACAAACAGGCTACCATGCATTACCTCCTGTGAGAAGGAACCTGGAGCATGAAAGAGACGGACGGACACACAGAAACCAAACCACCAGTCCTGGAATAAATAGAAATGATTGAGGAACAATAAGAATTAAAAACATTCTAATTAGTATTCTCAAAAAGATTTGAGAAGATACCGCAACCAAAAAATAAGACTGTGTGGAAAGATAGTAAACAAAGAACAGAAATAACATTTGCAAATAAAATAACATGATTATCAAATAGAAACTTCAGTGGGAAGGATAAAAGATAAAAGCTTAAACAGATACTATGAGAAAAAGGACAATGGGCACAGAGCATCAGCCTCATAGTCCCTTATATGACTGCTGGGCATTTCAGAAAGAAAATGAAACCAGAAATGACAAGTGAACAGTTATCAAGAGAACAGAGACCCCGTTGCATTTATCCGTGTTATCTGTCTGCAGCACCTCGCCCAAGTTCTTTGTAGCACTACCTGTGAAGGCCACGGGGAACAGTGGCTGCTGGCCTTTCTAGGATTTTCAAAATGTTTAAGGGACATGCTTCTTTTCAGAAATTAAAAAGAATTATCTAAAGTTGTCTGGGGTAAGTTCATTTTACCTGTCTTCCCCTAAAGTTTTCTGATGATCAAAACCACCACCACCCCCAGCAGAGGCACCACCCCCAGCACAGCCATCATCATCGCAGTCTTTGATATGACTCCTGCTGCCATAATAATGATCCTGGGGGCTTCCCTGGTGGCGCAGTGGGTGAGAATCTGCCTGCCAATGCAGGGGACACGGGTTCGAGCCCTGGTCTGGGAAGATCCCACGTGCCGCGGAGCAACTAGGCCCATGAGCCACAATTACTGAGCCTGCGCGTCTGGAGCCTGTGCCCCGCAACAAGAGAGGCCGCGATAGTGAGAGGCCCACGCACCGCGATGAGGAGTGGCCCCCGCTTGCCGCAACTAGAGAAAGCCCTCGCACAGAAACGAAGACCCAACACAGCCAAAAACAAATAAATAAATAAATAAAATTATTAAAAAAATAATAATAATAATGATCCTGACTTTGACATGTACACGTGAGACTTCATTACATATGAAATCAGGAGGGGAATCGAACACAAACTTTTCACTATCTCTAAAAATGTACTTACTAAGCAACCGAATCGTTTAAAGAGATTTCACAAGAGATGCTTAACTTCCCTTAAGTGGTCAGATGCACTCACTGATGTTCTCGTTTCAACACACTTTCATTTATTTCTTAATATACATCCCAAAGACCAATCCTTGACCAACTTTTGGCAAAACTAGCTGGGGTTACTCTTGTATTTTAAGAGAGTAACATTATTGTATTTCTCTGTCCTCTTCTATAAAATTAGTCTAGATTAGCTTCTGTAATACATATACAGAGAATCCCACATCTACCCCTCTTTGAGCATAAGGGAAAAAAACCAATTACTTAATTTCTAAAATGGTGTTGATCGTAATAGTCCTCTTTCCCTCAATTTCTTTCCCTGGTCTCCCTTGCTGGAAATTGTCAAGGCAGCTGACTAGCCCTGGTCTTTAATAATGGCAAGCCAAGAGTGTTAGAGAGTTCTACGTGGGCTAATGGTTTACTGGCCTAAGACAGCTGGTCTGCAGATGACATTTGCTAACAGCGTTAAAGAGCATCAGCTGGAAGCATGTATGAGGGACCCTTCTGCCATAATCATCATTAGTCACTCGCAGTTTTATGACCAGCAGCTTAAAATGGTATCCTCTTACCATCTAAATATTTGCCAGTCCTATCAATATGATTTACACACGGCTTCAAAAAGAATTCTGGGGCTTCCCTGGTGGTGCAGTGGTTGAGAATCTGCCTGCTAATGTAGGGGACACGGGTTCGAGCCCTGGTCTGGGAAGATCCGATCCCACATGCTGCGGAGCAACTAGGCCCGTGAGCCACAACTACTGAGCCTGCGCGTCTGGAGCCTGTGCTCCGCAAGAAGAGAGGCCGCGATAGTGAGAGGCCCGCGCACCGCGATGAGGAGTGGCCCCTGCTTGCCGCAGCTAGAGGAAGCCCTCGCACAGAAACGAAGACCCAACACAGCCAAATAAATAAATAAATAAATAAATAAATAATAATTAAAGGTGCTAATAATTTAAAAAAAAAAAGAAAAGAATTCTGATTTTTAAGTTGGTTATTTAGAAATATGACATACTGACTTGTCCTCGTGAATAAAAATACAGATCCTGTTTAAATTCAGGTATGGTTAAAACCATAACGAGATACTAATATACACGTATTATAGTGGCTAAAAAAACAGAGTAAAACAGAACCAACTGGCCATTCCAAGTGCTGGCTGATAAGGACACAGAACAATTGGAATTCTCACGTAAACCCTCGGGAAAGCACAATGGGACAGACACTTTGGAAAACAGTTTAGCAGTTTCTTAAAATGTCAAACACACTTACCATATGACCCAGCAATCCTACTCCTAGGAATTTACCCAAGTGAGATGAAAAATTATGTCCAAACAAAGAGCCTGTAAGTGAATGTTTATAGCAGATTTATTCATATTGGCCTCAAACAGGAAACCACCCAAATGTCCATTAACTGGTGACTAGATAAACAAAGCATGGCCCTTCCTGACCATGGAATGCCATTCAGCATAAAAAGAACGAACAACAGACACATACAGCAACACAGATGAATCCCAAATTCGTTATGCTGAGTGACAGAAGCCAGACTCAAGAGGTTGTATACAGTACGATTCCACTCATATGACTTTCCTGAAAAGGCAGAACCATGAAGGTAGAAAACAAATCAGTGGTTGCTGGGAGTGGGGTGGACTAAAAAGGGGCATAAGGGACTTTTGGGGGACGGTGATGGAATTATTTTATATATTGATTGTGGTAGCGATGGTTACATGAGTGTATGAATTAGTCAAAACTCATAGAACCCTCAAAAGAGTATTTTTACTGTGTGTAAATTTTACCTCGATCGACCTAAGAAAATAATTCAGTGTGGTAACCTGAAGGTAAATAAGAATTTCAAATATGGGTATGCTTTTCTTGGATACCTAAAGATATAAATGAAAGCCCACGACCTTACTCTCCCTGTGGCAGAGACAGGTTAACTTTGTTGCCAGCTTCAGATCAGGTTAAGGCTACCATGTTACCATGGATACAAGCTATTATTTCCTTTTGTGTGAAACCTCTAATATTAAACTGTGACTCACATGCAAGGCAAGGGGAGACTAAGAAACAACCAGACAAAGTCACCTGAGGCTTTTTCATTTTTCAGAACCCTGCCCTTAATGTTTCCTCCATGAACTCATGAGAAACCACGTGAAGTCAGTGAACATATCCTTCAGGGATGAAAAGAAGAAAGGTTAGAAACTTTTTGGCTAAACTTGAAGGCAATTCTAAAAATTTTATGCTAGTCTTAAGGCTGTTAAGACTGTTTATATTCTTCTGTTTGTTGCAGAAATAATTTCCCCTATATGGATTGCTGAAACAATGACATACGAGAGACCAGCCCTCTCCTCTATCTGTTGACTTGCCTGGGAGACGATGCTTTTCTGATTTATAAAGTGGACAGAGGGCAGATTGAGGGTGGGTTTTAAAGTCAGGAGAATTCTTTGCAGTGGGGCTCAAACTGGCAAGTTGTTGGGATTCACTCAAAGCGGGTAAGGTAGAAAGATGACTCTTAAATAAGCACATATATTTAAAAACTATATTAAAGATGTGTTGCCACAGTGATCACCATGCATCCACCTAACGACTAGTGAAAATGAAAATCATAACTGCTGCCTTTGAGCTAGTGCTTTCCGCGTGCTAAGGAGGTGCTACGCGGACCCCTAGGGCATCACCTCTCCCCACACCCTGCCCTGCTCTTTATGATCCAAGAATCCCAAACAACCCAGAGCTCCCCAGAGGCACCAGGCGAGTTCTTGCCTCTGTGCCTTTGTCCATTCGTTCCTCCATTCAACAAACATATTTTGACTATCTACTCGTGTCTGCTGTTGATTGAATTGTGTCCCTCCAAATTTATATGGTGATGTTCTAAAGCCTGTACTTCAGAATGCAAGCTTATTTGGAAACAGGGTCACGGCAGATGTCATTAGTTAAGATGAGGTCATACTGGAATAGTGTGGGCCCCTCAATCCTATACAAATTGTGACCTTATAAAAAGGGGAAATTGGGACACAGGCACACACGCGGGGAGAAGGCGACCTGAAGATGAAGGCAGAAAGCAGGGTGATGCGTCTACAAGCCAAGCAAGGACAAAGCTTGCCAGCAAACCTGAGGAAGAAAGGGGAGAGTCTGGAGCAGACTCTCCCTCGCTGCCCAGAGAGGGACCAACCCTACCAGCACCCTGCTCTTGCACTTCTAGGTCCAGAACTGTGAGACAATAACTTTCTGTGGTTTAACCCAAACCAGAACAACCAAAACAAACCCCCAAACAAGATTCCCCCCAAAACAAAACAAACACAGTAAAGTACATTTCCTACGGACAAGGAGATTCTGCAAATGTGTGGGAAGCCTCGAGAACGGAACTGCTCCTTTAAGGGGCTGGAGCTCAGTGGGGACGCACAGCGGGGCTCCGGTGTGGACCGGCGCGGGGCGCTGACACCCCTGCATGCTTCTTCCTGATTGGCTAGCTCACCCTCACCTCCTGACTTCTTTCAGATTTGAATCTTCAACCAGCTTAAAGGTTTTTTTTTGTTTTTTTTTTAACATCTTTATTGGAGTATAATTGCTTTAAGACGGTGTGTTAGTTTCTGCTGTATCACAAAGTGAATCAGCTATATGTATACATATACCCTCATATCCCCTCCCTCTTCCGTCTCCCTCCCACCCTCCCTATCCCACCCCTCTAGGTGGTCACAAAGCACCGAGCTGATCTCCCTGTGCTATGCGGCTGCTTCCCACTAGCTGTCTATTTTACATTTGGTAGTATAAAGACGAAGACATTGAGAATGGACTTGAGGACACGGGGAGGGGGAAGGTCAGCTGGGACGAAGTGAGAGAGTGGCATGGACTTATATATATACAGCTTAAAGGTTTTTATCAACTTTTCATGCAACCAGAGTAATCTTTTTGGAGGAAAAGAGGGCCCAAGGCATGAGGTATGAGAGACGGCCAGACGCTCCTCGTCCTGGCAAGGGCGCCACTCACCCCCAACGTGCGGACAGATGGACAAGCCCCGGGAGCTCCCCGCGGCAGCTGTTAACACCGATTTCCAAGTGCGGGGGCCTGAGCCCCGCCTGTAATGACATTTTCCTGGCTGGTTCTGACCTCTGAATCTCGCTGATTTGTCTAACACACACTGTGAACATCAGCGAGTTAGGACTCAAAGCCAAGACGCCAAAATTGCTTTTAAATGGCAGGAGATGTTGAAGACAGAATTTCTGTGACTTGGTCATTAACTTGTTTATATCCCGATCCACGCTTTTTTACATCCCTTCCTCTCAATTACTTTTTCCCTGCTTGGCGGAGGTTTCAGCAGCAGTTACCTCTAATCATTAAGACACTTTTGTAGGCAATTCAGTCTCCTGCTCTTAGAGAGCAGCCAATATTGGTGGGGGAATTTGAAAAAAATATCCTACTCACTATATAATTGCCCATCGTCTTGCTTATATTTTCCTTGTTTATAGAAAACAATCTTTCTTGTTCCAGAAAAGAGTGGTTAGATTTATATATTCAGAGGAGTAATACAAATAACCATGTGTGATGATAATTTAGGCTATATTATTCTAAGATAACTCACACACCTTAAGGGTATCACATATCAATCAATGTTTTCAGATATAAATCCAGCTATGACTCTTTGATTCTACCCTCTGCTGCCAGTGCCCAGTTTTTTCCCCACCCCCTCAAGCCCTCATTTCCCACGCCCACGTTCCTTCCGCTTCCTCCAAAGCCCACAGCTTCTATCTCTTTCTTACATGAGCTGGAAAGACCCAGCTTTAACTTGAGTGTGCCAGGATGAAGCCTGTCGATCTTGAACAAAAGCAGAGATGCTGGCCTGTTTCTGAAGTTTGCCTATCACCCCAAATTCTAGTGCTTCATCCATCCCATCAACAAATATTTCTGAAATACAGAGTGTGTTCAGAGAACCGGTCTACATCCTAAGTATCATCCAAGAGAAATGGAAATGATACAGTTCACGTATTCATCGATCTCAAAAACAAACTCGCCACGCTTTTGTAGAAATCAGTGTGCCTGCTTTTAAGTTGAGAAGTTCTAAGATTACAGAACACTGGTGTCACAACTGGCAAGGCTTTTCTGACCTTTTGCCATGAGGCTAAATTTTATGTATGGAGCTTTCAAAGTCCTAGATTCTCTTCCTTGGCTTCCCACTTCGAGGGTGTAGTGCTTCAACCTATTTCTTTAGCGTGGCTTCTCCCCTGACCTTCCCCTTCCACGGTCATCAGCACTTTCCTGACCTAGCCACTTCCTGCTGTTCTTTTTTCTCCTCCACCTTTCCCAGCAAACAGCCGCCACTGCATACGCACGTCCCTTTCTCTCGAGAACAGAGACACCAGTGCGGGCGCAGGTACCTGTTGCATGCCTTGCATGGTCTGCTGCAGGAACTGCACCTGCTGGTCCTTGGTCAGGTTTTCTTCCGTTCGAAACAGCTGCTCTTTCTCCTGCTTCAGCAGCTCCACTTCGTTCCTGTAGGCGTCCAGCTGCCACCGGAGGCTGTCGTTCTCTTCTTTAAGCGCGTAGGCCTGGGCGGCCAGGGCTGAGGGGCAAACAGAATGAGTTCAAGTGAGTGACCTTCTCGCTTAGATGGACAGCCTTCAGTGCGAAGGGGATTCTAAACCGGATTCTTAACGTTTGTACCAAACCCAAATGAGCTACCCTGGGCTGCTTTATTTTGCAGCTGGTGAGCATTGCTTCTTTGGGAATTTTTCGCTATTCTATTTGTCCTGTCTTATGTATGATTGTGGGCACAGGATTGACTCCTTCCAGATTCTTGTCTCCTGACCTCTTCCCCGATCCTAGGCTCCCTCTCAGAAACTGATCCGTGTTGCTAGGTCATGACAGTGCTCAGAATTCCAGGCAATGGTCGTATCTACCTCGTGGCTGTCCTTTCCCTTCCGGCAGGATGGCTTAGCTCCTTGGAGGGCCACTTTCTTTCAAATTATCAGCGGCCCCCCCCCAATGGAGGCACGCAGCCGCAGCTGCCCAGGGGAGCTGGGGATTGACCCCCACACACACTGTTCCTTCCTGCTCTACTGCCAGGTCAGACTGACTGCATGAGTCAGTTAGTTAGTTAGTTCCCTCTGACTCCTATCAGAATGCTGACCTGGTTCCATCTGTTTCACCAACAGATTCCTACCCTAATACTCCTTCCTGAAACCTGAAATTCTCTATGTGCAGATTCAGAGCTCACTCACATCTCCACCTGACTGACAAACCGAGACACTTAATTCAGGGTCTGACGCATCTCGAGGCTCCAAAAACAACTGAAATGGAAGAAAACAGAGTGAATGGTTCAAAACAAAATTGAGGATGGCGACTCCCTTCCCTAGTTTCCAGCTTACTGTTTGGTGGTCTCTGCAATAATCACAATAGCTTTCTAAGCACTCTCTACATAATAGACGCTGGACCATGAACTAACTCACTTCATCCCCCCAACAAGCCTCTGATGTGGGTACTGCTCATAGCCAGCCCCTCTTTACAGATGAGAAAAATGAGGCTCCGGGAAGTTAGAGAACTTGTCTGATCCCACAAAGAGAGTAGCGTCAACAGCCTTCAAACCCAGATTGGGCTCCAGAGTCCCTGCTCCCTGTCACTGGGGTATTCTGCCAGCCAGGTGAGTTTAGTTTTTACCAGACTGTTTGAAAAGAACTCCAAATGCTCCCCCTCTACTTTCTCACCAGTTTCCCATACTTTCTTCCCCCCTCCTTCAGAAAATCCGTTCTCTACTTTTGTAAGCAAGAGAAAAGTGAAGGTATTTTAAAAGCTTGTTATCAGAAGCTTCTTTAAAGAAGTAACTTCTGGTTGGTAAGGGCATGGCATGGAGTCTCTGTCCAGGATCATTTCCGCACCCCACACCATGCCCAATCCCGATCCCAGAGCCAACTCGAGGTCAGCCTCTCAGATGTTCCACCCACACATTACCGTGCAATGGTGACAGATCTGTATGGAGGTGCTCTGAAACCCCAGTGAGTTCTCTCCTTAAATATCAACCATCAAATTACGTTAATAGGAGTTTTATAGTTGAGTGTTTTATGGTATTCTACTTTGCAAAATGATTATGTGCAGTACACACTGAAATACTAATCAAATAGAACATGCAATTAACCAGAAAATTCCCTACCTCAAACCATCAGGGATCAATTAGTCGACAAGCAGTTACTGCATATGTACTCCATGCCCGAGCCTGTCTGGGCATCTTGGATCACAAGACAAGGAGACAGAGTATGTCTCTTCTCTCAAGGAGCTTGAAATATAATAGAAACCAACACGTTTGAAAGGAACACACTCAAAGCAAGAGAGAAGAGCCTGATGCCTGGCATATAGTAGGCACTCAATAAACGTTGGTTGGATAAATAAACGAGTGACTAATTTAGTGTCAAGGTTTATGGCAAGAGAATCCATCCTACAGGAATTCACAGAGAAGAGAAAGGAAAAGGCAGACTGGATTAATAAAAGAGGGCTTTGAAGGGTGAAAGCCCAAGAACTGGGGAAGGGCACCTCACTCAGCAGCAAGAGCTGAAGCAAAGCCCAGAGATGAGAACTGAAGATAGAATATCTGGGGCAGGAAGCAGAGAAGCTTGACCAAAAGGCAAGAGTCTGTCTGGAAGCAGTGAGAGAAAGGTGAGCCACGCCGGGTGACGAGAGAGGCTGGAGGTTCAGAAGTCAGGCTGGAGAGGTGGGATCAAATGGGGAGGCCAACTGAGAACCACTGAAGGTGCCCAGGCGGCAGAAGGACATGATGAAATCGGTGATTTAGGAAGACTGGTTTGGCAATGGTGCATGGAATGAACTGAAGGCTGAAGAGGGTGAATAAAGGAAATTTTATTTGGTGTATATGTGTGTGCAAAACCCAGGAACTGCCAATTTTACAGTTTTCAGGGACTGACATAAAAGCGGAAATGACCCAGGGTATACCCAGGAGTATGAGCTAGTGCTTTTTCAACACTGCGCAGCCCAACTTCAGATCTTGTCCACACCCTGAGGTACCACCTCCCGACAACTCCGTTTACCAACCCCTAAGGAAATGGTTATGAGGCATCATTTAAGAGAGGGATGTTGTAATAGGGCAAAATTACAGAAAATGCAAATGATGGAAAAAGTGTTGGCGCTACAGAAGCACATTACTACATTTCGTAGCATTCAAAGACACTTAAGTCATTTCCTTAGGAAGCTCTATCTGGCCCTTTCTCAATTCAGAGTGGCATTTTTATTATCATAACTGATAGCAGGTGTTTGTGAAGAAATCGATTAGTATGCGGGGATGGAAATCACATTTTCCAAACGAATTGCATAGTCTGCAAGATATGCTGAAATCTGTGTAGCAAAATGCAAGCAGCTATAAAGCATGTGCCAGCAACATTATTTCAATAAATTGTCTGAACATAAATACATATAGGGAAGTGTACCATCCATTATTTTAGGGCTTCTCTTATAAGCCTGTGGAATGGCACTGCTGACATTTCTTATTCTTGGCTTAAGCCAAGTGACCACTGTTCCTACCAAGTAGGATGCAGTGTCATTTGCATTTCTGGAATACGAATGTGATATCATCATATGAAAAAAGATTTTAAAAAACCCAGCAGCTGTAACTCCATCCCCTCCCATCCCCCCCCAAATCAATACCATAGCCAATCCCATCAACGTTTTTATAATTGGGGCATATAACTGATTTTCATTCCTTATTAAATAATTTCAAGCTTGATATTTGCAAAGAAAATGTTGGTTACTCATGTGGCAGCAAAGTGGTTTTCTTCTAAAGGGTGAGAAATTATATATTGACTCCACTTAACTTCTGGTCACCTGTTTGTAAACATTATTCAGCATGATGCTGCACGGATCCCCCCCTCAGATGAAGCTTCCTGGAAGAAGCTAGATTATGTTTCTTGGACCAGAGCTCTAAAGGAAACAAAATCCTAATAATTTCTAACTTAACATCATTTCTCAGTGTATTCAAAATTCAGAAACTTGAAAGGACCACCCTTTCATTTCTCTCTTTCTCTCTTTTTCTCTTTCATTCTTTCTAGGACACTGTATTAAAGTAAACAGTTTTGAACAATGTATAATCAAGCTTCTGCGAAAAAACTGACCCCTGAGAGACGGCACAACCAATCCACTATTCAAATAAGCAGAAGGATTAAAAATAAACAACAGTATGCATCTTTTTATAGGAATCCCTGCAGACTGCACTGTGTTCCAATAAATAGAATATTTAGCTAACATGTGGATTACCAATTTTCAATACAATTTAAAAAAAAGAATACAGTGAGATACTTTAGATGTAAACTATTCTGAACATAATTGAATTTTCCTTTGGTGATTTTAAAGGCACTGCTGAATCCAGGGATGGCTCTGAATTATCATTCATTCATTCACCAATCAGCTATTTACAGTGAAGCCATGTGAGGAGAGCTGTGGCCTCCACGAGGGGAAGGCCAGTGTAGGCATCAGTTTATACTTGCTCAGGACCTTAGAAAAATTCTGTTACAGGGATTTTCTGATTGGATCAAAACCGAAATAACGACGTTGGAAAAACTCTGCTAAACAAGATTAAATTCCATTTCAAAACTTAGCACTAGACTACTAAAATTACCAAAGTGTATATAAGTTGATCCAAAGATTAAATTGCACTGCTGAAGAAGAGGCTTAAAGGCATTACAGCATCTTGCTGCACCCTTGACTAGATCCTATATAAACCACTAGTCTTTGTATTAATTATGGTCAGAGTGACCTCCTCTGTCTCCTCCATTACTTACTGTGTTTCCATGGGAACAGATAATGGCATGCTTACCTTCTTTAAGTAAATACTCTGGTGAAAGCCTTGAAATCTCTCTCTTAGCAGCCTAAGCCAGCCTCAGAAAAATAATTAGCCCTATATGAAAATATGTAAGTTATTTTGGGTTATGTCCCTGTAAGCTGACAGTATGTTAATATCTCTTTCATGCTCAGGCAAGATGCAACTAAATAATCAAACACTTTAACATATTGTTTCTAACAATATCTGGATTTCTCAAAAACTGTCTTGGTGTCGTTGGGGGACTCTGTGTTTAACGTCCCCCCCCTCCCCTTTGCCAGATGTCCTCCTGAAATGCTGGGAGGACGCTGCCCAGCTGTGCATTTCCTCCCCACGCGCAAAGAATGTCTTTTTCAAGGTTTTCATCGGCTGCTGCCCAGAAAGGCACTTGTGATGAAAGGTCCAGAACCCAGGATGACTGGATGGGTCTGAGACCTGGAAGATACGGCCACCATATCAGCTCGCCTTCCAGCCCCCATGGCCTGGGCGCTTAGGGACCGTCCCCAGGCTCCAGCTGCCTTCCTGCATTCCGCTCCTCCTCCTGCAGGGTGCCTGGGGTGGGGGGTCCAGTGGCTCTGCTGCGGCACAGACAGCACACTGTGTCATGCTTTTCTCTGCTTAGTGAAGCTTGCTCCTGAGAGGTGACTGGCCCAGGGGCTGCCATCTGACTGGTCCTCACCGATGCAGCGTTGAGGGGGGTGTGAGGTGTACCTTCTGTTCAATCCCTCATCATCTTCCTGCTGCCGGAACAGGCCTGGGTCTCTGAGTCATCACGTGGAGGAAAGGTGCCCACAGACCAAGAATATCTGCTTTGGACTCTACTGTGCCCAAGAAATAAACTTTTTTTCTTTGGTAAAGACACTTGAAGATTTGGAACTTATTTGTAAAACAGCTGGCATTACTCTAACCCAGAGTTTCCCAAATATTGGCTTGAATCAGAAATTCCTGGTGGGTGTGTTAAACACGTATTTCTGGGCCCCTTCCCCAGAGCTTCCAATGGGGTATGTCCGGGACGCAGCCTAAGAATCTGCATTCCTCCAAGCTCCGAGTGGTGCTGATGCTGCCGGGGCCGAGACCACACTTGGAGAGCGGCAGCTCAGGCCACGGCCGCTTCTATCGCCCGGCTTCTGAACTGGAGCTGCAATTGGCTTGTTTGGACAAATACGTCTGACAGCACCACAGGCTCAGCCTGGCATTCTGGTTCCATTCCCCGACCTTCTGAATGAGCCTCAGCCCCATGCGCTGCACCTGTGAAGGCAGTCCTGCCCCAGCCCTATCTCCATGCCCCAGCCACCTCCTTATGGAGGGAGGGGGAAACCTGGGCAAAAGGTACAGTCACGGGCTTCCCTGGTGGCATAGTGGTTGAGAATCTGCCTGCTAATGCAGGGGACACGGGTTCGAGCCCTGGTCTGGGAAGATCCCACATGCCGCGGAGCAACTAGGCCCGTGAGCCACAACTACTGAGCCTGCGTGTCTGGAGCCTGTGCTCCGCAACAAGAGAGGCCACGATAGTGAGAGGCCCACGCACCGTGATGAAGAGTGGCCCCCGCTTGCCACAACTAGAGAAAGCCCTCGCACAGAAACAAAGACCCAACACAGCCAAAAAAAAAAAAAAAGTACAGTCACTACTGTTTTCCTTCCCCCATTTTCCCCCAATAACAGTAGCAGTAGCAGCAGGAGTAGCCGTAGTCATAGGAATAGTAACAGTGGTAGTAATAGCTAATAATTTTATGTGCCAGGCAACGTTTGCACAATCTCCTTTCGCCTTCCCAAAAACATGATAAATACAACTATTATTTTTATTTTCCAAGTGATGGGACTGAGTTTGAGAGATGTGGAGGTTTGCACAGCTGGCTGGAGGTGCAGGGTTTATCCTCCACAAGGGGGATTCCAGAATCTACACTCCCTGACGTGATGGCACCGGGGTGGCCCCTTGCAGGTAAGCACTGCAGCTCGAGCGCGAAGGAAACCAGGGACCCTGCTGTGGGACCTGATCAGCTCCTAACAGAGGCAAACATTCCCTTGCTGGGTCTTTTTGGGGACTGTTCTGCAGGAGAGGGGCTCCACTACAGAGGCAGAGAGGATGAGCCTATTTTAAAATGAACACATGTACATCTTCTGCAGGAGGAGTCTGGGAATGAGCCATACAGAAGTTAAACTCAGGCTTCTGGAGCCTTGAGGCCTGACTTGATCCGCTCAGGGATCCCGCCTTCTATGCTGTGTCCCCCTCCTCTGAAATGGCTGCACTGAGACCACCGACCACTGAGCTCCTGGGCCTCGGCCGGTTATTAAGGCTCCATGAATTGACCATAAGTGGGTGGGTTCATTTCTGGGCTTTCTATCCTGTTTAAATCCTATTCCATTGATCTAGATGTCTGTTGCTGTGCCAGTCCATACTGTTTTGATGACTGCAGCTTTGTAGTATAGTCTGAAGTGAGGGAGCCTGATTCCTTCGGCTCTGTTCTTCTTTTGGAGAAAACTCGAATTTGAAAAGATACATGTACCCAATGTTTACAGCCACACTATTCACAACAGCCAAGACATGGAAGCAACATAAGTGTCCATCAACAGATGAATGGATAAAGAAGATGTGGCACATATATACAATGGAATATTACTCAGCCATAAACAAGAATGAAATATTGCCATTTGTGGCGACATGGATGGACCTAGAGATTCTCATACTAAGTGAAGTAAGTCAGACAGAGAAAGACAAATATCATATATCACTTATATGTGGAATCTAAAAAATGATACAAATGAACTTACTGACAAAACAGAAATAGACTCACAGACATAGAAAACTTATGGTTACCAAAGGGTAAAGGGAGAGGAATAAATTAGGAGTTTAGGATTAAAATATACACACTACTATATATAAAATAGATAACCAACAAGGACCTACTGTATAGCACAGGGAACTATATTCAACATCTTATAATAACTGATAGTGGAGAAGAATCTATTAAAAAGAATGGGTATATATATTATAACTGATTCACTTTGCTGTACACCTGAAACTAACACAACATTGTAAATCAATTATATTTCAATAAAAAATTTTTTAAAAAGGCTCTATGAAGAGAGCCGTGTCCAAGGACTCCGCCTGGTCTCAGGAGTCCCAAAGGACCAGTGTTCCAGTGCCTACCCCACCCAGCTCCTCTACGTTCTGCTTTTCTAGGTGTCCTGCGCCTTCAGCTGGAGTAAAGGCAGTGAAAACCCTTCTTCCCACAGATTCCCCAGGGTCTGAATAGGCTCAGGAAGGCCCAGGACAAGCACCAGATGACCCTCAGGTGACCAGACAAAGCACGGGGTCCTTGGAATGCTGGCATGTCGGTGTCCCCCCAGCGTCCAGGCACAGAGCTGGAGAGCATCAGAGATGCCTGCTGCACAGTCTCTTGCTATAGACAGCCTCTTGTGGTCCGGACGAACTATAATCAATCTGTTTTCCAGTAACACCTGTATTGCCACTGAAGCAGCAATCTTCCTCCAACTGCTGGCAGAAATTCCTTCAGCTGCAGTTTTGCAGGATTATTATTATTACAACTTAGCATTGACATGACATTTTCTATTTGTAGTGTGTATTATAGTCTGAGCATTAGCTGTGATTAGGGAGAGCTCACCAGAAGCACAAGGCAGGGTCTATTTCCATCTTTGTGTGAGGCCAGTGGAATAAGGGTAATTTGGAGAGTGCCGGTAAGCTGGATCTTGTTATTATAATGGCTTAAATGCGAGTCTGCAGGCACAACCGGCAGCAGGTGACTCAGGAAAAGAAAATCCTCTGTCACCCTGTCCACAGAGCTCCTCCTAAGGAAGCGGTCTGCACCGGTGGCCGTGACCGCGCGGTGCCTCTGGGCCACTCACGCTGCTGACAATTCACCTCATTCACGCCTTACCGCTTTTCCATTGACGTTATTGTATCTAATACCTCCCCCAACTCTCCCATTGCCCTTGGAGGAAAGGAAGTGAAGGAAAGAGGCACACTCGCTTCTTCCGATAGCAGGGTGCCTGCCATTGAAAAGGTTGAAGGATACTCTGCTGGGTGAGGGATGCCCTAAGTGTCCTCAGGGAAGCACAGCTGCGGTGGGTCCCGCGAACCTCGGCTCAGAGCCTGCTCTAGGCAAGCACACTCGCCTGACCTCGGGGCTCCACGCCCAGGGATGGGGAAAATGATGCAGGTATGGACGTGGGGAGGCCGCATACCTGCTCTCCCCACCCCGAGCCCTGGTGGTCAGACCGAGGAAGAGGCTGGGGAAGGAAAGCTGGGGGTGGGTGAGGCTCTTTTCTGAAGAAGGCGGGGCAGGGCTGGGCCTTGAAGTCAGGCTCACACTGTGAAAAGCTGCAAGGAGTGGGAGTGGGGCTGTCCCACCGTGAGGACCACTTTCCCAAAGGACCCTGCCGACTCCAGAAGGAGCCCGTGCCCAGGAGACAGGGCAAAATGGGTGCAGGGAGGAGGGGAGGCTGGGTTGCCGAGGGCCCCATGTCTTGGGTCCCGGCAGCAGACACATCGAGAAGGGCAATTCCCCCCAACTCTTTTTTTTTTTTTTTTGCTTAGGCTTCAGTTTTCTTTTTCACTTGCAATCCCTATTTCGATTTCCAAGATGCAGGTACAGTTTTTTCTAACTCTCTGAAAGCTTTAGAGAGTCTTTTTTAGGGCCATCAGACTTAGACCATACTACGTCACAGAATGGCACGGGTCTTCAGGAACAGGGCCCCCTCCCTGGCCATGTTCCCCCCTCACAGACAGCACACCTCCCCGGGGGACCGTGCCCCACTCTCGCTAGTGGTTGGTCTCATCCAAAGAGAGTAGCTTTAAATAGCAACCCTTCCCCCACCTCTCATTTCTCCTTCGGCTGCAATGCCAGGGCCGGGCCGACACCTTTCTCTCCTCCCAACTGGCAGATTTCCTTCCTGTTTAACAAATGGTCACTTCCAATTTTCTTCAAGAAAGCTTCCCCTCAAGGAGTGATGTTTTTCTACTCCTTCTAAACCCCTAAACACACACACACACACACACACACACACACACACACACACACACTCTCTCTCTCTCTCTCTCTCTCTCTCTCTAATGGCTGCTTTCTACTACATAAAACATTTCCCTCTGAAATGTGCAGTGGAGGTCAGCCCACACCTGAAGCATGTTCTCAGTCCTAGGCATTGCCCTTTGCAAGGAAGAGCGACATTTCCCACAAAGCTTTTAAGACACCAAATACTTGGGCTAACAAAGATGAGTTGAATAGAAAGGCCTTCTCTTCCCTTGGGTTTTGTGCCGCACACAAACTCTATCCAGTCCACAGAGTGGGAACCAAGGCTGCTGGGAAGTGGTGGGCAGTGAATTCCCCTCCCTACCAGCCTCATCACCAACGCTGAGACTGGTTTATTTAAGCCCACGTGTTTGTGCCCGGCATCAGGGAAGAAGATTCCCATCCTCTCTAGATACATAACCAAGGCAGAATGACACTGGTATGAAAAAGTAACTGGTGTCTCCTGGCCAGCAGTCCTCGAAGTTTGTCCCACACACAGCCTCCATCTGTCCCACCTTGGTATCTCATATGTGAGAATTCCTAGACCCATCCCAGACCCTCTGAATCTGAGTTTCTGGAAGGGGGGCCTGAGGGTGTACATTTCAGCAAGTTCCTGGAGTAACTCTAATGCACACCGAAGTTTTGGAACTTCTTCACTAGCCTTTAGAGACCAGATCCCCACTTCTTCATAACTTTTTTTCGGGCTTGTGTTTCTTTCATTATTTTTTGACGCCTGCTTTCTCTCAGCCTTTTCTAACTGCTTCTCTGTTACTGAAAGGACCTACTCTCCTCCAGCTTTTACCATCCAACACCACCTTCCAGGGTTCTCTGCCATCTGCCTTGCCTTCTC
The DNA here is from genome assembly GCF_965194805.1 of Balaenoptera borealis. Classification (NCBI taxonomy): domain Eukaryota; kingdom Metazoa; phylum Chordata; class Mammalia; order Artiodactyla; family Balaenopteridae; genus Balaenoptera; species Balaenoptera borealis. Next base: position 24,498,766 of record NC_138877.1, on the reverse strand, counting down.
ACATTTCATTCATCTATCTCCCTGCTCCTCTCTGAAGGCCGGTTACTGCCCCTCCCGTGATGATACTGTGACTGAATGCTTTCATAGATCCTCCAGGCAGTGTCTCCAAAACACATTTTTCTGACCTACTAGATGTGGTTGTGTATTACTTTTCTTTGCAGCCGTCTTTCTGGAGAAAGCTCGGCTGCAGCAGGTTTGTGGCCTGCCCCCAGGAGAGGTTGAGCTATGCCTCCATGCTCTGTGGGAACTAATCACCCTCGACCAAGGGCCCTTGGACCAGCCTCTCAGTGGAGGAGAGGAGGCCCTTCCTGCGTGCACGCTCTCCCCAGACCAGTCGCTAGGTCCTCTGAGGCTTTTCTCTTTGGCAAATGCCCAGGCATCCCTGCTTCTCTCTCTCACCACTGATGGATGAGAAAACAGTCCTTGGCTATTCTCCTAGCATCAGAGGAAAGCAGGGACTCTGTCTTTCTGCATCCAGCCTACTTTAATTTTTCCCTTTCCTCCCAGCTAGTCTTTTTCCCAATTAACCAAAGGATACTTGGATGCATCTCGCACAGATATTATGAGGGGGGTTCTCCACCCGTGTCACGCATGCCATATTTAAACGAATAAACTACCTCCCTTTCATTTCTTCTTTCTTTGGTCCTTTATCATTGCCCGTGTCGGTCACTTCCTCTCCACTAATCATTTTTATCTTCTACTTCATTTTAATTTTCTTCTTGTTCTCATATCTTGTTACCTTACCTCTACTTGTTTTTTTGTTTCTTCTTTCCCACCTATAACTGACAGCCATCGATCTTCATGTCACACGCCAGTGGTTTCCAATCCTTTGTGCATCAGACTCGTCTGAGGAGCATTTTAATAACACAGATGCCTGGGCATTGACCCCCAGGCATTGGTGTTTGTTGTGTAAAGCTTCCCAGGTCTTTCCTGCGTGCAGCCAGGGCTGGGAACTGCTCATTTTACCGTTGTTACTGCTTAGCAGTATCCATTCTCCACATTGTCACAGTACCATTTGCAAAATGCCATGGAAACCCTTAACTGGTTATTTCTTACAACCTCAAGGAAACCCTCTTAGGATGAGCCTTATGTTACTGCTAAGAAAGCTGAGGCTTAGGGAAGGGACATCATTTGCCAAGCCACGCTGGAAACAAAACGAAGGTCCCTCAAGGGGCCTCTGACCTCATCTGGTTCAAAGTTATTTCTGCACTCTGTTTGGTGACTCTAAAACCTCTCTTCCAGGGACACCAATTCTCACTCATGTAGGCCACTTTCTCAGAGCTTTTCTAGTGGTTTGACCACCTCTCTTCAAAAGAGCGTCAAGGTGAGCTCGGCGTTCCTCAGTCAGGCCCAGAAAATGGGAAGGAAACTTGGAAGGAAGTCTCTCAAAAACTTATTTTCAGAACTCTTGATTTCTTCTCCACTTGGATGGCTCCAGCTCACATTTGTCAACTGGACACCTCTTCTCATTACTTCTTCCCATCCCCAGAGCCTAAGTGCGACAAAATCCTGCTTTGACAAACTCAAGAGTCCTTGGACAGGGAAAAGTGCATGCATTTTATAAACTGTCTGGATGGCTAAATTATAGCAATTTTTCCCTGGGAGAGAGTTGTTCGGATATTAAAACCCGCTATACATTGAGTACGATCATCTTTCTCACATCCCCATAAAAAAAGCAGTTTTTGCTTTGTTCATTAAAATGATTTGCTTTTGGTTTCTGAAGAGTATACTTTTTCGGGTAGCAATGTCTTATTCTTACTGGCAACTCCTTAGAATCCCTCTGCAAGTGCTGAAGCCCCAGGTCAGTGCTACTAATCAGATGCTAAATGCTTTAAAACAGCTCTACCCCTTTTTCTAAGTGAGAAATAGTGCTGTCTGGGCAAGTTTAGGAGGTGACCTTGATTGAATTAAAGAGGTCAGGGATGGAACAGACTTCAAATTCATATTCAGTGATTTTAAAGAAATGACTTCCCTCCAATTAAGCAGGAATTAGCATGAAATATTTTGTTTCTGAAAGGTGAAAAGAATTCCTCTGAGAAAGCAGCTCTCTCGTTACTAGCTTTTTATTGAATGTGGAGGAGAAGGCACCACGGATGGTTTTATATCAAGTGCTTTGTTAACATGGTGCGGATGACCTGGCATCAATTACAATATTCCTTAGGAGCCTAAATGTTATATAGCTGGGGCAAAAGGTTCAATTTAAGTTTTGATTTCTATTTCAAAAGCCCAAGGACTTAACAACTTTCGATTAATAAAAAAAAAAAAAAAAAGCTATACTTTCCATCTGCAATCATTTCAATGTAGTTCCAGGAAAAAACGTTTCAAATGTTAACCTTACTTATTTCTTTGTTGTTTCTCCTTTTAGCTCCATCCTTCACCTTGCCAAGTCCCCCATCTTTTAATGACCTGAAAGAACATGCCCTTCTTCCTGCTCTAAACAGTAACATGGTCAGTACTGTGAGGATGAAAATAGGTAATTTTTTTTGGTCTAAGCTGCAAAAAATATCCTTCGACAGATTAAAAAAAAAATAGTTCTTCCTGGTTTTCATTTCTTATCCGTTCATTTAATGAATTCTTGTCTACCTACTGTGTACAATGCAACACGCTGGCCATTCAGGGAGGAAAAGATCCCGAGCTAGTCTTGAAGGAGCAGATTGGGTAGAAGGTCCTCCATCTCAGCATGTGTTCACCTTTATTTGCTTAAAACAAACAAAGAAACAAACAAAACCTTCTACAGGGTTGGTAAGAGTTCAGATGAACAGATTTACACCACTTCTTCTCAGATACTCTCAGCTCTCACAGCTCTGCATGTTAGAGTTTATCTGCTAGTTTTGGCTCTGACTTCTGAGAGCAAGAGCTTTATGGACCCATGATCCAGTGCTATTCCAGGAAAAGGAGAATTCTGATGAGCTACTAGGATTTTTCAGAGCAGAGAAACACCACTCTCAGGTCAAAGACTGAGTCTCAAATAGTCTTAGAAGACTTTGTTTGCTATTTTCCCCCCTTAATATGGCACTGCAAGACAAATGATATCATGGTCCCATACATGTCATAAGTAAGAATTCACTAAATATTTGTTTTCATTTTATCATTGCTTTGTATTATGGTGTCGCTTAAGACAATTTCATGGAAGCAAAGAGCTAAGGATAGAGAAATGGATGGCTTTACGACGTTCGGATTATATAAACTATATGAGAAAAGTCTAGTATGGCAGGTGGAGACATTTCTTAAACAACTGACTGGTAAATCACTAAAAGAAGAATTAAATCTCTTATCCTACTTCCAAGAGGTTTGCCAATATGTGTTATCCTTAAGTTTTACCTGAAAACTTGTAATTACAAAAAAAAATATCCCCAATACAAACTTGCAGACATTATTCAGCATTCCAGCTGATTATTGTTTGGGGGTAAAAACCACATTTTTCTCATTAATTTCAAACATGGAGTAAGAAGGGAGAGGACATATTACTTCTAAGATCTCTTCCCGATCAAAACTTCCCTGAGTCTGTGCATCTCAGTAACATTGATATTATTGTAGGTGCTCTCCCTCAGACTTTTATTTTTAAGATTGATTGAGGGGTAGATCTCATAAAGAAAAGCCTCAGGAACAAGGAAGGACGGAGAGCACTTCAGTAAGTCTTGAAATTATATGGAGAGTCAATGAATGATTTTCAGGTAGGCTCTCCCAGGCCCTGGGGATGCAGGGGAAACATGGGATGAGATGGGAAATCAAAGAACTAATATTGTAGCTCAGATCATTGCAGATCAATCATCACATCTGTGCTTGTCTTTAGAGAAGTAGTTTTGTTTTTCTCTTTACCTTTTTGGAGAGTCAGGGAATGGAAGACTCGGGCTGTGACAGTGTGTCCGGTTTACCAAAGGAATACATGACATGGCATGATTCCTTCCCGATGTACTTTGCCTCTTCAAAGCACTTCTTCTTCTTACCCAAAGCCATAGAGCTGGTTGTTTTTGAGGAAATAAATATCATTCGGCTAGAAAAGGGACTGTGCCAATTTCCTGAATATTTTTAAAAGCTGGCATTTCTGTTGGAATGGGCTAGAAAACAGTTTGCTGGATGCCCTGCCTATGTTGAAGCCAATCTCTTTCTAGTCAGTAGAAAGATCCAGAAAGTAATGGGAAGACTAAGCAAAAGCCCCAGTCAGCCTGGTCTGGATTAACATTTTAAGGTAATAAACATCTCCAGCCTACCTTTGCTTCCAAACGGCATCATGGTGCCATGCACATAGCAGGCATTCAAAATCCTTGGTTGATTTTACTGACTCTTACGATGCCACTTAAGGCATTTGAGGGATATTCTATTCTGGAGCTTTTTTTCCCACAACATTTAGTGGTGCCATAGAAAGGTCATTAACATGGAAAGAAGGAAATTAGTACTGAGTTCTAATACTAATACCTAGTATTAGTACTAGCTCTAGTTCTAGTACCTTCCACTTACTATCTTGGGCAAATAACGTTAACTGCTCAACATGGGACTGCACATTCCTGTTTGTGAAGAAAGGAGAAGGTTATGCAAGGTGCTTTCTAAGGGTCTCTTCATATCTGAAGAGACTCATGGTTGCCAGTCTCCTTGTGGGTAAGAATTCAACATGTCTGCCTGGATCAGAACTTGAATTATTTCTTGGATCCTTAATTAAATAGTTACGCAAATATGATCATATTTGGAATAGGAAACTGCAAGACGATGTGGTCTAGGAAGGTGAACTATTATGGAAAATTAAAGGTGATTATTCCCCAAGTTGAAGCAAAACAGGGCAATTCAATAAACTTCTATCATCTGATACCAGTTACTATTCATGACTACTTTCAACTTTCCTGAATGATTAGAAATGGCCAGGTAGTATTCCTCAATCAATACAAATTTTACCACAGATTCTCCTGGGTAATTTTTATATTAATATTTACTGTAGTTCAGTTATTTTAAATAATACATGTATGTGCTGTAGAAATTTTTGAGATGCACAAATAGGAAAAAAGATCACTGGTAATCACACCATCTAGAAATAGCCACTCTGAATATTTTGACCTATCTCCTTACAGATTTTCCCCTAACATATAAATTGTGAATACAACACATACACAAACACACAATTGGAATGATCTGTACATTGATTTGTAACTGCTTTTTTTTAATCACTTAGCAATATGCAGAGAACCTTCTCTCATGCCATTATATAGTTTTCTAAAACATGGTTGTTTTCAAGGCTGCTTATGGATATATGATTAATTAACCAATACCCTAGTGTTAGATATTTACATGTTCCTAAGGTAATTCAGATAACTGAAAATTTGGGTAACTGCATCAAGCGGCAATGACCCACATGCAGGAATTGGAATGCAGAGGTCTCTGGGACACAGCGACTCTAGAAGGTATCAGTACAATGGGCTCATTAAAGAACCTGCAACACCTGCCCTGAAGCACTACGATGAATCGACTCTGTTTTGCAACTTTTGCTCCAGAAATGTGTCTCCCTACTTCTCTGCTGGTAATGGGGAGTCTCAAATAAAACATCCCTTCTCTAGCCCCTTCCCAGAAAGCTTCCCACAGTGTCCTGGAGCTGGGGAGAAGGTCTGTTGAGCACTCTTTGGGATCAAGGACATGCATGCCAGTAAAAGAGACGAGTCTCTAAGCCATTTAGACATGGGAGCGCTCACTGTAATAATAATTTTTAAAATTGCTATAAACTTCAATGTCCAGCGCTTCTAAGTATCATAAATGGAAGGTGAAATTTCTAAGGAAGGGGAGAAATAATTACTGCTACTTCCATCAATTACTTTTCCCATTAGTTATGGGGCATTTAACTGAGTGTGGCTCACTGGAATTCAATTGGATATCTGTCCTCACTTTCTGTATTCCTACAGTAGATCTTCAGGTCTTGGATTAATGAAGCTTATGGGCAACAGTGTTAGGAGTCAAGGTACAATAACTTTATGTCGCCAACTGTGTCTTGATGAACGATGCGGTATAAAAGCATAGGAGAATTAGGTCAATGGTGTTCATAAACAGTACATCAGGGCCAAGAAGCTGGTAGCAGCATAGGTTTTAATATAGTCTGGTATCGATTCTTTTGGCCAATGTCCCACTTTAACAGTGTTAAAGTCACACTTTAAGATTTCAGATGGAGAGGTAGAGAAGAAAATCAATAGATACTATCTTTCCACTACTAACCAGCTACGTATCTATAGTTCTCTGCCACACTCACATTTAAGGGACCTAAAAGATGCTGTGGGGAGGGCTGGCCCAATTTTCAGGCTTTAATGACCTCAGGTATCTACTCTGACCACCTCAAAGATTACAGCTTGGAGTCCTAAAGGTTCACGGGAAGGAGCCCATGATCCAGAAAGGACACACACGCACTTGCTCTACATTTTCTATTTTATTAATATATAAAAAAAGCTTTAAAAAGCCCCGCTTGTTATACAAAAAGGTCTGACTAAAAACATAATCATGTATGTATTAAAAAAATACACACAAAAATGCTTATAGTGTTAGGCTGTGAAGAAGAAAACGAATCAGAAACTAAAGAGTCTTTTGTAGTGTTATAACTAACAGTTTTACCTTTTATTATTCTTAATCATTAGACTTTCCAAAATGAATAGGTTTTTTTTTATATAAAAAATAGATTTCATTTTCAAAAAGTCACACGCTGCTGGAGGGCAATGAGCTGATCTACTAAAAGTGTTTTCTTTAAGCGCCAGCTAGAATCATAGGTGAGCACTTAAAAAATTACGTCAGTGTTGAAAAGGATAATCCTCGTTTGGTAATCAGAAATTCCGACTCATTAGTCACCAGCTAAGAGGAAAAACTAGGAATAAATGCCACTAAGGAATTCTTTCGTACATTTAGGAAAGAGAAAGAAGAGAGTTACAAACTTACCCAGATTCTGTCATCTAAACTCCCTCGAAAATATTCTGCTTTTTTCCAGAAGTTGTGCAAACCCCACTTAAATTCCAACAACACTGTGTTAATTTTGCTCAAATGAAAGCTGAAAACATACTTTAACATCCTGTCAGAATGAGATACTAAGAGTGTTGATAAAATGACACTAAAATAAATGTAAATTTAGATTGCTGTTATAAGTGGCCGCCTGGCTCTGCGAAGATGTTAGGTTGCTATAGTATTTTCCATAGCAACTTTGCACCTTATTACATAAATATTCCCTCAGTGTCCTCAGAGCCTGCTAAGAAAACAGGATTAAATCTACACCCCTATGTAATGATCCTGCATCAAAACTTATCAGAAATAAATGCCCTGAAAACATAATAAACTGCAATCTAGATCATGGTGCTCCTGGCAGTTGAAAGGCATCACAGCGCTGCAGGCTGGGCACGGGCGGCTGTGCCGTGACCTCGTGCCGCCCACTGGCCATTTGTCTACATTCCTCCTGGGCCAAGGTCTCCACACTTCTCCCTTTCTGAACATTGGCTGGTAAGTTCCTCACTTTTCTCCTCTGCCTGCCAACTACCCATCAGCCCAAGAGCCCTTCACCACACTCCAGGGACTCCTGTCACCAGGCCAGAAGCCAGGGCTTGATAGAGCCGGAGTCCTCTCTGCAAGTGTGGCTAAGCTGGGAGCATGTGCTGGGCTGTCACACAGAAAACTACTCAGAGAATAGTTTTCTGTGTGACAAGCCCAGCACATGCTCCCAGCTCCAAGCTAGTACTGACCGGCTCCAAGCTAGTACTGACCAGGCTCCAAGCTAGTACTGACCAGGCGTGAATTGATGGAGACCAAGCTAGTACTGACCAGGCGTGAATTGATGGAGACCAAGCTAGTACTGACCAGGAGTGAATTGATGGAGACCCTCAACCAGGGCTCGCCTGGGTTTTCTGGAGGCGCCGCTCAGCTGAGTGGCTGGAGCCTTATGGAAAAAATCTGTGGTCTCCGAGACACAACACACTTTCAGCAACCCAAATCGATTTGACACGAAACACACGATTATGGAAAATCTGTGCATATATGAGAGCGATGTTGGGAATCCGGCATTGTCGCGGGCTACAGAAAAATAAGATTATAAGGGGGCTCCGCTTAAAGACAGTTTAGCCTCCAAATGTGAATTTACAGAGCAGATAAGCACGGTCTGGTTGGACAGGAGTGCTGCTGTGACAAAGGAATCCTGCTCCACGGGGTCGGTTTAACAGCATCTGCCGCTTACATTTAAAAGGTAAAGAAATGATTTCTACACTGTTCAGGAACATATCCATTACGAAATGGGAACACTAACTGCACAGGAAATCAAGGAACTGAAAAATCTACCCCAAATAAACACTGATTTGATTTCCTTTGGCAAGATTAGCAAGATTTAAAAAAATAAATAAATAAAGGGAAGGAACAGAGAAAAAAGCCTTGTCTCCTTGCAAATGAAGCTCTATTTCAAGAGATTAGGCATGAAGCAGGCTGCTCAGCCCACCTCGGAAGACTGATTTCATCATCTTTAAGCCATATAAGTTTTAATTAATCACACCTCCTCGTTTGGCCCTTGGGTTCCCAGAAGACATTCTGTCATGGTTGGAAATAAAACACTCGTCTTTAACTTGGCGGTGACTGATGGACACACGTCACTGTTCTACGTCTCCTTCAGATGGTCGTCACGTGTGAAAACAGAAGGTCTACAAACAGCCGATCCTTCTCACCACTGGTGCTCCTGCCTTTGGGAGTCTGCTGGGCAGGGAGCACAGTCCCAGGCATGTGAGACTGAGCCGTCTCACTCTCCACGTCTGAAGGCCCTTGTCCCTCTGCCCGGTTCTGAGCGACCCTGGAGTAAGCCTGCTAGGATCACACTCAATGTTTCCTAAAAGGAAGCTTCTGCCAGCTGCGAGTGATATGGCTCCCGTCAGGCCCCCATCAGTCAGCTGCAGGACCCTGAACTGGAATCCAGTGGCCCTTCCCTTCTGTGCCTAGGCTGGTGCTGGGGGCTGCAGTGAACCTCTTCTTGGACTCGTGCCTAAGTGTAATCTGTCTGTTGGGCATTCTTATGTCTTTCAAAAGTACTCCCATACAGGAAATAAACTGAATCAGAAAAATGAAGGCAGTCCTGGTGTTCAAAGAGATCAGGGGATAGCCCGAGAGAGCCTTATTATTAATTTTTTTAACCTAAGACTTCCAGCTATATATGAAACTGTTTAGACAGACTGAATACTGCTGATTCCAAGTGAACTGAATTATGAGTCCCTAATTTGACTCAGTTGGCTGAAAGAGCTGGAAAATCTTTGTCTGACTTCTTACTGGAATTAAAAAAAAAAAAAGTCGGTACCTATTTTGTGGTGAGTTTCCATGGAAACTTGACAAGCCAGAAAACATTCTTCATAATTAAAAGAGTATTTGCTCCTATAAGGAGCTCAGAGTTTAAATAAGGTGTAATTAAAACCCAAGAGCATTTGTGCATATGGAATGGTTTAAGGGTCGTCTATTAAGCAAGGGCCGTTTTAGATTTACTCTCTTCTAAAATCTGTGTTCAATGTACAATGTATACTCACCAAATATTGGGTTAGGTACATACACTGGAGAGTGATGTTCATTCTGCTTTATCCTGAATTTAAATTAACGGCTTAAAATATATTTGGCATCAGGCGCTGTATTTCTATTAACTTAAAATGTTTATTTATCTCTTAAAAAGTATCTCACACCTCGGAGTGCAGGGTAGGCTGTGTCTAACTCTCTCCATACCCCCTGGGTCCACAGTGTCTTGAACACAAGAAGATGCTTGACAAGTGTTTGTCAATCATTAGAATGACGCTGAGTTTCAATTCTCTGGTCCATAGTCTCTTCAGCATGTGGCACTGAATTCTGGGTGTGCAAAAGTTCTGAACGTTGTGGAGAAATGAACCATTCTTGTCTGAACACGCTTCTTAATGCCTGCCATTTCAGTTTAACCAGAGTTAAGTGTTCTTAGGGCTACCATCTTCTGATCAACTTACGCGACGGAACCATCAAAAACAGGGACCAGAAGAAGGGGATTATGTAACTGAAGTCAACAAACTTTTATTGAGCACTTACTTGGTGAAGGGCCCAGGACTAGGTGTTGGGGGATGAGTAAGATGAGAAGCAGAGTCACAGTCACTGAGTTACTTGTTACACGCTCCCCACTAAGTACTGTTGGAAGGGCTTCATACGCACCGACTCACTGAACTCACGATACTGACACTAATCAGGTTCTGCCAGGGAAGCCTTACCATCTAGGACAGACCTCTCTTCTCCCTTCCTTCCTGTGCAACTCTTGGCCCTCCCCTACTGCCAACCTGGAGGGAGGGAGGAAGGATAAAGGGTGAGGGGAAGGAGGGAGGGAGAATAGAGGTGAGGGGAGAGAGAGAGGCAGAAGGAGGGATTGATCTGGCTTTTAAAGTTTGGCTTGATTGCAGCAGGAGACAGACTACTATGCAACAATACATTTGAATTTTTATCAAAAATTATCTTCACAGACTTTGGAACAGGATACCGATTTTCTTGAATGAATGCTTCGATAAATCTGTCTTGATTTTCAAATGTATTAGCAAAACTCATTTTCACTTTTATCAGCATCTTAGTTTGGCTCCAGCAAACTCCTTTTTCCCCTTTAAGAGTCACCGGCTGAGCAGCGGTGACTGGCCCGCCCAGAGACATGTGGAAGTGACAGCCGGTCTGGCGGAACTCTGGCCAAAGACACACTGTAAATTACTATATGTGGTAAACAGCAAAAGTACAAGGAAGTATTCTTCATCATCAGAAAAGCAGAGATGCCCTGAAAAACTTTGATTAAAACAAAAAAAATTGAACCCAAGGTATCATACAAGTCCTCACATAATAAACCTTGCTTTTTCTGAAAACCGAAGTCAATTCTCTCCACCTCCCCCTCAGAAATGCAATAAAACCTGCACAGGTTTTTGTTCTAGGTGGGAGATGGAGGGCAGGGCAGGCCGGGGGCTCCCGGGAGGGAGGGTGTTATCCCCTGGGATTTCCAAGAATTCCTGGGTCAGCTGCTGCCCATGAGGCAAGGTCTCGCTGTTTTGGCAGAAAAGGAGGGGGCAGGGACTCCTTAAAGGATGGAGAAGTTTACTTCTATTTCAGGTCTGGCAATTCCTCTGTCCGTTCAGTACAGCGCTCTGTTTTCAGAGGCCTGCTTGGAGGTGACTAGACTAACACAGGCAAATTTGTACCTAAAAAAACGAGTGGCCTGTCACCTAAGGAGATACCGCTGGAAGGCCGGTTTCCCTCAGGTTGTAGGGCCTCAGTCCCCCCTTTCTGCAGTTCACACGATCTTGTCTGAAGCTTGGTCAAAAGACAAGATGGGATTCTTGCTGTTAGGCTGAGCCCCCCGAATATGCACGGCTGAAAGAACCACCACCACCTGCCTGCCTTTCGGCAGGATCTTGAGGGCCCAGCAGAATAAGGAAGGTCAGTTGCTTTCCCTTCCCTCCAATCAGTCTTGCGCTTTGCTCATAAACCACACACCGCATTCTCCGGGTCCGTCTCATTTCGAAAAGCACAAAAAAGACTTTGAACTCCTCAGGGCCTGGCATCTGAACCTCGGTTCTTTCATCTCTGCCCTTGGCCTGGTGTGGAACACGCACTGTATTGTGTTCATTAATTCTGCTGACCAAGGAACGAGCCTGGAGAAAGTTCTGCAAGTTCAAGTCCTACTTCAGGCTCTTATCAGACGCCTGGGAGGAAAACCACAGAGGTCTGGGAAGAAGGCTCTTCAGTCGAACTTCCCGGGAGGACCCCTGTGGTCCCCACTGAGAGGAGAGGTCCTTGGTATCCCTGTGGATTCTTCCGGAGCACAGATCAGGGGCCAATCCTGCAGGTATATGCTTGCTGCCATGGTCTGTAAGATCTCCTCTGTGGCCTATTACTATTCTTGAGTCATTATTATTCTTGTCTTATCCCAAGCAGGCTATGAAATTTAGATATTTCTTACTTGAGAAACTGACAGGTTGTTTAAAAAGAAGTGTCACTCCCCGCAAAATAAGGGGAAAAAAGCCACAGGTTCAAATCAGAATTCCTGATTGATTCCATTCTTTTCTTCTACACCTACCTTATAAAGATGTTAAGGATCCAGGTTTTGTGTAAACTTGCCCCTCATCTAGCCAAAGACACACTGTAAATTACTATACGTGGTAAACAGCAAAAGTACAAGGAAGTATTCTTCATAATCAGAAAAGCAGAGATGCCCTGAAAAACTCTGATTAAAAAAATGATGAAAGCTTTTTTTGAGGAAAAAAGTTATTTATTTATTTATTGGAAGAGCTCATTGAATTTAAGAAAAATCACACCCCAAACTCACTTTTCTCTTCTGATATATGAAGGTTTGCAGAATAGAAACGCTGCGTGGAAGGTGGTTTCCTCAAATAAGCAAATCCAAACCCAGTAATCGAGCAGTCCTGAGAAATCTGATATTGGTTTAATAAGAGACACACATTGACACATAAATGCTCGATTCATTTTTCAGACAAAGGATATACGGCTTCAAAAAAATACTGGCGTGGTGCCTGCTTTTATGCTAAGCTTCTAAAAGATTCAAATGAATGGAATTTGAGGATGAAAGGGAAAGTTTCTAAGGCAGTGGTTCTCAAACTTTAGCCTGCACCAGGATTCCGCGGAAGTCTTTAAATCACAGATTCTGGATCTCACATCCCCCCCCTCCCCCATCCTCTCGAGTCTGATTTAGTAGGTCTCGAGTAAGACCCAAGAATTTACATTACGAATAAGTTCCTAGGTGATGCTAACATTGCTGGACTGGGGACCATGCTTTTAAGAACCACTGTTCTAGGGAAATGAAACTCCCCTCTGTATACGTCTGGATGCAGGAGCTTTTTCTTGTGATCATCTTATGCTTCTGGCATTCTCTTCTAAAGCCCTGGAGAAACAGAGCATTCTGACCGCTATTTATTTATTTTTTGAAGTAGAGTTGATTTACAGTGCTGTGCCAATCTCTGCTGTACAGCAAAGTGACTCATTTATACACATACATTCTTTTTTATATATATCCTTTTCCATTATGGTTTATCCCAAGAGATTGGATATAGTTCCATGTGTTATACACTAGGACCTTGTTGTTTATCCATTCTAAATGCAATAGTTTGCATCTATAAACCCCAAACTCCCAGTCCATCCCTCCCCCTCGGCAACCACAGGTCTGATCTCTACATCTGGGAGTCTGTTTCTGTTTTGCAGATAGGTTCAATTGTGCCATATTTTAGATTCCACATATAAGTGATATCATATGGTATTTGTCTTTCTCTTTATCACTGACTTCACTTAGTATGATAATCTCTAGTTGCATCCATGTTGCTGCAAATGGTATTATTTTGTTCTTTTTTATGGCTGAGTAGTATTCCATTGTATACATGTACCACATCTTCTTTATCCATTCATCTGTCAATGGACATTTAGGTTGTTTCCAGGAGGCATAACTCTCCCAGACTTCAGACAATACTGCAAAGCTACAGTAATCAAAACAGTGTGGTATTGGTACAGAAACAGACGTACAGATCAGTGGAACAGAATAGACAGCCCAGAAACAAACCCACACACCTACAGTCAATTAATCTTTGACAAAGGAGGCAAGAATATAAAATGAGAAAAGACAGTCTCTTCAGCAAGTGGTGCTGGGAAAGTTGGACAGCTGCATGTAAATCAATGAAGTTAGAACACACCCTCACACCATACACAAAAATAAACTCAAAATGGCTTAAAGACTTAACTATAAGACATGACACTATAAAACTCCTAGGAGAGAACACAGGCAAAACATTCTCTGACATAAATCGTACCAATGTTTTCTTAGCTCAGTCTCCCAAAGCAATAGAAATAAAAACGAAGATAAACAAGTGGGACCTAATCAAACTTACAAGCTTTTGCATAGCAAAGTAAACCATAAAAAAAAAATGAAAAGACAACCTATGGAATGGGAGAAAATATTTGTAAATGATGCGACTGACAAGGGCTTAATCTCCAAAATATACAAACAGCTCATACAACTCAACAACAATAAAAACAAACAACCCAGTTGAAAAATGAGCAGAAGACCTTAATAGACATTTCTCCAAAGAAGAAATACAGACAGCCAGTAGGCACATGAAAAGATACTCAACATCACCAATTATTAGAGAGATGCAAATCAAAACTATAATGAGGTACCACCTCACACGGGTCAGAATGGCCATCATCAACAAATCTACAAATAACAAATGCTAGAGAGGATGTGGAGAAAAGGGAACCCTCCTACACTGTTGGTGGGAATGTAAGTCGGTGCAGCCACCATGGAAAACAGTATGGAGGTTCCTCAGAAAACTAAAAATGGAATTACCATATGATCCAGCAATCCCACTCCTGGGCATATATCCAGACAAAACTATAATTCAAAGAGAAACATGCACCCCTATGTTCATAGCAGCACTATTCACAATAGCCAAGACATGGAACTGACCGGTCAACCTAACTGACCGCTTTGTAATCTTGATGACTTGACCATTTCGGAATCTTGATTTTGGCTTCTACTAACCAAACTAGCAAAGATCCTCTGTTCCTGGTTACCCGAAAAGGCCTGGGAGAGGTGAGGGTTTTATTCCCTTTTTGGCAAAGTTGGTGACTGTGGTTGTTCCCAGGCCCTTTAGGAAACACTCATTCCCTCAGACAGGCAGTCTCCCTTGGTGCCTCCTACGTTTGAGTGAGCACTTCTCCTGCTTGCTTTTACAACATCAAGGGAATTACATACAATTTGAGAAGAGAGTTTTACATCAACATCTCAGATTAGGCAGAGAATATCAATCAAGGTTCTCTCTAAGCTTCTCTCCTTTTTATAACTCAAGGATTGATGCCCCTTTCTTGGTACCAAATGGGATCATCCCTTTGATTACAGGTTAGGAACTAAAATTTATTGGAAAGCAGTATAATTCTCCAGCACATTGCTTCAGAGGCTAGAAAGCTTCTTTAGGGATTAAACATTTCCCATGTAAGAAGTACACTGACTGAAACCAAATTTTATCTGTATTTCAGCATCAATGGTGGCTCCCACACTCTGGAAAAGGATTTTTATGGGAACAGCAAATATCCCCAAAAATAAGTGTGGCCCCAGACCCACATCCAGAGAAACAACTGGAACAATTTAAATCATTATGTTCCCAAGAAGGAATTTCAAGTTCTATTAATACAAGGCAGAGTCACTCAAAGATGAAAGTTTAGTTGAACTCAAATAAAAATGAGTTATGTGGCCATTTCTCAATCTGTATGCCCCATCTAAGATTAGGAAGATCATTAAGGTATCTCACAGGGATGTGGCAGTTATCCACGTTACCTGATTCATCAACTCTCATTTTTTTAGTAGGGCTGTCACAGTTCTCATCATCCGACATTTCCATCTCTTCTTCTCGGCGGATGCCCATAAGCTGCTCACTCTGAGCATTCCGGAGCTCCTGGAAGCAGAGGACCCATGGGCGTCAGAGTCAGCGACACATGACACACCTTTCCCAGTGGTCTCTCCGTGCGTTATGACTGACATAGGAATGTCTTCACCTCCCAATCACTGCCCGACCTAATCTAGAGTGAAGTTCTGAGGGGTCTGGGGTGTGGACCAATCGAGGGATTCGGTATCAGACTTGGGAAAAATTCCTGATCACCAATGGTGAGTCAAGGGCTCTTCAGCAAGTTATTTAATCTCTGAATTTCCTCATTTGTAAAAAGGGGGACAATAACGTCCACCTGGTAGGGCCGTTGTGAGGCTCCCACAGAAATGCCTATTACCAGAACTGGAACGTAGGGGGCGCTAGGAATGTGAGCAAGAGAATTTCTTAAAAGGCCGGTCTACCACTGACCCACTGTGTCACTTTAGGGATGTTTCTTCATCTTTCTTAGTGTCAATTCACTCACTGAGATAGTGTGACAAGGAGAGTTTTGCGGATAAAAAAGTTAATACATGTGAGATACTTAGCATCATGTGAGAGACTTGGTTCATTAAGTTGAAAATGTTGACCACTATTATTATTCATGCAAAATAGTGTCCCTGCATGTGTGTATGTGCCCATGTGTGATCACATACACACACACACTCACACACACACTTCAGATATCCAAATGGTGAAATTCAAATGATGTTGGAGGACAAAATAAAAACAGATGCTTTCTTTGTTGGTATTTTACATTATCATGTGGGGTTTATTGTTTATGTTGTAATAGTTGTTTTAGCATCTCTTTAAGATCTAAGGGCCATTTCTTTCTCCACTTCCTAGCAAAGTGACTGCAATCAAGGTATTTAATTTCCTGAGCCTTTGTCTACTCACACATAAATGGGGTAGTAGTAATATAAGGCTGTTTGACTGCAAGAGTGTATGTGAAAACTCACTGTAAAAAGTAAAGAATTACACAATAAATTGTTTACTACTGTGCTTAAAAATCAGGACACTGTAATTGCCTACATTAAATAATTATATTATTATTTTGGATCAAGCTGTAAATTATATATTTGCAAATCCTTATCCATTCTGTTCTTTTATATGTTCTGTCCTCAAAAAAAACAAAAAACGGAGGGTAGGGTGGAAAGAGCTGCATTGTTGTTTTTCTCCCCATTTAAATTGGAGTCTCTAAAAAAAAGTCAAACAGTTAAAATAATTTCACTTTATAAAAAATCTATGAATAACAATAAAACTAAATTACAACACCTAATGTATTAATGGCATGACTTTAAACACAATTTAAAGTGCTCATTCGATGGATGGATGCATCTATATTATTCTGTTATAGGTGCTCTCAACTCTCTTCTCTCCTTAGCACACAGATTTTTAACTGTAGCACGATGGGAAGGGAATTCTGTATTGCTAACCACATTTGTGTGGTCAGCTCTGAACCCTGGGAACCACAATTGCAGAGACAAAGACAGGGAAGTCACCAAAGACAGGGAAAGGGGGAGGGCAGAAGGCAAGGTCCCTGGGACAGGGCCACCCATCACAGGGCAGTCCTGAGAGGCACCAGGATGACAGGCAGTGTCCCCTCACTTGACCATGCCACCTTGTAGAAAGAGGTGCCAATTCCGCCTCAAATAACACCATCGGGTCTTGGAGGCGGATGTCACATGTGATTAGTGGGGAAGTTTTTAGGTTGTGGACAACTAATCTTTCTACTGACAAAGAGCCCAATTTCCGAGGAGGTGGCCTGAAAATACTTGAAGCAAAGAAACTTCAGGTGGAAAGAATAAACGAGGCTAAAAGGACCTGTTGTTTAGTTCCCACAGTTAATGACAAACTGTCATACAGTAGCTGTTCTCGTGGGGAAGGGTGGCAGAAAGGAAAAAATTGGAGGAAAAAAAAAAAGCTGAGGCTGTTTCCACAGGGTGCCTCTGGTTCAGCAGTAAATCACTTGTACACTCTAATAAATCTGTAAAGGTGTTGCAGATAATTAACAGATGCTGTTCACAGGAACGTGGAAAAATCAAGCCAATTATCAAGCTCATATGCAACTGAGAAATCATCCACCATGTTAAATTGCCAACTGGTATTTAATCAATCGGGCAACATGTAGGAGAGAAAATCAAAGGTAATTTAGAATTCTATTTCCTACTATAACAGAAGAGGTGGTGGTGGGAGTGGCAGGGAGACACAAAGACCCTTTACAGAAGCATCTTTCTGGGCTGTGTCCCTTTCTACCTCACAGTAGGGAGCAAAGCAAGCAGGCTTCCTTGGCACAAGGCTGGAAGCCTTCGCGTGTCCTGCTCAGCAAGGGAGGGGATGGCCCTGCACGGAGGAGGCAGGGCTGGGGGAACGGGATCCGACGTGGCAGGAAGTGTGATTTAGATCAGTAACGGAAAGCTGCCACCACTCCCAGATTAACGACAGCCTTTTTTATGCCCGGGTTTATTCAGCATCATGCCACCTGCCCTTCTCTTAACGTTTCTTTTAATCATGTCTGGTTTTATGTGAAGCCAAAAAAAAAAAAACCAACAATTCATAGGCAGATCATTCCCAAATCTGAATCATAGTTTATGGATTCCAATTAGTGTTTCAGAACCTTCGATTCATGTATTTCATCACTGATTTTCGGGACACTTTCCTCATGAAAATCAACCTTGACATGGAGCTCAAGTCAGTGTCTGGGAGAGCACTGGGTAAAGTATCCTTTGGTTTTCTGGTCTCTGAAGAATAAAAGAGAAATCCCACCTCTTGCATCAGTCACCAACCACCTTCTCGGTATTTGTGAACAAAATAAAAAATGTCCTTCTTAATAATAAATTGCACTAGCCTTTTAAGTGTCCCATTATTGTGCAGTCGTTCAGTACTCACCGTAATAACAGTGATAATAAAGAATTCACTTGGTATGCATACGGATGCTACATCAAGTGCCATTGGTATTCAACTGTAATTTAGCATTAGTTAATGGGCACTTAAAATGCTACCCAAATGATTGATACTGCAGTACTTTGTGGTTCCTCAAACTCTACATAAAACACTTATTTTACAAGTGTGAGCCCAAATCATTAAATTAATAAACCTTACCTTCTATAAGTTTGGGATTTGGAAAGAGGGGATTATCATTTAGAGAACTTTAATATTCAACATGCTAGAGACGGAGAGGCATCCAAATGAAAAACATTCTCTCATTTAAAAAAAAAAAAAAAAAAGAAGCAGCAAACAAAGACAGTATACTTACTTTTAAATTACAGGTTCAAAGCGTACACTACACTGAGGAGTTAAAAATAACAGCTGGACCACCAATGACTAATGACACAATCGGGTCCTTCCAGGTGGCAGCGAAGGTTAAGTTCTGAACTCTTGCCTTGGGGTAGATACTCACACTTCACACATGCATTGATGCAGAGGGGTGGACAGGGCTAGCCTGGACATTCACTTCCCTGAGGAAATTTGCTCTGGGGAGAGGTCTGATAGGACCTGCTGGCTAGCACAGGGGACGAAGACATTGCTTAGCATGAGAAGATGTGGGTGAAAGGCATACTTGCCATTTCTAGCCAAAGAGCAAACCGTCACCATCATGTTGTAGAACACTGAAAAAAAACTCAGTAATTTAAAAACTAGTTTTCTATTTTACGTTACACTTTGTTTTTCTTTTTTTGCACAGTGATTAGGCCAAGTGTCTTAGCTTATTTCTGAGCTCTTTGCTATGAATGGGAGAGATGCTTTTCTCCCCTTTGCGGGGGAGAAAAGCACTCTGTCCTCTAAGCATTAAGTCAGCTGCTTTTCTGGATAAGGAACAAATCTCAGCTGCATTTGGAGCCGACAGTGAGGGCAGGATGACTGCCCACTGGAACAAAAACCATCGTGGCTGCAGCCACACTGTTCCCTGCCAATCCAGCTGTGTGATGGTGGTTAAAAAAGTAATAATAAAATCACCAACCTCAGAATGCTTTCGCCAAATGTCTATGTTCTTGCGCTGAGCTTTCGAGAAATGGTCCCAAGCTTTTTGTCTGGTAGAAGCGTTGAAAACGGCCACAATCTGCTCAACTTTGGTGAACAAGGAAGTCAAACAAGACAAGTAATTTATGTTGTGATCACTATAGGGAAGCAAAGCAAAGACACTAGGAGTCTATGGATGATGTCGCAGCAGAAATAACATCATCAATATCCATCCAATTTGTGCCTTTTTGTACTTACATTTTAGCAAGGTTGGGGAGGTCTCCCTTCATGTCTGTCTCCATAACTTTAGGTTAAAACAAATTCTAAATATGACTGGGAAAAGTTCATGGACATCTGCTTCCAAGCATTTGTTAGCTCTTGTCTAAAAATATGACTTGGTACATCTATACACCTAGATCTACAGATATACAGGCACTGGTGTTGACACACAAATATAGATATACAGATCAAGTAATGCCTGGATTGGGGCCTTAGAAGTAAAGCCCGGGGGCAGTGGCTGAATGAGGAAGAGCCAAACACATCTCTTTTTCGCTTTTGGTCTCCATCTCAAGGACCCCAGTGCAGCCCGCTGAAGACATTACCGTGTCCAAGTTCCAAGTTGGGGCAATGAGTAGTTGTGTCATATCTCCCTTCAGTCTCAAGGCCATTGTTACTCCTTGGCCCCCTTTTCTCCCCCTGTTGCACGCATTATAGCCAGCTCTCCAGCCCTCTGGCAGAAAATGGGAGCCACTGCCTTCACCTCAAGACAGACCAAGGCTCACCCAACCAGCAGCACCGCATGCAGATCTTATTTCAACACCATATGGCGTCCTTCGTAGTTCATCATGGCCACATACCATTCTCTGTTACTCCATTTTCACTTTCATAAGGCTCTCCTCCCTCTGGCTCCCGACCCCTGGAAGTTCTAACACTTTGACTTAATTTAGCACTTCTATGGCTTCCAGGGGAGGTGCTAGGTCCATGATCAATGTTGAAGGGTGGTAAACAAACGAAGATGTAGGGAAAGGGATGGGCTCTTAGTAGTGGATGTGAGAGGCGGGGTCAACCAACTGCAGATTCAATCTTGCATAAGCAGTTATTGATCTAGTAAGCACGGGATTAAGGAAATTACAGCACTGAATGAACCATATGATTAAACCTGAACTCCTAAATATTTAGTTAGGAAGGCACAGTCAAAATGAGCTTCTTAGCGATGCTAATGATCTACTTAACATAAATCTTTCTAAAGTGATTCCCAAGGCTCTGTTCTAAAAAAGGGCATCAAAGCTCTTCCAAATCTTCCAGGTGTCCAAGGAATGTCAAAGAGTAATAGAATAATCCCCACAGAGGAGCAACACCTGGTGCCCCAATTTCAAAAATTAGTCCATAAAATAAACAAGTGTGTGATGGAGGAAAGGAAGAAAGCAGATTCCCTTCACTTACTACACGGTAAATATCTTCTAATGCTAATAAGCAACTACTTCTCAATCTATGGGTGATTTTCACAGGGGCTTTTACATGGACCGTTTTCTAACTCAAGAAGATCACAACTCCAAATCTCCTTATTTATCAAACTTGATCATCATGTCTCCTGATGAACTTGTTGCACTCGCCTGTAACAGGAGGATTTAAGCTAAGCTCGCGCTGCCTTTGAGCGCGTGCAGGTCCCCTCTCCTGCCTCACCTGGAGGAAGTAACACTGCCAGACTAGTCACAATGAGTTGCTCCCGGTGCTGACTTTCCCCTGACCACCCACCCCCAGGGCTCTGCTCGGATGCACTGCCCATGGCTGGCCGAGGAGAACTGGTTCAGCCCCACTGCCTGGGCTTCCTATGGCTTTGCCTGCAGGGAGGCTGGGATCATCTGGGGCCTCCAGATGCCTGTTGCACGGGCAGCACAGAGCATTCGGCCCAAAATGCCCATGGTGGAATCCACTGTCTGATGAGACTATCTGGCGGGGGTGGTGATCATGCGATTGTTAAAGAGTAATGGGTCTCATTGCTTTTAATAGTAGACCTCTTTGATCAGCATCACTTAGAAGAGTAAGACCTGTGGTGTCCTGACACCAGGCCTGAGGAGAGAGGACAGGAAGGGTCGAGGCTGAGTTATCTGGGTGATAGAAGTCAAAATTCTGCCATCAATCAGAGAAGGCTGTTAATAAAGGGGATACACTAAAGAGAAAATTATGTGGTCATACATGCATGTGTGGAGTGGGAGGAAGGTAAGAGAGACCAGTAACGCACTTGGAGGAGTACAGAAGGGAAGGTACTTAGAAGAAAGATTCTGCACAGGCTCAAGGGTAAAAATGGATCCCCTAATATCTACTCAAGGCATGTACTCTTGTAGATATTCCCTGTTTGAGGATAAATGCCTCAGTTATTTAGAACATGTTATCACCATATCCCAGGGTTTAAGTTCCATTCATTCATTCATTCATTCATTCATTGAGAAAACATCTGAGATCCTCCTAGTCACCAGGCATTTGACTGACTGCTAGAAATATATGATTAAGACAAAGTCCATGCCCTTGATGAGACCATGGTCTCTAGGGAGCAAGAAAGACAAGCAGATAATTATCCTATGCAAGAGAGGTATGGATGACAGCTATGGGGACACAATAGCTAACTCAGTAGATGGAGTCAGGGAACACCCCCAAAGAAAACAACATTTGCTAAGTCTTAAATGATGAATCAATGCTTGCCCAGTAGAGAAGGCAGGGGCGGCCGGTTCAGAGGTGGGCATGGAATTGTGAAAGGACTTTGTGTGAAAGTAGCTGGTGGGGATAGGGCTAAAGCTGGGTGGGAATAAGTCAGGAAGGACCGTGTATGCCAAGTCAGACTGTGACTTTTTTCTGTAGGCTAGAGGAGGCATATCCGAGTAAGATTTGTTTGGGAGAGATGATGAAGGCTTGAATTAAGACAGAGCACTGGAATGGAGGGAGGAGCAAGGAGTCGACAGGACACGATGGCTGACTTGCTGTGAGGCTGGCGAGAAGAGAGACCAGGATGACTCAAACCTGAGAAGTACATCAGAGACCAAGAGCACAGGTGGAGGTCTGAGAAAGAAGATAAGGAGTTTACTTCTGGACAGGCTGAATTTGAGATGCCTGAAGGTCATCCAGAGGGAGCCAGAATACATACTGGAGGTTCAGAAAGAAGTCAGAATTCAAAGGTTTATCTTGAATTTTCTGGGCCATTCTCAATTTCATGTAATTGTATTCTTTTCAACAGCATAATTAATTAAAAGCAAAACTAAATGTGATTACTTTTATACTTCTTTTCGTATTAAGTTTTATACTTTCCCCCCACATATTAACAAGTTAAAAAAACCCTCAACCTCCAAAAACAAAAACCCTGTAACTCAGCTTAGGTTTAAAAAATACTCGCACAGTATTTCTATGGCCCAGTTGACTTCTCTCATTTCTGTTCAGACTGCCCCTGAATCAGCCATTCGTCTTGCAAATGAAAGATCTTGGGCACACAAAAGGACTCAGCAGAGTGCTAGGATCTGCAGGAATTCATCATCACTAGTGAAAAACTACCTCAAAGAGTATGCCGTAATGAATGTGATTCAAAGACGGCATGTTTTTAAAACCATAAATCAGGACGACCACTAGGATTGGTGTCCCAGGGAAAGACCATCCTCTCTTCACTGTCTGCAGCAGGAAACACCAAAGAGCAAGTCCCTGAATCCGACTACCACTCACTACTTCTCCAGTATAACTCATACTGCTTATTCTACACACAGTAAAACTACAGGTAGTTACTAAGTGGAATCTTTAACACTCTACTTCACCGCTCAGAGAAGACAGAAATAGTAAACAAGATGGCACTGGCCTTTGTTCAAAAAGGCAGCGTGCAGACATTGAGCTGAGAGCAGAGCAGATTCACATCAACCGCCACCGGGGCCTTCACCACCCAGGGGTCTGCAGAGTGGTGGCTGCAGGGCCCCATAGGAGCCTATAGCAATTAGAATACTTCAGCATTTTGGAAGTGTTAACAACAGAAAGGGCGCTCCGTAAGAGAATTAATATTTACCCTTCACACCTTGCAAACCGCCCTCCCACAATTCTATGTATTAACTTTGCCTAAATTAGGTTATTGGAGAGAAATGAAAAAATTCAAAGTGACTGATTTTTCTAAAGTATGCTTGCATGTCCGTCTTAGGTGTCACAGTAGAGTCCCTAGTGCATTTCCAGCAGGTATAAGTGAACATTAGCGGAGGATAAATAGAGCTTTGAGCAAATTGCTAATCACTCTTGGCAGAGACAAACCTCTTGTTAAAAGATCAACTGAGGTATATTAAAATTTTTGAAGTTTATTTCAGCAAAAATGGATTCCAGTCGAGCGGCACCAAACTGGAAGTGTTTAGGAGGGCACCATTGACAGGAGTTGGGGAGAGACTTACAGGGAAAAGGCAGAAGCAAAGCAAGGAGACTATTGTTTGGTTGTCTCTCAAAGCCTAGTTGGTTATTTGTGATTGGCTGTCCTTAGGTTTCCATTTCTTAACCTTGAGGCATTTACAGGCTTAGGTTTTGGTTTGCACACTTAGGCCACCGCGACATTAGAGCCTCCTCTAATGGCCTCTGTGTTTAATTAATTGAACACCCTACTAGTGATTATTCATTCTCTTATACACATAACGTGCACACACGTGTATAAATTCTTCAGCATTTCAACAAAAAATCCTAAGACTAGGTAATTTAACAACCTTTTTTTTTTGTACTTTCCCCTCACCTCAAAATGTCTGGACATCTGCTGACTTCAGAATAGACTTCTTACATGAGAGAGAATTTTATCAATTATCTTGAGAAGCACTTGTCTTCAGTCTTCTCAGAAAAGACAAGCTCAGAACAGGACATTCTGGGTAAACATCCAGAAACAGAACACACTCAAACAAGCTCCCTGGGAAGGAGCCGGGCACCAAGCACAAAACCTCAGACTTCTGGGGGGCACGAGGCTCCTGATTCTTGAGCTCTGGGCAGAAAAGCTTTGGAAGCAATGAAAGAGAAAGGTTAGGTTCCTCCAAAGAACAAACCCAGACCTTTTCCTCCATGTGCTCCTGAGTGCGTGTCTTGAGTCTCCGCACCTCCTGCATCTTTTGTTCCAGCTAAGCAGCTGTGAAAGAGCTTTCAATCCATTTAGTCTCCCAAATATCAGGAGAAACCGATTAAGTCCTTACAGGCAGTAGGCCTGCCTAAATAGAGCACCTCAAACAAATCTTCCAAGCTGAATTTTTGTTTTTAATGTTATCTAGGCTCCTGATAGAGCCTTAGCTCTGTGGGGTTCAGAGGAAATCTTATTTTCCTTTAAGGGATAACATTTTCCCAAATCCTCTGTGAAGAGCTCCTAAGAGATTTTCAAAGGTGTGTAACAAATGAAAGAGCCGAGTTCCCCCACTAGCGTTTTAGTGTTGTTTTTAAATACCAACAGCTAGGGTGGGATTGATGAGCCTTGGCCCTGGATTGCAGAATTATAACAGAGAATGGAGTAAGTGATTTGGGCCCTCTGGATGACCCAGAGGAGTGAGACAAAGCCAGAGGAAGGAGCAGTTAGTGCTGAACACGACAGGGGAAGCTGCTAGAATGATTCCCAGAGAGGTTCCTGTGCCCTCACTTGTGTTCTGGGTCCTCACTCAGGAGCCAGTCAGTCTGGCGGGAAGCCCAGGAAACAGCATTAACTCCATCAAGCCCATACATTAAGGAGGCATGGACCGGAATTTCAAGTCAAGGAGGAAAAAGGGCATTCTGGGGTTTTTGTCTTGAGATGAGTAAAAAGAGCCATGCTGTGTAACCCCGTGAATCCATTCCAGCCCTGGTAAACCTGAGGCCAAAACGCCACCAGCAGGCACCACGGTTCTGAACTTCCTGGTGAGATGAGGCCAGAAATCTGGTTCTTTGGGGGAATGGGACGCGGATAGGAAGAAAAACATGCTGATCAAAGTATACAAAAAGAAACAGGGTGCTTTTGGCAAATTTTAAGCAAGCAGGAAATGGTGACATTGTTCCAATAAATGGTAAGATGTTAGGCAGACAGTGACTTTTGAAGCTCTGTATAGTATAAATCCCAATACACTTCAGGGAACTGTAGATACCCTTATTAATGCATCTGTTCAAATATTCTGGAAAGTAATGGAACAAAAATCCATGAAGCTATTATAATTTTAATGGTTCCTTACAATATATAGCATCTATTAGGCTTTTTAAAATCCAATCAATCACCCTGTCTGGATTATCCCTATTGACTAAATGAAAGTAATATACGTATATAAGAAAAAAATGAATAAAATGAAAAGTAAAAGTCTATCTTCCCATCCTGACTACTGCTCATCCAGTGTCTCTCTTTAAAGGTAACCACTGTTAACAGAGTATCCATCCAAAGAAAAAGTTATACATACAGTACACTATGTGTAACCTTGTTTTACTTACATAAAGTGCTCTTATTGATATATACACTGTGCTGTATTTTGCTCTTTTTTACTTAATGTATCTTGGAAATCTAGTCCTACGTGTATTATCAGTAAGGCTGCAGTGAACATCGTCAGACATATTTTCTGACACATTCTTACCTAAATATCTTTATAAGAAATTCTTAGCAGTGGAAAAAATACATAAAAGAGTGTATGAATTTTTAATTTTCGAGAGCTATCGCCAAGTCGCACTCCCATTTTATGCCCACAAGTGTTTTGCAGATTGTTTTCCTATCCCTTGTCAACAGCTGGTAATCAAATGTTAAATTTTGCCATTCCTGATCAATGAGAAAAGGCCTGAATTACATGATGACCAATTCTGTGAACCCGAGCTATCCACATCTGCAGTTTCCATTGTGAATTACGGAAAGAAGTCCACAGACTCATCAGAACTGCCCTTTTTATCAGTATCTGGCTTGTTGTGAAGACTGATCATCCAGCAGGAAGGGAAGAGACCTGGTTTCTGGGTATCCCTTCTCCTCTGTGACCCTCAAAATGGTGACCCTGCTTTCCTCTGGGTCACCATCAACTCCATGAGTGGTGCTAGGAAAATCAGGTAACAGTGGCTGGCTATTTCTGATTACTTAGACTTACTGGGCCAGGCACTATGCTTGATGATTTAAAACAGTGGTTTTCAAAGTGTGGATCCTGGGCCAGCATCATGGGCGTCATTTGGGAACTTATTAAAATGCAAGTAGCCCCTAGACCTACTGCACAGAAACTCTGGGGGGTGGGGTCCAGCAGATTCTTTTTCTAAAAACATTTTTCCCAGTTTTATTGAGATAGATATAATTGACATACAACACTGTGTAAGCTGAAGGTACGCAGCATAATGATTTGCAGTATGTACGTACCATGAAATGACTACCACAAGGTTAGTTAATATCTGTCATCTCACATGGTTACAAGTTTTTTTTCTCGAGATGAAAATTTTTAAGGTTTACTGTCTTAACAACTTTCAAATACACAATACAGTATTGTTAACTATTGCTGTCGGGCTGTGCATTTCATCTCCGGGACTTACTTATTTTATAACTAGAAGTTTGTGTCTCTTGCCCTCCTTCGCCCCTTCCCTGCACCCCCCAACCTCTGCCTCTGGCAACCACCGATCCAGCAGAGTCTGTTCTTCCAAGGTCCCCGGGTCATTCCAACGCATAATGAAGTTTGAGAACCTCTGACTTAAAACATTACCTCATTTAAATTCCCCAACAATGATCTGAGGCAGGTGCTCTTATCATGCCCATTTCACTGAGAAAGAAACTGAGATTCACAGGGAGGGTATCATTACCAGTCATATACTTAGCAAGTGGTGAAGTTGGGAATGGAAAATAGCACCTGTGCAACTGCAAATCGTGCATTTATACCCATCTGAATATGCATTTGTTCTATGGGCCAAAGTCTCATGGACACTGGGGAGCATACCACGCCAGACCTTGCACTAGGCACTGGGGACAAAAAGATCCAGAGATGCTGTTGGTCCTTGCAGCCCCGGAGAATCCCAGTATGAGAACTGCCAAGAGGGAGGCTGCAGAGATCGCCAAGGCGGGCAGGAAAGGCTTTAACAACGGCTGGTCCAAAACGTTAAGGTGAGCAGAATTTTCTACTCAAAGAAGACAATTATTTGCGGCTGTGATGGGGCAGGAAGCTGCACTGAGCCCTCTCCAAAAGGGTACTGAGGAATGTGAAAGACAGCAAGGAAGAATCCCAGGGTCTGGCAAGAGGGCCCCTGCTCACCTGTCTACCAGACTGCAACCGACTCCGTTCGGGGTGCGCGCTCAGCACACGCTTTCATCTAAAATCCGTGCTGTCCTACTTTTGCTTATCACTGTTGTTGAATAAAAGCCTCAGCAGGGGAAGCTTGAGGTGGGGGCTGAGGGAGAGCTTTTAGGGGTCGAGGAGTCGCACAGGGTTTCGGGGGGCACGCGGGCGGGCAGGGAGGGTCATGCAGCCTGCATTTCTGAGGCCGTAGCTCCACCTCTAAGCAGCTGTGTGGCCTGCAAAACCTCCACCTGTTTGAATCCCAAGGTCAAGGGGGGGTCAGTCCTGAATATCCTTCCTACCTCTGCCATCCCATGGCACAGGGGTCTGCAAACTCTCTGTGAAGGAACAGACAGGATATATTTTTGGCTTTGCGGATCACACGGCTACCTGCTAGAGCACGGGTCTGCACACCTAAGCAGTCTGTCTCCTTAACTAGATGTTCTCTCACGTTGTCTGTGGCTACTCTGTCACGAGTCTCCCTGGACACTGTTCTTTTGTTTGAGCACAAATACTAATCGGTACTTCTTCTTCAGTTGCACAGAGAGTCAAGAACACATCATATCTGCCTTCAAGAAACTTTCCTGACACCTCACTTTTCCTTGGATCTAGCTTGAAAGTGTCCTGGCTTTGAAAGGTTTTCATGAAAGATTTTTTTTTTTTTTTTTTTTTACATGTGACTCCTTCCAAAGTAGCTCAGAGACTGTTTCCTCACACGAGCCCCCGCCCCCTCCCCCTGATACTGGGCAGTGGCTTTTTTCCCAAGTCCCTACAACTGGGCTGGGATCAAGGTAGCAAGGTTTTCTTCCTTAGCTCCCAGGAGTTACGTATTTCCTGAACTTCTGTGTTTCACTCAACATATATATGGTAATTCTTGAAATCTAGCCTTCTACAATGCTTTATTGTTCCAGAGTATAAGACTTAATTTCTCTCTCATATTTTGCTATCATTAAATTTTAAAAGAAATGCAAATATCAATAGTGTATTACTTGGCTCAGTCACATATATATAGAGAGAGAGAGCCAGAGAGAGAACCCAGATATATATATATATATATATATGCAGGCTGAAAGCCGATACCAAAAAAAGCTCAACTCGGTTCTGGCGGGCTTCCAGCATCTTCTGCTATCAGCTTTGCTGTCCTGTGAAATAGAAAATTCTGTGCTCATCCTTGATTTGGAAGTTTTTATAAAAGGTATTTTCTCTGGACATTTTGTCCCTGAGAACAAAAAGGTATTTTTTTTTTTTAATGAAAATTATGTTTGCAGCACTTAAAACACTGGCGAACACAGCCATCTGTATAATTTCGAGGAGAAACAGAAGGCCTGCCGAGTCACTAAGGCAGGCATGGGGAATTTTTTTCCCATGCATTGCACGATAGCGATGACGACCACAGACCTGGGAAAACATTTTAACACGTCATAAAATTCTTTTTCGACGGCAGGGACACGGGAGCCAAATTTCCCCTGGCGGAAATTAAAAAACAAAGAGTTTAGCTGACATGTTCCTAAGAAGGAAATGATTTCAGAAAGAGCTTTCCAGGCAGGAGAAATGTGGACGAGGATGCCAATCTGCCCGCAACGGGGGTCGAAGTTCACAGGGAGATCAGACGCCCCTCATATTTCACTCCAGCACTCAGTGCTCTACCTGGCACTTAATAGGGACCCAATAAATACTGTGGATGAGTTTCATCATTCATTCAAATGCCTGAGGCTTTTAGGATTTTAGTCAAGAAAACAGATGAGGATGCGACAGAGGAGATGCAAGATGTAGCCTCTCTGACACGAGTTTTGGTGCATCTGCAGCACCAGCAGGAGGCCACACACACTCTCAGGGGGCAGAAGTGGCTTAAAACTTACAGTACTGCCCGGAGATGTAACCTCCGCAGACAGGCAGAGTCGGGACGGGCACGGAGAGTGTCATCTGATCCCCTGTTCTATGATCAGCTCCGGAGTTACTGACATCCCGGCAGGTACTTGTTGTGTGTAGACATTCAGAGATGTTCAAGGGTCGAAGTTGTTGATACGATAAGGACAGCTGAATTTTCAGAGTGGGAAGAGAGCCTAGGAGACTGTCTGGTCAAACCCTTTCACCACAGAGATGAGAAAACAAAGACTTAAGGAGCTTCAAGGCCTTTCCTAAAGTCACCTGGCTAATTTATGGTCAAGCTGGGATCAAAACCAGGATCTCTTGGTGCCTGGTCAAAAGTCTCTCCACTGTTGGCTTTTTTCGAGATCTAAGATGAGGTTGATGCCATTTCCTATCATAAACGCACAAAACAAATCTGCATGATAGTTCTAACCTTCCCAATCTCCAGGTTAAAATAACATCAATGACAGCGCTCTAATACTACTTCTGCAAAATTCTCAACTGAAGTATATTCTATGTATTTCACTTTTAAGGAGAATGGTATATTAGATCAAAGCCAGTTAAGATCACAGTTTACCCCCAAAACCAACATTTAGAATGTGTTTCGCAGTTATTAGGTTCCAGCCCAATTTCCAACACTACTTTCATTTCCACCTGTGACATATGATCAACAACCAATATTTGTATACTGAGGTGCTTACAAGAATGTTGCCTGAAAGTGGTGCAGTGAGGCAGGAAAAGAGAACAGCAAACGGTCTCTGTCTCCGCTTAGCCTAAAATTTTGCTGGAGGAAAAAACCAAAACCCCAGACCTGACGCTTAAAAGAATAATCAAATGCCCAAGTAGACAGTACCGACAAGCGCTACAGAGGGGAGGAGAAAGGGAGGTGATAATGCGTAGAATAGACAGAAAAGATTCATGGAGGAGGTGTGATAGGAGCTTCGGTTCTGGCCTGGGGAGGAGGGGAAACGCTTCCGACAAGGGATGGGGAGGAAGTACGAGTGCGGAGGGGGGAAAGAGGGCCGTGCTAGAGGCAAAGACTTTGTTTTCCGACCAGGTGGCGGCTCTTATATTCAGTGTGATGCCAGCACACTTCTTCACACCCACCTGTAAACTATAAACTTATACTTATCCTCCTCTGATCATTTTCATTTTTCATAAACACACACGCACACAGAGAAAGCGAACTGTCCAAGAAGCCAAGAGTCCTGGGTTCTAATCTGCCCATAAATTGCTAAATAACAGGGGCCTATCAGGGCTGCTCTTGGGACCTCAGTTTCCTCCTCTATAAAATGAAGGGGCTTGGGCCAACGAGGGTCTGAGGTCCCCTCCAGCTCTGACACTCAACAATATCTAGTTTTCCATCCTGCTCATACTTATGGCACATTATCTTAAATTAATATGACTAAGTCCTTCTCCATCACCTTCTGCTTCCCGTTTGCCTTTTCCCCACTTTGCTCCCTTCCCTCTCTCCTCTCTTACCAGGAAGTGTGCTGGGAAATTACCAGAGTGGGACGATCATGGAGTGTTTAAATTTTCATCAGATGTGTGTGTGTTGTAACAAGGCATGGACAACTGATCGACCTGGCATGCACATTAATAACTGAGTGTTGTGGAACATGCTTCCTCAACGTTATAAATAGCTCTTCTCTGAGCTTTGAAATGACAAGCTTTGCTCATAACTGAAAACCTGAATGTGGGCAGGCCTATGGGGAGTTCCTCTGACATATAAATGTTTAAAAAGCAAGGAAGATCAAAACCCGAAAGTCTCTCAGTTGGGAAACTTGGGGGAGTTTCTGCCCAATGGATAGGTTGAGAGGTGACATAAAGATGAGATAAGGATGATAATGAGAATAAAATGACGTAAGAATGAGATGATTCACCCGTACTGAATTTTTTTTTCCTTTCTTTATATATAGTGAATGAGATCTATCCAGCTGGCCCAGAAAGGAAGGGAAAGCCCTAGGTGCCCCACCAGTTTAAAGGATGCTCTCATCTAACATCTTTGAAAACTGCACATCCGTCATCACAGGTGAAAAATGATCCAAAGTAGAATGGATGCCATACTCCCCAAACTCTTGGTTGGGTTTAGTTGCTGCCCTTTGACACTATGCCAAGGCTCAGATGGAAACAATGCTTATTTGGTTATATTTACATAGCCCATCCTGGGGTGAAGGCCAGAGATAGGAAGAAGGTTAGAACTTAAACAAATGTTGGCAGAACTGAACACCAACAAAGTTAGAAGGTAACTGCTGGCATTTGATGTAGACCTTGAAATAAATCTCAACCTTTAAATTATTCATGGCTCTTGGGTTTTTTCCCTTTGAACAAATGCTGTTTGTTCAAATATGAAAGCAAGGATAAGCAAGGCAAGGAGATATGCGCATTTAATCCATTTTAATGGACTCACATGCAATGGAATTTCCCTTCTCCTGGTCAACCAGTTGGCTATTTCCAACAAAATCTATATAGGGACCCACACTTTTACTGCACTCGGCGCTTTGTAATGTACCTGAATTTTCCTGGAAGTTGTTCAGTGGGCCTTCTCTTCAGGACACCAGGCCAGCCCCACTTGCTGTAATAAACTAGTTCAACAATAGACCTGCTTCCAAACCGCCTATGAACGACTCCCAGAGACTTGACTTTCTAATGGAGAGGCTGCCATGGAATGCTAGGAGCATAACATTGACATTGTGGGGATCTTTTACGTGGGAGGGAGCAACTGTCAAATAACCAGGAGATTTCCAGCCACTTTGGAGAAAGAAAGCTGAGATGTCATTCCCGAATCCCAGTGCTTTACAATCCTTATCTAATTCTAAAAGAGAACGCCAAATGTGATTCCTGTGGTGTTTGCCAGAAATATTAAAGCCGATAAATAGGGGTATGACTGGTTCTACTTTTGGAAAATATGGCAAGTATGTCGATCGCTGTGGACTTCCGCAGCTATTATTTTAGAGGCAGCTACGTGTATGGACACCAAACTCACCCTGAAGCCATCTGGGGAAGCAGAAAATGCGGTGGAGACAACCAAACATAACTCCACCAGACATGAAATGATATATTTCAAAATTCAAAGGATGAGGAAATGTACACACACCTACCAGGCTAGTCAGGTTATTGCTAATATTTTTATGGTGAATTTCATGTTAGAATTTGGTTCCCCTTTGCATCTGGGGAATTGGCGTCTTTGTAAAAGCACATAAAAACGAATGGAAAATTCTGAGATTGCTCAGTGAGCTATGCAACGTTCCCGTTCTACCTCACAGGCTTAACTCCAGCTGAGGCTCACATTGAAAGTATCTGCCATCTTCAAGTCATCCTGAAGGGTCCTGGCTATTGAGGATTCACACGAAGGCCCCTCAGGCCCTCTGTCGCTGGGGCGTGTACCCCTTGGACAGCTCTGGGGGCTGTCAAGTTCAGCTGGGGTTTTCACAATCCCTGTTGATATCTGCTGACTGCTGAAATACTTCCCAGAATCAAATTACAGGGTTAAGGGGGGAATCTCTCAAACAGTAACAGGGAGATGGGGAAGGCACAGGTTGTCAGACAGTGACAACTGGGGAGATGTCAACATGAACTTTTGTGTTTATTCTTCTACCCCAACTCTCCTAACATCCTCTAGCCTGTTACCAAGTGTCTGGTAAAATATAGCAGTTTCCAACAAAAGCACAGCTGGTGAGCTCCTTCTTCAACTTGTTTGATTACACATGCAAGGTGAAACTCTGTTATCCACAGACAGTGCTAACACCGATGCCAACCTGTTCTACAAGGTTCCTGGAAACTTCTGAGCTTACTGTTTCAGGCTTACTTCCTGCCTTCCTTCCAATGTACTCATTCATTCACTCACTCATCCCCCAAATATTTGTTGCATATTTCCATGTTCCAGGCACTTGATATATATCGATGACTAGGAGGAGAGACATGTCCTTTCTTTTGTGACGTTTATTATAATAAACCAAAACCAGACAATTCATTAAGTCATACCCATTTGGATAAGTGCCCTGAGGAACCTGAAGAGATGCAGGAATGGTGACCCTGCTTGGAGAGGATGGGTCAGGAAGGCCTCTCTGAAAGGGTGGCCTTACAGCCAAGACCTAAAGGATGAGAGGGATGGAAGCATGCAGAGTACAGGGAAGAGCCCATCAGACAGAGGGAAAAGATGTGCAAAGGCTCGGAGGTGGGAAGTAGCTTTGACGGGCTCAGCAGGAAAAAGGCCAGTGGAGAAGATGCCTCATGAGGTGAAGGAGAGCTGACGTTGAAGAGGCAAGCACAGAGAGCTTGAGGCTCGGGAGGATGAATGTCATTGTAAGTGCAATGGGAATCTACTCAAGGGATTTAAGTGGGGAAGACGTGCTCTGAATTATGTCAGACAACGTGTGAAAAATAGATTGAGCTGGAGGAAAGGTGGAAAGGGAGGAATTACACATGGCAGAAACTGCAAAATGTCTCTCTGTAGCCATTCTCCCCTCCTTCCTAACTCAGAGAACTCCAGTTTTATTCTGGAGAACAATGGGCCCAGTCAAAAAAGTATATTTCCCATTTTCCTTATAGCTCGGCATGGCCACATGTAGTAGTTCTGCACAACAAGACATAAATAGAAGCCTACTGGGGATCTTTGGGCAAGTTTGCTTTCCTGCTCTAAAGGTGCAACCCCTTCCTCTTCCTTTCTTCCTCTCCTTTTTCTTATGTGATTCCAGCTTGTAAAAACAAGATGTGATGGCAGGAGCAACAGCAGCCCTCTTAGACAACTATCTAAGAAGGTTAATATTGATAGTATCACAGAAACCTCAGGCCTGACAGCCTTAAACCACTGAACCAGGGCCAACAAATCTGGATTTCACTGTGTATAAAAAGAAAAGGCTCCATTTGTTAAGATGAAGTTTGGTTAGGTTTTCTATTACTTACAGGTGGACACCATATTTAACTGACATACCAGGCTCTTATCATCGTTCAGGCAGCCTGCACTTGAATGGTGGCAGTGAAAATGAATAAAAGTGGGTCAATTTTGAATGTTGAAACAATGGGGTTTCCTGCTGTCCTATATGTGGGCTTTGGTGGTGGGGGATGGTGGGTGTGAAAATTACTTACAGGATTTTGGTCTGCGAATTTATTAAAATGGGAAGGAAAAAACCAAAGAAGGACAGGTTTGAAGGTTAAAAGCAAGAATTTAATTTTTGATATTTTATAGGTGAGGTACCTAAGTGTTACCTATGATAGTAATCTCCATTCTTGTTGTTTCCATGAGGTGGGATCTTCCTCCAAAATTCCTGGCCCTGCTCTAGCCCTTCATTCTCTTCTTTTTCAAGAAGCAAGCGAACAAGCCTGCCTGTACAGGCTGAACAAAGCAGGTTTGAACTGCGCAGGTCCACTTGTGTATACTTAATACTGCATCATCCATGCTTGGCTGAATGTGCGGATATGGAACTGAGGACAGGGAGGGCCGACTATAAAGTTATACTCGGATTTTTCATCCTGCAGAGGGTCCAAGCCCCTAACCCCTGCGCGTTGTTCGAGGGTCACCTGTACTCATTCCCGTCTGCTTCTCCACGTGTGATGTGGTACATATGGATACAGACTCCACAGGAAGAAGCCTGTGGTCCTCGGAGCTGCCTGTGGCTGGATGCTCAACCCCCAGGTCCAGCATCAGGAACCCCATCATCGCTGCAGATCTCAACCCCATTATCCAATTCTGCTTTTATCAGGAGTAAAACACTGATGCTTGTATCCCCACGTGCTGGACTTCTTTGTCTATCTCTCAGTGGTTTTACACTTAGGTTGGCTTCTACCTGTATAATATCAGACACATCCCATTCTTTCAGCCACATGATGGGGGGCTTGTTTTTAACAAGTGCTTCTTTCAACAGGTATTGCAAGAAAAAAACTGAAATCCCTCCCCTATTCTAATGTGTGGCTGCCTTCCTATCTTCCTTGTGAGAGTCAAGGATTGAGTCTTCCCTGCCCAGTCGGACTGTAAACCGCACAGAAATGAGGATTTATTTAAACCTGACGCTAGTGAGCAAAAGGTAATCAGTGATCATTCTACTGTTCAGGCAGTGGGCTTCTTGCCATAACTTTGTAGGAACTGTATTATTAGAATGGTGTGGCCTTTCCCTCTCTCCCTTTTCTCTGCTATCAATCCACCCCACCCCACCTACTAATCAATTCTCTGCTCCCCTCCTTTAAAAGGTGGTCTGGGTGTTAGTGGACTTCAGCCTAGCCCTAGTAACCCCAACTTCAGAACTGCTGGGCATATACAGTCGGGTAAAAGGTCATTGCTCACCACCAGGGAATCTAGGTAAGGTGGTCTGACAATGGTCTCTATCAGATTCAGCAGTTCCGTTTTTCCTTTTTTTTTTTTTTTTTTTTTCCTACAAAGACAGGGTGTCCCAGGTTGGTCTCATACTGGATATTTGGTCACTTATCAGAGTTTATGTTTGGGAGCTTCCTTATGTGACATTTTACGCTGTGGCAAAAATGGTCTTTTGACAACAAAGTCATATAAAACACATTTACAGTTAAGACTCTGGTTTTTCATCCCTTCCTCTCTTTCCATCCTAATGGATACCTTATGGCTGGGGTTTACACTGATGAAAGAGGTGATGGGCATTTTGGCACATTATGTCATTGAAAATAATACTTATTCTCAGAATGAATATGTAAATTGCATATATTGCCATCCCGTGTAGGGTCCTGCACCTGGTGTGGAATGGAGCGCGGCACCGTTACAAGTGTCATTTAATAGCTTTTACCAAGCAAGGGCACAGCAGCAGCTGTGAGGCATGATGCCACTGTGACATTAACTACAGACACAGAGTGCCCATAAAAAAATATATGTCCTTTGTTTTGAATAGAGCCCTGGGTAATTTCCCTAACTATTGTTCTATGAGAAAGCCCCGTTTACACCCTTTCATCAATTTAGGATCTGTACGTGAAAAATCACCGGCATCCAGTGGTTCAGGCAATTTGCTTTCCAAATGAATAAAGGACAAAAAATAATACTGCAGAAAAATCTCTACTCCTGAGTTGCCTGTGTTGACAGCCAAGGCTCACCTCAAATAAAGGATCCTGAGGAGGAGTCTTTCTGACCTTCTTTCTAAACAGAGCCCAAGGACAATGCGTGACAGTGTATTCAGGGGCTGCTTCTACTCTCGGCACGGGGAGGATGTGTGGGTCTGGGTGTAGAGCCCGCAGGTGAGGGTGGCCACCCTGCAGGGGCGGTGTGAACTGTAGTGGGTCCAGCAGGCACCGAAGCATCTGTCTGCCCCGCCCTGGGGGCCAGGCCGGGTGTTCTGCGGAAAAGCTACAGAAATGCTGCTCACCTTGAGAAGTAAGCTCTCAGGGCGGGGTCCGTGTTCCTCCAAGTTGCCACAGGACATGAAATCGGTTATGAGGTTTTGCCATTCGATATGGAGTAAGATGGGAAATTATGGGACTACTTACCCCCAAATGAAAAAAAAAAAAAATGAGTACATAAGAAAAGGCAACATCATGACAAAAGAGATGGCCCCCAAAATCTTACTTACATTGAGTGAGGATCCCGGTTAAGGCATTTTTGAAATTCTCCTTGGCCTCCTCCATCTCCTGCTCATGGGTGGCTTTCTCATTCATCAGCCGGCGGACGTGGCTGTTGGCCGACTGCACCATGGAATAGAACTGGTTTGCAGACCGCCGGTTTACTTCCCCTCGCTCAATCCAGGACAGCAGCACTGTGATGGCCTCTGAAAACTTGCTATCGTCTGGAAATGCAAAACCACCAAGTCCAAATCACGCCCAGGAAAGATTTTCGTTTTCACTTTGGTTCCTCTCTAAAGGCAAAGCACAGTCCATCCTAATGGATATGTTTTCAGAACTTGACCTTGTGAGCTTTCCTGCGACTAATGGCTCCATCATCTCTTAGCTTGTCTTCCCTCATCTAACTCCACGGCACTGCACAACCACCCAAGAAACAAAGGGTGGTTCACCCCCTCACTACCAACTCAATGAGCTCAGTTTTCAAAGATCTGTTCTGGGCATCCTTTGAAATACGGTACAACCTCACTCTTCCACCAAACCCAGATTTCTCTTTCTTAAGACTGGCTCGAAAAACTGTTATCCACCTATTTGGCCTCCAGTTGATTTCTTTATTCTTTCACCAGAAATAGCATACAGTGATACTAGTTTTCTGACTTAGAATCTGCTGAGTTATTGTCAAGATGTGGATGACAGATTAAATTACTTTTAAAAGTGGTTGTGATGTGAGATATTGTTCCCAAGGTGGTAGTAGGAATAGGTCAATTCTTATTCTACTGCAGTTCAAAACTAATTTCACTTTAGGTTTAATAGAACATATTTGATTAGGCTGAAAACTAGAATATTTCCTTGTTTTCAACAAAAGAGGACCTGATCCGGGGTGGTCAGTGTTTGCCTTGGAAGGCGACTGGAAACCCATTTGAACTTGGTTTGAGGGGTGTGTTGATGGGCAGAGGGGTTCTACCTGTAAATAAGTGATAAAGTTTATTTCAAAGAAATCAATATACTTGCCCATTTGCAAATAGTTACTGGAACAGATCTGTGTTTTACGACTGACTTGGAGGGTGAAGAAGAAGCAAGTTTGAAGGAGATTAAGTTAATTGGAAGCGGAAGCTGTATGTCGGTTATTACAACATTAATTGATCCTATTGCTGAAGGCTCACTGCGTATTTTCCAGACAAACTTGAGGAGACGAGCCTTTCATCCGTATTTTTTACCCCCGAAAAAATGTGACTTAAGAGAAATATCCTAGAAACTAACACAACATTGTAAATTAACTATACTTCAATAAAAATTAAAAAAAAAACCCTATAGTTTCCAAGTAAACTGAGTAGAATCTGAG
Organism: Balaenoptera borealis; assembly: GCF_965194805.1. Classification (NCBI taxonomy): domain Eukaryota; kingdom Metazoa; phylum Chordata; class Mammalia; order Artiodactyla; family Balaenopteridae; genus Balaenoptera; species Balaenoptera borealis. The sequence goes on along the minus strand of NC_138877.1, from coordinate 24,460,487 downwards.
TTCTAAAAATAAGAAGCAAAATTAGACTAAAAGATTCAGATGCTTCTCACGTATCTGACAAATACTAAGTGACTACCATGTTCCCTCTACTAGAGGAACACCGGAGACATCCTTATACACTGTATGTGTATATTCCATTGTTTATATATTATTATATATTGTGTGCATACATATACACACACACATACATACACACTCTAGATGAACAGATAGAGGGTGATTCATATTTAGTAAAGGAATTTTATTTTATTTTACTCACCAGAGGTTTTACAATCAACCGTCGCCGTTAGTATTTTACACACCATACAAAGTCTGCATTTGCGGAGTGCTTTGTGAATTTTGCAGAGCGCTGTGGAAATACCATTAGTACCTTTTCTCCCAGAGGCCCCCTTTCAGACCAGGGCACTTCACTGCTGTGGCTGCTTCTTGCCCAGGAGGTACTTGCACTGAGCGAAGGCAGGATCGCTTGACCCAGTGCCCGTGGATTCTCCAGGATGGAAATCCTGCTGTTGATGGACCACCACCCCGGGCCCTCTCCCGCCTGGGTGGTGCCAGTCTGGGCTTGGGGATCAAAGCTTTACTCCTGGGCAAACCTGCCCCCTCTGCCCTCACGCTTTGATCCGAGGAGGTAAGTGGCCTGGGGAAGGCCCACAGGGTAGCCTGCACGTGAAAGACTCAAGTTTCTTTGCCAATTTCAACCGACCCGTGAGCGAGCGCGCACTTGTTCAGCGTCACAGCTGGTTTGCACAGTTTTGTTAACTCTGGAATTTCAGTCTGAGTTCAACCCTCAGTGAACTCCAGCTGCACGGGGTTCTTATTTCATGGACCAGAGCGGCTTGTATACGATAGAATCCATCACACAACTTAACACTGCGTTCAACCCGTGGAGAGGCCCATAATTCAGCATTATGCTTGTGGGAGCCCCACTGCGACCCTTACAGTCAGAATAAATTCTGCCTCTCTCCCTCTCTCTGCCTCTCTGCAGATATGCGTTAGGAGAATGGGCCTCCGAAAAGACAGCAGAAATCAACCTAATGCTTATAAGAAATCTTTTTTTTCCCCTCTTAAAAAAATAACAACAACAGAAAAGAGAACTCTGACTTCATGGACCATTTTTCCCCTTTGCTGTGACTTTCATCTCTATGTAACACAAAGTAAAATCCTGGATGTTTTCGTTATGGGGCTTCCAAGGAGAGAGAGAGAGAGCAAGGGGGTCCCATCTTTCTTTCACCCTCGTACGGGTGCAGTTTTTTCTTCTCTCGCTTGTTGTTACGCAGTTCATAAATACCCTAATTTACTGTCAGGAAGAACACACTTAAATTTTAAAAATGCGTGTTTCCTTGAATGACCTAAAAGCCAAATGTTATTGTTCTTCACTCCTAGACCTAAAGCATAAGTTCACCAGCAGATTAGAGTTAATTGATAGTTTTCAGAAAGAGAGACAGCAATTTTAGGATTAAGCAACTGAAAATACTCAGTTGAAAAAGTAAGTAGGCAAGAGACTGTCTAACATTGTAACAAGTAATAGGCAGAATTCCATTTTCTCAGTATATATGAATAAAATAAAAATATACATTATATACTGTATATATCTTATATATACATATATATATGGCTTACTACATAGTTTTGAAAACTCCCAATTTCATCCTCATTTCTGAACTTTCTGAGGCGGGCTGGTGGATGACTGATGTACTGACGTTCAAATTAACTGTGAAAACATTAGCTAACGTACGACTGGTTAAGTCTAGTCGATATCTGTTGCCATGTAAGAGGTGACTTTATATTAAATGAAGACTAAGTCAGCAGCTCCCCCTGAATGGCTACAGGAGGGTGTTGGGAGCGGTCATTTTCCATACCCAAATGAAAATTCAATTCTGGATTCAGGGGAAAGATCACAGAGAAAACAGAAAACAATATAAACTAATTTAAACAGGATTTAGATTGCAGCACTCTTAAAGCTATTCATGCGGAAAGAAATTAACACGGCTCATAAAATTCACACCAAAGACGCACTTATAAAGATTCCAAATACTTTCTGTGAACATGCATGGGTTTAACTCTGAACATGGGTGCCCTTCAGAAACTAGAATGTGCAGACATGCCTTCTCCACACAAAGAACTGGGAAAATTGGCACATTATGGAGTGACTATGGACCATTTGCTCATTAAAAATTGCCCAATGTTTTCTAATCAGCGTCTTCACAATGTCACACCTGGGCTACTGCAACTGTTTGCTCCTTGGCCTCCCTTGATCTGCAGTTTCCCCTTCAATCCGTTCGCCATTCCTTTGTCACACTCCTCTTTGTTAAGGACCGTGGCCTTGTCTCCCTACTTTTGCATGTACTGTGCACTCATCCTAGGGGCCCCGGAACTCCTGGTCCACCCGGTTAACTGTTATGCTTCCCTCAAGAGTCAGCCTAAGTGCCTTTCATAAAGGAAGCTTTTCTGCAACCCTAACATGAATTCGGTGTCCCTTTGCTACGTTTCCACAATTCCCTACATATCCTGCTATGAAAACATTAGTCACTCTATACAGTGATTGTTGGTTCATGTATCCACTGGCCCTCCCGTTCTGAGGGGTCAACGTGAGAAGAAAACTTCCAAAACATATTTCAGTCTTCTGCTCACTCTGACTTTTTCCCTTCGTAGTTTCTTTCATTATACTCTATTTCTAATAGATTTGCAGTGCATTAGTGCTGGAAAGTTATGGCAAATCCAGTGGTCAAAAGTTGGGAAATATCAGTTGATAATAAACATTTTAATTTCAGGTTGAAGAGTATTTTCACATTGTCTACCAGAGATAAATGTTCTCATGGCACTTAAGCTGGCTGGTCCTTTTATCCTTCAGGCCTCCGAGGTTATTACCATAAGCAATGAAAGTTAAGAGAGATGTCAGATAATTACACAGAAGCAGAGCTTTCCACAGTAAGCTAATCAGCTTATCCAATGACTTAAAAATCTTTTTGAAAGTTGTTTTTTTTTTTTTTTCTAAGTTCTGGAAGGTAATAACCCTTGCATTTAGCTTTGTATTTAGCTTTTTAATTCTGGGAAGGTAATAACCTTTGTATTCAGCTTCGTGAGGACTAAATAATATTATAATGATTATCACACTTCAGTATCGCTATCTGAATCCATACCCAACTTACTTCATTTCTCGTCACATCAGAATTTGTCAACCTCCCTTCCTATCCCTCTTTTCCACGTTTACTGAGCATGGGGCACATAGTAGGCATTTTAAAAATTGCATATGGGACACATCTTTGCTAGTCAAAGATCACAAGCATGAACCTCATTTGGGGGCTTATCAAAAATGCAGCCTCACCCTACTCAGGCCTCCTGACTCAGAATCTGTGTCCTAGTCCAAGCGTTTCATATGCACATTGAAACTGGAGAAGCACTAGAAGAAATCACTCAGTAAAAGCCAGGGAAACTGGTGAGGAGCTCACCTAAGTTAAAAGATAATGAAAACCTGAAATGGAAAGTAGCATCTGAGAGAGTGGCGAATACGGAAAGGCTCTGATGGGATTCTCATGAGCTTTGTGAATCCCTGTCCCCAAACCCTCCACCCCCATTTAAAGAAGAGCTGCTTAAACGTCAGTCAGCTTCATCCCATAAAAAAATGTGAAAAAAAAAGTCAAAGTCTTGGAAATGGGCACAGAGACTGCAGATCCTTTCGATGGAATGCTGGGCTAGAGGATCCTCTCCAACCCCCTCTGGGATTAACTGATTTTACAGGGATGTGAATCTCTGATTGTTATTGACTAGGCTATTTTACAACTCTTTAGGGACAGAACGTAAATTGTGAAAACGCATAACAATGCAAATAATTCTTCTCTGTAACAATGTAAATGAATTTTTGTCCAGAAGAAAATATAAGTCTTTACAAAGCAAACTCTCTTTTGAACCAGTTTTAACATCTTACTCATTCTCTCATTAATTAGTGAGTTCAGTAAAATCACTGATACAGGCTCATTTTGTATTTCTTCCCCCTCTTTGGGTGCATAGGGAGATCTGACCCTGAATTTCAGAACGATAAGTGTGACAAGAGCCAGGCCATGAGCCCTGAGTATGAAAACTGAAGTGGGCTGGAGTAGCCTGATTTCTGGTGGGTCTAGAAAGGAATGACAGGAAGGGAGATTCCATGTTTGAACAAAATGTCTCGAGAATGAGGGAAAAAAGGAAGACACATCCTACAACACTTTTCTTTCCAGAGAAATGGGGATAGACACACACACACACACATACATATATACACACACACACACACAGAGAGAATGAATGGTATGTCTATACAGCTGTCCCTGATTTCTAGCTTCTGTGATAGGTGGAAATAACTTCTGGCGTACAGTCACATACTGATTCAGGCAGAATGGACATTCCAGGATGGAACAACATCCCAAATGCTACTACAACATTCCCAAAATTTCACTACGTGTACCTAAAACTTAGACAACCCTAAACAAATCTCCATTCTCTGGCTGCTCAATTAACTATCAAGAGGGGTGGTGCCTTACCTACCCTTCAAATCACGGATAGCGTGAAAGGCTACACAAATGTTAATACTTCCCCCTCTACCCTCGACATACCTACAAGTTCACTTACACACACAGAGACACACACACACACACAATCTCTCCAACAATTTAGTACCTGTGAAAATGAGAAAATTCAGCGGGGACAACATAAACATGCACTGATTGTTCCTGCTTTTGGATCAGGTAAAATGTTTCTAGATGAAATGGTCTATCTTGCCTTGTGAAGGTCAGTTAACGCCCAAGGACGTGATTCTCAAACAGGTTCCCGTGCTTCATATTTCCTTTGCCCTGAGAAGGAAGCTTGGCTTCTAGCTAATGGAACTTCGACTTGGCTCAGAGCATTATTGATTTTTTTAGTTTCTCACAACCATAAATATTGACAACCATCTCAGCAAGATGCTGGCAACCACTTCCGCGGTTTCTCCCTCTGGCAGGCTGATCGGGGGCCATTCTGTATGCATATCAGAGACTAGTCCTCAGAAATTACAAATGCTGATCGCAGGAAGACTGTATCCTGGATGACATATCAGGGAATCCCAAGGACAATGCTTGCAAAGCTTTGTCAAAACTTCACCTGATTCAGAGAGAAACTCTTCATTCATCACATAATGAAAGATTATGTGACGCTTTCCAAAGGGGGAAAAAGCACACAAAAACTTGTAAATGCTCTTGCCAGGAGAAATCCCCAGTGAATCAGGACATCATCTTTCCTTACTGCCTAATCAATCTCTCCCTTCCACAGTCCAAACATGGGGCTCCTCCAGGGGTGGACGGTCTGTGTTAGACAAAGAGAAATTCATTATCTCATCTGCCTGGTGCTACTGTTTCCAATAAAGTGTAATTATGGTGGTACTGAGCTTCTTCTCACTTTCTCAAAGCCGTGCTATAAACTTTGGATCTGCAAGCAGTTACTTCCCAGTCAGTCTTCGTTAAGTTGAACTGTCTCAGAACAATGTCTATTTAATCAGCAGGGTGCCCGCTCATCTTCTTTTTTAGAATTTGTATTAACCATAACAGACACTGGGTGATCAGTGCCTCAGACGCTACACCATTACAACTCAGTGTCTCCTCTGACTTCAGAAGACCCAGGGACCACTGGATCGGGGCTACCTGGTCCCAGAAGGTCACCCCTCTCTCACCCCACCTCTGCCGGGCTGGGTTGCCTACCACTCCCGGCCTAGCGCGCTGCACTTCCCATGCATAATAGTGGGAAGAGCTTTGGAATTGCCTCTGTCACTCAGGAAACCTAAACTACACCTAAACTCTGTGAGGCAGGGGCTTTGTGTGCTGCTTCCCTGGCATCACAGTGTCAGGGATATGGCAAAGAGCTCAGCGAATACTTGTGGAGTGAGTGGAATGGTGGCCGAGGGCACATCACACTTCCCTATACTTCCCATCATGCCTGGTAGCACTGCTGGCCAGAAATGCAACACGCTCCTAACTCCAAACAGCTAAGAAAGAGAGACAGGAATTAATTTATTGAGCATCTACTGTATGCATAGTTTTACCACCGGGCAGGATATGGAGGGCCTTGTCGGTTATAATAAAGACTTGGCTAGTACAGATTTTTCTGGATAAAGCTGATTTTCCACAAGAAAATTGTAAGGATAAACGAGTATGGTGTAAAATGGGGGGAAAAAAATGCTCGTAATAAACCCGAGATAGCAAGATTTCTCAGGGGAGGAAAGAAAATCAAATCCAATTAGGTATTTTCAGATTGTATTTCCATTTCCTTTCTGATCCAGGCTTTTTTTCACCTGAGGTCTTGATGGTGTTTTACATCCCCACATCAAGGAACTCATCTTCAGGGAAAGAGTTTCCTTGGCTCCTCCTGCCTAGCTTTGCAGCGTTATCAGGAGCATGGAGTGGATTTCCTCTCAGAGGCAGCCAATTTCCTAAGCAATTAAATGCTGTTTATATTCCAAACTCTGTGCTTGGGTTGAAATTGTCAAGCTTGATATTACCTAACTGTTGCCTAAGATGTCGCCCCAGCTAGCTCATTTTACTGTAACTGCCATCTATTAAAATTTCCAATCTGTTCTCTCCTCAAGGGATCACACAGTACTTGGCAAAGGTACGGCTTCTAAATTCTTCAAATTATACTCATCTATATAAATATATAGTTTTGAAATGGCAAGGTTTGCAAATGACTTTACCAAACTGACTTCCCAATCTGCTATCCTCTAACAGGAAAGGCAATGCTGTGGACCTCTTACACACAAAGACACTTCTGTGCTGGTTTCTTAAAAAGAACCTAACGTAGATGCCAAACTTTCCTGAAACTCCTCCACAGGGTCACAGCGCCAAGGTGCTAGTTTTTGTCACTTCTAGGTGTGGACACGATCGAATACAGTTTAGCTGCTGCAGCTCATTAGCTCAGACTACACAATGTACTGGATATTAAAGAAAAAATTATTTGTTCCAAAATCAACATTCCTGCTTGAGAATGTTGCTCTTTCTCATTCTGCCCACTCCTTGTGGACTCTAGCCTGAATGGAAAAGTGAGAGGATGTCTGCATTTGCATTTTACATGCTTTTTATTAAAGGGACAGCCACAGCCTATGATGGTAAGACACGCCTTCTCGGAGCAGCAGAGCATGTGCCAAGGGCATCAGTAAGAGGTGCTCCATGGTTACGTCAACTAAAGAAGGTTCTACAAGGATCAGGTCATTAGCCACTGCAGTCGCTGACCTTCAACACACCCTGAAAGGAATCCAGGGCAGAGAAAACGAATGCGGCACTCTGTGCTCTGGGGAAACTGGCAGAACAGGCTTCCACACGGTAGATATTTTCGGGAGAAACTTTTATGAACCCAAATTCTTGCATCTTCCCATACTTAGAAAAGTACTAAAGCCATTAACTAAGATATCTGTTCCTTGTGACTAGCGGCACCCTTCTCCTGAGATGTGTGCTTGGGTGCAGGCACCCCCTTCACCAACATCACATGTATGTTGACTTCCTCCTTTACCTCTTTGGAAAACTTCCTCAGAGCTCTCTGAGAGGCTGTCTCCTGAGCTGGAGTTCTCAATAAGACACTGAATAAACTCAACTCACAGCTCTTACAATGTGAGGTGTTTTTTTTTTTTTTTCCAAGTCAACAGTTTCAGTGGCAACTGCATCTGATTAGGGGTTCCCAAGGCTGGAGCAGGGGATGAGGGCTAGAGACAGAAGTCTTTTTTTTTTTTTTAATGCTTTTTCAAAGAAATAGAATGTCCACTTCCTATCTTCCTAAAATAGGTTTCAGCAGCTTTTCATATTTCCTTTAGTGAAAACATCCAATCCACTTTAAACACTGCCAGGTATGTTCTAAAACACTCCAAGGATCAATCGCATCTCTCCTCTCCTAATGACTTCTCCATTGTTTATGGAATAAAACCCAAATCTGGTGGCAGCCCTCGGGGCCTCACCATCTGGCCCCAGGCTGCTTTCCCACCTTCACCTTCGCTCTGTAAACTTCCAAGCGGCTCTCACGTTCTCCCCAGGAGGCAGCTTGCCTTTCTCCGCCTGTGCCCAATTCCCCTCTGCCTCCTTTTGTCTTTACTCCTTGAGCTCCAGCCTCTGACAAGAATGTCTTCAGGCCCTTTCTTCTCCTGGGGAAACAAATCTTGTTTATCCTGCAAGGTTCAAGTTCTGCCTCCTCTGTGAAGACTTTCTTGACACTGTCATCAACACCACTCACACTTGTCCGTGAGTTCCCAAAGCATGTTGCTCATATGTTGGTTGACAATCATGTCATTGGCTTTGTATTACAGTTCATCGTGGCCAGCGACCACGACCTGTTTTTTCATGGAAACCTGACACGCCCGATAGACTGAGGAGGGTGTGGCCATCACTTGCCTGTAAAGTGCACCCATGTTGCTGGAGTCAAACAACTTTGCTCAATAATGGAAGAGAACTGACACACATGTCATCCTAACTTCCAAATCTGGCCTCTCCCCAGTCATCTGTAGTTCACTGTGGCAGGTACTAAAGCCTCCGTCTCTCTGTCTTTATCTCCCAGGGCCTCAAACCCGGGAGAGGAGCACAGAAAACAGTTAAAGAAATGACACATGCTCACTTCTAGTTCTAATTCTTCCCTAGACGTTAGGAGGGTCCCTTTCCTCCATCTCTAAAGACAGAGACCCTATTCTACATTTCTCTTCTGTCCTGCACGGGCCCCAGCACGGTTTCTGATAAGCCTTGTGGGGTGGGGGGGGGATGGCTTTGTTAAGAGCCCAGAAGAGGTGCAAACTACAGACCTGGAGGAGCCCCGGGACCTGCCCGCCTGCAGGAGGAGACGCTGGGTCATTCAACAGGGGTAGCAAGTCAGACGGTGCCCTGCTACGGGGCTAGTGCAGAGGGCTCTTCTGCCCCTCTCTGCTCGAGTTTGGTCGATATACACACACATTCAGGGAGAAGGCTGGGAAGGCGCACGGCTCTGTCCAGGCAGCAGGAGGAAGCCCGAGTGACCCCGGTCCCATGAACTCAGCACGCAAAGGGACAGGAGAAACGCCGGGGCCCGGCGCCTGGGGATCACGCTGTTGCCCTGGCGGCGGGCCATGACCGGCGGGGAAGCGGAGGAAGCAAACGCGCGCAGCTCCTACCTTTCAGCTTCTCGGCCAAGAGCGCGGCCTCGTGCTCCGAGTAGTGCATGATGGGCGGCGGCGAGGGCGGCCGCAGCCGGTCCTCCTCCAGCTTGCGCCGGTGCCGCTCCTCGCGGGCGCGCATTCTCTGCTTGCACTCCCACTCGTAGAAGTCGTCCCGGGCCTGGGCGAAGTCCACGTGCAGCCGGCCTGAGTCCTTTTTGTCCGTGCTAGACCCTAAGCGCATCCGGTAACCTGAAACCAGTGGGAAGGCGGGTCACATCACACTGTCACAACACTGTCATGCACGACTGTCACAGTCGGGGCCAGGCCCTCAAGGCGGGCCAGGGGAGCTCTCACTGATTTCTTTTTCCCTTACAAAGGACATCCTTCCCATAGGAGGTGGGAAGCTGTTATCCTTCACCACCGCCATCCAGAAGCACGGCCCAAAGTACGCCTATTACAGATTTGGGGATAAACGCTCCACTGGGAGGTGTCTTAAAGCCAATGTTGCCAAGAGGATGATCTCAAGAACCAGGGCACTTATCCTAACTCCTTCTTCCTTCTGGCTTCCAGGAAGATCAGAAAAATATTGGGCTTGTAGCTTTTTTCCCCCCTCCACTTTTAATGACCTCAATTTTATATTTTCAATTTACTGTAACTCTGTTGCATAAGCCCTCTTCATTTTATTTTTTAGAAAGAGGTGGAGCGCGAGTTAATAAAGATTATCTATGATATTTAAAAAGATCTACAAAGTAAATTCCGCGACACCTCACTCACAGGCTATTGTTTCATTCTCCTAGAAAATGCTGCTTGCTCCATTCTCTCTCGGCAGCTGCAAAAGCCACAATTACCAAGGCAATTTTGCAATACTGTTTTATTTCCACTTATCCTCTGGGGCACGCAGGAGAATATTTTACCTTCAATCAAGAGGCCTCACCGCGGCCTTCCTTACAGCCCTCCAGCACCTCATCTGGCACGCAGCACTGCACAAATTGTCCATGCAATCTTTGAAGGCCACGGGAGCCCGTGTGAGAGCCCAGAGCTAGACCAAAAAATGGGCCTGGAAGTCTTTGGGGGATTTACTGTGAGCTACACAACTTATAAAGATTATAAGCAGAAACTTGATCTGAGAAATCAACACAAACAGAACTGAAATCAGACCGCCAGCCTAACTTCAAGGGAAGGAGGTTTGGCTTTGAGGTTGCTCTTCAGTTTGGGGTACTCAGATTTTTAAAAACATAAATTCAGGTCCCAGCAGAATCCCTGCTGTCAGGGGCTGCCAGAAGAGAGAGCAAAATAAGCACTTTTGCTGTGCAGGGACTTTGCAAATGAGGCACCACTGTGAAATGCTAGGCTGCACTGAACTGATGCTCAAGATCTTGTGGTAGATTTCAATGGATTATTTTAGCATTTGGGGTTGAAACTCAGCTGAAAAATCCCAGGAGAGGCTGGCTTCTCCCCAGTAGGGTACTTCACACCTTTGAAAAGTTACAAATGTGAAACAGATCTCAAGTCTGATTCTCGTTATGACCTTCTCCCTCCCAGGTTTAAAAGGTATTATCTCTCTAAAACTGGGAAGACATAACAATACCTATCAAAAACAAACATCTCAAGAGGGAGGGGATTTGGGGATGTATGTACAGGTATAGCTGATTCACTTTGTGATACAGCAGAAACTAGCACACCATTATAAAGCAATTATACTCCAATAAAGATGTTAGAAAATAAATTTTAAAATAAGTGTTCACAAGCAAAAAGAAAAAAAAAAAAGCAAACATCTGATCACAGAGGGGCAGAATTAATGCTAAAGCAGAGTCTATCTTGGTTGTGGGCTGTGGAAACTGAACAAATCAGCAGGCCATGGTGATATATACATAACAGCTGAGCAGGCAGAATGGCCGAAGACTGGCCAGCTGTCCCAACTGGCCAAGCAACTTTCCCCTGGTCATGTCCGGAGCAACACTTTTCAGACATTTCTGGTTCCAAAAACCACCCTCTCTTTCACCAAAACACCATCATTAAGGCCTTAAAAGAGCCCGTGATGAGGCTGAGCCTAAAATTAGCTTGGCCTTCAAATGTGATTGTGGTCCTAAAATTAGACAGGCCATCCAGCTGGGCTAGGGCTTGCCGGAGCTCTTAACACAGAAGCCGCAGCCTGCCTTCCTTCCTTCCTGCCCCTCCCAGTCAGCCTTTCAGATCTTCCCAGGACGATGCTGCAACCTTGCCAGGGCAGCCCAGGCAGAGCTGGGAGACCCCTGTGTACTCAGGCAGGTAGGCTGGAGGTGAGGCCTTTGCTGTGGGCTCCTTCTGATGCCAAGGGGTAGTCAGGCAGGGGCCTGGGTGAGAGCTTGAAAAAAATATAGCATCAAGGCATAAATGTGAAACTTTCATGTGCCTAAATTTGGAACTGTTCATCTTTGGCAATGTACTATGAGTTTTCTGATTGGGTCTAAACATTGTGTTATGTCAGTGTTGAAAAGCACCTCTGATTTACTGTAGCCCTTTCATTTAATCAGGTGGGGGTAAAGTCATAGTTGTATTGGTGGAGCTGTGATTAGAACCCAAATTCCCAGGGCAGGATTCCTTCTCTATCATCATCAGGATATTTGTGTTAAAAACAACCACTTACTGAATGGTTCCCATGTTGCACGTGCCCTGCTAGGCGCTTAATATCCCTTATTTTGATTCATTCCTCATAACAATCCGATGAGGTAGCACTATTACTATCTCGATTTTGCAGAAAAGAGAGGCTCAGAGAGAGGTTATCTTGCCTGAGACATGTGAAAGCCAGTGCCATACACTCAACAGAATCCCCAGTTGTCTAATAGATTACTCGGATGCTGTAGTTCAAGACTTTGTGAGAGAGATGAGCGTTGTATTTTTATTCGATGTTTTATTGTCCACCTCCATTCTGGAATACTTTCAGGTTTTCTTTTCCACTGTCAGGTTTTATTGGAATAAGGGTTTTAAAGTTCTCCAGGTCACTATCTAGCTCAGGAAAGTCTCTGCAGTGTTGGAGTAACCCCAAGGCTTCTGGGGTTTGCAAGACAATTTTACGGTAATAGGGGCTGACTGCAGAGTTAAGTAAACCTGGTAGTAATGTTCAGGTTTTTTTTCCCCTCTTCTTTTCCCACTTTTCCCCACTAGCTTTGCCTCTGGAAGAGGGACGTGATGTGCTGAGTGACAGACTGAAATATGCAGATGGAGACAGTGAGGGAATGACAGTGAGTTAAATCTAAAAAGACATCCTTCCAAAGCTACATTTCAATACCAGCTCTGCGATGCTTAGATTTGGCAAAGGCCTTGTTGACAGGCTCCATACATTTGCTCCAACACCCACAGGGTGGAAGGCAGGGGGAGGCTTAATTTCAACCTCTGTAAAAATTTCCCTTATAAATGGCACCAGAGAAGCAGGGATGGTGGGGCGGGCTTAGCCAGGCCAAATGCACTAGCAACTGGGCGGTGATGCTGGGCCTCCTCCTCAGGCCCGAGGACCACTTTCTGCAAGGCACTCGTCTTGATCTGGTGCCCTGGTGTCTAGAAAGTGAACCACTTCTGAAAAACTGAAATTATGCTGAGAGAGGACTTTATTCCCCCAGAGAATTACATCCAATAATAATAATGGTCCTCAGTATTCATAATATTGCTTCTCATCTAAGAAGCACTTGAGAACATTAATTAGAAACTCAATGGAATTCCTAAAGCCTGGATGGTGGGACACCCTGTCTGCATCAGGGAGGTGCGTTCACAGACTTAACAGGGAGCTTCTGGCAGCCTAAGGAAAGGGCAGAATTCCTCCTTCTCCAGCCCCAAACTGTGAGGACTTTTATTGTGCATTAAGGCAAAAGGGAATACGCTCATATTAACATAACAAAACATCACAAAGCGCCGAGAAAACCCCCTTATGTGATGCAAAGTACCAGAAAGGTAAATGGCTTTATCAACCATGAACTCCTCGGCAAAGCGAATGTGACAAAAATTCTTCTTGCTTTTCCGAATCGCTGTGATGTCACCGCACTGCTCAAAGACTTCTTGGATGATTTCCTCAGTGGCGTTTTCTGGTAATCCTCCGACAAACACGGTCTTACACCCGGGAGGTCGTTCTCTTGTGGAGGGAGGTGGAAGATCTGAGAATCACAACAAAACAGAGGGTTTTGCCTTTTAGTTACAGTTGCTTTTTTTTTTTTTTTCTGGTTCACCTGGTGAAAGTCAAACTCGCAGACTAACTTTCTCCATTCTGAGTAATGATGGATTTCTAGAGTGATTTACACAGATGGCAGGCGGTCCTGGTTTTCAGTGCCTGTCCCCTCCTCCTCCCCACCTTTCTTTACTTTCTGTGTTCATTTCTACACAGAGTGGCTATGCTCGTCCGCGAACAGAGATAAAGCAAATGTTACCATAATTTCATTTCTCCTTCAGAATACAGAGGCCCAGAAAATCGGAAAAAAAAAAAACAAAAACTTCATGAAGTACAAAGCATGATGAAATGAAAACATGATGAAAAACCGAGGCTTGTTATCTGCTTTGTCTTGTTGCGGGATAATGGAGCAGTAAGGCAGAACAGGGTGCAGAGCCTGAAAGCAGGCGCAGTACTTACTTGGCTGGGAAACACCAGGCCTGAAACCAACCCCTCCTTTTTTTTTTTTATTATTCACATTTAAATGAGCAAACTACTAAATCTGAGGGAGGCTGCATAAAGAGATAAAAAGCAATCTTCTGAAAAGTCCACTTTAAAAAGGCAACACTGATTAATATGAATAAAAAAAAAAATCCCAGCTATTTAAGCCCATAAATTTAGTATCAGAGGCTAAATGAAAAAAAAAAAAAACTGCCCTATTTATTTCATCAAATGTATGTTTCCTTCAAGTGAACGCAGTCTGGTCCAGGAACTCTGAGATGCAGCCTCCCCGCTCCCCTCCACCACCAAACTGCTAACTGCCAAATTAATTCCGTTTTCCATCTAGCAAAATGCATTTCAGAGTTTCTCTCCCACATTTGTGAAGATGGATGGAAGTGTTCACATATTTCACACTCTGATCTGCAGCAAAAGCTAGACTTCGTTGCACGCAGAAAGGTTCTTAATGCTGGCTATTCACGCCAATCACCCATGCTCCCTTCGTGGTGTCAATTCAGCTCCTGGAATAGACACAGGGACCCACATATTTATTTTAATCTAGAGGCGAAGGACTTCTGTAGAATGATCCCCACTCTGTGTACCTAGGTGGGAGAACTTTGAGTCACATCTGAAAATGAATGCAATACCATATTAAAAAAGAAAGAAACTTAAATCGATGATCAAATACTTCTCACAGATATCACTTACTTGGGTTTTGGGGGAAAAGAGTACAGCTTTTGCAGTGGATTATTTCTTTGACGACAGCCACTTCTGTTGGCGGGGGAGGTACCAGCCCCAGGCCTGGTATCATTGGGTTAATAGGGGTGATCCCCGTCATCATGTTGAGGCCTGGATCAAAGCCTGGTACACAGATTGAGTCTGTAAAGTACACAAGATATCATTTTGGCTGGAGGATCTTAAATTAGTTTTTGTTGTTACTTTTGCTGTTTTCCTGCAAAGATGATTTGACTTTATGCTTCCTATGTTTTAGGAATTTCTCCTGGCGTAAATATAGCAATATAGAAAGCTGTTTCAGAAAGGTAAAGAGAAAATAAAAGATGAACTTAATGCTACATGGAAAGGAAGTTATATTATTTAAAATATTAACATGGCAGGACAGAACACAGCGTATTCAAGTGTAAAACCACGCACCATGAAGCTTTGCTGTGATTGTGAATGCGATTTTCTGTTTCTTAACTTCGATGTAGATGTGACTGCCTTATGACCCAGGATGTGGGAAGAATATCATTTAACACTGAAGTGCCCAATGAAAACAACTGTCAACCCGGTTTTATCAAAAGAGCCTTCTTACCCAAGTGACCTCGATTTAAGAAAGTTCAGTTTATATGTGCATATTTTATAATGATGCATTCAGGTCCAACCTAACCTATTCCCCCCAGGAAATAAAAAACAAAGAGTGATTATAATTACTAAGGCTGGGTTAGATACATGCGGGCATAAAATTAGCTATATACATTTCTGAGTTCTATTGGATAATCACACGTTCTTCCTATAATTCAATCAGCAAATAATTGACCATCCTTCTGAAATCTTTATTTGTTGTATAAAAAATACAAATTTATGCCCTGCATAAAAAATGGAAAGGCACAAAAAGGATGGGTTTTCCAATATAAACACTGAATTTTTTTTTTTTTAATGGGATAATAAAGCAAGTCATTTCAAAGGTGATATACAGGGATTTTTTTTTTTTTTTTTTTAATTAGTAAGACCTTTCTAAGAGTAGGGACTGCTAAGACGTATTGAGTTTCTAGAGTAGCTGCAAGGGGATCCCTCTCCTGAGAATTTTTCTGTTTTCGGATAACATACTCTCACTGGTGGTGTGATACAAACATAAGCACAGATGCCCCCAGCAGTAGCCGTGGTGACCCTCCACTATAGTTCTCAGGGATGAAATTTCCTTCTCTTGTTTTCCTTTTCTCCCTATTATGCTAGATCATTCCCATTCTTCCCTCCCGCCCCCTCTCCTTTGTGGTTCTCAAGTCCAGCCAGCCCGTGCCTTAGGCCCCTGCATGGCCTCACCCTTTGCTTATCTGTGCTGAAAAGTCAGATAAGCCCAGAGGCAGGTGAAGTGACAACTATAGGCTTTGTTCACTAAGACTCTCCAGGGGATACAGAAGGACCAGCATGGACTTTTCCTTTCTAGGAAGAAGTTTATTATAGCTTTCCTCCAGCTGCTCTGGGTATTTCCATTCCTCTTCTGGGTTGAACAGAATAAGCAGGGTGATCCTGATTTATAAGCTCAAGAGGACTGCTGTCCCATTTATGAGGAAATCCATTTAATTTGACTGCATACCAGCCTTACTTCAGTAAAATGAGGTGGGGTTTTGGGTTTGTTTCTTGGTTTTGGCCTTTTTTAAGAAACCCTCAGTGTAAATGTCAAATAAGCATTCTCTTTCAAAGCAGTCACCCTGACATTCGAGGTACTTCTATAATTATGGTTCTCAGGTTCTTCTTCTCTCACACGGGGCTTTTGAGTGGACAATCTCTTGGAGCACTAGCCTCCTAGGACTCCAGGATTCTTCACTGATAATTGTTCAAAACAAAGTGAAGTACAAATGACATAAAAGTTTAGAAGTGACAGAGGCAGGACTCACACTTTGGTTATTCGTTTGAAATCTTCATCAAGTTTCACAGGTCTTATTCCCATTTCACAGCTAAAGTAATCGAGGCTTAAAGCAGTAAAGTAAAATTTCCAACATCACAAAGCAAACAAATGGCAGAGTCAGAACTAGGGTCCAGGTCTCTGGCTCCGGATATAAAAACATCTCTTTTAACCACTTCGAAGTTTCCACCTAGAATGACCCAACTAGATCATTTACCTAATACATGCCACTACCACAAATGTACTCTACTCTTTAAAGCAAACCAAGACGTAGCCTTCTGATCCGGACACCAATTCTAAAGGAGAGCTCCAGAACAGAATGGCTTCCAAGGTCATCATCACTGAAATAACACATTGGCTTCTCAGGAGGATATATCAGAAATAGAAATACTGGTAATGGGAATACTGGCATGCTGATGCCTTTATTTAATCTCATTCCGTACATAAGATTGGTCTGTTCCTTTCCTGGCCTGGCCCTTACTATTGTTTGCCAACACAGGGTGATTTAAGGCTGAAACCACTCAGGACCGCATGGGAGCTCCGTGAATTACAATAACCAGATGTTTCCCAAAATGAGACGAGAAGCCCAGTTCTTGTGTTCTCTTTTAGTTGTAGCAGACTTGTGTTTTCTTTTTTTTATATTATTTATTTATTTTAGTTTTTTGGCTGTGTTGGGTCTTCGTTTCTGTGCGAGGGCTTTCTCTAGTTGCGGCGAGTGGGGGCCACTCTTCATCGCGGTGCGCGGGCCTCTCACTGTCGCGGCCTCTCTTGTTGCGGAGCACAGGCTCCAGACGCGCAGACTCAGTAGTTGTGGCTCACGGGTCCAGTTGCTCTACGGCATGTGGGATCTTCCCAGACCAGGGCTCGAACCCGTGTTCCCTGCGTTGGCAGGCAGATTCTCAACCACTGCGTCACCAGGGAAGCCCTTGTGTTTTCTTTTTGAAGGCTGAATAAATAAATACATCTTCAGAAATGGGGACAAAAGATACTACTCTTGAGCAAAATATTTGAATACAGAGCAAGAGTTGCCTTGCTTTTTCTGAGACATTAATACAAACAGACTGTGGGGTTGAATGAAATCTGCATGGTGAGTGTAGTAGCTTGAAAAGAGCTTAGCAAGGAATTAACACTTAAATTATGCTGAACATCAAAGGATCTGAGATTCAGTATTTGAGAGGAATAAGTGGGAAGGATTAGACTTTTTTTAAAAAAGTATGAACCCATTACTTTTTAACAATATATGAACAGATGAAAACTGTTTTTTCCAAGAGCACAGGAGGATCTCACCACGCGCCTGCCAGCAGCGTCTTCCGGATTCCACAGGGTAGAAGGAGTTTTTGACTGTGGCTGCTGCTAGGCTAGGGTCTGTGTCCCCAGCAGGAGACACCGCCACCCCAGCCTCTCCAGGAGGCTCTCCAAGGTCAGCAGAATGCAGCCTTTGAAGACCTTCAAGATGGCAGAGGAGTAAGCCGTGGAGATCACCTTCCTCCCCACAAATACATCAGAAATACATCTACATGTGGAACAACTCCTACAGAACACCTACTGAGCGCTGGCAGAAGACCTCAGACCTCCCAAAAGGCAAGAAACTCCCCACGTACCTGGGTAGGGCAAAAGAAAAAAGAAAAAAACAGAGACAAAAGAATAGGGACGGGCCCTGCACCAGTGGGAGGGAGCTGTGGAGGAAAGGTTTCCACTCACTAGGAAGCCCCTTCGCGGGCGGAGACTGTGGGTGGCGGGGGGAAGCTTCGGAGCCACGGAGGAGAGCGCAGCCACAGGGGTGCGGAGGGCAAAGCGGAGAGATTCCCGCACGGAGGATCGATGCCGGCCAGCACTCACCAGCCCGAGAGGCTTGTCTGCTCACCCGCCGGGGTGGGCAGGGGCTGGGAGCTGAGGCTCAGGCTTCGGAGGTCGGATCGCAGGGAGAGGACTGGGGTTGGCTGCGTGAACACAGCCTGAAGGGGTTAGTGCGCCACAGCTAGCGGGGAGGGAGTCCGGGAAAAAGTCAGCAGCTGCCGAAGAGACAAGAGACTTTTTCTTGCCTCTTTGTTTCCTGGTGCGCGAGGAGAGGGGATTCAGAGCGCCGCTTAAAGAAGCTCCAGAGACGGGCGCGAGCCGCGGCTATCAGCGCGGACCCCCGAGACGGGCATGAAATGCTAAGGCTGCTGCTGCCGCCACCAAGAAGCCTGTGTGCGAGCACAGGTAACTATCCACACCGCCCCTCCCAGGAGCCTGTGCAGCCCGCCACTGCCAGGGTCCCGTGATCCAGGGACAACTTCCCCGGGAGATCGCACAGCGCGCCTCAGGCTGGTGCAATGTCACGCCAGCCTCTGTGGCCGCAGGCTCGCCCCGCATCCGTACCCCTCCCTCCCCTCGCCTGAGTGAGCCAGAGCCCCCTGATCAGCTGCTACTTTAACCCCATCCTGTCTGGGCGGGAACAGACGCCCTCAGGCGACCTATGCAGAGGCAGGCCCAAATCCAAAGCTGAACCCCAGGAGCTATGCGAACAAAGAAGAGAAAGGGAAATGTCTCCCAGCAGCCTCAGAAGCAGCGGATTAAATCTCCACAGTCAACTTGATGTACCCTGCATCTGTGGAATACCTGAATAGACAACAAATCATCCCAAAATTGAGGTGGTGGACTTTGTGTTATTTTGTCTGTATAGCTATGCTTTTACCATTTGTCCTAGGGTTCTGTCTGTCTGGTTTTTTTTTTTTTTTTTGGTTTTTTTTTTCAGTATAGTTTTTTAGCACTTGTTATCATTGGTGGATTTGTTTTTTGGTTTGGTTGCTCTCTTCTTTCTTTTTTTCTTTAATTACTTTTTAATTTTCTTTTATTTTTAATAATTGTTTTTAAAATTTTTATTTTAATAACTTTTATTTTTTTTCCTTCTTTCTCCCTTTTCTTCTGAGCCATGTGGCTGACAGGGTCTTGGTGCTCCGGCTGGGTGTCAGGCCTGTGTCTCTGAGGTGGGAGAGCCAAGTTAAGGACACTGGTCCACCAGAGACCTCCTGGCTCCACATAATATCAAACGGCGAAAGCTCTCCCAGAGATCTCCAAGTCAACATTAAGACCCGGCTCCACTCAACGACCAGCAAGCTCCAGTGCTGGACACCTTATGCCAAACAACTAGCAAGACAGGAACACAACTCCACCCATTAGCAGAGAAGCTGCCTAAAATCATAATTAGGTCACAGACACCCCAAAACACACCACCGGATGCAGTCCTGCCAACCAGAAAGACAAGATTCAACCTCATCCACCAGAACACAGATACCAGTCCCCTCCACCAGGAAGCCTACACAACCCACTGAACCAACCTTACTCACTGGGGTCAGACAAAAACAACAACAGAACTATGAACCTGCAGCTTGCGAAAAGGAGAGCCCAAACACAGTAAGATAAGCAAAATGAGAAGACAGAGAAATACACAGCAGATGAAGGAGCAAGGTAAAAACCCACCAAACCAAACAAATGAAGAGGAAATAGGCAGTCTACCTGAAAAAGAATTCAGAATAATGATAGTAAAGATGATCCAAAATCTTGGAAATAGAATGGAGAAAATACAAGAAAAGTTTAACAAGGACCTAGAAGAACTAAAGAGCAAAGAAACAATGATGAACAACACAATAAACGAAATTAAAAATTCTCTAGAAGGAATCAGTAGTAGAATAACTGAGGCAGAAGAATGGAAAAGTGACCTGGAAGATAAAATAGTGGAAATAGCTACTGCAGAGCAGAATAAAGCAAAAAGAATGTTGAGAACTGAGGACAGTCTCAGAGACCTCTGGGACAACATTAAACACACCAACATTTGAATTATAGGGGTCCCAGAAGAAGAAGAGAAAAAGAAAGGGACTGAGAAAATATTTGAAGAGAGTATAGTTGAAAACTTCCCTAATATAGGAAAGGAAATAGTCAACTCCAGGAAGCACAGACAGTCCCATACAGGATAAATCCAAGGAGAAACACACCAAGACACATATTAATCAAACTATCAAAAATTAAATACAAAGAAAAAATATTAAAAGCAGCAAGGGAAAAACAACAAATAACATACAAGGGAATCCCCACAAGGTTAACAGCTGATCTTTCAGCAGAAACTCTGCAAGCCAGAAGGGAGTGGCAGGACATATTTAAAATGATGAAAGGGAAAAACCTACAACCAAGATTACTCTACCCAGAAAGGATCTCGTTCAGATTTGACGGAGAAATTACAACTTTTACAGACGAGCAAAAGCTAAGAGAATTCAGCACCACCCAACCAGCTTTACAACAAATGCTAAAGAAACTTCTCTAGGCAGGAAACACAAGAGAAGGAAAAGACCTACAATAACAAACCCAAAACAGTTACGAAAATGGTAATAGAACATACATATCGATAACTACCTTAAAGGTAAATGGATTAAATGCTCAACCAAGAGACACAGACTGACTGAATGGATACAAAAACAAGACCCGTATATATGTTGTCTACAAGAGACCCACTTCAGACCCAGGGACACATACAGACTGAAAGTGAAGGGATGGAAAAAGACATTCCATGCAAATGGAAATCAAAAAAAAGCTGGAGTAGCAATTCTCATATCTCACAAAACAGACTTTAAAATAAAGACTATTGCAAGAGACAAAGAAGGACACTACATAATGATCCAGGGATCAATCCAAGAAGAAGATATAACAATTGTAAATATTTATGCAGCCAACATAGGAGCACCTCAATACATAAGGCAAATGCTAACAGCCATAAAAGGGGAAATTGATAGTAACACAATTATAGTAGGGGACTTTAACACCCCACTTTCACCAATATACAGATCATCCAAAATGAAAATAAATAAGAAACACAAGCTTTAAATGATACATTAAACAAGATGTACTTAATTGATATTTATAGGACATTCCATCCAAAAACAAGAGAATACACTTTCTTCTCAAGTGCTCATGGAACATTCTCCAGGACAGATCATATCTTGGGTCACAAATCAAGCCTTGGTAAATTTGAGAAAATTGAAATCATATCAAGTATCTTTTCTGACCACAACGCTATGAGACTAGATATCAATTACAGGAAAAAATCTGTAAAAAATACAAACACGTGGAGGCTAAACAATACACTACCAAATAACCAAGAGATCACTGAAGAAAGAGGAAATCAAAAAATACCTAGACACAAATGACAATGAAAATTGGGATGCAGCAAAAACTGGGATGCAGCAAAAGCAGTTTGCTTTATGGGATGCAGCAAAAGCAGTTTGCTTTATTGGATGCAGCAAAAGCAGCTCTAAGAGGGAAGTTTATAGCAATACAATCCTACCTCAAGAAACAAGAAACATCTCAAATAAACAACCTAACCTTATACCTAAAGGAATTAGAAAGAAGAATAGAAACCCCCTAAAATTAGCAGAAGGAAAGAACATAAAGATCAGATCAGAAATAAATGAAAAAGAAATGAAGGAAACAATGGCAAAGATCAATAAAACTAAAAGCTGGTTCTTTGAGAAGATAAACAAAATCGATAAACCATTAGCCAGACTCATCAAGAAAAAAAGGGAGAAGGCTCAAATCAACAGAATTAGAAATGAAAAAGGAGAAGTAACAACTGACTGCAGAAATACAAAGGATTGTGAGAGATTACTACAAGCAACTCTATGCCAATAAAATGGACAACCTGGAAGAAATGGACAAATTCTTAGAAAAGCACAACCTTCCCGAGACTGAACCAGGAAGAAATAGAAAATATAAACAGACCAACCACAAGCACTGAAATTGAGCCTGTGATTAAAAATCTTCCAACAAACAAAAGCCCAGGACCAGATGGCTTCACAGGTGAATTCTATCAAACATTCAGAGAAGAGCTAACACCTATCCTTCTCAAACTCTTCCAAAATACAGCAGAGGGAGGAACACTCCCAACCTCTTTCTATGAGGCCACCATCACCAAGATACCAAAACCAAAGATGTCACAAAGAAAGAAAACTACAGGCCAATATCACTGATGAACATAGATGCAAATATCCTCCACAAAATACTAGCAAACAGAATCCAATAGCACATTAGAAGGATCATACACCATGATCAAGTGGGGTTTATCCCTGGAATGCAAGGATTCTTCAATATAAGCAAATCAATTAATGTGATACACCATATTAACAAACTGAAGGAGAAAAACCATATGATCATCTCAACAGATGCAGAAAAAGCTTTCGAGAAAATTCAACACCCATTTATGATAAAAATCCTCCAGAAAGTAGGCATAGAGGGAACTTACCTCAACATAATAAAGGCCATATATGACAATCCCACAGCCAACATTGGTTCTCAATGGTGAAAAACTGAAACTATTTCCTCTAAGATCAGGAACAAGACAAGGTTGCCCACTCTTACCACTTTTATTCAACAGAGTTTTGGAAGTTTTAGCCACAGCAATCAGAGAAGAAAAAGAAATGAAAGGAATCCCAATCGGAAAAGAAGAAGTAAAGCTGTCACTGTTTGCAGATGACATGATACTATACATAGAGAATCCTAAAGAAGCTACCAGAAAACTACTAGAGCTAATCAATGAATTTCGTAAAGTAGCAGGATACAAAATTAATGCACAGAAATCTCTTGCATTCCTATACCCTAATGATGAAAAATCTGAAAGAGAAATTAAGGAAACACTCCCATTTACCATTGCAACAAAAAGAATAAAATACCTAGGAATAAACCTACCTAGGGAGAAAAAAGACCTCTATGCAGAAAACTATAAGACACTGATGAAGGAAATTAAAGATGATACAAACAGATGGAGAGCTATACCATGTTGTTGGATTGGAAGAATCAACATTGTGAAAATGACTATACTACCAAAAGCAATCTACAGATTCAATGCAATCCCTATCAAACTACCACTGGCATTTTTCAAAGAAGTAGAACAAAAAATTTCACAATTTGTATGGAAACATAAAAGACCCCAAATAGGCAAAGCAGTCTTGAGAAAGAAGAATGGAGCTGGAGGAATCAGGCTCCTGGACTTCAGACTATACTACAAAGCTGCAGTAATCAAGACAATAAGGTACTTGCACAAAAACAGAAATATAGATCAATGGAACACGATAGAAAGCCCAGAGAGAAACCCACGGACATATGGTCACCTTATTTTTGATAAAGGAGGCAAGAATATACAATGGAGAAAAGACAGCCTCTTCAATAAGTGGTGCTGGGAAAACTGGACAGCTACATGTAAAAGAATGAAATTAGAACACTCCCTAACCGCATACAGAAAAATAAACTCAAAATGGATTAGAGACCTAAATGTAAGCCTGGACAGTAAAAAACTCTTAGAGGAAAACACAGGCAGAATACTCTTTGACATAAATCACAGCGAGATCTGTTTTGATCTACCTCCTAGAGAAATGGAAATAAAAACAACAGTAAACAAATGGGACCTACTGAAACTTAAAACGTTTTGCACAGCAAAGGAAACTGCAAACAAGATGAAAAGACAACCCTCAGAATGGGAGAAAATATTTGCAGATGAATCTATGGAGAAAGGATTAATCCCCAAAATATATAAACAGCTCATGCAGCTCAATATTAAAAAAACAAACAGCCCAATCCAAAAATGGGCAGAAGACCTAAATAGACATTTCTCCAAAGAAGACATACAGATGGCCAAGAAGCACATGAAAAGCTGCTCAGCATCACTAATTATTAGAGAAATGCAAATCAAAACTACAATGAGGTATCACCTCACACCAGTTAGAATGGGCATCATCAGAAAATCTACAAACAACAGATGCTGGAGAGGGTGTGGAGAAAAGGGAACCCTCTTGCACTGTTGGTGGGAATGTAAATTGATACAGCACTATGGAGAACAGTATGGAGGTTCCTTAGAAAACTAAAAATAAAACTACCATACAACCAGCAATCTCACTACTGGGCATATACACTGAGAAAACCATAATTCAAAAAGAGTCATGTACCACAATGTTCACTGCAGCTCTATTTACAATAGGCAGGACATGGAAGCAACCTAAGTGCCCATTGACAGGTGAATGGAAAAAGAAGATGTGGCACATTTATACAATGGAATATTACTCAGCCATAAAAAGAAACGAAATTGAGTTATTTGTAGTGAGGTGGATGGACCTAGAGTCTGTCATACAGAGTGAAGTAAGTCAGAAAGAGAAAAACAAATACTGTATGCTAACACATATGTATGGAATCTAAAAAAAAAAAAAAAACAAATGGTTCTGAAGAACCTAGGGGCAGGACAGGAATAAAGACAGAGACGTAGAAAATGGACTTGAGGACACGGGGAGGGGGAAAGGTAAGCTGGGATGAAGTGAGAGAGTGGCATGGACACATATACACTACCAAATGTAAAATAGATAGCTAGTGGGAAGCAGCCACATAGCACAGGGAGATCAGCTCGGTGCTGTGTGACCACCTAGAGGGGTGGGATAGGGAGGGTGGGAGGGAGACGCAAGAGGGAGGGGATATGGGGATATATGTATACATACAGCTGATTCACTTTGTATAAAGCAGAAACTAACACACCATTGTAAAGCAATTATACTCCAATAAAGATGTTTAAAAAAAAAAAAAGGAGCACAGGAGCCTATTATGGACTAACGCATTAAAGCAAAGGCACAATTTTTGAAAGTCTGAGACACGTGCACCACATGACAAAGGTGAGGAGAGAATGTACATTCTCAGAGTCAGTTCCTTGTCTTGCTTAGAAAAGCTGCCCCCGTGAACTTGAGAGACAGTGAGCTCCAATTCCACTCAGGGAAAAGAGGGAGGAGGTGGAAATTGCAGGAAGAAAGAATCGAATTAAGCACATAATAGAACTTTCTTCTCGAAACTGTACTTAAACGAGAAGAAGTGTTACTTATTGCCAAGGCTGCGGCCCTGTCCAGCTCCTCTTTGTTTGGCTGGCTGCAAGCACAGAAGCAGTGAGGCCGAAGCTCAGCAAATGTTCTAGCTGTCTTTTCCCAACTGGACAAGACAGAAACAAACAAAAATCCTGTTGACTGATTCGCAGTCCAATGTTTTATCAATTAGATGAGCATCTATCAGAGGGCAGCCTGGGGTTTTGTGTTCAAGACTTTAGAGGTATGGCAGTTGAATTCATTCATTCATTCACTCATGCATTCGACATTTGCTGTGCACATACTATTACCAGGATCTGGAGTTACTGAGGTAACAGCTACATGTTCCCCACTTGGGGAAATCACAGGGTTTGAAGACAGCATAAAGGATGAGGACCAAACTCAGCAGAAGAGCTGAGAAATGTGAACAGAGGCTCAAAGGACTAAGAGTCATCTAGGAAGGGATCAGTCAGGGGGAGCCTGATAAGACAGGAGAATTCCAAACAATCATCCAAGGCTACAGCACAGTGAGCTTGTGTCAGTGTGGCCACAATGTCCTGAGGGGTCCTAGGAGGCAGATCAGAAGGGATCTTGCCGTTCAAGCTAGTGTGCCACCACTGGAGGGCAGCCACTGAAGGCCAGGTGTGCCCTGTGCCAGGCCACAGGCCCCGTGCCGTGCTACCCTCCATCCTTCCTGCTCTCTTGTCTGCTGCCCCTAGCGGTGGCTTGCCCCTTTTCTGCCCTTTCCAGGCAATGCCTTGGTAAAGAGTCTCATATTTAAGGTGAGAACTAGATTCCATTTGAAAGAAAGGCAATAGAGGTCTGTCTCTGGTCAAGGCTGGACAGAACTAGGTTAGGTGTGGGCTGGGCTGAGGCTGAGGGGACAGAGGTAAGCTGTCAGTGCCAAGAACAAATGCGGCCCAGAAGGCAGGACACAGTGTTGCCAGAGAATAATAAGAGAAAAGAGGTGGGAGTCAGGCCAACTGGTAGCATTCTAGGTCTGGTGATGGGTAGAGATCGTTAGCAGCAGATAAAACGCAAGGCCAGCCCGGCCAGCTTTGCCAGGAGACTCCATTCGCAGGTCACAGGGCCTGAGCCACCCTGATCCACGGTTCTGACTCAGTCCAAGGGGAACTGGCACTTAGCAACCACACTGTGGGGTCACAGGTCAAGAAAAACTAGGCAGTCTAGCAGGTTACCTAATCTGGGACTCAGGCCGGAGAAGTAAGACAGGCTCCAGACACCAGAAGCGAGGGCTGGGGTTTGTAGAAGGAGCAAGACACCCTGGTAATCAGTCCTGGAGCACCGGGCAGAGCATGACCAGGTCAACCCAGCTGGATGCTGAGTCCCAGAAGCAGGGCTCTGGGATCCCCTTCCTCCTACCTGAGGGCCAGGTGGGACCTCTAGTCCAGGGAGATGCCATGCACGTGCGGGTCCCGGACCCAGGACTTGCACAGGCAGAGGCAGGCTAGAGGGGCTCGGACAACCATGCAGTAGCTCCTCTCCTTTCTTCAGAAGAATTATTGATTCAAAATATGATCTGTCAGGGGCTTCCCTGGTGGTGCAGTGGTTGAGAATCTGCCTGCCAATGCAGGGGACACGGGTTCGAGCCCTGGTCTTGGAAGATCTCACATGCCGCGGAGCAACTAGGCCCGTTAGCCACAACTACTGAGCCTGCGCGTCTGGAGCCTGTGCTCCGCAACAAGAGAGGCCGCGACAGTGAGAGGCCCACGCACCACGATGAAGAGTGGCCCCCGCTTGCCGCAACTAGAGAAAGCCCTCGCACAGAAACGAAGACCCAACGCAGCCCAAAATATAATTAATTAATTAATTAATTAATTTAAAAAAAAAAAGATCTGTCGTCCCTCGACAGAGAAACCACGTGATACTTGAGGACATTCTGTTTCCTGGGAGTTCAGGATGGGGAGACTGTCTTTCACAATGGTTTCCCGTTGCAACTGACAAGCCCTGCCCTTCTATAAGATCGGTTAAGTTCATGGACTATGAAGGTAACGCTTTTTCCATTCCGTGTCCTCCTTTTCTTTAATATTCTTAAAAAATCATTTCATGATCAACAAAGGAAAGTAGTTTCTAAAAAGGTGATCTTCAAGTAAAAGGATGTGGGCACAGCTGGGTGACCACGAGGCTGGCTAGTTCCTTAACCTCTCTGGGCTTCAGTGTCTTCATCAGGTAAAGGTGAACATGAATACCAGACACGCTACATCCACAAAACGGGAGCATCAGAGAGGACAATCTGCAGGACAGCCGTCTATCGCGCCCAAGTCCGCAACCTGTAGTCAGGACCCTGGGTCTCCCACACACTGGCTGTGTGACCTCAGGAAATTTAACTAACCTTGCTAAGTCTCGTTTATAATATCTGTAAAATGGGGATAATCATATTTAAATCTTAATGTTCTTGGGTGGATTCAATAGGATTAAATAAAAACCCAAAGTGTTTAACAGAACGTCCAACACATGGTAAGTATGCAACTAATGGTAACAATTACATACAACATCAATATGTATTTTTACATCTATTTAATGTAACCTTATATAAGTATGTTATCAACATTGTCTACACATCAGAGATCATCATGGTGATGTATTTCATTTGACAAACAGTTGAGTGCCTACTAGGTGCTGGATGTTTTGCTAGGTACTTGGCCTGCAAAGACAAAGATATGAGTCCTCTCTTTGTGGAAGTAGCCGTCTAGTGGCAGAAACAACTAAACAGAAAATGACAATCACTACAGTGTGATGACACTTGTGGAACATTTAAATTAGATGTGCTATGGAAATACAGAGAAGGGGGGCATCAGAGCCAGTCTGGGAGAGGGGGTGTCCTGGGTTAAACTGTGTCCCCTGAACGGGTATGTTGAGGTCCTAACTCCCCTGGTACCTGGGAATGTGACTTTATTTAGAAATGGGATCTTTGAGGATGTAATCAAGTTGAGGTCATACTTGGTTAGGGGGGACCCCATCTAATAGGACTGGTGTCCTTATAAGAAGAAGAGAAGAGACACAGACAGACACACAGAGAGGACGGAGGTAGTGACTGGCGTGATGCAGCTGCAAGCCAAGGAACGCCGAGGACTGCTGACAGAAACCAGCAACTAGGAGAAAGGCGTGGGGCAGATTCTTCCTTAGATCCTTCAGGGAGACGACAGCCCTGCCAACACTGTGATCCCGACTTCTCGCCTCCACAACTGTGAGAGCAGACATTTCTGCTTTAAGCCCTCCCAGCTTTTGGTACTTTGTTTTGACAGCCCCAGGAAACTAATACAGCCGGGCGGGGGTAACTGTCCCAGAAGGAACACGGGAGGGCATGACAGCTGACCCGAGTCTTAAAAACGATGGCTTTTATATATGCAATGGGCATATAAAAAAGGTATCTCCACAATATCCTTATTGGGATCATAAACACAAAGATAGTTCTAAATATTCTCTTAGAAGAAATGTCCCAAATCGGTCCTCTGGAGGCAGAACTGCTCTTAGGTTCTCCCTCTGCGAAGAAGCAAACCTTGAAGACTGCCATATATTTGTCGAGAACAAAGCAACCACACAGATTATCAGTTAACATAATAGTGTGCTTTATACGATAAATGAATATCTACAAGCAGAGTCTCTACGAAAGCAAAACTGAAAATGCTGTTGTGATCTTTCCAAAGAGACCCAAAGGTGGAGAGGTATGTTTTCCGTTTAAACCCAGGATGTACATCCGAGGTGAGCTCCTGGAGCCCTGCTGTGCACATGTTATAAACAAAGACCTCATTCCATCAGTAAAGCCCTCTGTCCCCTTCCACGGGGGATGTGATGCTGGCAGCTGGAGGAATGTAGCCGTCAACAGCTATTTCAAGCACTGTTGACTTGAGTGAGGAAATCTGTGCCCATGTCTGAAAATATGACATGACACCACGTGAACAAGATTTTCAAAACTTCTGACCAAAACCGGTGCAGAGAAGAACTGACAGCTAGAAAGGGGTCTGACAGATCTTTCTAGCAACCTGTGCACAGGAACCAGATACATTTTGAGGGAGCCGGAGGTAAAAGCCCATCAAAGGTTCTGGGAAATTCATGCACGCTGGGGGCCGGGTGATTTGAATTCAGTACCGGAGCAGTTTTTTTTACAGAGGCCTGAGCTGTCACACTCAAAGGAAGCGGCTTTGTGTCCCCTGGGCCTGCTGAAACACACCCTTCAGACACAATGGGTCGCACAGCTGAGGCATAAAAACCACGCTGGCAGTGCCGGCCAGGCGGGGAGTGGTTCACTTAGACAAGGAAGCAAAAGACACTGGGTGTTACTTCCAAGGTTGAAGGCGACTTGGGCATTTCCTAGTCCTACCCTCTTGATTTGGAGAGGAGAAAACTGAGGCCCAGAGAGGTTGAGTGACTTGCCCAAAGCGACACAGCTGGTTAGGAGTAAAGCTGAAATTGGAATCAAAAGTCCTGCGCTTCTTCACTGAGCATCTGCCGTCTCCAACGCCTCTCCATCTGCCTTCCTTGGGAGGCGTCTGGAGATAGCACATTCGCTAATGCCCAGGGTGGCCCATTCCATTTTCTAACAGTTTTCACAATGAGACAGTGACCCTTCCTGTGTTGACTCAGGACCTGACATCCTGTAGTTGAATCCGCTCTCCTTAGTCTGCACTCCTGAGCTGCTGCCCCAGGCCTAACTCTTTCTCCCACCTTTACTGGTCAAATCCATGAAGGAAGCTCACGGGAATACCCGCGTCTTCTCTCGGCCGCGCTCGGCACCCTGCTTCCCGCAGTCCTTCCACATGGGACGGTCCTCGAAGACCACCTTCTCTGAGGTCTGGGGTTGTCCCCAGAAACAGGCCACGCAGACGCCGACGCTCTGATCAGCAGTGCTCGCTCCCTTTCGGAATTCTGAACTCTGTGTTTTTTGCTGACTTGGTACATCGTGACTGAAAGACAGTGGTCACGTTCGAACACTTGCTCTGTGCCAGGCCTGTGTCGACAGCTTCACATCCTCTAGCGATGCGGGCCTTTCTGGCAGTCCCATCACGGAGTTGACATCACCGAACGGCCTCATTCAACTAGAACACACATGTCTTGTCTCTGCAGGATGCCATCGGGCAGCTCTGCAGTTGGCATTGTGAAATGAAATAGAAGATTTTGCGTCCTGCACTGAATTTTCCCCAGTCTGTCTTTTTAGGTTCTCCTCCTGTCTCGAATGTTCCCTCCCGGGCCTTCAATGTCTTGTACGACAGCGGGACGAGTCTCTCTGTAAGTTCCTGCCCCTTCCAAACCCCCAGCAAATTTCTCATTGCAGGTCACACTAAGCCACAGAAGGAGAGGAGATCCCCTTAGACAAATCCATCTAGACACCATCCCCCTAACGCTTATTTCTTCTGAACGCTTTGTTGTTGATTTCCACTTCGGAGGGCCATTGCCAAGTCCGCTGGCAAGCGGGGTTACCCCTACTTCCTGGAGTTGGAAGCTCGTGCTGAGTTCTTTTCCCTGCCCTGTGGCCTCCTGCACCCTCTCACTTGTTTCTATGTCTTGTCTGAATGTTCTCATGGCAAACTGTTGACAGTGAGCAGGGCATCCGTCTTGTTCCAGTGCTATCAGACACTCTTGAGCAGATGAAGTAACCTCAGGGTTTCCCTATTTCTTTTAATGGTACTTGCCCTTCCTCTCAGTTCCCAGTTTGAAACCTCTGTAGGCAAACACATCCAGGGTAGGCCTTTCAGACAGACCTACCCTTGAAAGGTTTTCTACGGCATCTTCTTTTTCCGCCCCACGGCTATTTAGATTCTCATTAGTTCTCATCCAGAGCACTGCAAAAGCCTCTTTGTGTGACCAGAAGTTTCTGTATCTTCTTCCCTCTTCTCCCACCCTTCCCTCCCCACACCCCCAGTCTCTCCCTGCAACCCCTTCTCACACCCCTGGACCTGGGATCAGCCAGCAATGCTCATGGGAGACCCACGAGAATAGGCCCTAATTGGGGTCTCTAAATTACTTCTTTCAAACTTCCTTTCACATCCCTATCTCATTAGCTGATGATTAATTTCCTCTCTGTACGATGTTATGTGACTTCGTACAGCAGGACTGTTACATAACGATAGGGAAAAAAGGACTGGATAGGCTCTTCGTGTTCTCTGCTTTGTCCTCACTGACAGGCTCGTGGCACAGGAGCAGAAACTACAGGCCAAACACTACTGAATCTTGAGAAATATTTTTGAATATTCAGTCAAGCACGTAAGAAGCACTCT
This sequence comes from Balaenoptera borealis, assembly GCF_965194805.1. Lineage (NCBI taxonomy): Eukaryota > Metazoa > Chordata > Mammalia > Artiodactyla > Balaenopteridae > Balaenoptera > Balaenoptera borealis. Next base: position 24,429,052 of record NC_138877.1, on the reverse strand, counting down.
TTAATTTTTAACCCATCTATTAATCCATTTATCTGCCTATCTTTCCAAGAAGTGGGGACACTCCAAGTGTATGTTGAAAGACTAGAGAATTTATGTCAACACGTTTCTTTCTGGCATTCAGTGCCTCTTCGCTCTGTAGAGCTGTTCCTCTTCTTTGAAGTCAGGGTAATAGCCTGGCGTCATACTGATATAAAGCCCGCTGTAGTCAGTGGTCATGACAGCAGAGGTGGTATTTCACAGCCTGTGAACGTCTTTATAGGGATCTTTCCTTTGAAACCTGCATCTTTCCAAGGCAATATACAGGGCCTAACCTTTTGATTTTATTTATCAACCTTGGTTTCAGTTTACAAAGGCATCTGGGAGATAGGTAACATCTCGTAAATTTAAACAGGAACAAAGGAAAATGTATTCAACGTTTAGCTTCAAAGAAAACATTCACATCATATTATTTTAAACAATTTACGTAGGTTTCAATTTAAACTTACTGTTTGAAGGGGTTGAAGGAACACAGAGTTGGTCTCTTTAAGTAAGATCAGTCCAGAGCTGTGGACTTGGAGAGAAAATTGAGCCTATTTTAAAAGTAAACACTTCATGCTCCTAAGGGAAACTGTGAATCGTGTGTTGCATTGAAATCATAGACTAATCTAACATTAATTTTTCTACTGTGTGAGCATCACCTTAACTCCTGGATCCAACACAGTCTCTGGCACCGGGTGTCACCCTCAAGAAATGTTTGTTAAATGAATGAAAGAAATTGCAAAATTCGCAGAATTGACAGAGTTCACACTAAAGGGACAAGACAATGTAATGCTTGGTTGTTGTTCAATCGTAGTGGCACTGCATAAATTCATGTAAGATTCTAGGGCAAATGATATCTGGTGTTCTTTCTGTTTAGCTTATTAACTGAACAATGAGAGCCATGAGGGTTTCTGCTAGCCATTCCTCTTGATATCATTGGGAAATGGCATGATTGTTACTCACATGTGGCTGATACTGAGTCTGAGAGGCAGAGGTGTGAGGGGTGCTCGAGACCACAGAAAACACTGACGGGACAGGTCTCAGTGCTCGTCACTGGACCATCATACTCACCCTCCGGCCAGCTCGTGTCTGCAAAACACAGGCCTGATCCTAGAGGAATGGGGTGGAGAGGCAGGAGGGGGGATACGGTACCACTGAAATTCATACAAAGTCAATCGGCTTGGGACCACTTGGAAAATTCAGGCCAGGAATGGATACTTTTATTAAAATTATTTATCATGGGTACAACTTACTTTCATGCCACAGGGGAATGCTATAATCTAACGGTGGCATAAGTGAAGAGCTACTTAATCAAAGCAAGCTGACAAAAGAGGTAAAATAAAAATTTTAACCCATCCACCGCTAAAATTTTACATAGGAAGCATAAACCATATTCAATAGACACTATCTTTGATTTTATATTATGGTCAATTAAGGGAAAAGTAAAGATGGAGAAAGTAAAGGAAATGTAGATTCTGGGTAGGAATGAGGAAATAAGGGGGCAAAGAGAGTTGAAGATGGAAAGAAAAGAGAAATCGGAGGGAAAGGCAGCAACAGACAGATGGAGGGACGGTCTGAGTCCTAAACTCCAGGGCAGGGTCACACTTCTGCCCCGCTGACCAGCCTCTCTGCTTCTCCATCCTTAATCTTCAAAAAAGAGGAATAAAAATAATACTTACCTTGATAGGGTGGTTGTGAGGCTTAAATAAATTAAAACACATAAAGGGCTTAAAAGAGTGCCAGGTACATAGGAAGTGCTCGATACATATTAGCTAACTACTTTAATGATGAGTATTATGTATATTTGTGTGTGTAGAACATGCATGTGTGTGCTACACTGTATACATGATACAATATTGCCTGAGTATCCTCTTTTTAAAAAAAGGCATATCTCAGTCCTCCGTTGCTTTCTAAGTTGAAGTTTTATTATCTATCCTAATTTCAAGAAGTAATTCTTTAGGTGGAAATCAGGAGGGTCTTCTAGGTAAACAACTGAGAGAGGCAGTGCTGTACAGTTTCCCCACAGGAGAAATTTCTCCGAGAGTTTAGTATCAGGAAAATACTCCTCCCTACCCCCCAGGGACCCAAGATGTTTTTCTGTGCCTGGAAATGAGAATTACAGAATTCAGTGCTATTTCCGCTCTGCTTTTTCTGCTAGGAATATTAGGTGTTATACCCAAACACACCATTCTGCTCTTCATATATCTGGCATATCTGTTTTCCCCTTAAACTTAGCTTTTCCCTTTGCAATCCTATTTTATTAACTTAAATGAACATATCTATGTTATTAAGCTTCTTTACACATACACATGCGCACACACGCATATCTTTTAAATAAATTAAAACTGAGCAGCACCAGACTTTAAAAATACTTTGTTACATCTGATGCTCTGGCCAGATTTAATTATTTACACGTTGGTGTGCATTTTAATTTAGAAAACACCAATGCCAAACCATACTCTCTGATAGCCTGCCATCTCTAGCGATATCCTGAGTAACCCCAGTGGCTGATTTTTTCAGAGAAGTAAACTAAGGTGGAATAATTTCACTAAGAAATGGCCATTTAAAACTAATTCAGCTTTTTGGGCTGAGCGTGGTATACTTTGAGGAACATTTCTTTTTTTTTTTTTTTTAATTAATTTATTTATTTTTGGCTGTGTTGGGTCCTAGTTTCTGTGCGAGGGCTTTCTCTAGTTGTGGCAAGCGGGGGCCACTCTTCATCGTGGTGCGCGGGCCTCTCACTATCGTGGCCTCTCTTGTTGCGGAGCACAGGTTCCAGACGCGCAGGCTCAGTAGTTGTGGCTCACAGGCCTAGTCGCTCCGCAGCATGTGGGATCCTCCCAGACCAGGGCTCGAACCCGCGTCCCCTGCATTAGCAGGCAGATTCTCAACCACTGCGCCACCAGGGAAGCCCCGAGGAACATTTCTTAACTGCTTGTTTTGGTCAAGTCTTCCTCCACGGTGTCAATTCCTCAGTATGAAAAACTCAGAGAACTCATTTCCCGCAAGAAATGTATGCCCCAATTTTTTTTTTTTTCCTGGAGAGTTCAAAGTTAAAAGCAGAGACTAGCTGCCAGATTTTCACTTGAAATTATTTTCTGTCCAGCTGTAAATCCAAAGAATGTTTTTGTTCTTCCTTTGGGGGTCCACCTCTCATGCTCATTCCCAGAGACATGTTGTTTTGAATTGTCACTAAGCCTTTAGGCAACACTATATTTTCAAAGTCCTTTTCCTATCGTTTAATAAGCCAGTCCTCATTACATCTCTCCAAGATCATTCCCCCTTTAAACATGAATGAGGAGGTGGAGGTTTGGGAGACTAAAGACATTTGCTCACAGCATCGCTGGACTTGGAGGAGAGGTAGATTGCGGTCCATCCTCTCCTGGCTGCAGTGAGGGTCTACTTGCCTGTGGTCTCCAGGGAGGCCCAGGGCCCAGGGAAAGAGCTGGGATGCCCAACATTTAGGGGTCAGCCCCACGTCCACCTCAGGTTCCTCCTCGCAGATGTGAGGCTACAACCGGCCCTGCCTACTTCCCACAGTTATTGTGGCTGCCAGATGTTACGACAGGTGTTTATATGCCAGCAATTTACAAACCAGAAATCAATATACAAATGTAAATTATAGTTAGGGTTTTCCACTTCAAAGGCCTCTGGGGCTCCACAATGGTGCTAAGTGTTTATCTTGTGCAGAAAGAGAATTCAATACATTATTCCATATATTATTGTGCTTTAAAGAGTACACAGGAGCATGACAGGAGGCAGGAGGGGAAACGGAGGGAGCACGGATGTGTGTGCGTGTGTGTGTGTGGTGTACCCTCTTTCTTCTCACCATAACCTATGGTCCCAACACAACTATGCCATTCTCCACGTTAGGGTCATCCACTAAGTTCTTTTTTCTTTCTTTCTTTAAAGATTTTTTGATGTGGACCAGTTTTAAAGTCTTTACTGAGTTTGTTACAATATTGCTTCTGTTTTACGTTTTCTTGGTTTTTTGGCCCCAAGGCACGTGGGATCTTAGCTCCCCGACCAGGGATCGAACCCGCACCCGCTGCATTGGAAGGCAAAGCCTTAACCACTGGACTGCCAGGGAAGTCCCTGCACTAAGTTTTATAGCTGGAAGCACTGAGGAGCTGAGCGGCCTACTGTCCTAGATCCCTCTGAGATGTTTGCTCATTCAGTATCTACCGGGTTGCTACGCAATGTGCTAGTCGCTGGGGACACAGAGGTAAGCCAGGACCCCTGGCCCTGAGGTGCTCAGTACACTGTGATGCAGACACATGGGCACATAACTGCATTAGAAAGTAGCAGCAAAATTCGGGAGGGCTACACAGCACCTGTGCCATCCTCCTGAAAAGAGACTGTCCACACTCTGAATGACAAGTAGCCTTCCTCACCGAAAATATCTGTCTAGCTGAGCCACTGTGCCCCGAAGCCCGAGCACAGAGCACTTTGTAAATACAGTCCCAGGTCAGACGGTGGCTTCCCCTTGGGGCTGGAGCCAAGCTTTCAGTAGTGGTCATTTTTACTGCATTTATCGAATGACTTTTTTGAGGGCAGAGGATTGTTGGGTGTTTTATCTTTCTTTATCTATATTATTACATATCTTTCTCCTCTGTCTTAGTAAGGGGGGCATTCTGGATCAGCAGGCCTCCTTCAGGCTGAGTTTACATCAAAAGCGTCCATGGCATGGAGGACTGTGGTTACAAAGTACAGATCTGTCAGGGACCGAGTCCAAGGCCCAGCTAATCTACATCTGCTGGTTGAAACTGGACAGGGAATTTCCATTCTGGCTTTCTGGAAAAGTCAGAGTAGAAATGCTAGCTTGGGCCTTCATACCCTATTGTTATGGGGTTTTTTTTCTTTTGACTGTAACAAAAACAGATCATCACATTTTTTTTTCAAATGCATTTGGTAAGTCAGTCAAAAGGATATGAAACCTTTATCAAAGGTATTTGTCTTCCTTCCATCCCAGAGTGATGGGACAGAGGCGTGAGCCAAATGAATAATTTCAGCATAAAGTGTTTGTTGCACAAACATAGCTAAGTTAAGCTCAAATCAAAGAGAGTAAATTGGGAGGTTGTATCAAGTGTATATTATGAAGGTTGATCCTGGGGCCTTTTCTGCTCAGTACCCTTACTTGATGTCTGGAACAGGGAACTCTGTGACACACTTATTAAACACCATCATCACCAAGCACTTGTGCTCAAACCTTGTGTTGGGTGCTGGGGACACAAAAAGGTTGAAGACTGGGTTTGGGCTTCACGGTTCTAGTGGGACAGAAACTTTCACGGAAAATAAAAGCGACAAATACAGAGTGACTTAATTTGTTGAAAAGCATCTCAAAATGAAATGAAAGGGATGATGGTACTTGCGGCATTACACAACTGACACATTCACAGTGGATGAGGAAAAGAAAGCCATATGTGTGAGAGGGAAATCCATGATATCAGAGAAACCTAGTCCCACAAAGTGCCCCTCACACTGTCCCCCTTTGCCACCATTTGTCAAGGGACTGTGCCAGGATGGCTCTGAACTATTATCACCTCAAGAAGCAGAGAGGGATGTGTCGGGAGGATGCCGGCCAGACTCCCACCAAGTTCTCCTAACTGGATTCGGGCACCTCTCCCCTTGTGTTACCCCTCTGCCCCCGGCTGTGGCTGGTCCCCCTGGCACTGGCCTCTCTTGTGGCCATGGACGCTAACTCCCCCTCGGTCTGACTTTACATTAGCCTGACGGGGACGTTTTCTGAGCTATGGTGATCACTACCCAGTTTTCCCCTCCCTCGCGCCCTCTCACAGTTCTGATTCTTTCGGATCCTTTTCCTCACAAACAGCTCCTGGGTATAGTCCCTTCTTCCTCTTGGGTGAATTGCCCTCTTAGTTGTGGGTGGCCTTGAAGAATCCATGTGGACCATGGAGGAAGGTTTGGTTGGGGTCTGGAAGAGTACTCATTTTTTACTGAGTATTCTAGGGGTCAGGCAAGATGCTAGGCACCTTCGCAAACTTTATTCCACTTAATCTTCACTACAGCAGTTCAGGGGAAACTGAGGATGGGAAGAAATTTAAGTCAAATCGTCACTTAGCAATGGCAGAGTTGGAACGCAAACCCAGGTCAGTCTTACTGCAAAGCTCCTTTTGTCTTACCAAGACTGTCAATGACACACCGCTGAATTGGATGGATTATGGGGTTTTATCACTACACAGGACTGACTTTTAGCTGGTAAACACCAGGATGGCCATATCACCGTTTCAGGCCAGCATCTGTTCTGTTTGGTCAGTGCCCAAGACCTATCAGTTGTTAAATATTTGGGTATCATTGTTGCCCTTATCAAAATGAAATATGTGGCAAATGTTTAACTTCTGCTTCTGGCAAGGTGAGAGTCACAGAGACTGGAAATGCTCTCCCACCTGAAACAACTAAAAAGCCAGGTAAAATGTGTGAAACATGGTTTCAGGTAATGGACATCAGGCAGTGCAAGACAATGATTCCTGAGAGAAGGGAAACAAACAAGGTGAGCCGTGTGACTCCGCAGCGCACTTCCAAGAGAGGGTTTCCAGGATGCAGCACAGGGACAAGGAGCCCAGGAGGAGCCCAGCAGTTTCCCCAGGTTAAGATATAGTTGGTAGTTTGAGGAGGCCAAGCGCATCAGAGCTTTCAGGGCAGAGAACTGCACACACCTGTACATGTACACACACGTACACACTTACATACACACACGCATATACACAGCCCAGAGATTAAAAGAGGACCCCCACACACCTGTATACACACATACACACACACACACACACCCGCACACCCACAGCTTGGAGACTTAAAGAGGACCCATATCGAGCCTTCAGCTGAGAACTGATGATGAATGCATGTGAGGAAACTACTTAAGGCTGAGAAAAGAACCACTGAAAAGGATTAGAAGAAACAATCCATAGAGATCACAAAGGCTGGGGAGAGTCTGTGCCCTCATCAGCTAGAGTAGAAAAGCCTCACCATTCATGGGGTACTGGGTAGAATACTCTGAATGGTATTGCCTCAGTGGCAGGGCAAAATGAGCCCTGGATTAACAAAGCTACAAAGCAAGCCTTGAAAGGTTCAAACTATTGCCAATTAACTTAAATGTCTCCTAGAATAAACCTCAAGGATATTTAGAGGAATACAAAAATATCTAGCACCTAACAAGGTGAAATTCACAATGTTTGGCAACCAGTGAAAAATTACCACATGTGATGGGCTAACCCTAACCTGTGAATATGTTATTTTACATGGCAAAGGAAGATTAAGTCTGCAGATGGCATTAAGGCTGCAAATCAGCTGACCTTAAGATAGAGAGATTACCCTGGATTATTCCAGGGGACCCAACATAATCATAAGGGTCCTTCAAAGGGGAAGAGGGAGACAGAAGAGAAAGTTAGAATGATTTGATGTGAGAAGGATTCAACCTACCATTGCAGGCTTTGAAGATGGAAGAGGACCATAAGCCAAGGAATGCAGGCAACATTGAGAAATTGGAAAAGGCAAGGCAACAGATTCTCTCCTGGAGCCTCCAGAGAGGAATGCAGACTTGATGGTGTCTTGATTTTAGCCTAATGAGACCTTCTAACCTATAGAACTATAAGATAATAAATTGTGTTGTTTTAAGCCACTAAGTTTGTGGTAACTAGTTACAGCAACAGAAAAAATACACTAGGCATACAAAGAAGCAAGAAAATGTGACCTATGCTTTGTGACCACCTAGAGGGGTGGGATAGGGAGGGTGGGAGGGAGGGAGATGCAAGAGGGAAGAGATATGGGAACACATGTATATGTATAACTGATTCACTTTGTTATAAAGCAGAAACTAACAAAGCAATCATACTCCAATAAAGATGTTAATAGAAAAAAAAAGAAATAACAAGTAAGTTAGAAAAGACAAAAAAAGAAAATTGATAAAGTCCATGTGTGGTCCTTTGAAAAAAGTATCAACAGAACAAGAAAATAATGAAACTATGTGTGCACCAAGTGAATTTTTAAAATGCAGAAGGAGGAAGCATGTTGAAGGCAGAATAACCACAGAAGGAGGGGATGAGGGAGAGGGAGGGGAGGAGGAACACGAGTGCTCTGCTCGACCTCAAATCCTCCCTCGGACCTTAGGGAAGAGACTGGTGTCTGATGTGGCCGCGTGTGCCCCTCCACCAACTTCCCAACTGGGCGGCGAGAGGTCCTGTGACTCCCATTCCTGCGGAATCCCATAGGGGAGGGTGACTGCGGTTCTCCGGGCTCATACGGTCCTGGTAATCACTGGTCTGCAAGCTCTCAGAAGGCAAGGACGACACCTTTTTCACCACCAAGGATGACAGTCACGTACATACATGACACATAGCAAATGCTCCATAAATGGCTTCAAATGAAAAAACAGCACAAAAATTCTCTCTTAGCAAGATGTCATGAGTTCAAGGTCATGGAAGGGAAGAAAAGTCCCCAAACAAACAAAAAAAACCAACTGATGCTTTAGAAGAGGGTATGAAGTATGACTTTTTTCTCTATTTTCTCAACTTTTGATAACCATTTGTTTATAAAACTAACAATAAAAGGAGAAACATATTAAATCCAGGATGTCTAAGTGACCTCAGAAATAGGACTGTCTGCCACCTCCCTATTATCAGGACAGCATGAATCAAACAAATATGCTCCAGATTCTTCCGTGTATTTATCCCTACTCTGGAACCCAAACAAAAGCCTGTCAATAAACTTGGAAATTAGGAAATCCAAAAAAAAAAAAGAAAATGTGACCTATAATTAAGAGAAAAATAAATCAATAGAAACAATAACATAAATGACAGATGACAGAAATAGCAGACGAGGATATTAGAGTAGTTATAACTGTGCTCCATATGTTCAAAAAGGTGGAATAAAGATTGAACATGTTAAATAGACATGGAAGATTAAAAAATTATAAGTCAAACTTAATTAAAAATAAATCCATTTGGGGGCTTCCCTGGTGGCGCAGTGGTTGAGAATCTGCCTGCCAATGCAGGGGACACGGGTTTGAGCCCTGGTCCGGGAAGATCCCACATGCCGCGGAGCAACTAGGCCCGTGAGCCACAACTACTGAGCCTGCGCGTCTGGAGCCTGTGCTCCGCAACAAGAGAGGCCGCGATAGTGAGAGGCCCGCGCACCATGATGAAGAGTGGCCCCTGCTTGCCGCAACTAGAGAAAGCCCTCGCACAGAAACGAAGACCCAACACAGCCAAAAATAAATAAACTAAAAAAAAAATAAAATAAAATAAATCCATTTGAACTTCTAGAGATGAGAACTACAATGTATGAGATGAAAACACAATGAATGAAATTAACAGCAAATTAAACATTAGATTAAAAAACAGTGAATTTGCAGACAATATAAACAGCAGTAGGAACTGTCTAAAAATGAGACACGGGGAAAAAATAAGAAAAAATAAACAGAACATAAAAAAAGCTGTGGGACAACTACAAGTAGCCTAATATACTTGTAATCACATTCTCTGAAGGAAGGAGGTGGAGCCAGAAAAATATTTGAAGAAATAATGGCTGAAGATTATCCAAATTTGATAAAAACTATAAACTCACAGATCCAAGAAGCTCAAGAATATATGGCACAAAAAACATGAAGAAAAGTACACCAAGACACATCATAATCAAGTTATTTAAAACCAGTGATAAAGACAAATTATTAAAAGCATCCAGAGAAAAGTAGTTACATTATGTACAGAGGAACAAGATAACAATGACAGCAGATTTCTTGCTGAAAACTGCAAGCCAAAAGACTGGAGTGACACCTTTAAAGAACTGGGAAAAAAATTTTGTCAATCTAGAATTCTGTACCCAATAAAAATATCTTTCAAACATGAAAGCAACATATTGACATTTTTGGACATAATAAACTAAAGAATCCAACACAGCAGATCTACACTATGATAATATTAAATAAAGTCCTTTAGGCAGCAAAAAATGATATAAAATGTAAATCTTAGTCTTATTCTACACAAAGGAATGAAGAACATGGGAAATGGTAACTATGTGGTTCAGTATAAAAGAGATTTTTGTATTTCTTTAAAAGATAATTGAATGAAAAAGTAAAAATACTAGGAATGTATTTGGGTTCATAATAAATGTAGAAGTAAAATGTATAACAGCAAATAGCACATAAGACAAGAGGGGGATATAAAATTATACTGTTTATGGTTCTTATACTATACATGAAGTGGTAAGCCAACAAGAGAGAAAATTGGAATCATGAAAGATACTCAATTGAAAAGAAGATAGAAAAATAGAAAGGATGGCACAAAGAACAGAACAGACAAATAAAACCAATTAGTAAGATTTATTTTAACCCAATTGTACCGATAATCATATTAAAGGTAAGCAGTCTAAGTATCCTAATTAAAAGACAGAGATTGTTAGACTGGATTACAAAAGCAAGACCCAACTATATGCTGCCTATAAGAAACCCATGTTAAATCTGAAGTCATAAATAGGTTAAACGTATTTAAATTATATACCATGCTAATACTAGTTAAAAGAAAGCTGGAGAGGGGGGCTATATTAATATCAGACAAAGTAGATGTTGGAACAAAAAAAAATGCTACCAGAGATAAAAGGGTCATTTCATAATAATAAAGGAGTCAAATAATCAAAAGAACATAACAAACCCCAAACATTTTTGCACTGAATAAGAGAACTAAAAATACATGAAGTAAAAATTGACAGAATGGAAAGATGAGGTAGAAAAATCCATAATATCAGTCAAGAGATTTCAATACTTCTCTCTTAATAATTGTTAGAACAAATAGGTAGCAAATCAGTAAGAATATAGAAAGCTAAAATAACACTATGGATCAATTTGACCTGATTAACGTTTATAGAACACTTCTCTTAACAATAGCAGAAAACACATTCTTTTCAAGTGTACATGGTGCATTTACCAAAGATAGATCATATTTGGGGCATAAAGCAAATCTCAATAAAATTACAAAGATACAAATCTCACATAGTGTATTCTCAGACCATAATGGAATTAAATTAGAAATTAATGACAGAAAGACACCTGGCCAATCATCAAATATTTGGAAACTAAATAACATATTTCTGAATAACCTGTAGGGTCAAAGAAGAAACCAAAAGAGAAATTAAAAAGTATTTTAAACTAAATGAAAATAAATACAACAAACCAAAATTCATGGGATGCAGCTAAAGCAGACTTAGAGGGAAATTTATAGCACTAAAATGCCTAATTAGAAAAGAGTCTCAAATCAATGCACCTGGCTTCCACTTTAAAAATCTACAGAAAAAGATGAGCAAATTAAGCCCAATATAAACAGTAAAAGGAAATAATAAAGATAAAACAGGAATCAAATATAAAACCTTAAAACTATAGAGAAAATCAATGAAACCAAATGCTAATTCTTTGTGAAGATCAATTAAATTGATAAACTTCCAGCCAGGATTAGGAAGGAATAGATAGAAGATACAAACTATTAATATTAGACATGAGAAAGGTAACATAATTACAGATCCTAATAAGTATAAATTAATACTGCAAACAAATTTATGTCAATAAAACTGACAGCTTGGATGGAACAGGTTCCTTGCAAGACACACATTACTGAAGCTCACTAAAGTCAAAATAAATATATAGCCCTATTTCTATTAAAGGAATTGAATTCATAGTTAAAGTCATTCTTATAAGGAAACTGTAATTCCAGATGACTTCAGTAGAGAATTCTACCCTAGTGTAAATTAAATATTAAAGAAAACATAACCGTAATTCTTCCAGAAAATTGAAGAAGAGGCAATATTTCCCAATTCATTTTATGATGCCAACATTACACTGATACCAAGACCAGAAAAAAGCATTAGAAGAAAAGAAAATTATTAGTATCTGTCATGAACTTTGATGAAAAATTTTAGCAAACTGAATCTAACGATCCATATAAAGGATAATACATCATGACCAAGTAGGATTTATTCCAGGAATGCAAGATTGGTTTAACATTAAAAAATCAATTTAATTTACCAAAGTTGCAGACTAAAACTAAAAAATAAAACAACAAAACCCCAAAACCACAATCATCTCCAAAGATGCAGAAAAAGCATTTGAAAAAATCCAACATCCACTCTCCTAGCGAACTAAAACTTGAAGAAAATGTCCTCAACCAAATAAAGGTGATGATAAAACCTAGAGGCATCCTCATGCTTAATTGTATTTTCTTTATAAGATAAGGAACAAGGCAAGGATATCCACTCTTACTACTTCTATTCATCCATCAATATATATGACAACACAGGTGATTTTCAGGATGATTATAGTGAGTGAAAGAAGCCAGAAATGGAGTACATTCTGTATGATATCATTTATATAAAATTCTGGAAAATGCAAAATAATGTATAGAGACGAATAGAAGATTCATGGTTGCCTGGGTATTGGGGTGTTGGGGAGAGTGGGTTTGAACAGGCAGGAGGGAGCATTTACGAAAGGAACAAGGACGCTTTTTGGTGTGACAAATATGTTCATTATTTTGATTGTGATGATGATTTCACAAGTGTATTCGCATGCCAAAGCTTATTGAGTTATGCAATTTAAATATGTAGAGTTTATTGTGTGTCGATTATATCAATACTTCATAGATATATGAAGTAAAATTTAAACAAACAGCCCACTATTATGCCAATTCTAAAATCTCGGAAGCCAACAGGAAACATATTGGGGATTATCGATGAACTCAGCAAAATTTGGCATGAAACATGGTTCCAGACCTCAAGCAGTTTTGGAAATTATAGATGATTTGGTAGGGTGAGATTAATTCTCACTCTCAACTCAATCCAAGAGCGAAAAAGTCTCCCAAGTAACATACCAACTTGCAGGGTTTTAGATGTCACTGTATATCTGAATTTCCTCCACAGAAATTCTTCTCCCAACTTGTTAAATTTTAAGACTTCTCCTTGGAATCATGAGCAGAATGAGAAAAACACAGATGGCTCAACCTCACTGTCATAATGATTCAAGGCAAGCAAAGCTTAAGCTGTTTGTATTTCAGATTTTAAAATAGAACTGAGGAGAGCAACGTCCTTATCCTGGTTGCTAAAATGAATATTAAGGCAAAGCTAGTTTAGATCTTGTTAATACTGCAATATGATTCTTTTCAGTTTGTAATGCAATGGGAAATCCACACATCCTTCCACTGCTTCCCTCAGAATTAGTATTTTAAATAAATTCTACTTGCTTATTAATAAATAAGGTCTATTTACTTACTCAAAGGCAACAGACCTTACAGTACTATCAACAAAGGCTTCCCTTGTGGTCTCCTGCTGCTGCTGTTTATAGGGCTGCAATTACAGGAAAGGGTTCTCAGGAAAAGAAGAAATGACACCATTACCAACGATAGGAATTCTCCCGGCGCTGTGGAGACTCTTTATTGAAAGAAATAAAATGCCAGTTTGTTGTTAGCAGAATGCGTGGAGTTTGCTTGGCAGTGGCTTTGCTCCTTCTGGACACCACCCTGCTGGTTAGTGACGTTCAACTCTGAGCATCTTTCTTCTCTTCTTTCAGCACCTTTCTGGGTTAAATGTCTCAGAACAGGAAGGCTGCCACTCCAGGGAGGCAGCACAGCAAAATGCAGGAGACTGATGGGCGGGGGAGCCAGATTGCCCATGCGTATTTTCTGGCTGTGCTTCTCACTGGCGTTGTGGCTCAGAACATATTCCTTAGCCCCTCTGTGCCTTGGGGGTACTCGTTTGTAAAAATGAGGTACTATTAGCACCTATTTCATTAGATGAGGATCAGATGAGATAACAACTCTAAGATGCTTGGCAAAATACCTGGCACATACACAATGAATGTAAGCAGTGATTACTATGAACACAGCTTTGCTGACACAACCGCAGTTGTGGAGAATGGATGACAGAAGCATCTCTAAGCTGCCTCCTTCTGACAAGCGCAGTAGGAATAAGACATAGAAGTACTTCTTCTAATGATGCAGTAAAACCTTCTTGGAAAGAGGACTGTACAAAACCAGTTTACCAGATAATAATTATACTAATACCGCCAATTACTGAGTACTTTGCATACACTGCAAAGGCATCACACACACTGTATTATTAATTCCCATCGCAACCCCAAGAAGCAGATGAGAGAACTCCCATTTTCGAGACAAGGAAACTCAGGTCTAGAGAAGTTAAATACTTTGCCTCAGCTCACATGGATGGTAAGAGCATTTCTGCACAGAGCCTGGCAGAGTCTGGCTCTTAGCCCATGGTTTTGCCACTATGCCAGGTGGTTTTTCAACCCACAAAGTGGTGCTGTGTTCTGAGCAAAGCCGTTCAGGAGGGAAACAAATCTTTCAGAAGGCAGAGTTTCCAACAATGCACAGTCTTTCGAAATTATTAAAACAAGGATAGTCTCAAGTACTGCTGGGTGAAACATACTTTCCTTGTCATACCTGAACATGGAGATAACATCATTATTGCCAAGCCATCTTTGTCTGTCAGGAGAATATACTTGAAATGATAATGAATTTCTTTTTTTTTTTCTGCTTTTTCCTTGGTCCCTACCTGGTACCATAATTCACATCAGGCTGTTTAGTGTTTACTTCCTCAGGGAAGGATATTATGCAGAAAGCACAGAGCAAAGAAATATGTGGCATGGTGGCACCAAGGTCTCACAGGGGTTGGAAGGACCTGAAGCATCAAGATATAGAGTAAGGGGGGCTTCCCTGGTGGCGCAGTGGTTGAGAATCTGCCTGCCAATGCAGGGGACATGGGTTCGAGCCCTGGTCTGGGAAGATCCCACATGCCGCGGAGCGACTAGGCCCATGAGCCACAATTGCTGAGCCTGCGCGTCTGGAGCCTGTGCTCCACAACAAGAGAGGCTGCGATAGTGAGAGGCCTGCGCACCGCGATGAAGAGTGGCCCCTGCTTGCCACAACTAGAGAAAGCCCTCTCACAGAAACGAAGACCCAACACAGCCATAAATAAATTAAAAAAAAAAATGACATGGGAGGAAAAGTACTAGGATGACCTTCATTAAAAAAAAGATATAGAGTAAGGCTTCCTGTTTCCCAATGGGAGGGAAGGATCCTCTGACTGATGCATAAATGAGTGCATGTTAATGTATATTTGGAGTATTTCATGAATAAAAATTAAGAAGTAGTTATAAGCAGGAGAAAATTTGATCTTATACTATCAATAAGCTCATAGCTATCAGAATACTCTCAAGATTCTCAAGAAAACTTATCATGATTAACTTTTATATAAAGTAACAATTCTATTAAAACATAGTAGCCTACATTAAATTCAAATCGTAACTATTAAAAATATGTGCAACATATATATATATATATGACATATAAAAGGGCAAAGCCCCTAATATGGAAAGAACACTAATAAGTCAAAAAGAAACAAAGGAAAATGTTTCAGTAGAAAACAAACAGGGAATTCAGGAGAGGAGAAATAGATGCATATAATCAATTAAGATTGTGAAAAGGTCCAAACTCATAAAAAAGAGATTAGATTTGTGGTTGCCAAAGGTGAGGGGTGGGGAGAGGCGGAATTGGATGAAGGTGGTTCAAAGGTACAAATTTCCGGTTAGAAGATGCATAAGTAATGAACAACATGCTGACTAGAGTTAACACTGCTGTGTGTTATATAGGAAAGCTGTTAGGAGTTCTCAAGACAGGAAAAAATTATTTATTTATTTATTTTTCTCACCTATATGAGATGATGAATATTAACTATACCTATCGTGGCAAACATTTCATGATATATATAAATTAAATCACTGTGCTGTGTACCTTAAACTTATATAATGCCGAATGTCAATTATATCTTAATAAAACTGGAAAAATAAAAGATTTGAAAAGGTTCAAATAAAAGCAAGATTCTTTTCACTCATTAGCAAAGGTTTAAATTACAATAATAGCAGTTTTAGCAAGGATTTAAGGAATGGGCCAACATTACATGTGGCTAAGTCTACTATTATGCATCCAAAGAATATTTACTGACATGAGAAAATTATGTCTTTTTCCTCCCTGGTAAGAAAAAGTGATAAACAATTATATATTTGAAACGACACCATATTTTTAGTATCAAATACATTTGTTTATACTCTTGTAAAAAAAAAGTGACCGGAAGTAAATATATTGATATAGGAGTGGTTATTCTGAGCCCTTAGATTACGATATTTTTCTTCTAAAGATAACTGTTATGTACTCAAAATTTTTATAATAAAACTACGCTATAAAATTTTTCTCTGTATGTTCCAAGTTCCTTTAAAAAAAATCCCTATCTTAGTTGAGAAATAGATGAGACAGGATTCATGTTACACACCCCTCTATGTCATTGAGCATGTCATTATTGAGACATGCTGATAATGTATACAATTTCTTTGTAACAGTGTTGATGTTGTTTTCCCAAGAGGATTATTTAGGATTGGATGAGTAGGCCTATTAAAAATTTAACTTTACATAAAATAATTTTTAGAACTAGGAGTCCAGTTCAGCATGGACAGACTCGTCTATGATAAAGGAATGAAGAGAATACAAATTACAATACTATATTAACATACGGTTTTTTCTAAACAAATGATGTGCTTAATAGCTGCTTCCCATTCAGTAAATCTACAACTGGGAGAAAAGTGATAAGAACCAATGTTCACCAAATAGTAATATTAACAAGCCATTGTTTACTTGGATATAAAATTTTTAGCTTTTTGTTTAATTTCCAGTTAAAAAATCAGAAGTAAAATTACTTTTGGGCATTGTAATTTAAGTGGTACAAGAACGTGACAGTTCCTTTGGGGAAATGAACTTTGAAATTCTACTTAATACTTTAGTAAGTAAAAGTTCTCTTCAGGTGCACTTTTAAAATGTTTAGAACTGATTTTAACACATCTTATTCTTTGTAGTAGCCTTTGACCATGGGCTTTCAAATTCCTACCAGCAATCAGACTTCAAATAACAAAACTTGACCTGATAACATTAACTATAGAAAAAGCCTGTGAAACACATTTTTTAAAATTGGGAGGTTAAAAAATAAACCCTAATGGATTTAGAAATGAGAGAAGGAAATTGTATGAAAGTTTTCAAGTCCTCTAGAGCTAATGTCTCATCAATATAGTTTTCCCCCAGCAAATATTAATAAGTGCCTTCTAAGGACAGAGTGGCCTCTCTCCTGCCGAACCTTACCTCCTGGTGGGGAATTGGTGGAACATAAACCATAAAGAAAGGAGCTACTTTCAGGTAGTGGTAAGTGCCGGGTGTAGGGATGTAACAGAGTTACCTGGAGGTGGAAAGGAGGGAGGAAGCCATCTGACTGGTGAAGGAAGGTCTCTCTGGAAATGTGACTTTTGATTTGAGCTCCTAATAACAAGGGGTCAGGCTGTGGGAAGTTGGAAGCTCTAGGTGAGGAGATTCTAGGCAGAGGGTATGGATGGAGCAAAGGCCCGAGGGCAAGAACAAGCTTAGCACGTTCCAGAACTACGAGGAGGCCAGTGTGGATGGAACCTGGTGGGCAAAGGGTACAGTGAAGAGATGTGAAATCAACAGCAGGGGGACAGATCATGGTTTTTGAAACGTGCTCCCTAGAACCTCCGCACCCCTACTATTCAACTGGATAATCACTGTCTTTTATGACTTTCTGCTTCCGTGATCATTCAAAAGTGTTTTAACGGGCTTCCCTGGTGGTGCAGTGGTTGAGAATCTGCCTGCTAGTGCAGGGGACACGGGTTCGAGCCCTGGTCTGGGAAGATCCCACATGCCGCAGAGCAACTAGGCCCGTGAGCCACAACTACTGAGCCTGCGCGTCTGGAGCCTGTGCTCTGCAACAAGAGAGGCCGCGACAGTGAGAGGCCCGCGCAGCGCGATGAAGAGTGGCCCCTGCTTGCCGCAACTGGAGAGGGCCCTCGCACAGAAACGAGGACCCAACACAGACAAAAAAAAAAAAAAAAAAAAGTGTTTTAACGTTAAAAAGATTTGAAAACTTCTGTAGTTTTAATTTGATTCTAATTGCTAGAGGATATATAGATACACACACACATATATGTATATATACATGAATGTGTATGTGACTATATAAACACACATACGTTTATAAACATATATACATATGCACAAACACGTATACACACACACACACACACCTACATACCGGTGTTTTTGGGCATTTGCCAAGGATTCACTCTAGAGAATCAGTGGCTTAGAAATCGTGGCAGAGGAGGTAAAACTGAACCATCACGATTTAGAAGAGCTTGAAGCTGGGGAAGGAGAGTTAGCCACAAGCGGGTGGCAGCTTTTCCCCAGCCGGAGAAGCTCAGTATGTCAGTGAAACCTGAGATGACTAATAAAAGACACATGAATGACACGAACAGGTATATTCTGAAAACAGCAGAGTTGGAAAACACTAACATTAGAGACGGAGTCAATAATAACAACGAAGGCTGCCAGGATTAAGTGGATCCGTGTCACTTAAGAGACATGACCTAAATAGAGAAGAAACTCAACCCACGTGGGAGAACGTTTCAACTATTTTGTTTGGGGAGAAACTAATCTTGCTCACTGGAAAAAGCCAGAAGACTAAGCAAGAAAAGACCACGAGGGGACGGTACCTAAAGAGCAAATCAGAATGACCTGAAAACAATAATGTTGGAAGATGAAGTATAATAATAAATTTGCTGTGCTTGCCCAGAGTTCCGGAAATGACTTGAGAGGGGAGAGGATGGCTTTTCGTGTACTCCGTCGCTCTTTGGAGTAAAATCTGTCTGACGTGGGATTCATTCCAATACCACAATCCATGTAAATTATGCATCCCTGTGTGTCTAGCACTGTGCTAGGCAGAGTCTCTGCTCACAGAGAGGAAAACCTGCTACAGAGAAAAGGCCTGGTGTGAACATCCTCTGGCAGGTGGAGTGTATCCATTTTACAAACTCCTATCAGCAGAACAAATAATGGAAACAAACTGACCATAGCCCAGGGTCAAACCATATGGTAAGAGCAATCGCTGCCTTGGTGTGGAAGGGGAAGGGCAACACCACAGTTGGCCCAAGCTACCAGGGGAGGCTATTTGAATGGACTGGGACCTGGGACCGGAGGTGCCCTCGGAGGACCTGGTAGAATTTAGGTGGGTGGAGAGGGAGGCGAAGGTGTTTCTGAATCATTAACAGCCCAGCAAGAGCAGTTCAATCCGATCCAACTGTGAGCCTGGAAATATTGCCTAATTATTAACTAGCAGGTGAAAGAACAGAAAAAACACCTCTGGTGTCACTGCAGTCTTCCATCTGGCTGTGGGACCATTAGGAGGCCCTTTACATTATGGCTCCTGGGCGATACAAAGAAGGCAGAACTCTTGCTTACTAAATTAGCAGAAATAATTTCAACAACACCCAGAGTGAGCAAGGATGCTAAAAAGAAAACATTCAGCCATCGCTGATGAGGGTAGAAATTGTAAAGCCCTTTCAAAAATAATCTGTGATGCCTCCAGAGTAACTGAAATGACCATATCATCGGCTGACCTGGAAACTGACCTTAAAGAAATATTCCAAATGGGAAATAAAAAGTCCAAGACACTAACTGCAGAGTTACTTATGCTATTTGAAACTTGGGAACAGTTCAAAGACTACCAACAGAGCAGTCAAAGTAATGCAAATCGATGTGTGAGATCTTTTTCACCCAGAGAGAGAGTAAAGGTTAAAGTGCTTTTAAATATCCACTATTGGTTAAAGTGTAAAATGGGTGAAACTTTTGTCGAGGACAATTTGGCAACATCAAAATTTAAAACATTCATTCCTCTGAGTCAGTTCTAGAAACTTAGTATTTCAACTTTCCGAGCTCTAGAAACTTGGATAGTTAAAAATACTTAAAGTGTGTAAAGGGCTTTACTGATTCCAAGGCATCTCCTAATTTCCTTTTCAAAATTATATAATACACGCTACATCTGATCCCTGAAAGAAAGGATGTCATGATAGATATTATTGATAGGCCCATTTTCTAATAAGGAACATGAAGGTCACAGAGATTAAGAGATTTACCCTTACTACCCCTAAATTCATAAGCCTAGCCAAGTAAAAGTCAAATCCTTTACTAGTGTTTACTAGAATTCCATAAGGCTAAATACAGTCATCTTGTTTATGTAAAATATCTCTTTGTTTAGGCATAGAACTCCATTTCACGGAGGCAAACCACTAGGGTCTGGGGAGCAATTCCATATTTTCTGTGGAATAATGGATAATACTGCGCCCACTATATCTGGGGGGTGGTGTTTTTGGGGGGAGGGGAGAGAGAGAGAGGGAGGGGGAAGAGGGAGAGACAGTGGGGTGGGAAGAGAAGGAGAAATGATTTGTTGGTCCTCTGACCTAGCATGTGTGAAAGAACAGACAAAAATAACTTATATGCAGATATAAGATGCAATGTGAATGCTTAAAAGGAGGTGAGGATTGTGAGAGATCTACTATTCACAAGTGTTGTGTATCCTTGGAGAGCAGGTTCCAAGAGGGAGGTGAGGCCTTATTATTTCACAGCAAGAGAATTAATAATTCTCATCATTTCTAAAAGCCATGTGTACTACAATGGGTTTCACAATAATCAATTAATTAACCAAAGTAAATATTTAGAATGAGTTACAGCACAAAGATATGAAATCAAGGCATATATATGAACTTTAGACATGTAAAATCACTCTTCAGAAGGAGAGATTACACGAAAGAGAGCAATGGTGTCGCACGAGATGGCCGTGCCCAGTAATAACTTCAGTGAACACTTGTCGTCATTCCTCTGTTATTTATCAAGGAAAATGTCTGCAAAAATTCGGTCAGTACAGGCACAAAAACAGAAATATAGATCAATGGAACAGGATAAAAAGCCCAGAGATAAACCCACGCACCTATGGTCACCTAATCTATGACAAAGGAAGCAAGGATATACAATGGAGAAAAGACAGCCTCTTCAATAAGTGGTGCTGGGAAAACTGGACAGCTACATGTAAAAGAATGAAATTAGAACACTCCCTAACACCAAAATAAACTCAAAATGGATTAAAGACCTAAATGTAAGGCCAGACCCTATAAAACTCTAAGAGGAAAACACAGGCAGAACATTCTTCGACATGAATCACAGCAAGATCTTTTTTGACCCACCTCCTAGAGTAATGAAAATAAAAACAAAAATAAACAAATGGGACCTAATTAAACTTAAAAGCTTTTGCACATAAACAAGGCGAAAAGACAACACTCAGAATGGGAGAGAATATTTGTAAACGAAGCAACTGCCAAAGGATTAATCTCCAAAATATATAAACAGCTCATGCAGCTCAATATCAAAAAAAACCCACAACCCAATCAAAAAATGGGCGGAAGACCTAAATAGACATTTCTGCAAAGAAGACATACAGATGGCCAAGAGACACATGAAAGGATGCTCAACATCACTAATTATTAGAGAAATGCAAATCAAAACTACAATGAGGTATCACCTCACACCAGTTAGAATGAGCATCATCAGAAAATCTACAAACAACAAATGCTGGAGAGGGTGTGGAGAAAAGGGAACTCTCTTGCACTGTTGGTGGGAATGTAAATTGATACAGCCACTATGGAGAACAGTATGCAGGTTCCTTAAAAAACTAAAAATAGAACTACCATATGACCCAGCAATCCCACTACTGGGCATATACCTTGAGGAAACCATAATTCAAAAAGATACATGCACCCCGGACGGAGGGAGGGAAAATAGATGGATACTGTCACTTTATACAATGAGAAATAGTACGGAATCCCTAAAATTGGGAGGGGGCAATATTAATTCAAAAATCCATTTTCTTGAGAATAAAATTTTAGTTTCAATACTTTCTACATGTTTTGGCTTTATTTTTACATACACTTTAAAAATTACAATACGTTTTTCCTTAAAGGCTACTACTTTCTTTACCGATTTGTTTTTTCAAAGCACGAAAAGCGTGACTCTCCTGAGAAGTCTCTTGAAGAAATCCCTTCTCTGCGTTCTTCTCTCTGTCCTCAGACAAAACAAACAAGCAAACAAACACACCAACAAAAGGTGTGAGGGGTGAGGCTGCTACCGGAGTGGGGTGGATCCCCAAATCTTGACCACTGCCAGTTGGTACCAAGGAGTTTGAGGCAAAGCCAGGCACAGCTCTGCGGATATTTCTGATATTTATATTAGTTATTATAAATAATTCATATAAAAAAGGTGAACCACAAATAATAAGAGGAAAGAAAATGAAGCATTGTATGTTTCTGAATTGCTGCTGGAAGGAAATTCATTTTCAGCCCAAACACAATAGCACTTCACCCCTTTGATATGTCGTTGGCTGGAAATACAAGTAAGTAGCAACGAGAAACTTACACAGTCTTAGAGCTGCCTGCTGTGAGTACTCAGGTGTACGACCTGACAAAAGATCAAAAGATAATCATAAGCCTTTAAGCAAGGTACTTTTTAATTTCTTTTTTTCAAATAGGAGAAAAAGGGGGTACAAATGGTTTGTACCATTCTAATAAAAAGAGAGCGGGTAAAGGGGCAAGAAATCAAAGGCAAAAAATTCCTTTTACAAACATTTACTGAACATGTACCGTGCTGGGAGGTGTCAGGGCACAAAGATGAATAAAACATAGTTCTTTCCCTTAAAAGGCTTAGCATCAAGCAGAAGATACAGACTGGGTGGAAGGAAGAAGGGATGGGTGGACGGATGGACAGATGGATACACACACAGATACAGCATGAGGAAAGGATGAATGAGTAAGTATGGTCTCCCAGGGAAAAGAAAGTAACCAGAATACAAAATTTAACAAGGAAGAGTTAAGGAGACTGATTATAAATGTGGAGAAATGAGCATGGTTCATTAATTTTATCCATATCTCAATTGCCTTGGGAAATATCAATAGGCTTTCCCTTTATTTTAATGTACACAGAACTCTTACAGTGAATGAATAAAAAATGTAGTCTCCTATGAAGTCTTGTGCTTAAGCAGCCAAGGTTAGAGTTTACTTGTTGCTTTATAGCCAGTTTCATTCAGTGGAAAATACAATGGCACTCCCAGACCTGGCACGTTCTTCACCAGGTGTGGAAGGAAAGAGGTAAGAGTGCCTGGATGGTCCTCTCCACCTATCAAAGATGGAGAAAACAGTCAAGATACATTATTCTGTAGAACTTAACTAGACCCTATCCAGACCTTATCTCCTCATCCATGAAATGCAAGGGCTGGACCAGATCAGGGTCAGCAGAAAGTTTTCTTCACGTCTGTACTGGTGTTGGCTGCCACTGTGGAGTGGATCACTAAGGTTTAAATGAAATATGGTATCTGAAATCTCTCTGAAAACTTAAACCCTAAACACCAGTATAAGATATTACTATCTAAAGTCCTTTCTAACGCCCAAATCTTATTTCTACTGAGTTGGAGCTCTTACCTTCCCATACAATGGATACCATGTTACGATAAATTCTTAATGATCCTTATTAATGGTTCTTAATAATTCTTAATAATGATTCTTATTTCAGTTATTTTTTGCCCCATGTCTTGTTTTCAGGTTCTCATGAACACGACTGGAACAGGCCTGGCCTTACTTCCTTTTCCTTCCTAAGCATGGGGCCCAGCAGGAGGCCACTGAAAACAGAACACATGGTTTTACTCACTCAAAAAAGGAGCCCGTCACACATCGACCGTGCAAAGGGCTGCACAGATGCCGTGTTGGCTCCTTTCCTCAGTTTAAGCCTGGGCTCGGGAACAGCAAGAGCTTTGTGAAGGGAGGTGGGTGGGAAAACGAAAACAGACACTTCTGGTTCCTCCCTACTCATGTGTTTACAAAGTTCCTAATTTTCCTTAAGGAACTGACAATTCATAAATCAGATATAGCCACGACGAAGAGCAACTACAAATACGAACAAACAAGACCGCTTATTTAGGATTTTAGATAGTCTGTCCCCTATTACCCTCTGTTGATAGGAAAAGGTGAGCTACAAAAGGCCCTGCTCACCCCTGCTCCCAAGGTTGCTTGAACTGAGACCTGATTTCTAGCATCTACACGACTCTCACCTTCATGTTTGCCCTGGGTTATTGGTTATTCAGTAGATGCCATGGCTCTGACAAAGGACTTGCCTTCCCTCTGTTGCAAGTTGTTTCTTCAAAGCCTAGAAAGATTAAAGTTCCTCGTAATGATTCTCCCACATCACTTCCGTGGCTGTGTGTGTGATTAACTCTGCAGGGGCTCTCTGGGTCCATTAAAGAACAAATACACAAACAAACAAATAAAAACCACCACTGCCGCCAGAAAGATTACTTTAATTATAGAGATACTCTTCCTGTGGTTCTTGTTAAAAGTTACCATCCTGCTTTATTTCCTCAAGATATTACCTGGATGCTAGTCACTGTGTATAGTAAGGGCTTATGTCTTGAATTTTGAGGATTTTCCTAAATCTAGCATTTCAGAGCTTTAAGAGAACCTGGACACCCTCCTTTGACAGGTGGGCATAGCAAGGCCCTCGGGACCTGTGCAACTGGTCCATGGTCATTTAGCCCCCACGTGACAGCGCAGAGGGGGATTCACACCCAGCCTCCGGGGCCCTCGTCACTCTGCTTCCCTATATGATGTTGACTGGCTTTTCCGGCACCTTCCTGCCTTCCCAGTCTTCTCTGGTCAGTCAGGGCCTCCTCGGGCCCCTGCAGGGCCTCTGGCCTGTCCCTCTCCCAGCCAAGCCCCAGCGAGGATGACATAGAAATCCAGACACGCATGACATCATCATCTTCCTCTATTATTTCCCTAAATTGCTTTTTTCCTACCATGACAAGGTAGTATTTTCTCACAGCTGGGGATGAACACATTCAAAAAGACGTTCTCAAATACATGGTTTCCGAGAGAGGCCACAAAGTTTTGAAAACAGAAAATGAGCATTTTTGAGTGATTGCCCAGTTCATGAAAATGTCTCTGGTTAGAGCCTCGTCAGCAGTGATTCACTGTGAGCGAGGGTCCCCTGCGGAGACTTTAGTTGCCTCGCATTATAGTGTGAGGCCTATTTTTCCTGCTGAGATAGAATACATGGCTAGGAAGCATTAACTGATGGAGGTCACAAGAGTTCCAGCCAGTGAAGTGAGGAATATTTCTTTAAAGATGCCCTCGTGGTTGCAAAGCCTTAGTGAACTTGAAGACTACAGCACTTCCCCTTGCTTTTAAGGATAAAGTGTCTCTTCGCCCACAGGCATAAACCTGCAGAAGTAAAGCTTCAAGGTCAAAGATGTGCCTTCTATGAGAACAAGTAAATGTCCCTAATGAGGAGGAAAATATAGTTTATTATAGTTCAAGGATGTGTATCTTGATGCCCAAGACCTTTTTTTCCAAGATAAAACCTGGTTAGATAAGATTATACACAGTGCTTGAACATAGTAGATGTTCAAAATATGTTTTTTAGATTTGCATTGGCAGCTCCCTTTTAGGTACGTTATGGCTCGGGTACTTTTACCAAAAAAATCAGTTGTAAAATTACGTTACAGTTAAGACCATGGAAATGTAGCATCAGACAAGTTTCCCTACCCATTCCCAGGCCTAACGGGGTATTTTGTTTTGCTTTGTTTCCCCACCAGCCCAGGTCCTGAAGTACTTCAAGGAGTTATGTTCTCAAGTTTTTAGCTGTCATTTCCAGGCCTCGTGTCTCAGAAGGTTTGAAATAGGCCCTGGAATCTACAGTCCAGGGAATGTTGACACAGTGACTTGTGGAAATTACTTTGAGTAATACTGTCACAGAGCTACAATTTATGGGTGTGCTCTGGTACATGTGGACGCCTCCACTTGGCTTGTAGAGGAGAAGGGTTGCCACTGCTCTTAGAACAGGAGAAAAGTCAGAACAAGGGAATCACTGTTCAGAGGGGCCATGTCTTCTTCTTTCTTTCCCTTAAAATAGAGAGTCGGCCAAGATCGCTCCCACCCCCCTACTCCTCCCTACACTGCCCTCCAATGAGGGTAAGGGAAACTCACAGTTTGGATCCCTACACTATGTCCCACACTTTCATTACCCGTTGTGGAAACTGCAACAGTTCTCTGATGTTGAGAGTATTATGTCCCCTCTACAGACAGACGAACTCAAAGAAGGGAAATACGTCGCTCAAGGTTATACAGCTAAGGGAAAGAGCCTGGATTCAAACCCAAGACCTCAGGCTCTAAAGCCACCATATGCCTCTTGCAGAGGGAGAGTTCATCAATTTCTAATGAAAAGGATTTTTCTTTGCAAAGACCACAGAAAGTGTCCCCATTTATTGCTGTTATCAGCTAACTCCCCTTTCTCCTTCACACCTTCCAACCCTTCCAACCTCCTGCTTGCCCTTACCGGCTTCTCCCATCCAGTGACCCCTCCACGTTCTCCCTGACACCAGTCCTCCCCCTTTTCACTGCTCTGCCCCCAGTCTTGTAGGACTCTGTGGTCTGGCTCCGTAACGACTCTCCTGCAATGCTCATCATATCCAATTTGTGCCCTTGTCCTTTCATTTCAGCCACCTGCTGAAACCCAACCTGGATAAAAGCCACCCTCCTTCTCTCTGTGCCCCCCACCCCGGGAACATGCACCACTGCTGGGGGAAATCACGTCAGGCTCACAATGAGTGTTCATCAACCTTCCTAAATTTCCATAGTCAGCTTCTTCTCACTCCTCCAGAGACTGCCTTCAAGGGCTCTCCCTTCTCAAACTTTTCATTCCTCATCAGCTCACTTAACCTCACCAGATAATTTTGCCTCCTACTCTTTTGGGAAAGCATCAATAGCATCCTTCAGCCAAGAACTCCCTCCACCCGTGTTACCAAATCAATCAGCCCACCTGCTCCGGATTTGGTACCTTCCCAAGAGTGAATATGTTGACTCAAGTCCATCTGACCTGTGTTAATCACTGACAAGTTCAAAGTTTCTTTTTTCCTTTGGGAGAGCTTCCTTTACTTATTTTTAGACTGAAATGTACATATTTGCCTTATATTTATGATCATTTTTGATTACTGACATTAACTGGAGGGCATGACGAGCACGGTCTTATTCATAGCAGTCAACTTTGTATTACTAAGTTATTCCTGGTTAAACTTTAGTACAGATCTTAGATTCCTGGACCCCAAGTCCTAAACTTGTAACTTTTAATGGAAATCTCCAGATTTCAAGCACAATAAATGATATGCATAAAAATTAAATAATTGAAATCTTTTAAATTTCAATGCAATACAAAAAATCTCTACCATCATCACTCCTTCCCACCCCCCCAAGATATATTTCCACCTAAGGTATTTATTTTTAAAAGTAAAAGTGTAAAGATAGGGCTGGCCTGAGGCAAAAATGTAGGAGGTTTTGTTTTAATCATTTCCCCCCAATTCCTGATAGAGTGGAAACAGTTTAGACAGCCAGACCTGGATTTCCATTCCAGCACTGCCTTGTTCTACCTGGCTAACCTTAGGTAAGTTAATTAACATCACCCAAGTTCAGTTCCCTTATCTGTAAAATGGGGTTAATAATATTTAGCTAGCAGAGGATTAAATGAAGCAAGGTATTTAGAGTATTTGGTACATACTAGGTGCTCAATAACTGGTGGAGTTATTACTATTATTTTCAGTATTCCCAGTAAAGCCATTCACAGCATAGCCTCAGATTATGTCCCTAGGGAACGAACACACACACACACACACACACACACACACACACACACACACACACACACACAATTTTTTCAAAAGACTTTGAAAACTTCTGCTTGCAGCCATGAGGAAGCAACAGGGATAGAATTAAACCTTCTACTTCAAGCAACTAAAAAGTAAGACAAAATACATGAAGTGACAGTTTTCAGGGAATGGACAACGGGAAGTACAGGACAGTGATAACTGAGAGAAGAGAGACAGATGAAGTGAAACCTATGATTGTCCCTGTCTGCTGTCTAGAAAGTTTTGAGGATTTAACTCAGGGAAGAGAAACCCAAACAGAGTCTGAGGTGTACCTGAGTTCAGTGTCTGAGGAGGCCAAGCCAGCAGGAAATTATAAGGTTGAACGCTGGAAAGGAAGGAGATAACCAGAGAGAGAGCTCTGGAGATCTTCAGATGATTCCCCTCAAGTCTTTGGCTGAGTATTGATCAGCCATGTGAAGGAAGTACCACAGCAAAAATCATGGAAAAGGAGCAGGTGGTACCATTTCTGAAGCTCACAAAGCTCTGGGAGCCCATCAAATTTCCAATAACCGGAGAGGGGAAACCTTGCAATGTACTGGGGTAGAGTTCCAAGTAGGGTCTTGCCTCAGCAGTAGGATAAAATTATTTCCAGGCCAAAGGCTTCTCTAGATCCAATTATCCAAACTTAAAAGCAAGCCTTTGAATGAATTAAACTATTTTTAAGGAATTTAACTGTATCTCAGAACAAATCTCAAAAATATTTAAAGGAATACAAAAAAAATCCAGCACCTGACAATATAAAGTTCACAATGTCTGGCATCCAACAAAGAATTACCAGGCATGCAAAGAAAGAAACAGAAAAATATGACCCATCACAAGGAGAAAAATCCACAGAAAGAACTTAGAAACATCACACATAACAGAATTAGTAGATAAGTACTCTAAAACAGCTGTTATAAATATACTTCACATGTATAAGAAGATAAATGAAAGAATAAGCATGATAAGGAGAGATGGGAAGATAAAAAGAAGAAAAAGACATCAAATCTCACAGACATCAAATAAGGAGGCTGATGGTTGTGGCCACCCTTCATATCTAACCATGATTCATGACATAAAAGCTATACTTTAGAATAGTCCAAGGACCAGGTATAAAAGTGACTTTTCCAAAATTAATACATTTTATATAATTAATTATATAAAGAAATCAAATCACACATTCAATCAACTATATAGTTATTGAGCACCCAGCTCTGTGTTTGATGATAGAGGAAATACAAAGATGAATTCGACATGGTTCTTGCTTGTATAAGTGTACAGTCTGTCACAGTCTGTTAGATAAATGATAGCCTAATTATATAAAGGCATAATGTGATATATCTACAGCTCAGAAACACAATATGTAACACAGAAAATGATAAGGCTGCAAAATAAAAGGAAATAAAAAGAAACAAGATACAGAAGTCACTATGCAATTATTCTATATTTACAAATAAAAGGCGTTGACATTAATTCAAAACAAAACTCCAATATACAGTAATATGCATGTGTGCACACAGGATAGAAAACACACAAATTGATTTTAATATAGGATTAAAACTGTTTGGTTTTTCTTTCTGTTCCCAGCTGCATTAGAATGTCTACTGTAGGGCCAGGACACAATTTTCCATTATGAAATGCAAATATCTCCCTTCAGCTCATGTTGCTGTCAAAGATATCAAAGCTGCTCTATCCCAGTGGAAGAAAAGGAAACCAAGAAAGCTAGGGAATGCGTGTGTTTGTGATGTATATGCACGTGTACATGTTACATATTTCTATGCAATATGTGTATACTTAATATATCTATACATATATAAATATACATGCAATTCTTTGAATATATTTTCTCTAGTTTTAGGCTAGTGGGTAAGAAAGTGACTTGTACAGTTCAACACGCTAGTTGAATGGTACATATACCAGAGTACAGCAGACCAAATAAAGACTAAGCTAATCAAGAGATGGAAACGAGTTTAAAATTTTCAAAAAAATTGTTATGGCATACACAGGAAGAAAGAAATTACACATCGATAATTCAAAAGAAGTCAATCTACAAAGGAGTAAATTTACAAAGCAAGTTTTTTTTTTTTATGTGCTTCATTCCATGGAAGAGAAAAAAATGACTATATTTCAAATAACTATATCACATTATGCAAGCATTTGGAAAGGACTTTCATTTCATAACAGCTCTAGCCAACAAGGATATGGGCTGTTGTCACTTGTGGAGAGTTACTGGAGGACAAGCCTTGATTTGTCTGAAGTGACATCAATTACCTTATACAGTACACAGTACAGGCAGAAGCAAATACTACAGTTTTTGGAAACAATTATCTACAAATTCTCTTACCTCTAGAAATACTGTAGACACACACATCATAAACAAAGCACTAGAACGAAAGCTCCAGGAGGGCGTGTACGTCCCCAGCGCCTACGGCAATGCCTGACACATAATAGGTACTCAATACTCCGTTCTACCATTAATCTCTTCTGGGATTTCCAGAAGTCTCTAGGTGTGAGGCCAGGTGCCTCTCACTGCTCTTCAATCCAGTCCCTATAAAACAACTTGGCTGACTTTTTTTCTCTTTTAAACTTGAGTCAGAGGTTGCTTCCCTGTTTAAAATCCTTCAATAGCCTGCACTTCAAATAAAATCTGTACTCCTTGCTTTAGCAGGCAGGATCTGGCCCCAGCCAACCTCTCCAGACATATGTTAAGTACCAACCTGCCAACCCGCCCCATGCCAACTGCCGCTCCTTGCCCATGCATACACCTACTTTCATTTCCTTGAAAGAGCCAAGTTCTTATCACCTCAGGCCATTCCACAGGGAATTTTCCGCTTTTAGAATTTTCTCATCTTCCCAAATGCGCCCTTTCTTCCTGTTCTTCCCTCCTGCTACCAGGATAATTTTCATTTATCCTTGGGGTCTTAGGCCGAATATCACTTCTTCAGGGGAACCTTTTCTGAACACACTCCAATCCCTCTGAGCTAAGTCAGGCTCCCGTCCCTCCTTTGTAACAGCCCACAACTGTAATTATATAATCACCTGCACAGCTATCTGGATAACATCTGCTTCTTTAGAAATGTGTATCTCCACAGGAACATCACCTGTCTGTCATGTAAACTGCTGTTTCTCTAGTGTCTTGTAACATACACTGTACATTATGAACTTTCAGTAACATTGTGGTGAATGAATGAATACACCAATGTACTGTCCTGCTGTCCTGGGGAGAAAAGGGTAAATAACCGTGGAAAGTATAACAGAACTGTCAAGGAGACATGAAATCAGGTACATAAATTGTGAAATATGAGTCAAGGGCCTATTTGTTTTCTGACACTTGATAATGAGAAATCTTCCAACAAGATGGAAAATGAAAACAAAAGAGGACCAAGCATCATCTTTTAGAGAGTCCAAATACTAAGCACCAGGCTACCTGCATCCCTTAATCATGCCTGTGACAGAGTGTCACCATCAGTATCTGAAGGGACTAAAGAAAGGAAGTTTGCTGGCTTGAGTATAATTTTCATCTTAAAAACGAGTATGGGGGATGGTTTATCATCATATAGTCTATCTGAGTGTCTCTGTGAGCTGATGAGATGGCTTCAGGTATAGATCCCTAGGTTACATTTTAAAGTCTCTGACTACTTCTCTTATTTCAAACCTTGAAGTCCAGCAACAGACAGCAATCTAGTGGGTCAAAAGAGAGGGCACAGATGAATGAGCTATTTGGAGATGCAATCAGAGGTTAGGCTGAGACCTGCATGAGCAGCTGAGGGCCTATTTCTAATTTCACAGCAAAAGTGTAACTAGATAGGAGTCAATGGCCATCCATGTGCTGTGACTGCCAAAGCTACATCTCCATACCCGTTTCTTTCATGAGCTCTAGACCCTTACGTTTGACTGATCACCACGTGTTTCCTTCAACAGCTTCTTCATATTCAACGCATCCAAAGAGAAACTGGCCATCTTCCCTCACCCTTTTCCCTTCCAGCCTTCCCCACCTCAGTCAATGACTCCACCATGTACACAATTTCCAAAGCTAGAAGCTCAGGAGTCACTGTTGATTCTTTACCCGCCTGACGTTCCACATGGACTCAGTCATCAATCCCTGTTTTTTTTTTTTTTCTATAATTAAATGTCTCATGGGTCCCTTCACTTCTGCCTCCACCACCATGATTATTATTGCCATTATTTTCTCTTACCTGGTAACTGCTACAGCCTCCCAACTGATCTCTTTGCTGCCAATCTTCCCTCATTCCCATCAGTTGTCTGTAGGACTTAATAAAAGCACTCTGTAAAACTACAGCTCTAGATTCCACATATAAGAGATATCATATGATATTTGTCTTTCTCTGACTTACTTCACTCAGCCTGATAATCTCTAGGGGAAGGATAAATTGGGAGATTGGGATTGACATATACACACTACCATATATAAAACAGACAACTAATAAAGACCTACTGCCTAGCATAGGGAACTCTACTCAATACTCTGTAATAGCCTATATGGGAAAAGAATCTAAAAAAGAGTGGATATATGTATACGTATAACTGATTCACTTTTGCTGTATACCTGAAACTAACACAACATTGTAAATCAACTATACTCCAATAAAAATCATAAAAAACAAAACAAAAAAACAAAACAAACAAAAACTACAGCTGTAATCATATGACTCTCCTGCTTACCGCTTTTCAGCGACATCCTATAGCACCCTTTATCTGTTAGTGGCAGAACCACTTACGTTGATCTGTATTGGCTTCTTCCCTCTTCTCTATTTCCCCCACTAGGGTCTAATACAGGAGAGTGAGGTCTATGTCTTGTATTCCCAGTATTCAGCACATCTGGCTCAATAAACCCCAGTTAAAAGAGTGACGCTTCAGGAGATGAAAGGATTTAACAAATGCCTCTTCATATCTGGGCATACTGAAGAGGATAAAGTTGTTCCTGGGAGGATTAAACAACCCAACAAGGAAACTAGAGAAAAAATATTCTGAGGAAGCAGAGTAGAATTAAAATGAGTGGGGGCATCTGTGAGTCGGAGAGAGGAAGAGGACAGAGAGGGGACTGTCCCCATGAGTTGTAAATCTCAGCTCCTCCCAGAGTGGCAGAGAACAGAGGCACTGAGAGCAAACTCAGAGCTTCAGGAGAAACCTCAAGGTAGGAACCAAGGAACAACTCGGATACTTGTGAGAGGGAAGAGATCTTTTACTGGCTCCAGGTTAAGCCGTGATAAGGCACGTGGCACTTCCACAGCTAACAGGGAGGTGTGATGCCTTTTCCGAACACGTATTTGAAATACAACAAATGGCACACTGAGAAACTTCGGGTAAGAGATACATGTCCGCTTAAAGTCAGTAACAGCTAAGGAGAGACTGCTGACATTAGGAAAGAAAATTTCAAAAAGTTTAGAGCAAAGCAAGGTATAATCTTACAGTCAGAGAATATCCAGGAAATATTACCCGTTCCCAGGCAGGCCTGGGCAAGCAACTTAACACCTGGGGACTCAGCTGCTGCCTTCCAAGCTTTCCAGTTGATGATGATAACTTTGGAGAAGAAGCCAGGGTATATAGGAAGGGAGCAGCTGGTCACACAGATGGTGTCAAAGCTCGGGACTTGATATTCTTGGTTTCAGCTGATGACACCAGAGGTGGGGATCGGGGGGGCTCCTGAAAGGAGACAACGTGTATCGTAGGAAACTGGGAAGAAGCTTTCAGGCAACACCAGACCACGTGAGGATTATTTTGAAACTTGAGATTAGGCAGTGACACTGTTCAGTGAAAACACAAACAAACAAAATTGTAAACTAGATCACAAGGAAGATATCATATGTGGCAAAGAAAGATGGATGGTCCTAGAGAGGGATCTCCACAGTTGATGGGAAAAGTCTGGTGTAGATGGCTATATTCTAGTGTCTCATGAGATGCTAACAGATATTTTTAAAAGGCTAAATTATGTCTAGGGAATCCTACATAAGAGATACCACTCTTTTAAACTGCGCATTGCACATTAGCAGAGTAAAGGCTCTGAGGAACCCACAAAGAAAGCAACCTACTTGTGTTAAACCCAGAATTTGCCATGCTTGTTAGGCCACGTAAATACTTACATGACATCCACCCTACCTAACAACTGTGGGACACTGATATTCCAAAAGGCCAGTTTAGGAAACCTGGATCTATACCAATGCACAAAGAATTGATAATTAAAAAAAAAAAAACAAGAAAAAATTTTAAATTCCACAAATCTAAAAGTATGAGGAATAAAATAAACATACAATACCATATGGAGGGAAATATTAGCTCATAGACAAAGGAGGACTTCGAGTATGGGATTTAGTATACCAGTGTACCAGTAGAATGGTATATTTTGGATAAAAGAAACAAATTCAGTGTGATGATCTCAAGTAGCACTTCATATGAAGAAGGTAAATGGGGAAGTTCATGAAAGTGGGAATGGGATTGTGGTGGGGAACATGTGGGTGATGATGAAAGGGGAGGAAAATGAAGGAGGTGTAACTGTGGGAGCTCACAGTGACACATCAAAATGGCATGATATGGCAGCAATAACTGCATCGGATTTCCTGGGAAATCCTTTTGATTAAAATCAGAGGATATGAAAAATGTGTGCCTTGTTTTGCTGATAATTTTAATCTCTCAATAAATAGGAAAAAAGTAGTAAGGAAAGGGATTTAGTGTCAATTTAATGTTAACAAACATGGGAAGAGGCGTTGGTCATTTAGAAATATCAGAAACTTTGGGAGAAAGCCAAGCGCTCATAAAATCCAGCCTCTCCATAATTCTGTCAGAGACATTTTAGAGGAGATTTCTTGGAAAGAAGGATACACTAAATTATCTTTATGTCCCTTCTGAGACATTAAAGTTTGCCTCAAAGAGGCGCCAGCATGAAAACTGGGCCAGGAGCAACATTCTGTGTCTCTATGACTATGGGAAAAAGAAACAAATAGCACCACACATTGGGTACAGTAAAAAGATACTTTATATAAATATACTATAAAGCTATAAGAATTGAAACAATGTGGTGCCAGCATAAAAAGAGATCAGTAGTACAGAAGAGGTATTTCAGCAACAGATTGAAATATACATGAGAATTGAATTTCTGATAAAAGAAGGAAGTACATTCATGGAGGCAAGGCAAATTAGGACTATATATCAACTGTAGAGAGTGGACAAAACCTTTCTGTATTTAGAAATGGAATAACCATAAGGGACTCATAAAGGAAATGTTAAACTTCTGTTTTTTTTAAAGGAACAATACTAAAGAGGCAAAAAACAGACTGGATAAATATTTTTAGAAAATATGAACGTCAAGATTAAAATGCTTAGGGCTTCCCTGGTGGCGCAGTGGTTGAGAATCTGCCTGCCAATGCAGGGGACACGGGTTTGAGCCCTGGTCTGGGAAGATCCTACATGCTGCAGAGCAACTGGGCCCATGAGCCAAACTACTAAGCCTGCGCGTCTGGAGCCTGTGCTCCGCAACAAGAGAGGCTGCGATAGTGAGAGGCCCGCGCACCGCGATGAAGAGTGGCCCCCACTTGCCACAACTAGAGAGAGCCCTCACATAGAAACGAAGACCCAACACAGGCAAAAATAAATATAAATAAATAAAAATTAAAAAAAAAAGATTAAAATGCTTAAAAGTAATGACCAAATACAAGCTAATAAAAACATCACCCAGAACCCTATGTGATAAATGGATATAGTATGAAAGTAATATATTTACAAAAGAGGAAATATGAATAGAAAATAAATGCAGGAAAATGATACAATTTAAAAAGAGTACTTATAAAATAATTTAAAGTAAAATAAAAGGATGCCATCTTTGCATATCAAGTCAGTAAATATTAAATATGTGTTTATATTTTGGAAATTACCCAGTATTTAACAAGAAAGTTTAAAATGTTCATTTGTTTTGACCAACTAATTCTACATGTAGTAGTCCACCCAAGCAAAATAATTCTAATTGCTGCAAAGCTCTATGCATAAAAAAGGTTCACTGCAATATTATTTGTTGAAAAACATCAAAAGGAAGAAAGGAAGGAATAACAGTTTATGTTTAACGAATGCTTACTATGTGTAGGTACTATGCAGTTATTGTATGTGAAGTTATCATATTATAATCTCACAACTGTCCCAGGAAACAGATACAATCATCATTTTACAGAAAAGGTAAAATGTTTTTACATACTTGAAGAGATTATGTTCTCCAAAGAAACTTGGTTAGTAAGAGTAAAAAAATGGAAATAGCTTAAATGTAAATACAGGAAAACTGTGGAAGATTTATTTAATGGATTAATCTAAAATTTTAATATAAAACTATAGAAAGGAAAAATAATTTAGGATAAGGTGCTAATTAAAAAACACAATAGAAAATTTTATATTTAATAGGATTCAAATATTTGCATAGAAAAAAGACTGGAAGAAAACATATAATAAACACTAACCAAATAAAACAGAACTTGACCCTGAGAGAGCGTCAATAAAGAGAGTCTGCTGGCAGCCCTGAGAACAAAGCAGAGTGTAGTTCAGTTGGTGGATGAGGGGAATGACGAAGGATGCTCAGGAAGAGCCCAAAGGCTCAGACACAGTTGAAGCAGTTTGGCTAATACAGGAGATAGAGAATGTAATTCACGGCAGATACAGTAAATCTTTTATAACAAGTAGGGTTGTAATTCTTTTCATGGTAAGTTGCTGGGAAAATCATAAACTGGTCATGGTTAAAACGTCAGAAGACTCAGAATCATAAGAAAAAATCATGAATTATTGAGGTTCTGGCTTACTCTGGAAGTCACACAACATTTTCTGAGAAGAGTGGGAGGTGGAGACAAGAGTAAAGTAATTTCTGCTATAGGAATATTTCAATTAGGCAGTTGAGAAAATTTGGGCAGAAACATATAAATCTCTGCTCTCAACTTATTAGAAGGAAGTATCTGTCTAGATTAGCTTTAGGGAAAAGGAGTCCAGATAAATGCATGTTCAAACCATAGAAAATGTCATTTTATGTATATACACACACATCCCACAGCAGACCAAACTGTATGAATTTTATAACATTTTGG
Source organism: Balaenoptera borealis (assembly GCF_965194805.1). Classification (NCBI taxonomy): domain Eukaryota; kingdom Metazoa; phylum Chordata; class Mammalia; order Artiodactyla; family Balaenopteridae; genus Balaenoptera; species Balaenoptera borealis. The sequence goes on along the minus strand of NC_138877.1, from coordinate 24,392,297 downwards.
AGAATTTTATAAATATTCTAAGTATAATGCTTTCAACTCAATATTTGACTTTCCTTTTTCAGTTTCCCACTTTCCTGTCTCCTGTCCTCTCTTCCCATGTTCTTTGTTATATTAAATAAGAAACCACATATATATTTATATATGTATGTATGTGTATGTGTGTGTACATATATGTTTGTATACATGTGCATATACATGTATACATGTACATATATGTTTGTACACATGCACACACATTTTATATAATTTACTACAGCTAGTTTAGACTTTTACATGTATGGTCCATATTGACAAAAAGAACAAAAACAAACAACAACAACAAAAACCAAAATGTTTGGTCAACTCAACTCAAAGTACACAGGTTCGTGGGTGTGAAACTTAGTAACTCTCCAAAGGCAACTGGTTTCTACTTAATGCATACCGTCTACCCTCATCTAACTTGATGCGCAAAAATGAACCGTTCTTCTGACATATAACAATGACCACACTATAATAATAACTGTTGCTCCTCCATTGCAAATTCTGGGAGGGCAGGGACCGTGCCTATTTTGTTTACTGCTGGAGCCACTGCACCAGGACAGTGTCTCAAAAAATGTGTGTTGAGAGTGTGACTCCCTCTTGCAAGAGCACAGGAATCACAACTAAGTGTTGAACAATCATTGACAGGAAGACACTGGAACTCACCAAAAAAGATACTCCATATCTAAAGACAAAGGAGAAGCTGCAGTGAGATAGTAGGAGGGGTGCAATCACAATAAAATCAAATCCCGTATCCATTGGGTGGGTGACTCACAAACTGGAGGACAATTATACCACAGAAGTCCCCCCACTGGAGTGAAGGTTCTGAGCCCCACGTCAGGCTTCCCAACCTGGGGGTCCGGCAATGGGAAGGGGAATTCCCAGAGAATCAGATTTTGAAGGCTAGCAGGATTCGACTGCAGGACTTCAATAGGACTGGGCGAAATAGAGACTCCACTCTTGGAGGGCACATATAAGGTAGTGTGCACATCAGGACCCAGGGGGAAGGAGCAGTGACCCCATAGGAAACTGAACCAGACCTACCTGCTAGTGTTGGAAGGTCTCCTGCAGAGGCAGGGGGTGGCTGTGGCTCACCACGGGGACAAGGACACTGACAGCAGAAGTTTTGGGAAGTACTCCTTGGAATGAGCCCTCCCAGAGTCTGCCATTAGCCCCACCAAAGAGCCTGTAGCTTCCAGTGCTGGGTTGCCTCAGGCCAAACAACCAACAGGGAGGGAATTCAGCCCCACCCATCAGCAGACAAGCAGATTAAAGTTTACTGAGCTCTGCCCACCAGAGCAACAGTCAGCTCTACCCACCACCAGTCCCTCCCATCAGGAAACTTGCACAAGCCTCTTAGATAGCCTCACCTACCAGAGGGCAGACAGCAGAAGCAAGAGGAACTACAATCCTGCAGCCTGTGGAATGAAAACCACATTCAGAGAAAGACAGACAAAGTGAAAAGGCAGAGGACTATGTACCAGACGAAGGAACAAGATAAAACCCCAGAAAAACAATTAAGTGAAGTGGAGATAGGCAACCTTGCAGAAAAAGAATTCAGAATAATGATAGTGAAGATGATCCAGGACCTCGGAATAAGAATGGAGGCAAAGATCGAGAAGATGCAAGAAATGTTTAACAAAGATCTAGAAGAATTAAGGAACAAACAAACAGAGATGAACAATACAATAACTGAAATGAAAAATACTCTACAAGGAATCAATAGCAGAATAACTGAGGCAGAAGAACGGATAAGTGACCTGGAACACAGAATGGTGGAATTCACTGCTGTGGAACAGACTAAAGAAAAAAGAATGAAAAGAAATGAAGACAGCCTAAGAGACCTCTGGGACAATATTAAACACACTAACATTTGCACTGTAGAGGTCCCAAAAGGAGACGAGAGAGAGAAAGGACCCAAGGAAATATTTGAAGAGATTATAGTCGAAAACTTCCCTAACATAGGAAAGGAAATAGCCATCCAAGTCCAGGAAGCGCAAAGAGTCCCAGGCAGGATAAACCCAAGGAGAAACACGCCAAGACACATAGTAATCAAACTGACAAAAATTAAAGACAAAGAAAAAGTATTAAAAGCAACAAGGGAAAAACGACAAATAACATACAAGGGAACTCCCATAAGGTTAACAGCTGATTTCTCAGCAGAAACTCTACAAGCCAGAAGGGAGTAGCACAATATATTTAAAGTGATGAAAGGGAAGAACCTACAACCAAGATTACTCTACCCGGCAAGGATCTCATTCAGATTCGATGGAGAAATCAAAAGCTTTACAGACAAGCAAAAGCTAAGAGAATTCAGCACCACCAAACCAGCTCTACAACAAATGCTAAAGGAACTTCTCTAGGCAGGAAACACAAGAGAAGGAAAAGACCTAAAATAACAAATCCAAAACAATTAAGAAAATGGTAAAAGGAACATACATATCGATAATTACCTTAAATGTGAATGGATTAAATGCTCCAACCAAAAGACATAGATTGGCCCAACGGATACAAAAACAAGACCCATCTATATCCTGTCTACAAGTGACCCACTTCAGACCTAGGGACGCATACGGAATGAAAGTGAAGGGATGGGAAAAGATATCCATGCAAATGGAAATCAAAAGAAAGCTGGAGTAGCAATACTCATATCAGATAAAATAGACTTTAACATAAAAATAGTTACAAGAGACAAGGAAGGACACTACATAATGATCAAGGGATCAAGCCAAGAAGAAGATATAGCAATTATAAATATATATGCACCCAATATAGGAGCATCTCATTACATAAGGCAAACGCTAACAGCTATAAAAGAGGAAATCAACAGTAACACAATAATAGTGGGGGACTTTAACACCTCACTTACACCAATGGACAGATCATCCAGACAGAAAACTAATAAGGAAACACAAGTTTTAAATGACACAATAGACCAGATAGATTTAATTGATATTTATAGGACATTCCATCCAAAAACAGCAGATTACACTTTCTTCTCAAGTGCACAAGGAATATTCTCCAGGATAGATCACATCTTGGGTCACAAATCAAGCCTCAGTAAATTTAAGAAAACTGAAATCATATCAAGCATCTTTTCTGACCACAACACTATGAGATCAGAAATCAATTACAGGGAAAAAAATGGAAAAACACAAACACATGGAGGCTAAACAATACGTTACTAAGTAACCAAGAGATCACTGAAGAAATAAAAGAGAAATCAAAAAATATCTAGAGTCAAATGACATTGAAAACATGATGATCCAAAACCTATGGGATGTAACAAAAGCAGTTCTAAGATGGAAGTTTATAGCAATACAATCCTACCTCAAGAAATAAGAAAAATCTCAAATAAACAATCTAACCTTACACCTAAAGGAACTAGAGAAAGAAGAACAAAGCAAAACCCAAAGTTAGTAAGGTTAACTAACTTTAAGTTAGAAGGAAAGAAATCATTAAAGATCAGAGCAGAAATAAATGAAATAGAAACAAAGAAAACAATAGCAAATATCAATAAAACTAAAAGCTGGTTCTTTGAGAAGATAAACAAAATTGATAAACCTTTAGCAAGACCCCTCAAGAAAAAGAGGGAGAGGACTCAAACCAAAAAAATTAGACATGAAACAGGAGAAGTTACAATGGACACTGCAGAAATACAAAGCATCATTAGAGACTACTACAAGCAACTCTATGGTAATAAAATGGACAACCTGGAAGAAATGGACAAATTCTTACAAAGGTATAAATTTCCAAGACTGAACCAGGAAGAAATAGAAAATATGAACAGACCAATCACAAGTAATGAAATTGAAACTGCAATTAAAATTCTTCCAACAAACAAAAGTCCAGGACCAGATGGCTTCACAGGTGAATTCTATCAAACATTTAGAGAAGAGCTAACACCCATCCTTCTCAAACTCTTCCAAAAACCTGCACAGGAAGGAACACTCCCAAACTCATTCTATGAGGCCACCTTCCCCCTGACACCAAAACCAGACAGAGATACTACAAAAAAAGAAAATTACAGACCAATATCATTGATGAATATAGATGCAAAAATCCTCAACAAAATACTAGCAAACAGAATCCAACAACAAATTAAAAGGATCACACACCATGATCAAGTGGGATTTATCCCAGGGATGCAAGGATTCTTCAATATATGCAAATCAATCAATGCGATACACCATATTAACAAATTGAAGAATAAAAACCATATGATCATCTCAATAGATGCAGAAAAAGCTTTTGACATAATTCAACACCCATTTATGATAAAAACTCTCCAGAAAGTGGGCATAGAGGGAACCTACCTCAACATAATAAAGGCCATATATGACAAACCCACAGCAATCATCATTCTCAATGGTGAAAAACTGAAAGCATTTCCTCTAAGATCAGGAACAACACAAGGATGTACACTCACGCCACTATTATTTAACATAGTTTTGGAAGTCCTACCCATGGCAATCAGAGAAGGAAAAGAAATAAAAGGAATACAAATTGGAAAAGAAGAAGTAAAACTGTCACTGTTTGCAGATGACATGATACTATACATAGAGAACCCTAAAGATGCCACCAGAAAACTGCTAGAGCTAATCAATGTAATTGGTAAAGTTGCAGGATACAAAATTAATGCACAGAAATCTCTTGCATTCATATACACTAATAACAAAAGATCAGAAAGAGAAATTAAGGAAACAACCCCATTCACCATTGTGACAATAAAGAATAAAATACCTAGAAATAAACCTACCTAAGGAGGTAGAAGACCTGCTGTCCTCAGAAAACTATAAGACACAGAAGAAAGAAATCAAAGATGACACCAACAGATGGAGAGATATACCATGTTCTTTGATTGGAAGAATCAATATTGTGAAAATGACCATACTATCCAAAGTAATCTACAGATTCAATGCAATCCCTATCAAATTACCAATGGCATTTTTTACAGAACCAGAACAAAAAAATCTTAAAATTTGTACAGAGACACAAAAGACCCTGAATAGCCAAAGCAATCTTGAGGAATCAGACTCCCTGACTTCAGACTATACTACAAAGCTACAGTAAACAAGACAATATGGTACTGGAACAAAAACAGAAATATAGATCAGTGGCACAGGATAGAAAGCCCAGAGATAAACTTACGCACGTGTGGTCAACTAATCTATGACAAAGGAGGCAAGGATATACAATGGAGAAAAGACAGCCTCTTCAATAAGTGGTGTGGGGAAAACTGGACAGCTATATGTAAAAGAATGAAATTAGGACACTCCCTAACACCATACACAAAAATAAACTCCAAATGGATTAAATGTAAGACCTGACACTATAAAACTCTTAGAGGAAAACATAGGAAGAACACTCTTTGACATAAATCACAGCAAGATCTTTTTTTGACCCACCTTCTAGAGTTAAGGAAATAAAAACAAAAATAAGCAAATGGGACCTAATGAAACTTAAAAGCTTTTGCACAGCAAAGGAAACCATAAACAAGATGAAAAGACAACCCTCAGAATGGGAGAAAATATTTGCAAATGAATCAATGGACAAAGGATTAATCTCCAAAATACATAAACTGCTCATGCAGCCCAATATTAAAAAAACAAACAACCTAATCCGATAATGGGCAGAAAACCTAAATAGACATTTCTCCAAAGAAGACATACAGATGGCTAAAAAGCACATGAAAAGCTGCTCAACATCACTAATTATTAGAGAAATGCAAATCAAAACTACAATGAGCTATCACCTCACACTGGTCAGAATGGCCATCATCAGAAAATCTACAAACAACAAATGCTGGAGAGGGTGTGGAGAAAAGGGAACCCTCTTGCAGTGTTGGTGGGAATGTAAATTGATACAGGCACTATGGAGAACAGTATGGAGGTTCCTTAAAAAACTAAAAATAGAATTACCATATGACTCAGCAATCCCACTACTGGGCATATACCCAGAGAAAACCATAATTCAGAAAGACACATGCACCCCAGTGTTCACTGCAGCACTATTTCCAACAGCCAGGTCATGGAAGCAACCTAAATGCCCATCGACAGACAAATGGATAAAGAAGTTGTGGTACATATATACAATGGAATATTACTCAGCCATAAAAAGGAACGAAATTGGGTCTTTTGTAGAGACACGGATGCACCTAGAGACTGACATACAGAGTGAACTAAGTCAGAAAGAGAAAAACAAATATTGTATATTAATGCATATATGTGGAATCTAGAAAAATGTTACAGATGAACCGGTTTGCAAGGCAGAAGTAGAGACACAGATGTAGAGAACAAACGTATGGACACCAAGAGGGGAAAGCAGGGAGTGGGGGGTGTGTGGGATGAATTGGGAGATTGGGATTGACATGTATACACTAATATGTATAAAGTAAATAACTAATAAGAACCTGCTGTAAAAAATAAATAAATAAATAAATAAATAAATAAGTAGGGGGAAAAAATGTGTGTTGAATGAGTTAAGTGAATACTGAAGCCCTATGTATCTTTCCAGACAGCTCAAGTCTCACCTCCCTGATAACATCTTCCCTCAGAGCCCTAGGCATTGGTCCTTCTGGAAATTAGTGAACCACCTCTTAGCACCTGATTCTACACATTTTTATTGCTGTTTTTGTCGCTGTGTTTTTCAGTTTGGGGAGATATGCTCCCTGAACCCTCAAGGACACTTATATACATATATATTTTTTTCTATTTCCCAAAGCACTTGTTACAGGGCACATGGAAAATCTGCAATAAACATGTGTTATTAAATGATCAACTCTTTCAAATGACCTTCTACTTTGTGACATCTCCAACCATTTTCTAAATTGAATACACGACTGTTATTACTATTCCAAAGTGTGACGGAAAGAAAACAGGGAATGCAGTGCCAGTTGAGTTGGGTTTCTAAGTTCTGCCACTTCAGTGCTGGACAAGTCACCCAAACTCTGGTCCCCTCTTTCCCTGTTTTTAACATGGGAACATGAACAAGAGCCACGACCACCATAAGTGTATACCTGTCTCAAAGAGAAGACTGTGGAATCAAATGGCATAACGTCTGTGGAAGAGTTTTGTAAATTGGAAAGCAAATATTAGCTCTTCTATTTACCCATTTAAAATACAAAATTGATGTTGCAGTGCCACCGGTGAGAGATAACTGTGTGTGGCTTTTTCTGAGAATGGCTGTTAGGCAGAAGAGTGAGGTGATGAGGGTAAGAATCTCAAGCACAGGGGCTTCCCTGGTGGCGCAGTGGTTAAGAATCTGCCTGCCAATGCAGGGGACACAGGTTCGAGCCCTGGTCTGGGAAGATCCCACATGCCGCAGGGCAACTAAGCCCGTGAACCACAACTACTGAGCCTGCGCTCTAGAGCCCGCGAGCCACAACTACTGAGTCCACATGCCACAACTACTGAAGCCTGCGCACCTAGAGCCCGTGCTCTGCAACAAGAGAAACCACTGCAACGAGAAGCCCGCGCACCGCAACGAAGAGTAGCCCCTGCTCGCCACAACTAGAGAAAGCCCACATGCAGCAACGAAGACCCAACGGAGCCAAAAATAAATAAATAAATAAAGAAAAAAAAAAAAAAACAAAAACAGAATCTCAAGCACACAGTCTGCCAGACCACGCCCCGGTCATAAATCCCAGACCGGGCTCAACACCTGCGCGTGGAAAGACTGCCAAGGCGCCTGTCACCCACACCCCGTGGCGTGGTTGCAGACATCTTCCAATCCAGGAGAAAGCTTACCCGACACGAGCTGCTGTCCAGGCAACCCCACGGGAACCATGCCCAAGTTATTCATAGCGGTGGCCCAGGCGGTGGGGTCCGTCACTGACATGTTCAGCTGGGTCGTGTCGATCGCGAGACTCCCCAAACCATCGGCTGCTGTGATGGGGTGGGGGGAAAGAAACTCTGACTTAGAGTCCACAGGCAATGGCGTCTCTTTGAAAACAAATCGCATTTCTAGAGACGTGAGGCTTCGTTTAAGCACATTCCCAAACCACAAAAAATAACAGCACTGTAATCTACAGCAATGCTTTCTCCAGACGTAAACATAAAAGAGTTTCCAAATATATTCTGGGAGGAAACTTAATGACATGCAGTTTATATTATACACACCATGCCATTAAGGAAGTAACCCCGGAAAAAACTGAAGAATCGCTTCCTTCTCCAGGTGAAACGTTAGTTAAGTTCCCTGGTGGAGAGGCAAAGTCAGAGGACTCTCTGGGTAAAACAAGTCAACTGGCTTAGAATAAATAAGTTCATCTGTTTCCAAGTGTAATTCTGAAGCAGGCACACCCTCTAATCACGTAATAAAATCTCTAAAATCAGCTGTCAAGCAGTCAAACTGGTCCTGACTGAATTTATTAAGTGTTACCTTGTAACATATTCCGTCCTTTACAAACTATTTACATCCGTACATTAAGGAAATGCAGGTGTCTTTCTAAAGTGACTCCCAAAATATCTCTTACAAGCACAGGCTTTCATCGAAACAAAATAAACAAATAAATAATACTGAAAACAAATAGCACAGAGCTAAAAAAAAAAAAAAAAGGTCAGCAAAATAAGTTACATTTGACTTAATGCTCTTTGTTGGTCACTAGTTCCAGAGCCTGGTTTCTTTGAGGAGCCCAGGCTCCTGGTTCAATACTTATTTTCATGGCTGGGGAGGCTTTCCACTAAGACGCAGAATGCCTTGTTTGTGTTCCGTGCTGGCCACCGACGTTTACCTGCAGCCATCATCTGAGGAAGCAGCTGGGGGCACTGTGTGATGCTTTCAACGCCGCCGCCTGCATCGACTATTGAATTACGAGCATCCTGAGGGGCGGGAGTGCTTTGATGGCTGAGTGCAGGGTCCCCACGGAGATCATCGGAGTCTGCAAAAGGGGAAGAAGAGCAGTGCGGTGAGAAAGCGTAATCGTTAACTGGGGGAGCTCTCATGGGAAGAACTGTTGTCTATTCAAAACAAACAACAACCACCACAGCCAAACAAATAAACAACAAGGAACAGCTTTCAGTGGCGGGCACAGAGGCGAAGCTGCATCCTTCTCCGGTCTCGGTCTTGGAGCCCGGGAGATGTGCGGGTCAACTGTCAAACCACCCGGAGCAGGGCTGGATGAAATAAACAGCGTGTCTGCGGAGCGGCTAGTGCCTGGCCTCCCACTGAAGAGACTTCACAGACGGGGCTTATCAGACCCTCACAGCCTGCTCCGCACATGACACATCAATGGAGAGGGCAGACTCGGGGCTAAATGTGATTTTTTTTTTAAGTTAAAAAATTAATTGATGTTGTTATTTTCGAAGACGGTCGTCTGTGAAATGTATTCAGAGAGGGAGAAAAAGTCGGAAAGAGGGAGAAAAGAAAGCAAGGAGCTACTCCCCGTGAGATTGGTAAAGAGTGTGCCCAAATTACAATCGTCAGGAAAGGCAAAGGGAAAGAACGGTGTGCTGCCCACCCGTCAAGGAAGACGAAGAGGGTGCTGGGGCGGCAGAGGAAAAGCATTTGTTTTCTTAGTTCTATGACGAGATAAATTTAACTGGCCGCAATTTGGTCTGAATTTTCCCGAGAATTGCACAGCTTATATAGAAATGTATTTTTATAAGACTTTTCAAAGCACCTTTCTGAAAAAGACAAAAGACAAAACATTACTTAAAGTTACAAAGGGTCCCTCTATGTTGTACCATTTATAAAATGCTATGCCTTGTCTCCATCCTTAAAAATGCAAAGACATAGCATTCCTACGTACATATTGTAAGAGCACTTTCACCAGTTCAAGACTGGAAGACAAAACGTATCACTTGGATGGCTGATATGAGAAGACTGAATTTTAAGAGCACTTTCACCAGTTCAAGACTGGAAGACAAAACGTATCACTTGGATGGCTGATCTGAGAAGTCTGAATTTTAAGTAGATTGGTAGAACAACTGAATTCGAAGTATTTATCTTTATTTAGGCACAAATTTAGAAATTTTTTTCAACTGTCTTTCTGTTAATATATATTTTAGAATTAGTGTTATAGTCTGTCAGTGTATCTAGTGCGAAGTTTGGCCCTTTTATGGTATGCTCTTTTATTTCTTTGATTCTTAGGTGCAAGAATCAGTGATCCTTTTGAACACTGTATTCTCAAAAAAAACCAAAAACCAAAAACCAAACAAAAAAACCCTTACTGCCAGGTGAGTGTAAGTTTAATTCAAATGGAAGCTCAGGTTTCAATATCTCAAGGATCTGTGGATATTGAGCAAATCGTTTCTATGGTCTCCACAAATCCCTAGCCCTCAGACGTAGGGGAATGAGAGATGGTGGGGAATTATTTCCAATAGTCTATCAGGAAGATAAAACACCTTCATCAAGAAGTAGTGAGTGATTTCAACTTTGGGAGCAAATTGTACTCAGGACAAATGTTTCAAACCTCACAATTAGACTCTACCACCCAAATAAACTCAGAACGTGTTTATATATTATATGCATCATTTATTCTAGGCAGTGGATGCCATCAGACAAAGAGATTCTCACCATATAAAATACACCCAATAACATCAATACATAGCCAACCAAAATGCCTGCCCTTTAGCTAGCCACACGCCAGCAACATTTCTGTGGTGAAACCTCAAAGCATTTCCCTCTCTCCACCTCCAGCCATTTCAGAACACCAAAGCAAAGTCAGTCTACAACGTGTTCATTCTTTTGCTCAAATGGCCCAGGAGGAGGAGAGGCCCTTCAGATCACTGCAAGGTCACTATTTGTCTTACTTATCTCCCCAGGGAAGTTTAGTTGGCTGGTTTTTTTTCTAGCTCAAGTTCTCCCCAAAGGGGCATTAATCACAACTTTCTTAGGCTTCTCCTGCTCTAAGAAACACAACTCATTCTACCTGTCCAAGGTCCCAAGGTCCCAAGGAACACAAGGACGGACACACACACCCCGTGAGTAATAAAATCCATCTGTAACTGTCCACAAAACACAGATTCCTATTAAAAGGGGGTGGAGATGAGTTAAGTCTTGAAAATTTTTCTTTTGTTAATTTAAAAGGATGATTTTGTTTGACTTAAGTCCTTAGGTTTATACCTACTTCAACAGAAGAATAATTATAGTGAGAAAATCTGATTTATTAATGTCTTGTTGAGAGTTCATTCCAAAGGAAACTTATTTCATATGACATCTGAAACTTTCTTATTTTATAGGAAGTATTCACTAGCATTATCATGGTTTATATTCTAGTAAAAAGAAAAATGCATTCCCATCCAAAGTTCTACTTTCTGCTTCTATTACTAAGAAAATATCTCACTTTGATCACCATGTAATCAGTAGGATGTTCTCTTGAGGTTATGGAAATGCTCATAGTTTAAAACAATACAGAGTATTGTTAAATAGACATTACTTACGTTTTAACCCCATGATTTTTAAGCAACCGTTTAGGAATAAGGGAGACATTTCTGCTTCCTATAATGGTAAGTGAAGTAATTCAGACTAATTCTCCCACTGAGGACAACCAGAAGAGCCTAATGTCTTTCGTCAGTTTTATAAAATTCTCACTATTATCTCTTCAAACACAAAAGGATCACAAAGACATGCTTAAATTATGGTAGAGGATTACTAAACAGGCTTCTAAGGAGAATGGGTCCTCTTACACTGATCTAGGAGATGGGTGGAATCTGCAAGTTTCGAGGCAGAGCAGAATTGCTCTGCAAAATGTGGCAAAAAGGGGTTTCCATGGTGGCGCAGTGGTTAAGTATCCGCCTGCCAATGCAGGGGACACGGGTTCAAGCCCTGGTCCGGGAAGATCCCACATGCCGCGGAGCAGCTAAGCCCGTGCGCCACAACTACTGAGCCTGCGCTCTAGAGCCCACGTGCCACAACTATTGAGCCCATGTGCCACAACTACTGAAGCCCGCGTGACTAGAGCCCGTGCTCCACAACAAGAGAAGCCACCACTGCAGTGAGAAGCCCGCACACTGCAACGAAGAGTAACCCCCGCTCGCCGCAACTAGAGAAAGCCCGCGTGCAGCAACGAAGACCCAACGCAGCCAAAAATAAATAAATAAATAAATTTATTAAAAAAAAAAAAAACCGGTGGTAAAAAAAAAAAAGAAAAAAAAAGGACACCAAGGCTAAGCACTTTGAGGAGAAAGAAAGAAAGGATCTCTGGTAGCCACTCATGAGAAAAGGGGACTTCAGTGAAGAGAAATGACTAAAGCGGACCTTGAAGTGGTTCACTGGGAAACATACAATGTAAACCTTTCCCCTGCACCCTCTACGGAAATGTCAGCAAAGTCTATGTGGCTGCTTACTTCTTAGATGGAGTAGTTTTTGGAATGTTGGTACCCTTTAGAGGAGAGAGCCTGAAGAGGATTATAAGGAGGCAGCTGATAGCAGAGACTACCTAAATACCTAAGGTACTACATGATAACGCATGATGAAGTTTTCATGTCTGCTAAATATACAGGATGTTGGTTATTAATGATTGATGTCTCCTGATTAGTGTGAATAAGAGGATTAAGGTTTTGAAGAAAAGATTTAAATTATATTAAAGTTTATGAGGAATTAGATTTTGTGGGGGAATTTCTGATGAAGAGAATTGTAAGGTAGGAATATTATATCAAATAAAGCTAGAAAGATCTTACTCGGAAATGGACAGAAAAGTCAGCTCTTGGAAACAGTATGGGCAGAGGATGGAACTGGGCTAAGATCGATTCAGGCAGTGCTGGACCCTGTAGTACTTTCTGTCAAAGCCATGAAATCAAAAGGTCTTCTTTAATACCTGACCTATGACCTTCTTTAATATCTTACTCACATGTTTATAAAACCATTGAACTCTTTTTCAAAGGGGTCATGATGTGACACACCTCACAGCACAGTGCACCTGAGGAGAAAAATGCCATTCCTGTTCTAAGTAGTTTTTAGTTTGCCCTTTAAGGCAAGAAGACAAAGGAGGTATGTATTCCCTCCTCTGTGTTCCCACAGTGCTCTGAACCTTTCTCTATACCAGCACTTGTAACTTCATATCCCAATTAGTTGTTTATGTCTATGTCCCTAATAAACAACATGCTTAGAATGATCATGGAAACTGGCCATTTTTGCATCCCTGCAGGGAGCAGGCATAGTACCTAGAATATGCCAGATGCTCAGTATACATATAAAATTATAATGTATTTATAAATTTAAAATGTATTCAAATCATCATATAAATTACATATATAAAATTTTATATACACACACACGCACGCACACACACACACGCATGCACACACACACACGTATGTTTTTCAAATAAATTCAGGCATAGAAGGAAGGAAAGAAAGTAAAAAGGAAAATAAGAAAGGGAAAGAAGGAAGTAATAAGGGAACAAAAAAACAAAATTCAGTTCCAGGGTCCAGTCTCAAAGATTGGAGGTTTGAAAGCTAAAGAACACAAAAGGGAAAATTGCTGTTGGAAACTAGAACACAGACAAAATTTCAAGTATCAAAGACAATTTTTTAAAAATGTTAGATTTTTACAGATAAGCTCTTGGTGTGTTTAACAAGTCATTCTCCAAGATCTAAGATTCCACACCTCCCTGGTAACCAATGTAGGGTCATAAGCAGGTTACAGCAATGTTCTCCTTTTGTGAGACTTCTTCCCAGCTGCTCTTTGGAGGAGGTGAAATCTATAAATAACGGCATCGCCTGATCCATTAAGTGCTGCATTAGTGTAACAAAGGCATATACCTATAGTGCTAAAGAAGTGAAATCAGGCGAAGAAAGTTTCAATTTGGCATGCACCACAGAGGATAAAAAGCAGGTCTGGCCATTTCTCAAACACAAAATGCCATTAAGGGTCTGTGATTACATCCTCCATTTTTCTACTTTGTCTAGTAGCCAATTTTAAACTACAGATTATCATCCTTCCAGCTTAGGGAGGAAATGGTTACTAAATGGATGATAGTTTTACCCATGACATATCTGTCTCCGAAGAACTCAGTGTTGAAAGAGAAAAAGAGAGAATGAATATGAGAGAAACAGAAGGTCTCCCTCTGTAATGATGCAATCAAACAAAATAACCAACTTTACCAAAGAGATAACTCAACCAGCATGGCATGATAGCAGATAAAGCCAATTATCTTTTGATACAAAGAAAAATACTGTTTGGCATTACATGTATATAAGTGTAGACAAATGACAGAGGTAAAATTATTTTGTTTTCAGGAACTCTTTGCTTTTAAAAAAAATAACACTTTATATTTCTAAATTGAAGAAAATAATAAAAGAGAAAGCTTGAGACCATAGGAGTAAAGTACTTCTCTTTCCATTAAAAACGGAAAAGAAAATAGGACTAGAAGCTACTATGATAAAAACATGTAACTTCAAAGTCTTTGTAGAGACACCTTCCATACTTAGTATATTTCAGATTTTCTGAGAAGGGCAATATTATACTAGAAGACTGTTTATGAAACATGACATGGGTCAACTAATTCCCCTCATTAATGGATACCTATCAATCAGGACAAACACACCCAAGCTCATAGAACATCAAGATTCCAACCTGAGAGTTCATCACTTCTAACTTCTCCCAGATACAAAAGTCCCCAAAATGTTTCTGACAGGCAACTGTTTCAAAATAGCCTTAACAGTTCAAAAAGTCTCCCTGCAGCAAAGCCCTTATCTAGAAAACAAGATAGCTGAGCTCTGTCTTTCAATCCTACTTCTACAGTCATGTGTAGGCCTTGGGACTCTTCGAGCCCCTGAATAGGGACACTGAGGCATAACTGCCAAATAAGTAAGTCACAGACAAGTTTATTAAAATAAATAAGGACGTATCAGAGAATTCTTGCTTCCACTCAAATGACGAGTTTTTTCCTGCTGGCACCCTCTCTGTTCTCTTCCCTTCCCATTCAAAAAGTTCTACAGAATAGACAAGGTAAACAGAAAGCTGGAACTACAAAAAAGCTTCACTTGAAATGGTAAAACTACAGGCTGGGGCTTCCCTGGTGGCGCAGTGGTTGAGAATCTGCCTGCTAGTGCAGGGGACACAGGTTCGAGCCCTGGTCTGGGAAGATCCCACATGCAGCGGAGCAACTAGGCCCGTGAGCCACAACTACTGAGCCTGCGCATCTGGAGCCTGTGCTCCGCAACAAGAGTGGCCGCGATAATGAAGAGGCCCGCGCACCGCGATGAAGAGTGGCCCCCGCCTGCCGCAACTAGAGAAAGCGCTCGCACAGAAACGAAGACCCAACACAGCCATAAATAAATAAATAAATAAATAAATAAATAAATAAATAAAAGATTACTATTAAACAAAAAACAAAAAACTACAGGTTGCCGATAGAGAGCAGCAGAGAGACCAGAGGAAGAGTCCTTTTGAGAAAGGGGGTAATGCCTCTGACATAGACTTCAGGTGGATTTCTGGCTTCAAAGACACAGCCATCAGGAGAGGTAACCTCTATAAACCATGGATGGCACCACAAATCAAAGAAGATTTTAAAATTAATACATAGTGTATTAAGGCATATCATTCACATACTGGTCTTTTCAGCCACACTTATGTACAGAAAGTGATTTCTGTGAACATTATCATCTTCTTATGTAAGGGAAAGCAGAGTATATTTAACTCCATAATTTGTGCTGTTTTGTATTCGTTTTTTTTTTTTTTTTTCATTACACACTCATTTTACACCTTGACCCAACCACGGAAAACATATTAAGCTACAAAGTGGAACATTTTAATTGTAGTGGGTGAAAAACTTACCCTTAAATGGCTGCAAACTCTAGTAAATGAGTTATCTGTTTTCCAAAAAGCCCTGATTAGAGCTCTTAAATCTATGGAAATCTACCTGCAATAAACCCTGGATCAGACCATGACCGGCCTGAGCTGGTTGCTCATCCTGTTTAATGTTTCTCCTCGGAGGGGCACCAAGAACATATTAGTTACTCTTTAAACTAATGTGCTCTTAATGATGCCATTGCAACACGATGAATAAAGCATTAGCCCCGCAGCAGTGATCGCCCCCGGAGCAGGACACCTCACCTCTAGTGTGTTACCGGGGGCTGGAGACCTTGTTTTCTCTTCTCTAAATGAGCAGGCACAGCCCTTGCTGATGCTCTGTAACCAGTGGGCAGGATAGTGGGGGCCTTGGGTTCCCTGGGGTGGTTGGTCCTTTTTCCTCTTCAGGGAGTCAGAGATGGTGACATGGCGTTGGGCTAGTTGGGGGAGGGCTACTAGGGCACGAGTCATGCATGTGCAGCGAGATATCCAATTGGAAAAGTCTAGGCTGGCAGGGAGCATCCTAAGGAAATGCGTCAAACTTTAGTTGTTATTGGCTGTGTTTGGCAAGAGTCAAAAAGAGGGGATGGGATAAATGCTGATGGGAAGGTTCCAGCACTGAAGACAAGGTTGAAGGTCACTGTAAAACACTGCTGCTATAACCATAACTCCTTCCCTTCCTTCCCTCCTCCCTCCCCTCCCCTTTCTCTCACCCCACCTCTCTTTCTCTCTCTCTCCTCCCATACAAAGGTCTACGTAGATGTGCTGGTCCACCCCACCTTCTCCCACGAACACTCATACTCCTGACACTCAGTGCTATCTGCCCCTTAAGCATGTCTTAATAGAAACCATTCCTCTGTACAAGGGGATGGCATTTGGAGGACTAAGCTCCTCAAATGGAATTTCTTTCTCTACTCCTATCTTCCACATTAAGAACCCATCCGGCCCTGGGAAAGTCACCTATTTTTCTAACTATGGCTGTGTTACCAACAAGGCACTAAAGGCACCGAGGTCTACAGTAATGTTGGAGTACTGAAAATGGTTTGTGTCAACCTGCAGTGAAATGTGCATGATCAAAAGCAAATAGTTATTTAATGAAATACCTATGCATTTTGTATTATGACAACTTCTCTAATTAACAAAGTTAATATCCATATAGACATCGTTTGAGTTAGAAATCATTTGTAAGTGGGGCTGTGTCGCACTGGAAAAAGTCTCTGAGCCCGCACGGTTATGGAGAAGTCAGAGCTGGCTGTAAATGAAATGAGCAACTTGTAGGAAAATAATTTCAAAAGCAGAATTATAAAAACCCTGCCTGGGACTTCCCTGGCTGTCCAGCGGTTAAGAATCCACGCTTCCACTGCAGGGGTGCACGTTCGATCCCTGGTCAGGGAACTAAGATCCCACATGCTGCGTAGCACCACCCAGAAAAAAAAAAATCCTGTCCAAAAGTCCTATAGACAAAATTATATTGAATGTCACATGTCAGTGCATCTCGTATGTTTGATACGATGTGGGGTGAGGCCTCCAGAAGAAAGCTGCTGGCGCCTGGAGCCTAAGAAGTTTTAAGTGGCTGTTTTGAGGCACCATCTGGCCCCTTCCTGCCTATTGCGTGTGAGAAAAACAAAGATCCATCTCCCCTCAAACTTGCCAAACTCAAGTTCAAGATCCAATGCCATCCCCAGTTATTTATTCACAGATTACTTACATATTACCGGTGGTGATGGCGGGGGGCAAGCAAAAACTGACCCTGAAGAAGACAGATATGAGAGAAAAACATCTGGCTCCCGGTGCTGAAAGTAATTTCATGTGAGCTGAGAGTAATCATATTTATTTATGGTTTTATTATTTATAAAAAAAAGAAATTATGCTGAATGTGCTTTGTGGGAATTACAGTATATTGCCATTGCTACCGTGGTTTATTATTTTTCACAGCTAGATGGCTTAAACCCAACCTAAACAAATATTTTAAAAGAATTCCCGGGCTTCCCTGGTGGCGCAGTGGTTGAGAATCTGCCTGCCAATGCAGGGGACACGGGTTCGAGCCCTGGTCCGGGAAGATCCCACATGCCGCGGAGCAACTAGGCCCGTGAGCCACAATTACTGAGCCTGCGCGTCTGGAGCCTGTGCTCCGCAACAAGAGAGGCCGCGATAGTGAGAGGCCTGCGCACCGCGATGAAGAGTGGCCCCCACTTGCTGCAACTAGAGAAAGCCCTCGCGCAGAAATGAAGACCCAACACAGCCATAAATAAATAAATAAATAAAAGACTTTCAAAAAAAAAGAAAAAAAATGAAAAAAGAATTCCCACTAGCATTATCACGTTTTCCCCTTTCTAGTCTTAATGAAAAAGATCATCTGCTCTTCAAGAACTCTGACGTTCTTGTTCTTGTGCATTTCTAAATTTTATGGTTTATTATGAGACAATGTTTACTGTAAAATGATGACTAAGAAAATAAGCAGCAACTGCAGTGCAGGGTATGAGGTGATGGCACTTGAGAACTACGCGGCTGCCAGCTCCAAATATTCCAAATGGACCAGGCCCTGGCCCATTAATGCAATCACGATAATGATTTTATTACTTGCACGATGAAGCAGACATGTGTTCACGCGCTTATCCAGCATATCAATCTGATACCATCTCTACAACACAGAGTTTTATTAATTATTAATAAGCTAAAAATAGGGTAGATAGAACCGTGAGATACATAATCATCATGAAAACTAAGTGTAGCATTATTTCCAGACTTCCCACAGCAAAATCTCCTAATACTAAACCCTTACTTTAATAGGAGACACCATCTTCATTCAAACACGCTCCCCAAACACTTGCTACCCTTCCTATCTACCAGCTAATTCAACTGCCCTTTTTTTGAGTAGTGAGATTTGCATGGAAATGCAGTGACGCAGTTCCTTTCAATCTGAGAATAAACATCAATATACGTCAGGTAGATGGAAACTAATATTCTTTTAAGGACATTTTTATTTTAAAGGCATTTTTACTAATACTAATGCTTGGAATGAGTTAAAAAAAAAAAAAAAAAGCTGAAGTCTATAAAGTGAAAGGAGAGTCATTCCCTCAGCCCTCCCCCAGAGGCACCCAGTGGGAAAACAGCTTACTATATAACAGCCCCACATCTCTGATTTCATGAAAACTCACAACAACCTACGTGACAGATGTTATTAGCACTTTTTTGCGAAAGAAGAAAAGCTAAGTTTCAGAAAATTAAGACCGGCCCATTTACCCCGGGTAACAAAGTTAATGACTGGCAGAGACCAGGGTTTAGTTTGTCTTAGCCTGGACCTCTATTGTTATAGATTTGGGGAACTTTTCTCCAACAAAGAGCCAGACTAGGAGGTCCCTCTTGGTTTGACTGGAGGAGTCTGGGGTAAAGGGTTAGTTCGTCCCCCGGGGATGCATTCACTCAGTAGATCTTTATTACATGCTTACTGTATGTGGGTCACTGTGCTTGAAATTAGGAATATAGTGGTGAGCAAGACACAGACCCCTGTCTCCAAAAAGTCTGCAAAGTAAGAAGCGCTAGCAGATGAACAAATACAACAAAACAGAAACAGAGTCACCGATGTAGAGAACAAACTAGTGGCTAGCAGTGGGGAGAGGGAAGGGGATTAAGAGTACAAACTACTAGGTATAAAATAAGTAAGATACAGTACAGGGAATAGAGCCAATATTTTATAATTACTTTATATGGAGTATAACATACAAAAATATTGACTCACTATGTTGTACACCTGAAACTACCATAATACGTCCACGATAGCTCAACTGAAAAAAAAAATTAGCAAACCTGAGCTTGCTGCAGTGTGGCAAACTAGATACTCTTCAGAGCCTGCCTATTATAAGAAAACAACAAGTGGATTCTGGATATAACTACTTATTAATGTATTGTTAGTCTTGAAGGAAGGAAGGAAAAATCACTAAGATTCTTTGCTTCCCCCGCCCACCATTCTCCTCCTTCCCCCACTGCCCAACAAAGAGAAAGACAAGGAGGCTGAAACCAGGAGTTGCTGGCGCAGTAGGCAAACATGAAGCCAGAGTTGCTTGGGGGGAAAAATGCCAGCATTGGCACTGTGCCAGGAGACAGCCTGTCATGGTGAAGTAGAGCCAGGGTCTGAGTCTCTCTCTGCCATCAGGACCTAGAAGCCTTGTTGTGTCTTTGCACGGCCCTCACCCCACCCCCATTCAGCCATCCTGACCCTTCTACTTCAGTTATAAAAGTAGACAGGGGAAAGAATCTGAGCAAATCAGCAGAAACGTCTGCTGGAAAACATCTGAAGACCCAGGCTTTATGGAGAAGCACATTTTTCTTAGAATATTCATTGTGCATCTAGAGAAACAGAGGTGGGGAACATATGCATAAGATGTCTACCTAGGGTTGATCGACAGTCTGAGGGTTTTAATGGGTTAGGTTTTATCAGACAACCTCCCAGATGCCTTAGCCCCACATTGGGCTTAATTGTGTCCAAATACATGTAATGAGGGTCAGTCTGTGGTCTGAGCTGAGAGCTTGGTGTAAGTATCGTTGCCATCGAGGCTTGCCTAGAACTGCTATCCCTGTGTAGACAACTTCTATTGGAATCTCCACTCCCACCACATTTCTGCCACCTAACGAACTACGATAGTGAGAGATAAAGAGGGCGAGATGGAAAGGCTGGTCAGGGCCGTATGAGTGGGATGGCTGGGAGGTAGGGTCAGGTTACTACTCCTCTTTTCCTTTTCCTCACCCGTTTCGTGCTAGCACCCCTTCCCATCCTACCTCTCTTACTTCACAAGCTATCTCATTCCGCTGGCGGCTGGCTACCAGGCTGGCCCGGAGTTCAAGCCTGCTTTCTGCCTTCCACCATGAAGGAGAGCTACAGGAAGTAGGAAATGGGGGTACCTCAGGGCCGGGTAAAGCTGGGAGCTGAGTGAACCAGAAATCCCAACTTCTAATTCCTCTCCCAGGGGGTTGGTGACTGCAGGGGCTGGAAGCACAAGGGTCTGTGTTACTGTGTGATGTACACTTGAGTCCAACTCCCACTGCGTGCGTATCAGGATCAGTACCATTGTGGCAGTTACTTTTTTGTTCCCAGTGAAGACAGCCTTAAACCCTGAGAGCTGGTCTGGGGACCCCCTTTGTGCCTCTCCTGTAAAAATATGCACAGCGGTTTGGCAGCACAATTTATACATCACAAGAGAGCTCTCATCACAAGTTCGCCCCGGGCCGGTTCCCTGAGCTTCTCCACTGTATGCCTTCACTCCTCATCTCACGAGTTATGTGAGGGGCTAACGCATAATGCCTCTTGGAGGAACTGAAAGAAACGAAGCATTACTGGCAACACGGTGAGACATTTTGACAGTTAAAATCCAGATCCCTTTAGATAGGTTCTCATAGAGGAATTCTTTGGATTACGTAACAGCAGCAAAACCTCCACCAACGACAATTTTGTGAGAGCATCTTCACACCAACTACTCCCCCCTGAAAAGTCCACATTCTGGTCTCTCTGGGTTTTTTTCCATCAGTATTTTGGCTTGATTCATTGTTGGTTCACACGACACCTAGAATAATAAGCTAGGTGGTTGGAGGCTGTGAGTGGCAGGGTCTGGCAGTAGCACCCCTGTTTTGGTCTGTAAACTCCTGTGGTCCAGGAGATCAAACGTGGGAAAGGCATGTAGCATTATCACCTTGATGACTTAATCCATTAAACGAAATTCAGAACGATGGCCAACAGCGGCAGGGATCTTTTGGCTATGATATCTGCCGTTGGATCACACACTCGGGAACCAGGGAGATGAGGAGGCCATTTTACGCAGGGCAGCAAATTAAAGAGAAGATGTGAGTTAATACTGAGATGTGATGCAGGATAAAATACAGGTTATAGTCGGATCCTTCCAATCAGAGTTGTATTGAGCTCAAATTGTTCCTGAATTTGCAAGCTTCTTGCTGAGTCAAACTGCAAAAATAAGTTCATATGAGGAGAAAAGGTGATTTCTGAAATATATTAAGTGTAATACGATGGTTGTAAATTTATATATGAAATCCAGAAAAGTGTTTTTCCTCCATGCCATGTGATCAGTTTTGTTATATACAGTTACACAGTCTTATTTTATACTCTCCACTAGTTTCCTCTTTTTTTGTTTCTTTTTTTTTTAATTTAATTTATTTTTTAATAGTTTTTTTTATATATTTTCTTATTACTTTTCATTCTTTCTTTTTGGCCATGCCCATGCAGCTTGCAGGATCTTACTTCCCCAACCAGGGATTGAACCCAGACCCACTCAGTGAAAGCGCCAAGTCCTAACCACTGGACCACCAGGGAATTCCCTGCCACTAGTTTTCTTGTATGTGCATATTCTTGACCCAAATCAATGAAAGCACATGAAGCGTAAGCAATAGAGGCCCCACATGGAGATTAATCAAGACACTGAACTGCAGAGTATTGCTTGTCTTGTCCACTGCAGCAAACAACATGCCCAGTATTAAGAAGTGGTACATGACTTAGGTCTCGCTAATGTGGGTGGAGGGGCGTTAGAACCAGAACAGAGAAGAAGCTAAGCCAACAGCCTACTCTTCAGTTTCCTCCATTTTCCAAAAAGCAAAACAACCAAACAACCGACCAGCTCTTAGTTAATACCACATTTAAAGATTACTGAGAGGCAGAACTTAAGAGCAGTAACATGATGTTGAGGTTAACAGAAGATGGTCTGCCCCTGTCCATTTACCTACATTATACTGAAACTAAATCAGGAAACCGCAGCATATTTGGTCAGAAGGTCTTTCTAGTTATATTCATAATTTCTACCCCCCCCCCTTTTGTTCTTCAGAGAACACCTTCATAGAGAGGGGTGTTTTAAAATTCTGATCAGAATTGGCAGTGGGAAAAGAGCTGGGGAAATAATGGAGACTCCAGTACCTAATGGACACGTTTATAAACCCTATGAATTTTTAACAAAGGAACAATATCCACAATTAGATTTGAAATGAGCTTTTCTTTCTGGGCGTGCTTATGTTAACTAGATGGTGAGTGGATTTTACTTTATATTTAGTAAACGATACCAAGTGCAAAAGAAATCACGATTTAACAGAAAATGAAAGCAAACTGTTGATTGTTCCCAGATCTTTTTTCTTCTTCTAGATTTTCAGAAGTGTGGCGGTTTTCAAATTGTATTTCATTTTATTTAAATGCCACATATATGCCAAGGAACTCAGCAGTACAGAGAGTCATTTTCCAACACCCCTGATCTAAAGCTGTCTTTTTGCATTATATGGGTAAGTTTTTGTTTGTTTTCAACTTTAAAAAAAATTTCCAAATGTAAAACTTTGGGGAGAAAGACAGTAAGCTTTCCCATTTGCAAACAAAGCCATCTCAAATAAATATTGAAAAAATTGAATAGTGTAGAAGAAAATAGTGAGGCGGCGGCTATTTAATTTGCATTTTGAGACCAAAGCTTAACTCTTATCTTCATATGGCTTGAATTTCTAGCATCACAGAAGCAATACACAGCTTCCCTTTGCCCTTGGATGGCCTCCAAGGTCCTTCAGATTCTGCCTTCTGGTCACCTCTGCCGCCTCATTTCCTACAGCCCCCCTTCTCCCGGGGATCCCAGGACACGGGCCTTGTTACTGCTCCCTGAGTCTGCCAAGCAGAATCCTCTCAGTGACTCGGCACCTGTGGTTCCTCCAGATGCCTGGACATCTGCCCTTTTCTAGCCCCTTAGTCCCTTCTCTATTGAAATATCACCCTCTGCAGAGAGGCCGTCCCTGACCTACCAAAAATAGTAACTTCAGTTCCCTTCTGTCCTTCCACCAGCTGTATTTTTCTCCATAGGATTTCTCAGTATTTGAGGTTATGTTACATAACTATTTCTTTGATAAGCTGGTGTTCCATAAGGGCAGGCTGACTTTTAAAAGTTGTTTATGTTTTTCCTGCTAAATCGCCATCAACCAAAACAGCGTCTGGTACACAGTAGACATGCGTTCTCCCTTCCCCCCGCACAAATGCACTGAATAAGTAGAATGAGTGTGTATGTCTGTGTATGTGTGTGTGCACATATATATACATATATATACGTACTGCATTAGTTATTTTTTTTTTTACCGTTTCTATTTCCTGATGCTTTAACCTCTGGGCCCTTCCTGACACTGGAGGGACTGCCTCTCCGAGGGCTGGTCAATTCCTAAAGACAGCAAACAATAGCAGCATAATCTTCAAATGCGAGCTAACCAATCCAGAGCTCACACGCTCAATAGACTCCACTATCCCCCTGCCCTAATCACCCCAGGGCTAGGCACCGGACAACTAAAGACAGCCCCTGTGCCTCAGAGCCCGAGGAAATGATTCAAACTAGCCAATCCTAAACGTGCTCACCCTGTTTCACCCGTTCCTTCTCTCAGAAACTATCATGAAGCCTCTTGCCCACTTTCTTCCCTTGCTCCTTCCGCACCCTGACCGACCCTGGTGCCTCCCCCTGTGCCCACCCACCTCCTGGGGTGGCACATACTCTCTCCTCTTAGGAACTGTGAGTGACACACTATCTTTTCAATGGCAGTCTTCTCCTGATCTCTTGGCTTCACCAGACCTGAAGAATACTAAAATCTACATTTTAAAATGCACACATACAAATTTGTTGAATGACTCATACAAGTGAAGTTCACTGTAACTTCAAGGAACATGATATATAATCATCACCGGGAGTTATGGTGTCCTTGGACTCACGATAAATAACTGTACCATTTTAAAGATCTGTGGGTAATTTGGCCCTCATCTTGGCTCTGAGATTAATTTATGGATTGATTGTTTTTGTGGTTATTACTGCTGGTGTCTATTTGACCTTCAAAGCTTGTTTTTGGATCTAGGGACCAGCAATGCAAGGGAGCAGCCCTGCCAGGTTCTTTTCTGCCACAGACACAAATAATTAACACTGGATACCAAATGCCAATACACTGTCAAAACACATACAGATTTATTCTCTTTAAATATAAGGAAATAATTAGTCCTACCCCATACTTTCCTAAATTACACTGTGCTCTAAAAGTACTGAGGACACATTTCTACAGCTGAAGCACTCTGAGTTTTTCCAACACATGAGAACAAAGTTGTTTTCTTTCCATTCCAAGAGAATATAGTTCATGCTGTTCCAGGGCCCAATGCTCAGATGGCTCGATGTTCTCTGCTGGAACACACCTCGGGCAGGGCTAAGCCTGGGCCTGCAGGCATGGCAGCCGTGGAAACTGATCCTGGGAAACCGACCTTTGATTCACCCTCCCAGTAAGCGCTGGGGAGTCTGCTGGGTGTTACCCTCCTTACCCACCTGGTAAGGAGGAGAGCCCGAGGCTGGAGTCTTCAGCACAGTAGGGACGGGCCAGAGAGATAGAAAGACGTCCGCAGGGAGGGCCAGGGGAGCTTCTGGAATGAACTGGAGGGAACCTCAACCCCGTCAGTTGCTGTCTTTGGCAGGAGAGCCCTCTCTGGGATTTGACAGCCTGGGAAGCTTGACTATCTAAGGGGGAGACAGCCACGGAGCCTCCCGCCCCATGCAGCTGTCTGCGTGCAAATTCACACCTCCTGTACTTGCATTACACAGCTCTTTCCAACTGTGGTCCCGCTGCAGACGACTGCATACTCCCTAACAGAAATGCTACCTGACCCTGCTTAAGGAATTAATCATCATAACAGAGCAATCTGCAGAAAACTTCAGAAGGGTCATAAAACTGTGCTCATGTGCTTTGAAAACATGTTTGCCAAATAAATGCGAGGATGAAGAATTTACATCAGAGCAGTCCGGAGCGCCCTCTCTGGTCCATCGGCTTTCCTTTCCCACTGGTGGCGCACTCAGCCCCCTACCCGTCCTCATGGACGGCTTCTCCCCTGTGATCCCTGCTCTTCCCTCTCTTGTCTATGCACCCTTCCTTCCAGCTTCACATCCTGGCCCCCCTCCTCTGAGAAACCTTACAAGATCAACTCTTAACAACTGCTTGCTCCCTCCAGCTCCAGAGTTCCTCCAGGGTGATATGTTCCTCTGGTGTTATATCCGGGGATTTAATGTGACTCATGAAACCATCATTTTAAATTTTGAAGAGTTATGTGTACTTTAAGCTACGTGAAATGGATGTTTTCGTGGATTTAAAAAATAGTCAAATATCGGCAGCTTCATATAGTTCAACTTAACATGTATCAGGAAAAAAGTGTATTAGAAGAAAACCATGTGATTTTGCAGATATTATTACTTAGGAAGAAGCTTAAATAGATACTTTTTGGAGTCGTATATAAACAAAAAAGTAAATAAATGTTCTGATGATACAGACACGGCAAAAATTGTTAAGCTGGTATCCACCATCAAACTGAGGAACAAATGCATTTTGACAACCAGTGTTCCATATGCCCCTCTGGCCATTTAACATGCCCGATTTTTGTGTGTGTACATGGCTATTTTCTTTGTGTGTCTGTGTTTGTGTTTTCTCTCCAACTAGTTTCCCAGGCATGTAAAGGCAGAGAGCAATTTGAATGATCAACCTCTTAGCACAGTACCTTCTACGCAGCAGACCGACCTATGAGCAGGATTTGTCTGGTCACTTATGATGATGCTATCTCACCAGGAAACACCATTTGTTTTCCCTCTTATTATTCTAAAGCTAGAAACTGATGGGCCGTGCTGTTCTGGCCAGGAAGCCTGAGACCGGGAACAATTTATAACTCAGGACCCTTAGTAGCACTGCTTGTTAGAAACTGCCAAGAAGTGTTAAGAGGCAGTGTGGTCTGCTGGACAGAACGCAGTTGACCATCTGGACTCTCTGTTTAGCGGCACAATATGCATGGTCCCCTCCGCTTCCCAGTCCCAACAGACAGGGCCACAAGCAGGTGGGAGAGGACAGACTACGGGAAGCCACCTCCTCCTGTGACATTCTCCTGGCCCCTGACCTCTCTGCCCAGCTACTGAGCACTGAAACCAGCATCAGTTTCAGTTAAATACTGTCCTTTATAAAACGAAGCCCGCGTTTGCAGCAACATGGATGGACCTAGGGATTGTCATACTGAGCAAGTCAGGCAGAGAAAGACAAATATCATATGGTATCACTTATATGTGGGTACCAATGAACTTATTTACAAAACAGAAATAGAGTCATAGATGTAGAAAACAAACTTATGGTTACCAAGGGGGAAAGTGGGGGAGGGATTGGGAGATTGGGATTGACATATGCACACTACTATATATAAAACAGATAACTAATAAGGAGCTACTGTATAGCACAGGGAAGTCTACTGAGTACTCTGTCATGGCCTATACGGGAAAAGAATCTAAAAAAGAGTGGATGTATGTATATGAATAACTGATTCACTTTGCTGTAGACTTGAAACTAACACAACATTGTAAATCAACTCTACTCCAATAAAAATTTTTTAAAAAATGATGCCTGGGTGTTTTGAAATGTGTGGGGAGAATTATGACTCACATACTTTAAAACATGAACTAATGCCACTCGTACGTTATTCATTTCATTTCTCTTTTAAACACATTATATATTTCATTTATCTTTTAAACACATATAAAATATTATGTGCAGTTGGTATTTTGACAGCTCTTATAACTTAGCTTTTATATTAAATCCAGTGTTTAAGGAAAAAAAAATTCTGCCTACTAACCAGTCTTTACAACCATGCACAGCACAGAATGATGTGTCTCTATAGTACCTAGGAGGTCAGTCACTAGATGTCACAATCAGAAAAAAAGTTATTGTAGAAATGCATGGTGAGGAGACAGAGAGATGGTATTTTCTTCTGGGGTGCCAGGGAAGTACCGCAGACAAGAAAAATATAGGCTGAGTCATGAAGGATAAAAAATACCTCAATAGAAAGAGAGAGAGAGAAAGTAAGCAGGCAGCTCAGGAAGGGAAAGGTAAACGCGGATGTGTGAAATCAGTGGGAGAGGCCACTGAAAGGACAAAGCTGCCTCTCTCTTCACTACTGTACACTGAAGTGAAGTCGTTCAGGTTACACTGGTCTCTGTATCCATATAATGACAGGGGTAGCTTTTATTCTCTAAGATGTTGCTTTGAGGAAAATGTCAAGGGATTTGAATGCATGCTTCCTAAGTAAAACATTTTCCTACATAAAGATGCTGGCTTATCAACTGGAAAGCTAAAGTGAGGTTTTTTTTTTTTTATATAAAAGATAGACTGAAAAGATTAGGAAAGTCTTGACAATATAAACATGCATTTACTCCCCAACTCATGCAATACTAAAACTAGGGTTTTACTGCTCAAAGGCGTAAAAGAGATCATTTTAGTAGAAAGAAAATAATGCACAGTTTTTATAGCATAGAGAGTAATCTCAGAATTCATTAACCAAGAGACCGAAAAAATACACAAAATATTACAGATTTTAAGAGAGTTTTAAATAAAGTCATGGAGAGCAGATTACCAATGGTTTAATTAAACTAGGTTAAGAGTGGCAGGAATCTGTTCCCAAACTTCGAGGCCAGGGAAGAACTATATAACAGCCTTAATATTGACTAGCTGCAAAAAAAGTCAATAACAACATGAAGATCACTGGACTCTTAGAAGAAAGTTACTATACCAGCCTGGATTCCATAATAGAGAGGATAGAGAACACTAATTCTAATCAGATCCACACCACTGACTTAGGAAAAACATTTTAAAACACCAGCAAAAAGATAAGTATAATATGAACGCAGAGATGTCGGCTCTAATTTAAAAGAGATTCTGAAAAATAAGATTTTGATCACATAACTATAGAGTCATAATCCTAGTGAAAGAAAAGGGGATGCCATTATAGAATTCACCATGTCTTTGCATGAACTCTGATGAATTCTGATTCTACAAGGATGAGAAATAAATGGAAGCAATGACACAAAGTAGAGACAATCATAAAGGTGTCAGCAGATTCCTTAGGAGAACACCGGAGAGGCCTAAATCCAGAAGAACTGGAATGAACATTTTGAAAAACAACCAAAGGTAGTACATAGAATATGTTTCAAAATATCTGAAGAGGAGGAACAAGGAAAAATTGAAATATTTGGGGGGAAGGTCATTAACAATAAACAACAAAGACCACAGAATTGTTCAATTCCCCTTTTGTGAATTTCCCCCTGCAAGCAAAATAATCCACACATGCAAGCAAAATAATTCATAAATTGGGAAGTTATAATAAACAATGCAAGCACGGAATGACAGCCTGAGGTGGTGGTAGGAGAGGCGAGAGGAAAGGCGTTAGGTGAGCCTCAGATATTCTCAATATGATCCTGCAATCCCACTCCTGGGCATATACCCAGAGAAAAACATGGCCCAAAATGATGCATGCACCCCAGTGTTTACTGCAGCGCTGTTTACAATAGCTAAGACATGGAAGCGACCTAAACGCCCATTGACAGACAAATGCATAAAGAAGATGTGATACACACACACACACACACACACACACACACACACACACAATGGAATATTACTCAGCCATTAAAAAGAATGAAATAATGCCATTTGCAGCAACATGGATTGACCTAGAGATTGTCATACTGAGTGAAGTAAGTCAGACAGAGAAAGAGAAATATCGTATGATATCACTTATATGAGGAATCTAAAAAATATATATATATAATACAAGAGAACTTATTTACAAAACAGAAACAGACTCATAGACTTAGAGAATGAACTTATGGTTACCAGGGGGGAAGGGTCAGGGGGAGGGATAGTTAGGGAGTTTGGGATTGACATGTACACACTGCTATATTTAAAATGGATAACAGTCAAGGACCTACTATATAGCACTGGGAACTCTGCTCAGTATTCTGTAACAACTTAACTGGGAAAAGAATTTGAAAAAGAATAGATACAGGTATATGTATAACTGAATCACTTTGTTGTACACCTGAAACTAACACAACATTGTTAATCAACTATATACTCCAATATAAAATAAAAAGTTAAAAAAAAAAAAAAAAGAAGCAAGTGTGAGACTCAATACTGGGAGGAGAGTGGCCAAGATGGCAGAGTAGGAAGACCCTGAGCTCACCTCTTCTCACCGGCACACCAAGATTACAACTACTTACAGAGCAGCTATTGATGAGAAAGACCAGAAGACTACCAGAAGAGACCTTCTACAACTGAAGATATAAGGGAGGAACCACAAGACAGGTAGGGGGGAGCAGAGATGCAGCAAAGGCAAGACCCACATCCCACAACCTGGAGGATAATTACAACTGCAGAGGTTCTCCCCAAGGAGTGAGGGGTCCAAGTCCCACGTTCTGTTCCCCAGCCCAGCGGGCCTGCACCGGGAGGATAAGCCCCCGTAATGTTTGGCTTTGAAAGCCTAGCAGGGCTTACTTTTGGGAGAGCCAGAGGTCTGTGGGAAATAGACACTCCGGTCAGACCCACCTGTTGATCTTGGAGAGCCTCCCAGAGAGGCAAAAGGCAACTGGAACTCATCCTGTGGATACAGACACTGGTGGCAGCCATTTCTGGGAGCTCGTTCCCCCACGAGGACTCTGATGCTGGCAAGTACCATTTTGGAATCCTCCCTCTAGCTTTTCAGCCTCAGGATCCAGCCCTGCCCCCACCCAATAGCCTGTAGGCACCAATACTAGGATGCCTCAGGCCACGCAGCAGCTGGGAAGGGACACAGCTCCATCCGCCAGCAGACAGGCTGCCTAAAGATCCCCTGAGCCCACAGCTACCCCAGGACCTGGCCTTACCTGCCAGAGCGCTCAGGACCTGGTGCTACCCACCCGGGCACGAGCCCCAGGAACACCAGCAACCTGCAGTCAAAGACCCCGAGACCCAGCTCCACTCACCAGTGGGTCAGCAATAGCCCAGGGACCAGCCTCAATCCCTAGTGGGCAGGCGCCAGCCCCAGGAACCCCTGCGCCCCAGCCCCTCCCACCAGCAGGCCCGGCGTCAGTTCTGAGACACCTTGGACCCCTCATCCAGCCACCCCAGGATCCAGACCCCCTTACTAACAGACCAACACCGACTATGGGACACCCAGACTCTGCAGCCAGCTGTGTCAGAAAATGATCCCACCCACCAGCAGGCTGATACTACATCTGGGACCCTTGGTCCCAGAACTACCCACCCTAGAACCTAGCTCTGCCCACCAGTGGGCTAGCAGCCTCCACACAAGGCAGGGCCTGGCAACCAACAGGCCTGGGAGCCAGCCTGCCAGACTGCCCATGGTGGTCAGCCCACCATGACAGAAGGACCCATGAAGCCCACTTAAGGGGCACCCCTAAAGCATACAGACAGCTCTGGTGACCAGCAGGAATTGCACTGCCAGGACGCCTAGGACGTCTCCTACCAAAGGCCGCTTCTCCAAGGTTGGGAGATATAACTAACCTTACAAACACATAGGAATAAAACCAGTAAATTAGGCAAAATGAGGTGACAGAGGAATATGTTCCAAACGAGAGAACAAGAGAAAACCCCAGAAGAACTGAGTGAAGACGGGCAGTCTACCCAATAAAGAGTTCAAGGTAATGATCGTAAAGATGTT
Source organism: Balaenoptera borealis (assembly GCF_965194805.1). Taxonomy (NCBI): domain Eukaryota; kingdom Metazoa; phylum Chordata; class Mammalia; order Artiodactyla; family Balaenopteridae; genus Balaenoptera; species Balaenoptera borealis. The sequence continues at coordinate 24,361,042 of NC_138877.1, read as the reverse complement.
CAAAGAACTCGGGAGAAGACTGGACGGACAGAGTGAGATGTTAGACGCTTTTAACGAAGAGTGAAAAAATATAAAGAAGAACCAAATAGAAATGAAGAATATAATAATTGAAATAAAAAATACACTAGAAGGAATCAACAGGAGATTAGAAGATACAGAGGAATGGATCAGCAAGCCGGAAGACAGAGTAGTGGAGATCACTGACTCTCAACAGAAAAGAGAATAAGAATAAAGAAGGACAGTTTAAGAGGCCTTTGGGATAACATCAAGTGTACTAACATTCATATTACAGGGGTCCCAGAAGGAGAAGAGAGAGAAAAAGGGGCAGAGAACATATTTGGAGAGATAATATCTGAAAACTTCCCTAACCTAGGAAAGGAAACAGACATCCAGGCCCAGGAAGCACAGAGTCCCAGACACGATCAACCCAAAGAGGACCAGACGAAGACATGTCATTAAAACAGCAAAAGTTGAAGATAAGGAGATAATATTAAAAGCATCAAAAGAAGAGCAACAAGTTACATACAAAGGAACACCCATAAGGCTATCAGCTGACTCTTCAGCAGAAATTCTGCAGGCCAGAAGGGAGTGGCACCATATATTTAAAGCAATGAAAGGGGAAAACCTACAACCAAAAATACTCCACCTGGCAAAGCTTTCATTCAGATTTGATGGAGAGATCAAAAGTTTTACAGACAACAATATCTTGTAATGGCCTATAATGGAGGGGAGTAAAAATGCAGGATTGTTAAAATGCATTTGAATGTATGAGATCAGCAGCTCAATCCTGAAACCAATGTAATATGATACTAGGTTAAATGCTACCCACTTTACTCTCTTGCAAATCTGAGTTTGTAGCAAGTTTATCAGGATGAGGTCATTTGACTTTGAGAACTTAGTGCAACTTTGAAACTACCCATAATGACTACTGGAATCCCAAGGAGTTGGTGTCAGTTTTAAAATGACAACTTACTAGGTGTGTGACTAGGGGAAAAAGACAAAGGGTGAGAGTAATCTTCATATATTAGGAGAAAAGCAGACATATATGATGGACTAGATTAGTTAAGTAATATACCAAAAAAAAAAAAAAATGGAATTAGGACCAGTGGGAGGGGATACAGCAAACCAGTTTCAGGTTCATTCATTCTTTTTCCCACTCATTCAGTGAATATTTAGTTAACCCCTACTGTCTGTAGCACCATTTCAAGTTCTAGGCAAACAAAAACTCACTCCAAAGAGGGCTGGCCCAGATAGATATGTCAGTATATAGGTATGCACATAGACAAAGGGGTACATTAATTAAAACACAGGTTACTATAAAGAACAGAGAGGAAGACTCAATCAACTCTGCCAGTGGAAGTGATTTTAGATTTTCTTGAAGGACGAATGAAGGTGAAAACTGGAATAAAAAGTGTTTCAGGCATTGACAACATTATGAGCAAAGACGCTTAGCTGAAAAGTGCATGTTGTGGTATAGAAATGAGTGTTTTTAATCGCCTGGAGTTTGTGGGGCAAATGGTGAAATGGTGGGGAATGATGCTGAAAACATAGGTGCGGGCCAAGCTAGGGACTTTGATCTCCATAGGCAATGAGGACCAAACAGAGTGTTTTAAATTGGGAGCGATAGGATCAAACTTGTAATTTAGAAACCTTCTCAGAGTAAACTAAGGGTCAGCTCACAGGGAGAGAAGCTTGGGGGAGGGTAATTCTAAAGTAATTCCTAGCGCCCAGGCAAAATGGGGCAGTGGCAGTGGAGATGGAGAGAGGGAATAGACTGAGAGAAACTTTTGGAGACAGAGAGATAGGACTTGAGGAGCAGTCAGAATATATAGATGACGGTGCAAGAAGGTTTAGTTCAAAAGGAAGACAATGTGAGCTTTCCATAGAGCCGTCAAATGCTTCCACTGCTGAACTTATATAATATGCAAAGCCATGTTTGTCCCTAGGCAGGCATGTGCTTTTCTCAGTAGCCACAGAACTAGCCTCTGTGCCTGGCACACCGTGGTTCTCAGCCTTTGACGGACACCAGAGTCCCCTGAGGAGGCTTTTACAAATGCATATGCTGGTTTCCACCCTCAGATTTTTAAACAAACCCTCAGTAGATCTGATGTGAGGTCCAGGCATTTTAAAAAACAGCTCCAAAAGAGATTCTGATGTGCACCAAAATTTGACAGCCATGGGAGCATATAGTTGATAAATAACAGATTCATTAATTAAAAGAAGAAAGGGAGGGAGAGAAGGCTTCCTGCAGTTTTTGAAAGCAGCAGCTAGTTGACCTTCTATACTCAACAGTATAGTGTCGGCTGGCAAGTCTACAGGATGCCCTTTCAGATCTTCCGATTTCAAGGGTTCATGAACATGCTGTTACAGAATCCCTGGCTTTGACCCTTGCAGACAGAGCACCGGTTAAGTGATTGTTGGCCTGACTTGCAGAATCTTTTCTTATATCTCTTCCATGATTAATGACCATCCTCTCTTATGGCAACCTGTTCTTTAACTTCATAACATTTTGTGTATTTGTTAATACATATTTTTCTCCATTTGCTTTCCTCTCAATGCCTATCTCTTCTACTAGAATGAAGTTCCATACAGGCAGGCATTCTGTTTCTTTTGCTCACGATTGTGTGTCCGGCACCTACCTAGCAAAACACAGGTGCTCAGTGAATAAATGAGCAATGAGCCAGACTTTTCTCATGAAAATGTTTAGGCCACATTGCAACACTTTCAATATGCCTACAGATCTGTCAGGAGAGTATTACAGACAGAAGAAACAGTTTCAGAAGTATTAAAATCACAAACAGCTGCAGACAAGATATTTTTAGATTTTCTTTCACGAGAAAACACTTCAGTTCCAAAAACTTTGATGTTCTATAGGATACCTCCTTATACAAAATAAGTCAAATTTTAAAATAGGGAATAAATAAAAGGGTGAAATAGGGACAGGTGTTTAACCTGAGAAATATACTTTAAGCCCTGGTCCTGTTCCTTATCTAGATCTAAAAAGTCATACCCTCAAAGTCTGATGAACCTGGGGCTTTCATATCATTTATGTGTTAATTACCAGGTCTAACAATTAGGTACAGAACAATGGGAAAAATCCTGAAGTTCATACTAGCAGAGCAATTAAAGAAGTAGAAACAGGCTAACTTCAAGAGCCAGAAATGTTAAAAACCTCTATACTAATTTTGATCCATGTGTTTCTATATGTTTGAACAGTAGTTTGAAAACTAGTAACTACTGCCGACAATAGTTACTACGATATTTAACTAACTCATGACTTTATTAAACATTTTACTACCTTGAGAGGTAATGTGATTTTTTTTTTTTTACATAAAAAATTATCAAAAAGAGAATTCTACTTTTCCTAAAATTTGCCAGGCACCAACTATTAGCTACCACTTTCACATTTAATATCTCATCTGATTCTCACAACCACTTTACAGATCAGGAAATAAAAAATCAGAGTTACCTTAGACGTATGCCTAAAACTGGAATACCGTAAGAACTGTTAATTACAATAAAAAAATTCATTGAAGAATCATGTTAATCCAGGTGAAAATGTATATTATATTTATAAAAGCATATTTTTATTAAAATGGTAAATTTAAACTTCAATCATTGGAATGATAGAATACTATGTTCTAATTAATGATATAAGTTCATTTACTAAGGAGAAAATAATATTGTTTCAACTGATGTTATCAAAAAGACGTTAAGACCAGTGATAAGATTATATTGACAGCATGTGCCCCTTGATATGATACACTGAGAAGTGTGTATCGCCTCTGTGGTATCTTTGCCAAAATTGTATAACCTCAATTTAGTTGTAAGAGAACATCAGACAAATCCAAATCAAGACATCTAAGCAGTACTCTTCAAAAATGTCACAAGTGACAGAGTAATGGCAAGGTTAGGGAGCACAGATGATGCTTGGGGGCAGAGACAATGCTTGGGAGGAGAATGACTCACCTCATCATGAAACAACGGCTGCAGAACTTCCAGGCCACACAGCCTCATACCACACCCTCTAGCCAAAGCCATGTGGCTGACAGGGTCTTGGTGCTTCGGCTGGGTGTCAGGCCTGAGCCTCTGGGGTGGGAGAGCCAAGTTAAGGACACTGGTCCACCAGAGACCTCCTGACCCCATGTAATATCAAACAGCGAAAGCTCTCCCAGAGATCTCCATCTCAACGCTAAGACCCAGCTCCACTCAACGACCAGCAAGCTACAGTGCTGGACACCCTATGCCAAACAACTAGCAGGACAGGAACACAACCCCACCCATTAGCAGAGAGACTGCCTAAAATAATAATAAGTTGACAGACACCCCAAAACACACCACCGGACGCAGTCCTGCCCACCAGAAAGACAAGATACAGCCTCATCCACCAGAACATAGGCACCAGTCCCCTCTACCAGGAAGCCTACAAAACCCACTAAACCAACCTTACCCACTGGGGGCAGACACCAAAAACAATGGGAACTACGAACCTGCAGCCTGGAAAAGGAGATCGCAAACAGAGTAAGTTCAGCAAAATGAGAAGACAGAGAAATACACAGCAGATGAAGGAGCAAGGTAAAAACCCACGAGACCAAACAAATGAAGAGAAAATAGGCAGTCTACCTGAAAAAGAATTCAGAGCAATAATAGTAAAGATGATCCAAAATCTTGGAAATAGAATGGAGAAAATACAAGAAATGTTTAATAATGACCTAGAAGAAGTAAAGAGCAAAGAAACAGTGAGGAACAGCAAAATAAATGAAATTAAAAATTCTCTAGAAGGAATCAATAGCAGAATAGCTTAGGCAGAAGAATGGATAAGTGACCTGAAAGATAAAATAGTGGAAATAACTACCACAGAGCAGAATAAAGAAAAAAGAATGAAAAGAATTGAGGACACTCTCAGAGACCTCTGGGACAACATTAAACGCACCAACATTCGAATTATAGGGGGCCCAGAAGAAGAAGAGAAGAAGAAAGGGACTGAGAAAATATTTGAAAAGATTATAGTTGAATACTTCCCTAATATGGAAAAGGAAATAGTCAATCAAGTCCAGGAAGTGCAGAGAGTCCCATACAGGGTAAATCAAAGGAGAAACACGCCAAGACACATATTAATCAAACTATCAAAAATTAAATACAAAGAAAAAATATTAAAAGGAGCAAGGGAAAAACAACAAATAACATACAAGGGAAGCCCCATAAGGTTAACAGCTGATCTTTCAGCAGAAACTCTGCAAGCCAGAAGAGACTGGAAGGACATATTTAAAGCGATGAAAGGGAAAAACCTACAACCAAGATTACTCTACCCAGTAACAATATCATTCAGATTTGACGAGAAATTAAAACCTTTACAGCCAAGCAAAAGCTAAGAGAATTCAGCACCACCAAACCAGCTTTACAACAAATGCTAAAGGAACTTCTCTATGCAGGAAGCACAAGGGAAGGAAAAGACCCACAAAAAAAACCCCAAAACAATTAAGAAAATGGTAATAGGAATATACATATCGATAACTACCTTAAATGTAAATGGATTAAATGCTCCAAACAAAGAGACACAGACTAGCTAAATGGATACAAAAACAAGACCCATATACATACTTCTACAAGAAACCCACTTCAGAACTAGGGACACACACAGACTGAAAGTGAGGGGATGGAAAAAGATATTCCATGCAAATGGAAATCAAAAGAAAGCTGGAGTAGCAATTCTCATATCAGACAAAATAGACTTTAAAATAAAGACTATTACCAGAGACAAACAAGGACACTACATAATGATCAAGGGATCAATCCAAGAAGAAGATATAACAGTTGTAAATATTTAGGCACCCAACATAGGAGCACCTCAATACATAAAGCAAATGCTAACATCCATAGAAGAGGAAATAGACAGTAACACAATAATATTAGGGGACTTTAACAACCCCTTTCACCAATGGACAGATCATCCAAAATGAAAATAAATAAGGAAACACAAGCTTTAAATGATACATTAAACAAGATGGACTTAATTGATATTTATAGGACATTCCATCCAAAAACAACAGAATACACTTTCTTCTCAAGTGCTCATGGAACATTCTCCAGGACAGATCATATCTTGGGTCACAAGTCAAGCCTTGGTAAATTTAAGAAAATTGAAATCGTATCAAGTATCTTTACTGACCACAACACTATGAGACTAGATATCAATTGCAGGAAAAAAATCTGTAAAAACTACAAACACATGGAAGCTAAACAATACACTACTAAATAACCAAGAGATCACTGAAGAAATCAAAGAGGAAATCCAAAAATACCTAGAAACAAATGACAATGAAAACATGATGACCCAAAACCTATGGGATGCAGCAAAAGCAGTTCTAAGAGGGAAGTGTGTAGCAATACAATCCTACCTCAAGAAACAAGAAACATCTCAAATAAACAACCTAACCTTACACCTAAAGCAATTAGAGAAAGAAGAACAAAAACCCCCCAAAGTTAGCAGAAAGAAAGAAATCATAAAGATCAGATCAGAAATAAATGAAACAGAAATGAAAGAAACGATAGCAGAGATCAATAAAACTAAAACCTGGTTCTTTGAGAAGATAAGCAAAACTGATAAACCATTAGCCAGACTCATTAAGAAAAAAGGGAGAAGACTCAAATCAATAGAATTAGAAATGAAAAAGGAGAAGTAACCACTGACACTGCAGAAATACAAAGGATCATGAGAGATTACTACAAGCAACTATATGCCAATAAAGTGGACAACCTGGAAGAAATGAACAAATTCTAAGAAAAGCACAGCCTTCTAAGACAGAACCAGGAAGAAATAGAAAGTATAAACAGACCAATCACAAGCACTGAAATTGAAACTGGGATTAAAAATCTTCCAACAAACAAAAGCCCAGGACCAGATGGCTTCAGAGGTGACGTCTATCAAACATTTAGAGAAAAACTAACCCCCATCCTTCTCAAACTCTTCCAAAATATAGCAGAGGAGGAACACTCCTAAACTCATTCTATGAGGCCACCATCATCCTGATACCAAAACCAGACAAAGATGTCACAAAGAAAGAAAAGCATAGGCCAATAACACTGATGAACATAGATGCAAAAATCCTCAACAAAATACTAGCAAACAGAATCCAACAGCACATTAAAAGGATCATACACCATGATCAGGTGGGGTTTATCCCAGGAATGCAAGGATTACTCAATATACGCAAATCAATCAATATGGTGCGATACACTATATTAACAAATTGAAGGAGAAAAAACATGATCATCTCAATAGATGCAGAAAAAGCTTTCGACAAAATTCAACACCCATTTATGATAAAAACCCTCCAGAAAGTAGGCATAGAGGGAACTTACCTCAACATAGTAAAGGCCATACATGACAAACCCACAGCCAACATCGTTCTCAATGGTGAAAAACTGAAACCATTTCCACTAGGATCAGAAACAAGACAAGGTTGCCCACTCTCACCGCTATTATTCAACATAGTTTTGGAAGTGTTAGCCACAGCAATCAGAGTAGAAAAAGAAATAAAAGGAATAAAAATCAGAAAAGAAGAAGTAAAACTGTTACTATTTGCAGATGACATGATACTATACATAGAGAATCCTAAAGATGCTACCAGAAAACTATTAGAGCTAATCAATGAATTTGGTAAAGTAGCAGGATACAAAGTTAATGCACAGAAATCTCTTGCATTCCTATACACTAATGATGAAAAATCTGAAAGAGACATTAAGGAAACACTCCCATTTACCACTGCAACAAAAAGAATAAAATACCTAGGAATAAACCTACCTAAGGAGACAAAAGACCTGTATGCAGAAAACTATAAGACACTGATGAAAGAAATTAAAGATGATACAAACAGATGGAGAGATATACCATGTTCTTGGATTAGAAGAATCAACATTGTGAAAATGATAATACTACCCAAAGCATTCTACAGATTCAGTGCAATCCCTATCAAACTAACAATGCCATTTTTCACATAACTAGAAAAAAAAATTTCACAGTTTGTATAGAACCCCAAAAGACCCCAAATAAGCAAAGCAGTCTTGAGAAAGAAAAATGGAGCTGGAGGAATCAGGCTCCTTGACTTCAGACTATACTACAAAGCTACAGTAATCAAGACAGTGTGGTACTGGCACAAAAACAGAATATAGAGCAATGGAACAGGATAGAAAGCCCAGGGATAAGCCCACGCGCATATGGTCACGTTATCTCTGATAAAGGAAGCAAGAATATACAATGGAGAAAAGACAGCCTCTTCAGTAAGTGATGCTGGGAAAACTGGACAGCTACATGTAAAAGAATGAAATTAGAACACTCTCTAACACCATACACAAAAATAAACTCAAAATGGATTAAAGACTCAAGTGTAAGGCCAGACACTATAAAACTCTTAGAGGAGAACACAGGCAGAAGACTCTATCACATAAATCACAGCAAGATCCTTTTTGACCCACTTCCTAGAGAAATGGAAATAAAAACAAAAATATACAAATGGGACCTAATGAAACTTAAAAGCTTTTGCACAGCAAAGGAAACCATAAAGAAGATGAAAAGAGAACCCTCAGAATGGGAGAAAATATTTGCAAACAAAGCAACTGACAAAGGATTAATCTCCAAAATTTACAAGCAGCTCATGTATCTCAATATCAAAAAAACAAACAACCCCATCCAAAGTGGGCAGAAGACCTAAATAGACATTTCTCCAAAGAAGATATACAGATTGCCAGCAAACACATGAAAGGATGCTCAAGATCACTGATCATTAGAGAAATGAAAATCAAAAGTACAATGAGGTATCAAGTCACACCAGTCAGAATGGCCATCATCAAAAAATCTACAAACATTAAATGTTGGAGAGGGTGTGGAGAAAAGGGAACCCTCTTGCACTGTTGGTGGGAATGTAAATTGATACACCACTATGGAGAACAGTATGGAGGTTCCTTAAAAAACTAAAAATACGACCCAGCAATCCCACTACTGGGCATATACCCTGAGAAAACCATAATTCAAAAAGAGTCATAATTCAAAAAGAACCATAACCACAATGTTCATTGCAGCTCTATTTACAATAGCCAGGACATGGAAGCAACCTAAGTGTCCATCGACAAATGAATGGATAAAGAAGATGTGGCACATATATACAATGGAATATTAGTCAGCCATATAAAGAAATGAAATTGAGTTATTTGTAGTGAGGTGGATGGACCTAGAGACTGTCATACAGAGTGAAGTAAGTCAGAAAGAGAAAAACAAATACCGTATGCTAACACATATATATGGAATCTAAAAAAAGAAAAAATGGTTCTGAAGAACCTAGGGGCAGGACAGGAATAAAGACTCAGATGTAGAGAATGGACTTGAGGACAAGGGGAGGGGGAAGGGTAAGCTGGGATGAAGTGAGAGAGTGGCATGGACATATATACACTACCAAATGTAAAATCAATAGCTAGTGAGAAGCAGCCGCATAGCACAGGGAGATCTGCTCATTGCTTTGTGACCACCTAGAGGGGTGGGATAGGGAGGGTGAGAGGCAGCCGCAAGAGGGAGGAGATATGGGATTATATGTATATGTATAGCTGATTCACTTTGTTATAAAGCAAAAACTAACACACCATTGTAAAGCAATTACACTCTAATAAAGATGTTTAAAAAAAATAAAAATAAAGCTACAATAAAAAAGTCACAATTATGAAAAACAAAGAAAGAATACAGAACTGTTCTATTCATTTTTTATATCTCTGATTATTTTGATCATCATTCTGAAGATCAGTAGTCAATACATAGTACTGGATGTTTAAATGTAGGTTTAAGAAATTGGAATAATTCCTTATCGCATCCTAGGTATTAGCTAAATTCTATGATGTAAGCCTGTTTTTATATTATTTGCAATTTTCCCCAAACAGCTGTAATCAAAAAAGGATCCTCTATGAACTAGAGACTTCAGTTAACTGATTGAAAATTACTTTATGCTAAGCTAAATCTGTGTCATTTCTTACAAAGGCTGTACGTCTTTCTAAATCAGTATCTCAGCTCAGATTATTAGAATTATGATGGTTGTTGCCATTGTCCAAACAGGAAAGCAGGCAGACGAGAAAAGTAAAACAAAAAGAGAGAGGGGGAAATTGAAGCAAGGAGGAAGGAAACGCTATTCCCTTGAAACACATTCATTAACCTGGGATTACTGCTAGAAGCTCCAGGCTAGAAGTGAGCAGCTTGCTTCTAAACAGATTTTAATTTTTAATCCAGTGGAATAGGTCAGATGCCACTCTCGCACCTGGAGGCCCATCCCAGAACCTACCTGCCCCAAGGCAGTACGGCGGGTCTGCTAGTAATGGTCACATTTGGGTAAACGCAACCTCTAGGCAACCACGTGGCTCTGCGTGTTCTCATCCCAAGGACCAGCAATCAAAGTTGGATGAGCTCTGACAATGAGGTAGGGGGTTTCTCCTTAGATATTTTTTAGGAGTGAGAAAAGACACAGCCAATAAAAACATTTTTTAAAGTGGAGGCTGGAGGGGGGATATCTATGTTTGAAATTCTAATAAATAGAGATCAGCTTTACTACTTAATTAAAATTGGGTGGAGGCATATACGTTGGTCCAAATGTGATGCTCACAAGAGAAATGTCCAGGCACGAGAAAGATCTCCCGGGAAACTGAACGCCTAAACGTAGGGAGAATTGAACAGAGTAGGCCCCGTACTTCCACAGGTGGAGCTAAAACAAGCAAAGATGAACCGGGTGTGACCGATTCCCAAGCCCTCCGCAGACCTAAGATCAGCTTCGTATTAGCATAGGCAGGCCTCAGCCGTCCATGAAAATGAGAGCGCATATTTAAAGTTGCATTTTAATTTAAAAGGTACTCAACATTTCTCGTCTTGTTCACTGAAAAAGGCCAACACCCGCGTGCTTTATTGATGCACTGCAGAACCTCAGTCTAAAAGAACTTGGTTTGCCACATGGCATTTGCTGAGGATGTGTTAAATGCATAGTTTCAGAGCCAAGAATATTGTTTTTCAAACCCAGCGAATGCATTATTAAAGGACTTCTGCTGTGCCCACCACTGGGGGATGGGAGAAGAGGTGGCAGTGGCCCTGCACTCTGAATGCAAAGGAACAATGACTAAGTCATTCACTATAAACTCTAACAGCAATAACCCCAAACTTACACGCCTCTGCCCCTCCAATTCCCTTTGGCCAATCTAGAAAAAAGGAAAATGGAAACCTTTAAATAAAACTCGTATAAAACTTTAGTTCCCAGCACAACATCTTTGATTCTTCGGATGGTAAGTATTTCACTGCGATGGGTGCCTGGTCCCCTTTTCCACATTCCGGGGCTGCATAAGCCTTCACATCAGCCCCCAGTTCTACTTGCAGATCGAGAGTATAAATATACTGACGCCTTCCAAGAAGCTTTGTGTTAAAGTCATTAAATGCCCACACAAGTAATTTTTAAATTAACTGAACCAGAAATAATACATAATACATATCAATTTTATGACAGTGAGAAGTTATTCACTTTTAGTAAGCCAAGAATATCTGTTGTATAAATTTAAAATCTTAGGAGTAAGTCCAGTGTTTTAAATAGACCATGGAAAAGCATGAAATTTATGCCAGGTGAATTTTGAATATAGGGGAGACTTTATCATTCTAGGGAAAATACTTCTCTACAACAGGCAAATTCTCTGGTAAGTCCGGAAATGATTCATTTTCTTGGAAAATTATCCTTTTTCACTTGGAAAAATATTTTCTTTAAACTGCTCCCTTAGTGCATTTTAAAACCTAATTTGATTTATAGACATCACTTTTACACACAACTTTTCTAGTATATATCTTTTGCACAGGGCAAAGTGAATTGGTGACAAAAATTTCTATCCCGTTAAGATGTGGGGAGCAAACACATGACCAGTACCCCAGATGCAGGCAATATATGCTAAATTTTATGTAACACTTTCCCCTTAAAAATAAGAATATAAAATTCTTGCTTCAGAAAATTTCAGAAGACCATGCTTTTAAAATTATACCTTTACTTGACACACTTTCCAAAACCTCAGAACCCTGACGTTAAAAGAGCTGGTGCTGACATAATTTGAGTCGACCCCATAAATATGTATAGAACTCCCAGTGCACCTCATCTGCTGTGCTGAGCAGGCGATGCAAGATGACTACCGTCTGCTGGTCCTGCCTTCAAGTAGCCTGCGACTGGTCTGGCAGGACAGACACACGTATATCTGGTTGTAATGTGCTGGGATTATGTTCTCGTGGTATGAATCAAATGCTCCGGCAGCACAGAATAGAGTGAGGATTCTGGAAGGGAACGTGGGAGTAGGGAGGGTAGATGTTCAGCAGAAGAGATGACATTTGAGCTGGGTCTTAAAGGATGAAGAAGATTAGGCCAGGCAGGGGAGAGCATTCCAAGCCAGAGAAAAAAAACAAAAACAAAAATCAGCCCGTCCATACCAAGGGTTTAAAATCAGACTTTTAAAAGTGTTTTCCTTCAAAAAGATTCAAGTTTGAGAAGTCTAACATGACGTAAAAATCACAAACTAGATGGTTTCTTTCTCACTGGCCTGCCCTTCTCACAAGCACCCTAGATGGTTAGAAGTACATGTAACAAGGAGAGGACTTAAAGTACCTTGGTAGAAACAGAGAGAGAATGATTCCATAACTCAAGTAACAGTCGGAATTAGCACTGTAGGTTTGTGAGTGTAGAAGTGCTACCAATGAAATCAGGAAAAGCATACTGCAATAATCATGCCTTTTCGGTCTGTTTAAAATACAAGTTAAATTGATCTCATTAAGAGGGTCTGCTAAGAAAAGAGTCTGCCAAGAGCTATCAGCTACAGGGTGTGTAAGAATTTTGCTCTGTGCTGGGTCCTATTAGTCAGAAGGGAGGAGAGCAAGGAGAAACCCATCATTTTCTCCCAGTCATTTAATCACATTGGTCTCTTGAATAGAGATGAAGGCTGGGCTGTAGACTTCACGTTTTGTACCGTGTCCCTCTTCTGCTACAGAGGGACAAGGAAGGGGGGAAGCAAGGTCTCCTGGGTAGACCTGGACGGAGGAAGCATGAGGCTCTAATGCCCAAGTGAAGATGCTGCTGAAAGGCTGAGACCAAGAAGAGGACAAGACTTTGATGGGTTTTCACAGGACCTATAAGCTAACGAAACTGGAGTTAAAAACCTAAGGGAAATTTAAGTTAGCTGGAACCTAAATATAATAGGTTATACTTTTGCTTATTCATTTTATAAGAGTTAATTCATTCATATTGGTATTTTTTCAAAGACGTGTGCGTGTATGTGTAAGTGTATGGGTGTGTGTGCCTGTGTGTGACAGAGAGGTTAAAAAGATAAACAAACCAAGTGTGTGGATTGTGTTCATTGTTTTCTCTGAGCCATCAACAAGTAGAGCCAAGACGTAGGAAGAGTGTATTTAGGAAGACGTGCCTTGGAGACTTAACCCTCCTATTATTCCCCATGTAAAAGAAGGCAGCTTCGGAGAGCTGAGCGTGTGGCTCTCTAGATCCACGTGTCACCCCTCCTCCCCGGGCAGGTGTGCAGACTGTGGGGCTGCCTGGATCTCGCTAGACTTGGGTTCTGGCTTCTGGCTCTGGGTCTGCTGCTGACTCACTGCATGAACTTGGGCTGGTCACGGTTATCTTCAGGTGGAAAGGAAAAGCCAGTGTTTGGATTACACACTCTGCATTGGCTTTCCTCTCCCAGTGTTCTCTGATTCGGCAGCACAACACGATGTTCTAAAGAAATGTTTTCCTCCTTCTGGGTTTCACATATTCACATTTGAAAGCCGCTGTAATAATAACAATGCCCCATCTAGTGTCAAGACAGGGAATATTGGTTCAGGAGTGCAGAGTGAGCAATGGCTCTGTGGTCCTTCATGGCTTCAGGGGTCAGAATGGCAATGGGCATAACTGCTGTCCGAGGGGGTCTTTGTCAGGTCCCACCCGCCCAACTTGGTGACGTAGGACATTTTGAAAAAGACTGTGTTTTACAGCTTCCATGTGTGATGCACAACACTAGCACGACAGGACTTTTATTAAGGTCACAAGGAATAATCTTTCCTACTCTTTTGACTGGTGGCTATTGCCATCAACACAAAAGAGCCTCTGGGCGATGGAGACGGGCAGGCAGTACCTTCCCGAGGGAAGATCAGAAGGGATCCTGGGTGAGCTGCAAGCAAGTCACCCAATTCTGGCATCTCGCAGACTTAAACCTGGGAGTTCTGCAGGGCTTTGGTCTTCCACCCTTCCCTCTTCATTTCTTTCTTTCCAAATGCTCCCACAAGGAAATCATCTCCGAGCAGCTCACAGCTCACCACACACACTTCCAACTTCCCAGGTTCTGTGCAGCTCTGTCCTCTCCTTGCTAAACGCCACCCAACAGGAAAGAAACCAAAGGAGGGAACAACTGCAATACAGGGGCAATGCATGTATCATTTAGACAAACGGTCCTCCTCCTCATGTGCCTGACTCTCCTGTGGCTTTTCTTTGGTCTCCATTAAGTGCCAGGGCAGTTTAATTTTTATAACATTGCCATGTACAAACCGCTTCATTTTGGAACCTGCCTCCCTCTCAGGACGCAGGTCAGTTTGGCAGAACGGTGTCTACCGCGTGCCAGACACCGTCTTAATGATGTCTGGGCTGAGAGAACGTAATGAGCCCAAACTCAGAAATTCTCTGCCACGCTGCCCGGTCTGCTCTCAGCCTGTGATCTAGGTAACTAGAAGCGCATTTTACTTCCTGTGACCAAGTTCAATGGAAGAGGTTTTCTCCCTGTTTTATCATCCTTATGCCTCATTCTCGTGATGGCTGGACCCATGCCAGCAGCAGTGGCTGAGGTTCTGGAATGCTCACGTGCTGGCTTGGCCGCCGGCTCCAACAACTCACCTGCTCTGATCTGTTTTAAGAAGTTGCCTCTGCTAGTCTGCCTTCTGTCCTTACCTTCTAGCCAGTCACTTGGAATTCTACCATTTACTGGCCCAGTGTGACTTCTGCCCAGCCCTCTGCCCTGGCTTGTCAGTTTAATGTGCCTCTACATTCCCCAATCAGCTTGATTCTAAGTGGCCCAAATTGTCCTTAAGTCCGTTATCACCAGCCCCACATTCCTGCTCCAGGATCTTCACGCCCATCCTGAGGGCGGCACATCCTTTGAGTTCAGAGTGATGGTCTCAGCTCAGTTCCACTGACCAATCAAGGTCTGGCAGCTGTGGTACTCTTGAGTACAACTGTTACCCGGTAACCAGCAACTGAGGTAGTCCCCACAGAAGACTCGCAAATGAGATTTGCCTCAGGGGGCCACCAGAACATAGTGGTCTCTGATAATTATCAAACAAAGAAAACATTTAGAATATTTACTGAAGACCTAGAGTGGTGCCTGGCATCCTATGGGGACTCAAAAAAATTTGGCAAACTATGTAAAGACATCTCTCAAATAACAAATTACAAATGTTGACAGTTATGATTGGATATTGTAAGCTCCCTCAGGACAGAGAGTCTGTCTGGGTCTATATCTGCATCCCCAGGGCCCAGCGCAGGGCCTGGCATCTAGCAGAATTGGCAAATATTTGCTGAGTTAGAATGACTTTGTTGAGAAGAGTATGTCAAAGGCACTTTTGGAGGATATCTAATTTCCCAAGAATTGGGATGAAGCAGGACTTTTGAAGATGCCCCAGACAAAACTATCAGATTGGTTGGAGCCCTGAATCTACATGCCAGGGTGTTCTTGAGGCACCAGAATCTCTGAGTCTATCCAGTGAGTAAGGACCACGACAGGATGGGTGTGGGAACTCTGCAGGACAGTCTATGACCTAACGTACATTTTCTCCTGCTGGGATCCTCGGCACCTTCAGGTTTGACCTGGGATGCAAGAGATTCTACTGGACAGCTACTTATAAGCAAAAAACGGGAATCTGGGTTTGGCCAAGCATCTTCGATGTCTGAAACACATCTGAGTGTGAAACAGCCAAGCTACAGGCCCTCTAACAGAGCCCAGCAGAGCTGCCAAAACAGCTGGGTAGCAATGAGCTAAGAATGCCATGCTTTCAGTGAATGGCATAAGGCTAGTAGTTTAGAGCATTTCTTTATTTATTTTTATGGTTTAAGCTCTCTATGAATGTATGGAACACTACACTTAGGTCAATCAAGGGTACTTGAATTTCAAAATATATTAAAATGTGTTAGTGTTCATTTCACATAAAATATAAAGCATCCATCTTTAAAGTGCTCACAGCAATCAGTGCTTTTAATCGAGCAGAAAAGCATACACAGATATAGAAATGTTTAGTCCTAGCTGGGGTCCCTGATAGTCATCTTCAGACATACGTTTACACAACAGATGTTTCAATTACGACAATAATATTTATTGAAAGGTGAACCATAAATGTATAGGCACTTGAAACATTATTGAACAAACGTAATTTAAAATGCTGGTGAACTGCATTTTAGCCCTGCTTTGATTTTATCAGCATTTGTCAATTAATCAACGTGAACCTTGTAAAACATGTTCTCTTACGAGTGGAAACAAGCAAGTGCTTGCAGGCTTTGAAGGAAAGGTCATTTAATAATTTGCTAATTGTGCAAAGATAGATTTAAAAAAATTTTTTTTAAAAAGGGAAGCTCTCATTACCACTCTGCATAAACAGAACTTTATTTAAGCTTAAACTTGCTAACTGAAATATGGTCAATGGTTGAGCTGTGGGGTTTTTTTTTTTTTTTTTTTGGTATTAAATAGTGGAGAAACATTAAGACGGAAAGAAATTAATCTAGCTGCACATTTTCAAAATTTATTTTAAGAAGCTTTCCGTTGTCACCTCTGACATTTCAGAGCTGCCAACCTTGAGGCTATGGTTATAAACAAATCAACTATAACTTCTTGGCAGACAAGTGAAGAGAAAAAAGACAAAGCAACAGAAATGGGAAATGGAGCAGCGCAAAAGAGCCATGCAGGGGCAATGTTCTGGTTTCTTCTCTTTTCTTCTTTCTTCTTTGCTTCACTTCATCCTTCATTCTGCTAGATGGATGTCAGCTCCCTACTCCCTACTTCTGACTGCCTCGTTCATTTTAAGTGAGAAAGAAGCTGAGTCCAACTCTCCCTTGGGGGAAGCCAGGCCTCAGCACACCCGTCACCTCTCCTGGCCACCAAGGAAGTGCCTTAACTTCCGGGCACAGCACTACCACCACCCAGCCCTCTGCAGTCATCTGAAGGACTCGAGGAAGTTTAAAATGGGTAACGTACCTCGGAGAGCAATTTCTACCCTGGGGTCTGCAGGGCTGAACCGAGAAATCCGCACCATCTTAGAAGTAGAAGTGGAACTTGAGAGAGCGTGCCTCAAGGCGTTTGTAGGAGTCAGAATTTTGCACGGAGTTTACAGAGACAATGTTCCTTGAAGGGAGATGGGTCTTGGCAGGTGGTCTGGGCAAACCGCTTTGCTGCAGGACTCCTTTTATAAGAGTTACAAGGGCCTGGGTTGCTCTCTGCCTGCTCAAACTGGCTTATCAATCCATTCCATTCCATTCTGTTACTCGTTCTAAATAAGTCATTATTTCAGGCACATTTCCCTAAGCAGATGCAAACACTCTTTTCCTGTGTGAGACTCCCTTGGGCAAATCAGGTTTCTTGGAAAAGGGTCAAGGAGCAATCAAACAAAATACCTACTGAGAAAGAAGCAGGTGGTTTCAGGGGACGCTGTCATTCGTGCAGGCCACACCACAAGTCAAATTTTAGACACTGCTCGGGCAGTAATGTTTAATCTGATAGGGCCAGGTATGGAAAGCAAAATCCTGATATCTGTAGCCAAAGTTTCTTTTTATCGTCATGACAAATAAGTTTTTTCCCCTCCCAGCATTATCAAAGTATAATTGAGAAATACAATTGTATAACATGCATTTAACATGATGATTTGATATACATATGATGAAATAAAAATTCATATTTGAAGGCAAAATCAGAAAAATTTAAACAGAAATTTTCTTCTCTGCCCGTTTGGGCCTCCTGCCACCCCTCTGGTGTGCACTGTACACCTGCTTTATGCAT
Organism: Balaenoptera borealis; assembly: GCF_965194805.1. Classification (NCBI taxonomy): domain Eukaryota; kingdom Metazoa; phylum Chordata; class Mammalia; order Artiodactyla; family Balaenopteridae; genus Balaenoptera; species Balaenoptera borealis. The sequence goes on along the minus strand of NC_138877.1, from coordinate 24,342,976 downwards.
TAACCAGACTTCCCCAATGGCAGAAAGGCCGGCTCAACCATAAAGATCAATTTCTCTTCTTCTGGCACCAGCCATGTAACTCCTTGGAAGATAACATTCCTGTCTCAATCCCGTAAGGGGTCAGGATGACCCGCCTCTCACCTTGTATGTACAGACATCTCTGCTGAACTTTATGTATTGATACAAAGCCAATATATCATTCCCCTTAAAGACAGCGATTGGTGCAGACCACATTGGTCAAAAGACTGAGGAGATACTGGGTCCCCCCAGTGGAAGTCCTTAGCTTAAATACTTATGACCTTATTAATGTAACTAGCTATATTACTTGTATTCTTGTATTACTTGTATTGTATTACTTGTATTCTGCCTGTTTTCCAAGATTATTGTTTCTTGCATTACCAAATGTGTCACTGAGCCTCTGGTAAGAAATAATGATGACGAGGTGACTTGAAATAATTGACCAAATACAGAGTTCTGTAAGATCCATGATGCATGCTAATAGTGCAACCCTAGATTTGGAAAGAAACAACAAGAGGGAACCGTCTCCTGGACCGTAACAGAGTCTCAGTTTCCTTACCTATAAAATGGGGTTTTTGGCTACTGTTAACAGGGCCTAGTCCAGTAATAGCACACTGAGTGGTCCATCAACGAAACACTTGCCTTACCTGGGAATGAGCATTCCTAGCGTAGCGCGACAAATTGGTCATGGTATGCCTCCAAAACCTTGGTAGAAATTAAGACTGAAAAGGAGGGGACTGTAAAATAAGGAATGTTGTTCACCATCCAGTTCTACAAGACTCAAGTCATTAACCACTGCAGTCGCTGACCTACAACACACCCTGAAAGGAATTCAGGGCAAAGATCAGGATGCAGTACTTTGTGCTCTAGGAAAACTGGCAGAACTGACCCTTAGATAGCTGATATTTTCAGGAGAAAATTTTATGAACTCAGTTTCTTGCATCTTCCCATACTTAGGAAAGCACTAAAACCATTAACTATATCTGCTCCTTACAAAGAGCAGTAACCTTCTACCAAGATGTGTGCTTGATTGCATGTACCCCCTTCTCCAAAATCACATATACGCTGACCTTCCCCCTTTACCTCTTCGGAACAGTTCTCAGAGCTCTCTGAGACACTGTCTCTCGGGTTATAATCCTCAGGTTGGTTTGAATAAAATTTACAATTTTTTCTTAGATTGACTGTTGATTGATTTTTCATCAATACACATATATTGTGAAATGATTACCACAATAAAGTTAATAACATATCCATACCTCACATAGTTACCTCTGTGTGTGTGGGTTTATTTCTTTATGGAAGCAAAACTGATGGTCATAAAATAATGGAAGATTTCCTTGTCTAATATTTCTAATTAAAAGTAGCTAATCAAATCCTAATTCCTTAATAAAACTGTAGTACCAATTTTTGTAAGGGAAAAGTTACTATGAAATTATTATCTGCTGTTCTCGTTATCTTATCTAACACATGTGGAATATTTCTGAAATAGATATTCCTTACTGCATTTTTTTTCTTTGAGTCATAGGGAGAAAAGTCCCTTTCGTGTTCCTTTAATATTTGCTTTTATTAACTTCAGCTTCAGTTAGCTCACTTCCGTATATCAAGATTCTTTTCAAAACAGAAGAGACAAGAGGTAAATGCAAATGTGGGAAGGGAAGCTGCTTGGTGACATGACAGCCGCTCCCTGGTAGGAGTTATTTCTACCTAAAACGTATACACCATATTAAGAAGCCACAGGGAAGAAATAAATGCATGTGGATGGTAGGTTTTCATTCGTTTCCTTGACGTCTCAGAACACTGTAAATAAGTTTGTGTGTTTCAGTTCAAGCGGTTCCACGATCTTGGAGGTCTTAATCATTTGTTCTGTTTTTTTTACTCTTTACTATTTTTTTTAAATTTTATTTTTTTATACAGCAGGTTCTTATTAGTTATCTATTTTATACACGTTAATGTATATAGGTCTTAATCATTTGTATTAACAGTTTCTGGAGTGTACAAAGCTTGTGCTTAAGGACCATGATTGGCATTCAGTGTAGTCAGACTGCATTAAGCAGAGGTACAACCTTGTTCATGGCTATCTTTGATCATCTTTATTTAACAGTAAGTTCAGGCCGATGAGGTGGCTTAGCATCCTCCTGTGTTTCAGCCTGTCAGTCATGCCCCACCAGAACACCTGGCTCTGCTGGGCACCCCCACGCTTCTCCAAATGAAACCAAAGTTGGCAAGGTAAATGGGAAGGACTGGCAAGTGGCATTCAACCTGGGAAAAAAGTTTAAAAGTGGCATATAACCCAGCAGCCCTGTTTTAAAATGTATCCAGGTCTGTGGTTTTATTCAGGTATGGTATGGCGAACAGGTTAGGAGATGCTTGCCATAGAAAAGATAGTTGGTTACATATAGTTTCCAAGAGGAAGAGGCATGAAGTGCCGCATCAGGCCATGCAGGGTCACATGGAGAGGTACCAGGGTTGCTCAGGAGGAGAGGAAATAAGGAAAAAAACGTGGGCAAAAGCCTTTCCTGTGGTTTCTGCAGGGCAAGAAGGTTTAGGATTGGATAGCTTAAATAATTTCAGTGCGTTCTGCGGCACAGGGATGATTCCTAATTGTCCAGTACCTGGCCCTGGTGTGATTTAGGGCAGGGGGATAGTGTTCTGGACTGCAGGGGCCTGATAAAAAGGGGCAGGTGTGGGCATGGCCTCAGGATTGGTTCACTTGGCAATCTAAGGTGTGCTCCCAGGCAAGCTGTTTGCTGTCTGTAGGAATTAGCTAACCCTGGGAAGGGCAGTGCCTCCTTGGCATCTGCAAGACTCTAAGATGTCAAAATACATCTTATAAAATACAGAAGATAAAATAAGATTAATACAAGCCTGTCTGAAACACTTGTGAGAAGCATAAAAACAGAGCTTCTCAAACTTTAATGTGCATAGGAATTACCTGGGTATTTTGTTAAACTACAGGTTCTGATTCATTAGGTCAGGTGGGCGTTGAGATTTTGCTTTTTTTTTTTTTTTTTTGGCCACACCCCACAGCATGGGTAACTTCCCCCACCAGGGATCAAACCCACAGCCTCTGCAGTGGAAGCATGGAGTCTTAACCACTGGACCACCAGGGAAGTCCTGAGATTTTGCATTTCCAATAAAGTCCTTGGTGATGTTGGGGCCATGCTTTGAGTAATTAGGGATAAGAATATCCCTTGGTCACCTTCTGCAGGGAAAAGGGAAGAACCTGACACTTGCCGAACCCTGCTTTGAACCAGATACTGCTAGGCCCTGAATACACAGACTTCATCTTGTTTTGCTTGGACAACATCCTCTGCTCTTAGGAAAAATTATCCCAGTGTTACAGGGAAGGGAACTGAGACTCAGGGTAGTTAAGTAACCTGCCCAGGTCACTTAGCTGAAAGTCAGAAGATACAAATGTATCTGGCCGAAAACCCGAATTTTTTCCCACCACAACATACGTACAGATGGTTCCACTCCAGTGGAAACTAAAATGTCTCTGTTGGTAAAGGCTTCGTAAAATATAAAGTGTGGACTTGAATCGTGGACCATTTACAACTTGAATTCTGAACAGAAGAGAAATTCTGAATGATGTTCATTATTTCAGGACCAGAAATAAATGGTGCTGACTAAATAACTTATATTTTATTATAGCTATTCGAGAAACACTTCACATGGGATTCCCTATTACACTAGTGTCTTTATTTTAAAAAGTGTCGCAGGTCCGTGGTAAGATATAAACAACAAAAGTCTGCCTTCCTCCCATGTGCTTCCATTTCTATTGCACAGAGAGAACTACTGTTAGGTTTGTGTAGCCTTCTAGAAATTCTGGGCAAATAGTAACCTTCTATGCAAATAATAAACTTTTTCATACAAATTCATTCACCCAGCCATTCATTTTTCCAGGGGGAAAAGGAGTAAGTAAAACATGCAACATCCCTCATGCACCTCACATTCCAGTAGGGGAGCCAGATCATAAACAAAAGAGTGAAATAAACATTATGTCAAATAAGGATAAATGATAATGAAGAAAAAGCCGGTGGAGTTGGGGAGGGGGCGGGGAACGTTTGCAATTATAAATGCAGTGGTCAAGGAAGGCCTCATGGAAAAGGTGGTATTTGAGTAGAGACATGAAGGAGGTCATGCTATTCCACATTGACTTTTTCCTTTAGCAATATATGTTAAAGCCCTTGCCGTATCACAACTTAAAGATCTACCTCGTTCTTGTTAATGGTTCCACAGTACTCCACTGTGTGCGTATACCATAATACTGATGGGCATTCTGTTACTTAAGCAAAGGGAATGTTTTAGATTAAGCTTGTTATCGAACTTATTAGCTGATCGTTTGAGTGGTCATAAGGAGATTTGGGGAGCATGGTATAAAGCCTGATGAAGTAGAAAGAGCACTTAGACGTGAAGCTGTGGCTGGGAGCCCTAGTGTGCCACTCGACCAGGTGACCATGTTATAACTGAGTATTCACTGAATGCCTGCTTCATATTAGTGGTTTTCCTTCTGCCACATCTTAGGCAGGGCTACATCCACCAGGTGCAGGGGGGTGTCTAGGAGCTTCTCTACCCTGAGGGCAAGGCCACAACCTACTTGCAACATTTTCCTCAATGCCAGGCTACCGTGTAACCCCTGCGGAGTCAAATACAAACCCTCCAGGTGACAAGTTTTCCACATTCCCCACACAGGAAGCACAAGCACAAATTTTAGGGAGCAGTTAACCATCTGGGCTCTGAGTACAATCTTCCTCTTTTAGGAGAAAGCACGTAAGCTTCCTTAAAACAGTAAGGAACAAAAACTCCTTACCTTCTAGTAATATTTATTTACATGGATACAGATGTTTAGCATTGGGCCATATGACTGAACATATTTCACATTTAATGAAAGATTCATTTATGCATTTCATTATTATCTGAGGCAGTACCTGGATGATGTCAGCACTCTGCCGGGCTCTGTAGGAGGAATAAATATCTGTGCAGTATGGTTTCTGCCCTTGTCACCTGCTAGCTCTTAACAAAGACTGGACAAGGGAAAAAATGACCGTGATTGAAAGCAGTGTGTGATCAGTTTGTGGTGCCAAGGACAATGTAACAGGAATTAAAGGAAAGGGGAGGATGCTATGATCCAGAGAGGGATCCTGGCTGAGATATAAACAGGTAGGGATGCAGGTGGAACCAGGGGACTTTGGGAAGGGATATGTGTGTGTGTCTGTGTGTGTGTGTGTGTGTGTGTGTGTGTGCGTGTGTGCGCGCGCACGCGCGTGCGTGTATGTGTGTGTGTTTTGGGAACGTGTATGAATGGAAGGTGAATATAACTGCACAGCAAGCAAAGGCCCAGGTGAGGGAAAATACAGGTATTATAAAGGGAACACAAAGTGGCCCACTAGAGCTTAAACACAGAATATGGGGGGTGGTCACAGATGACAGGAGATGTTGGTTGGAGTGAGACTGGCAGAGGGTTCTGAGGCTCCCACCTTGCAATCAGACATGAGATAAATAAATGAGTCTTGAAAGATGTCAAGAAAAGCACCATTAACCTCTTCCTCTTTTTCTGTTTTTGCTTTTATGGGGAGGAGGGGTACTGCGCACTTTGGTTTTATAACCTCTGTTTCCAATTCCAGTAATTTAAAAAACCAACTTAATACTTATCAAAGTAATACACGCCTGTAGCTTAAAAAAGCAAGTACTCCGTAAGAGGCCTATAATCAAAATCAGCCATCCCCACCTGTCTCCACCACCCCCTCCTGGCTCCTCAGAAACCCCTTTTTTGTTTGTGGTTTGCTTTTACTATGAAAGATAATGATTTGCCAGAGCGAGTAGCCTCCTCTACGGGTAAGACTTTTGCCCCAAGCAGTTGCTCTCAAGTTTGGTTAATCTACGGGCTGGCCCAGGGCAGGAAGACTAACCGATAAGTCTAACCCAACACTCCTCCGTCAAGGAGGTTGAATCCTGTCATGGGAAAGAAAGGACACCACTTTTAACTTTCAATTCTGATATTTGATTCCATATATTTAAGTGATATATGTACACTGATATTTCCTAAATGATCATTTTTAGAGATTATCTAACATCTTACTACTCTGCAAAATGAGGAAAACTTGACACTGTTACACCATCACCACCTCCCGACAAGCGTTCCTCCCCCATCTTTCCAGTTGATTAAACTGCAATTTGGGGTTAAATCGATATTCTATGTTTACATTGTTGTAAGCACGTAATATTGTTTACTACTGAGCCACGCAGTATAAGAACACACTTCCTAGCTTGTTCAATATTTTTTTCCTGGTGCTACCTTTTTCTTCCTTCCTTTTTGTGTGTATCTATTACTAATCACTCTTGACCTTTTCAAAGGAACTATAAAAGCCCTACTAAAATCATTTTTGGCGTGAGCAACTCAACCAATGTATCTCTCAGATCTGTTTTTCCCTCCACAAGCCTACCATTGAGTCCGTCCGGTCTAGTGGTTTCCCAGGCCAGCTGCCCACCTGTTGTCCTGGGGCTTCTTTTTAACACCATCTTGCGAAATCCCTGTGCCTCTCGCCTGTGTTGGGTCCCCCGCTTCCTGGATCCCATGGTTTCCTCTTTCTTGGTTTACATCCTCATTTTTGTGGAGCTCATTCTCTAGTAGCTTCCTAAGAAAAGGTACATGGGAGGTAAGTTTGTTGAGACCTTCCTTGCGTGTCTGAAAAAGTCTTAATTCTACTCTCACGCGTGCTTGCTAATTAAGCTTGTCATTTAATTCTAAGTAAAAATTCGTTCCCCTCAGAATTTTGCAGGCTGAGTTTCACGGTCTTCTAGCATCCAGTGTTGCGGTTGAGAAGTCTGAGGTCACTGGTTCTCCTGCTTTTTTATCTGTGACCTGTTTTATTTCTCTGGAAGGTTTAGGAATCTTCTTTTTAGTCCCTGGTTTTCTGAAATCTCATAGTAAAGAAACCTTAATGAGGATATTTTCTTATCCATTGTTCTGGGCACTTTCTCTTCCCTTTAAAGTTGGAAATTCCTGTTGCTCTGGTTTGCAATTTTTCTTGAATTATTCTTTGATACTTGTCTCCCCACCATTTTATCTATTTTCTCCTTTTGGAACCTCTGTAGTGAAATGCTGAACCTTGTGGACTGATCCAATACCTTTTTTACCTTCTTTTTCCCACCCCACTATCCATCTTTGCCTGTTAATCTGCTTTCTAGAAAGTTTGCTTGACTTTACCTTTTACACCTCTGAATTTTTTTTTTTTAACTCTGAGTTTAATTTCCAAGATCTCTTTCTTATTTTCTGAGTGTTTCTTTTTTATAGAATTTACCTTTTATTTCATGGATATAATATTGTCTCCCATCTTTCTGAAGATATTACAGATTTTTAAAAGCTCTTCTTTCACTTCTTGATTATCTATATTTTTCCAAGCCCCCCAACCCGTTTCTCTCTGTTTTGATCTACATATTTTACTCTATATTTTCTTTTGGGAGCCACACTCAAATATCTGGTGATCCTCTCACTATTCATTTATATTTAAGACTTTCACATATATATGTAACACTTATATATAAAGAAAATATAGAATTTACTTACATTTAGGTACAGTGAGTCCCTACACAACTGATTAGAAACCCTGGCAGGTGTGCCTATCACCTGGTAGGCGTCCCATGAGGTAACTGGGTAGGAATCTAGCCATTCTGATAGGGACTCCAAATGCCAGTCAGGTCATTTCTTTGAGTCATTCAGTTTCTCTAGATAAGAATCTTTTAAACTCCTGTCTAAAGAGCCTGTCCCAAAAGAATTTGGAAAAGAATAGATACATGTATATGTATAACCAAATCACTTTGCTGTACGCCTGAAACTAACACAACATTGTTAATCAGCTATGCTCCAATATAAAATAAAAACCAAATAACAAAATAAAGAGCCTGGCCCTGGCTACAGGTGCTTTGGGAGCTACATTGTAGAACAGTCCAGGAGGGTCTCACCTGTTTACTCTACAGAGTTTCACTTAATTCCCCTGGTTTCACCTCTCTATCCTGGGCCTCGTTTCCCTGAGTCCAGAGCACCTCTGATTCAATTTAGCCCAAGACTATGCCTCAAGCCTCCAGCAGGGATGGAGACTTGGTAGTGGCAGTGCGAGGGTGGGAGAGGAACAGGGCCGAGCTATTCCCTGCACTCCATTCCACTAAGTACTACTAACTACTAACTACTCTGTAACTACTGTGAACTAGTCCCCCCTTTTCCAGGCTCACCCTCACACCCTTCTTAAGTCTCCCCAGGGTCCTGCAGAATGAACCTGCGGGCTTCTCTCAGTACCCCTCAGCCACTCCCCCTCCATCACTGGGCCATCTTCCCAAAGTTTGCTGACATCTCTTGTTTAGTACCACCTCCCCCTCTGTTCTCTCTCGCTCTCAATCTGTGTATAGCTTTTTTAAAATTCTTTGCTGAAATTTTAGGGAGATTTTTGGAATAAGAAGATATAAATGCATGTGTTCAATCTGACAGAACGACAAGTTACCAGTCTTATAAATTTTACTTTGTACTTAAGTACTTATTATGTACTTCACTCTAGAAAGTTTATCCAGAGAACTTTAGGTGTTGCCCTAAATCAACTACTAACTATGTAACAACTGTAATACTTTCAGGTAGGATATTACTGAAATCATTTTAATTCTCTGTGACTTTCTAGCGAGTACCAGGCAAAGTGAGTTAAACTCCTCCATAAATTTATCTTTATAGAATCTCATTATTATCTTGGCTCTAGAAATTCGGACCAATAGTCAATTTGAGGCAGATGCCACATCAATTTTTAAATATGAAGGAAGGAAGGAAGGGAGGGAGGGAGGGAGGGAGGGAGGGAAGGAAGGAGGGAGGGAGGGAGGGAGGGAAGGGAGGGAAGGGAGGGAAGGGAAGGAAGGAGGGAGAGATGGAGGGATGGGGGGAGGAAAAAAAGAAAGAAACAGACATCAAGAAAATGATTTAAAAATAGAATAGTGAGAGGATTGGCCAAAATAAATAACCATTTTAAGAAAAGCTATGTAAGTTTATTAAATAAGAAAAGAGACTGCAGAAAATCATCTGCCTTTAAGATAACTAAACAATGATCACTCACTTGGAAGGCAGTTGAATAATTTCTGCCCTGAACATTAGCTGTGAAACTCCAGTTATTCATTCAACAACTTGCACCCAAAATTCATATAAAAAAAATCACCATTATCCAGCAAGAAACTATCCACATAAGAAATTCTCACAATTACACACACAAATCACCTTCCAATTATGCACTCACCTTTTTATTGCGTATATATATATGCATTCCTCACCTCATCCCCCAAACAAATTTAAGTCAGCTTGCTGGTTATCCTTTTAATATATTAGTTGAATGTATTTTTATTTTTCTGAGTATATTTCTTACAAATTTGTCTACCTAAAATTATGTAATCCTCTTTATTCTGTGCCACACTCAATTATGGGCCAATAAGCTTTTAAAAAGTTAACCATGTTGTCAACAGGAATGCTTCTAATGTAGCTGTAATCACATCTTCGAGCTTGATAAGATAAAAAACTTCGTAGTCAGATTGACCTTGTTTTGCATCCCAACTCTTCCACTTATTGAATGTATGACCTTCAGGGAGCTGATAACCTCCCCACAAGGAAAATGGACATACTATTATCTATTTTGCAGGTTGTTATATGGATGAAACTGTAAAATGCATATAAAGAACCTGACATATTGTAGGTGTCCAATAAATAAAAGCTATTAAAATCAGAACATGAGAAGACATTGATGCCTTAACTCTAAAAATACACTTTCTAAGTAAAGAGTTTTCACTTCCATTTTTAGGCATCAGATCACTGGTATGCTGGTCAACTAGAAGCAACTTGTCAGCCACTGAAAAGCAATGGGGAAGTTCTTACGGGCAATTAGGGAAAGCAATGTGAAAGTAGGGGTGTGGGGAGGAGGCCTGGAAAAAAAGTTAAACAAAGTATTTGACTTTGGATCAGTTCCTTAACCTTTTTGTAGTTTATTTAACTATAAAATTAGGAGGTTGGATGACGTCCCTCCAGATGTTCACAATAAAGAGTTCTGTGGCTGGATAATTTTGGAATATGACCCTTCATCCCATGCTTGCCCCCTCCCCCATTTAAGGCAGCAGTTTGATTTTGTTTTACCTGGAATATTACAAACTTCTCCGTGTACAAATCCTCCCCATTTTTTCCCCCAAAATATTAGCATATTTTGGAAAAGACGGATGAGCTGATCCGCAGTTTCTCATTCTATAATATGCTGCTCTGAGTTTTACTGCTTCACGTAAATGTTTGGTTAAGGAAAAAAGGGTAAACGTGACGTGTGTGAAGTTTTATTTATTGATGCTTTCTCCTATAGCAGCATATAACTTTTAGAGTGGGAGAAAAATCTATCGCCATTCCAGCGAAACCAGATATTTCTAAGTACAGTTTAACATTTCATCTATATGGTACCGTCAATGTCTTGAGCAGCTGATCACCAAAGCATCCACTGAACTGCTGCCAATGAAGACAGACATATTACTGGGACACATCTGGCAATTTTGGCAATCAGTGAATGAAATGAATCAACCATGTAGTGATCGGACTGGCTGCTTGGTGATCAACGTGACTGGAATGGAAAATAACTGTGGGATAAATTAATCCTTAGACTGCAGGACTGTACCGTGATACCAGAATAAAACTCAAATGGGTGTTCATGATGAATACATTTTCATGCTACAGTTACAAATCCAACAGTTAAATTATTTCTAATAGTAAAATACGTTCACTTTTTCTATCAATCTACCAACATTTACTTTTATCTGAAAGGAAAAGACTGTGCAAAGTGTTTGCTGGGAATGAAAAGATATAGTAGGAAAGAGGCCAAAGAACCTACCAGAAAAAGATCTAGGAGCCAGATGCTCTGTCAGTAACTTTCCACGTAGCCTTCAGTAAGTCTTTGTTTTCTTACTTTTAAAAATAACTAGCCTCAAGTAGCTTATAATTTAGTTGATTATATTTACAAATTTGGGATTTCCATTTAATGCCTTCTTACATTACAAAATCATTCTTAATTTATCTACATAGCGGAGATGAAAGTGAATGAATATTCTGATGTTCTTTAATTAACTACATGCAATGAAGCCCCCGTTTCACTTTAATTGTAGGAATTCTATGAGAACCTGTTGCAATGTGTTTCCTTCCTCTCTTGACATGTCTCCTGCCCCTCAAGGCTGCTAAGGTTTGAAAGTGTTCTAATTATTTCTATATTTTCATAAAATACTCTCTTCCCACCCCCAAAATACTTTTCCTTCTTCTCAAGAGGAAGTTTTTCAGAAAGCAATTCTGTAGAATCCAAAGGATGAGTGTTAGTAGTAGGGTGACCAACTGAGGGGTTTCCCACTGTGTAGGACTTTCTGTGCTAAAACTAGCACAGTCCCTGACAAATGGAGATTGTGGGTCACCTTGGTTGGTAGCTTGAGAGAAGGATTGGAAGTGGCAATGGATGCCTGCATCAGAAAGTTGCCATTTTAATCCTCCTATTAGAAGCACTCTTCTTTCATTGTTAACCAGCTGTAGAAAGCCATCCAACAGCAGATGGATGAATGCATTCAATGACCTTTAACTTTCTCTTACACCAGTGGTTCTCAATTCTGGCTTCTTACTAAAATCATCTGGTTAGCTTTCTTTCTTTTTTTTTTTTTTTTAAATGATACTATTCCCTGATTTAACTGATCTGGAGGTAAGTCCCAGTCATCAGCATATATGTCTAAAATTCCCGTGCTTATTCTACTGTTACTCAGGGCTAAGAAACACTGCTTTGCATCCATTCTGAGATTCAAACTATAGGTCTAGCAAGAGCTATTTAAAGCAAGGAGAAATCTACTTTGTTATCTCTGACTTTTAAAATACTGCCTGCAAGTTTCCACTTCATATTTAAAACAAATGAGAACCCACAAACTAAATGTATTCACCTAGGGTTCATGGTATGTTTCTCCCTTGTCATGATTATCAATCACCACCATCTACTGACATAATTTTTTGCACAAGAAACTGTGTTAGGCAGGTACTGTGGGACCACAGAGATTTCAAACTCAGGGTCTCTGCCTTCAGGCAGCTCACTGTAAAACACAGGAAGGTGACTAAATGATCAAGCAAAGGACCTCACGAGGAGCTCAAAGAGGAAACGACTATGGCCTGAGACGGTTGGGAAATCTGCACAGAGCAGGCAGGATTTAAAGAAGGCCTTTGAGGACTAGATAGGATTCTAATTAGAAGGCCAGAAAGGGCCTTCCAAGCAGAGAGTGGGTAAGAAGCAATCGGACTACCAAATTTAAACATATACACAAATAAGAAAGTTCACATTCTGAGTAATACAAACTATATGAGGCCAACTGCTGAGCAAGGGGACATAATTAGCCCTATCACTTTTTTCGGTGAGAACCACTCCTGACACTGAAAAGAAGAACTAACTTGGCAGATGAAACAGTTGGTTCAGCCGGAGCATAGAGACAAGCTTGGTGCACAACACAGAGAACAAGCCACAGAACAGCAGCGACAGTACAAGTCCCTTCCCTCTCTCATGCTGGGCCCCCCAAAGAGACCTGATTACCCAGGCATCAAGGCAAAAGCTGCTTAGTTCATTGCCAAACGCTTGAGGTTCCTACTCTATCCGATCAGATGATTATTTAATGTTGAAGGAATACATTTAGGACAAAAATCACGCAAAAGTTATGTGCTGTCTTTTATGTCATGTTATGTGATTATCAGTATTGGTTTTCAATTACTTTTATAATGCGGTGGCCTTCTCTCTGGATTTCAGAATTAAAGCAACACTGTGCCATTTGTCCTTGACCCCTAAAATAGTTAACTTTCGTATTTATTCCAATATCTGGCCTTCATGCAAGATAGGAACTCAGTGGGTGTGGGTATGAACGATCTGGGTATGCATCACCTCAGGAAGCCAGTTGGCAAAAAGAACACTGAGAAGTAGGCACCACTGGTATTTCACACATTATTAACTTATATTACAATTCAAATAAGCTTACAGCTGGCAAAAAAAAAAAAAAATCTCTTCTGTAAAGTGATCTCAAACATAATAGGCTTAATCAGAGATAAATTAAATTAGGCAGCCATGCATACTACAGCATATTAATTCTGAGTAGTTATTAAATACACTTTCTGTTATCAGTGGTGTGAACAACATTATATGCAAACAAATTCTTCGAGAGGATAGGAAATAAAGTTTATGTCTGGGATACTGTGTGCCTGATATCTTCCCATGCCTTCTTATAATGTTAAATAATCTTTTCTAATAATGGTACTGGGTTAAGTCTCCATAAATGAGTCAACTTCACTCCCAGGCAATAAGGCAAAAGAATAGCAGACAAAACTGCCAGTGTGGTTTTAGTTTTTTCCAAAGGGAGCTTTTCTACCTTTCTACTGCAATTTTTAAAAGAAGGCATTAGTGAGTCAAGCTGGAGCAAAGTTGTCCAAAACATAAGGTAGTGAATATTCATTATGTCAATTTTATGATGCATCTCATTCTGTGTTTTGGGTAACCTATGTTGCCTGAGGATATTCAAAGAAGGAAATTATTAAGGTTGAGTGCTATTTTGTAAATAACATCCTACCATTCTCTCTTTGTTTCCTTAAATGGTAGTAATCTAACCCATCCAAGCTAGCATGCAGATTCCATAAACTAGCAGGTGGTGCTTCTGTGAAAGAAAAGAAAAAGAGACATCTAAGGGATGAAATATATCGAGAAAGGTAATGTACACACATACACACATGTTACCTTCCTGGATGTACTTTTGCCATATTATCTTGTTCTTTTATTAATCAATCAGGCCCTTCAATTTCTGTATCCAGACGCAACTCAAGTTACTAGGTATGACCCTCCCACACACACCCACCCCCAAGTCTGAGAAAAACGTTTGACACTCTTTGTGCTTTGCGCATTTAAAACTCAATGTAAGGTGACAAGAACATTAAGCTGCCCAGTGAGCAAAATGTGAGACTAATCACTATCTGTTCTTAGCCATGTGTATAATAATTGGCAAATTAAAGTGCCTGAGAATAGCTGGGCCACCTGCATGAGAAAGCATCACCCTGGAATGACTAATGAAGACAAATGTATGCGGCCAGCTTTACTGACGACAACTTCCAACACCCACAGCCTGAAAAGGCACATTACAGTACCTGTTTCATTTACTGTAAAGTAAGCACCATGTCAATTTTTTGTAATTTAAAGGCATAAAACCTAACAACCCTCAATATTTTGTATATACATACTGATTGAATTGACTGTTATTTACTTTTGAAGTAAGTTAGAAAGAGAAAGACAAATATTGTATACTAATACATATATGTGGAATCTGAAAAAATTGGTATAGACGATCTTATTTACAAAGCAGAAATAGAGACAAAGACGTAGAGAACAAACGTATGGATATCAAGGGGGAAGGGGGTGGGATGAATTGGGAGATTGGGATTGACATATATACACTATTGATACTCTGTATAAAATAGGTAACTAATAAGAACCTACCGTATAGCACAGGGAACTCTACTCAGTGCTCTGTGGTGACTTAAATGGGGAGGAAAACCAAAAAAGAGGGGATATATGTATACGTATAGCTGATTCACTTTGCTGTATGGTAGAAACTAACACAAAATTGTAAAGCAACTATACTCCAATTAAAAATTTAAAAGAAAATACTTATTTACTCTTGAAAACTCAATGTTTTTCTTTTTAAGCTGGCAAACTGGGATCAACTTGCTTATTAAAATGTTCAATTGAAACTTTATAACAACTAAATTCAAATAAATACAAATGCTTCAAAAATAATTTTGTTTTAATAAACTTGCTACTATTATTCATCCATCTGTCCATCCATTCGACATTTACTGAATACCTACTATGTGCTAGGCACTTCTTGATATTTGGCAGAGAGAGATGAATAACATATCCTTAAGGAGTTTGTCAACTATTGGAGGAAAGTTGCACGCACACAGCCAATTTCTACATGTTATTGTAGAAATCTTTTCAGAGCACCTCCCTTTCTCTTAGAGACTTCAGAGAGAAGACTCTTGAGCTGCATTCTAGGACCATATAAAGAGGGCACAAAATGAAGAGTTTTGGTGGCTGAACAAGCTTAAGAAAAGTCTTCCAAGCTGAGAGAGAAGCATGTGCAAAATCAACAAGAAGGTCATGGTCTGAGTGAGGAAAAGAAATCGCCTTCAGAGTAAATGAATGAAATAAACACAAGAGGCAAGAAAGTCAACAGATGATGGTGAACACTAGGCAAGGGTGAGAATGTGCAGGGCCCCAGAAGACATGTCTAGGACTTGGGATTTTATTCTATGGGGCAGTAGTTTGCAATACACATGCCAGGGAACCCTCGGGTCCCGGGAAGGGAGGGAGACAGACTGGGAAGGCGTGAAAAGAGTGAAGGAGAGGCCGACCAGTCAGGACTCTGGGCCCCGAAACTCTGCTTCAACCACAGTACCTTTGCCAATGTGTGTCTTCTGCTGGGCCTTCTAAATTTTTTAAATAACTTTTGAACTTGGAAAAATTTTAGATTTACAAAAGTTGAAAAGATAATACAGAGAGTTCCCATAAACACCTCACCCAGTTTCCCCTAATATTAATCTCTTTATGTTACCACCACGGCACATTTGTTACAACTGAGAAACCAACATTGGTACCTTGCTATTAACTAAACTCCGGACTACATTCGTATTTCACCAGTATTTCCACTTGTGTACTTTCTCTGTTCCAGGATCCAATCCAAGACACCACACTGCATCGAGACACCATGTCTCTTCTGTCTCTTTTGATGTGTGCCAGTTTCTCAGTTTTTCCTTGTTACTCATGACCTTGACAGTCTTGGGGAATATTAGCCAGGCATTTCACACTCACTCTGGGTTTGTCTGATGTTTTCCTCATGAGTAGACTAGGGTTATGGGTTTTGGGAGGAACGCCACAGAGGTGAGGTACACTTTCCATCACATCATATCAGGGGGCATATATCATCGACAAGACTTGGCACTTGCAATGCTAACCTTGATCGCTCGGTTAAGGTAGTATATACTGAGTTTCTTCACTGTAAAGTTAACTATTTTCCCTCTTCACAAGCTCTCTGATTTGGAAGCTAGTCACTCCAGCGCACACTGAAGGATGAGGGTAAGCTTTACTTCCTGGAGGGGGCTATATCTACCTACATTATTTGGAATTCTTCTACAAGGAAGATTTGTCCCTTCTACTCCAATTATTAATTTGTTTAATCATTTGTTTATATTAGGATGAACTCATGCACGTTTATTTTCTATTTTAGATTATAGGACAATAAATACCGTATTATCTATTTTGTTGCTCAAATTGTTCCAGCTTCTGCTATTGGTAACTATTTTAGGTTGGCTCTTCTATTCCTTTGACATGACCCCATCCTTTTGTTCTTTGAGCACTTTATTGTTTTAGGGCAAACCAGATAATTCAGTCCTATATTGTATTTTTACTGCCCCAGCCCTAGAATCAGCCATTTCTCCAAAGATCCCTAGTTCCTTTTAATGGAGGATGATATTTAGAAACTAGTATCTGGGCATGGGTGTGCTAAGATGCTACTGGGGTATCACTGCTCCCAGGCCCTCTCAGCAGAAAGAGTTAGGAATGTATGTATTCAAGCCCAGGTATATATACATAGCTATAATTGTTTCTGTATCCATCCATCTGTATATATATTACACTAAACATGAGATCATACTAACATGTCCAACTATAACCCAGTACTAAATAGTTCATTCTGGCTTTCCCTCCTTGCTTATCTGCAAAGACCCTGACAGAGAGAAACTCGGCTCCCACCACCCATTTACTTCTTTGTTTGACTCTAGTATTTGAAACTTCTTTTGAAAACAAAATTCTATTACTTTAAAATAATAGAAAAAAGCTTGAAAACAAACACTATAAGAGAAGATCTTTAAATTATTTAATGTAGAAAAGTGACTTAATTATATTTATATTTTTAGAAACATTATTCTGACTGAGTGAGGAATGGGTTGAAGGGGGCTGAGACTTGAGGTAAGGACAAATGTTAGAAAGCATGCTGTGTACTCCACAGAGGATATTAAAGACCTGAGAAGAAACAGCAGCTATGGAAACACAGAAGAAGGAATTAACTTGAGGGATATTTTAGAAGATTTATAAATAGAACTTAAGTGATTGTATGTGGAAAGTGAGAGAAGATGGAGATAAATATGGATGAAGTAATGGGGTAAAGGTGTCTTTTTATCTCAGAAAATACACTGTGAGGAAAGGATTTGGGAAGAAAATAATTGAGTATAAGGCATTTAAAATGGAGTATCCATGTGGACACGCTTCAAAGACCTCGTGAAATGTGGTTCTGGATTTCAAGAGAGTTGTCTAAGCTGTAAAAGTGAATTTCAGGGTCTTAAGCCCAAAAAGGAAGATGCAAAATCTTGGGACCAAATAAAAAGGCCAGGAATATGGGACAAATAAGAAATAGAAGATCAGGGACAAAAAACTATACAAAAATAATATTGAGAAATAACATGCTGAATACATGAACATGTGGTATCTCTCCATTTATTTAGGTCATAATTTCTTTCAACATGCTTTGTAGTTTTCAGTGCACACGTCTTACACTTCTTTTATTAAATTTTTTCCTAAGTCTTTTGTTATTTTTTATGCTATTTTAAATGAAATTGTTTTCTTAATTTCATTTTTAGATTGCTCATTGCTGGCATATAGAAATATAACTGGTTTTTATGTACTGATCTTCTATCCTGCAAGCTTGATGAACTCATTTATTAGCTCAACAGTTTTTTTGTGAACTCCTTAGGATTTTCTATATATGAGACTGTGTCATCTGTAAACAGAGTTTGTTTTATTTGTCCCTTTTCAATCCAGATGCCCTTTATTTATTTTTCTTGCCTAACTGCCTTGTTAGAACCTCCAGTAAATTACTGAATAAAAGTGGCAAGAGTAGACATCCTTGTGTTTTTTGATCTCAGGTGGGAAACTTTCAGTCTTTCACCAATAAGTATGATGTTAGCTGGGGGTTTGTCATAGATAATTCTTTATCAGATCGAGAAAGTTTCTTCATATTCCTAGTTCGTTGAGTGTTTTTAACAAAAGGTATTTTGTCAAATGCTCTTCCTGCATCTATTGAGATGATCATATGGTTTTTGTCTTTTATTCTATGAATATGGAGTCTTACATTCATTAATTTTTGAATTTTGAACTAACCTTGCACTCCTGAGACAAATCCCACTTGGTCACGGTGTATAATCCTCTCTACATGTTGTTGTATTTGATCTGCTAGAAATTTTTTTGTTGAAGATTTTTGAGTCTACATACGTAACAAATATTGGTCTGTATCTTTGTTTGATTTTGGTATCAGGATAAAAGTACACTTACAGTTTTACATATTAGCAGGAATGAACTGGAAGATAAAAAATTTAAATTACACCTAAATTATTAAAAATACATAAAATTCTTAGTAATAAATGCACCAAGAGGCATGTATGAATTATACACTAAAAACTATAAAATATTGCTGGGAAATATTAATGAAGAGAATGAATGTACATTTATGGATTGAGAGGCTCAATACTGATGTCAATTCTTTCCAAAATGAGCCTCAGATTTAACATATTCTCAACTGTAATCTGACTAAACTGATTATTTTTAAAACTGGTAAGCTAACTCTAAAATCTACATAAATTTTCAGAAGAAATAGAATATCTAAGCCAATTTTATAAAAGAACAAAGATGGAGGACTTACACATCTGACTTGAAGACTTGCTGTAAAGCTACAGTAATCAATACAGTGTGGTACTAGCATAAGGAGCAACAAAATCAATGGAACAGAATAGAGAGCTCAGAAATAGGTGCACACTTACGTGGTCACTTGATTTTTGAGACTAGCACTAAGGCATTCCAATAAGGAAAGGAAAGGCTTTTCAAAAATAGTGTTGGAAGAATTAAACATCCCATAAAGAAGATAATAAACAAATAACATACAAAACATAATAAATATAATATTCAAAAGTTAATTCAATAAGGATCATAAATCTAAACATAAAATCTAAAACTATACAACTTTTCAAAGAAACCACAGAATTTTTTTGACTTGAGCATAAAGTTATCTTAGGATACAAAAGCCAGTGTCTATGAAAGAAGAAAAACCCCAATAAATTACACCCCCCAAATTAAAACTTCTGCTCAACAAAAAACATCCTTAAGAGAATGAATAGACAAGCAATACACTGGAATTGGAAGGAAGCAGTTGCAATGTATACATCTAATAAAATCCTGGAGACTAATATATATCTTATACCTCAAAAATAAAAATACATACAAGCAACCCAATATAAAGATAGGTAAATACTTCAATGGACACTTTACAAAAGAAGATATGGCCAATAAGCACATGAAGAAGATGTCAACATATTAGTCATCAAGAAAAATGCATATTAGATCACAATGAAATATCACTGCAAACCCAATTCTACCTTACCAGAATGGCGAAAATTAAAGAGACTGACAAGACCAAATGCTGCTGAAGATGTGTAACAACTAAAACTATCATATATGGTTGATGCGAATGTAGAATGGTACAACTACTTTGTACAAAGATATGGTAATTTCTTCTAAAACTCAATATACACCTACCTATGACTAAAATTCCACTCTTAGATATTGATCTAAAAGAAATGAAACCATATCTTCATGAAAGACTTGTTCAAGAATGTTCATGGCAACTTATCCAAAACAGAGCCTGAAAAGAACACAGGTGTCCATCCATAGAAGAATGGATTAACAAACTGTTGTATATTCATGCAATCAAATATCACTCAGCAAGAGATAGAAATGAGTTACTGATAGACTCAAGAATAGATTAATCTCAAAAACATACTATGTAAAAGAAACCTGACACGAAAGAGTATGTAGTATATGAGTCTACTTATACGGAGTTCTAGAACTAGAATTGATTTACTCTAGAGGTGGGGATGGGGATGTGCTGGGAAGGTGTATGAGGGAATTTTCTGGGGTTGATAGACACTTGGGTAGCACAGGTGTATATCTCTGTTGGAACTCATAGAAATGTACACTTAAGATCTGTGCATTTTATGTAAATATGTAAATTTTACCTAACAATTTTACTTAAAAAATAAGAATCATATAAAAAATCATAAACTTTGAATTCTAGTAATGGTACATATACCAAAGTATTTGGGGGAATTGTAGCGATGTCTACAGTTTACTTAGAAATGTTTCCAAAAATACAGTGGTTTCGTGGATAAAAACAGAGATGCACAGAGGTAAGCGTATGAGTGTTCACTGCCAATTGCTTTCAACTTTTCTGTGTGGTTAAACATTTCCATAATAAAATCTTGCAAAAAAAAAAAAAAGAAACCTGAAAAACCGAGTCTTTCACAATAAATAATAAATTAAAGGAAAAAGTTAAAAGAAAAAAAAAAAAGAAAGCAATCCCAACTCATAAGTTACTAGCCATGTGAACTTGGCAAAGTTTTTAAATAAAGAGTCTATGTCTAAATTTCCTTATTTGTAAAAACGAAAATGATAAATAATACCTTTTATACAGGATCCTTAAAGGACTATACTTGCTAATATACGTAAAGAACAATAAGCACTGAGTAAATGTTTGGCTACTATTTTTAGTGAGCACGGAGCACCTGTGGCCATAAACCCACAAAAATAAAATGCCTCAGAAACAGAAAAGGAGGGCACTCCTTGCAGTTGCCTTTGTTAAGGCAATTGTGATGTTTGTTGCATAGATAAAATCAGATTCACTGTGATTTTTGTTTTCTGTGCATGAATGTCATTTATCAGGACCCCTAAGCAAATGAGCTAGTAGAAAGGAAATATTGTATTTTAAAACACCCATAAAGCATATTTTTAGAAATGGTATTTCCTTGACTTTCATTCCAGGAAAATGCTAACACATGGCATGCAGCATGCTGGGCCCAGAAAAGAAAGCCTGCCAGATGCCACAGCAATAAATAGAGTGGGGCTTTGGAGAGGAAAAGTAAAATGAGAACATGTAACGTTATGCCTCCAATACCCTTACCATCTGGTATTTAGCCCACTGAAATTATGGGGTTTTTGGAAATTCACCTTTGTAGGCCACCTTTAATTAATTTTCTTATTTATTTGTTTAGCAAACATTTAAATCACAGCCTACTATGGGCAGAGTTCTGCATGCCCTCCAGGACCTCAGCAAAATGAAGGGTGAGGTAATGTTAGAAAGAAGAAGTTCTAAGTGCAGTATAATGAGAGGTTAGTGCCATTTACACCTGCCGCCTCCTTCTTTAATATTCATTTTAAAAACACAATTTTAACATTTTCCATCGATAGGTTAAGCAGCCACATATTTTCACAAACGACAGGAATTCGCAGACAGGAAAAGAGGTGGCAGAATGTGTTACGTGGGTTATGTTTTACTTTGCTGAGAAATGAGTAAGTAGAAATACATTTTTATAAATTATATTTCCTATAGTGCTTGCATTATCATTTTTATCAATATTTTAAATGCAAGTGGAATTTCTTAATGTGGTATCTTTTACTTTCAATTTAGCAATGTTTCTGAGGAGAAAACTGAGCTCTATAATGTTGAAAACTGTCTCATTCTATTACGACTGCTCTCCTTAGGGTTTTCAAATACGTATACTTGTGATAATCCTAAGAAACTGTGATTGATGGATTTTTACCCAGAATTTTAAAACAACAACAATCACAAATTCTTTTAAATGAAAGGAAAAGTACATTCTGTTCCCTTAACTTGTCTTTATTTTGGGATTATACGTTCTCTGCTAAAATTTAGGATGGAATTTCTAACAGTGATGGCATTGTTCAGTAAATAGCAGTCCTTTGTGTGTGTGCAAATTTTCAAATGAATGGAAATGGTCTTAGACATTTTATCTGGAAAACTTTCGCCTATAGTATTTATTCAAATGTTGTCCATATTTTCAGGAAAGAATTGAGAAAAATGTCTTTCTCATAAAAAGATGTCATTCCCTTGTGGCTATTATGAAAGGAACTCCCTCTCCTCCCTCCAGTACACAACACACAAACCCTGTGCTATCAATAGAAGTGGAACATAAAATTAAAGAAACACTGACTGCATGCCAAATTCTGGGATAACAGGGAAGAGAAAGCCAGTCGGCAATCACCTCTCCTAGCCCTTATCTTCTCCTCCCACTTATCTCTCCCAGGCTGGGGATGTCCGGACTCTATGACCTCTTTCTTCAGTGGAGACACAAGCTGTGAGTCAGGTGCTCTGAACTTTAATGTCTATTCTTCTTCCCCTTTAACCTTACTGTTAAGAGAAAATAAAATGTTTTATGTCAATGAAAATACTCAGTCACTTGGAAATCATCTTTCTGGGTTTCAGCACTGATACACCTGTGATCTTAAAATATCCTTTCAATTTAAATAGTAATGAATTTGTCACAGAAGTATATTAGGAGACCTATATTCAAATAAAGTTGCCCACTGACTTTAGGTGAATCCACTGTTTTCTAAGTCAATACAAGTTGCTTAGGATGATCAAAGGCCAAACTTTTGTAATCTCTCCCCATGTAGATCATTTTAAAGTAAAATTACTAGGGAGAAATTAGGGATTCGTAAAGCAAGACAGAGAGCGTTTTTGTTGTTGTTGTTGTCAGTTTGATTAGCCACGAGCTTATACCACTGTATTCACTGGAGAGTGTATAACTGTCTTGAAATGAAACATCACATAATTCCAACAAGTATGCTCTCTCTAGTTCACCTAAATTAGGGAGGCTTCCCTATATTCATTTTGTCTCTTTCACAAGCATCCTTGAGATTCTTTGCCCTTAATTACTTACAACTATGCTTCAAGTATTAGGAGCACGCTTGAAATTTACAATTTTTCTAAGTTCCTAACACTTATTAGCTTTGTTTTCTGCCTAGACCTGTTAACCTAATTTTGTCTTCAATGCTTTTGGAAATAATGCATTGCTTATCTTTAAATTTTCCATAGCTGTTTCCATATTAAGGAATCCAAATGCAGGTTTCAATTTACTCATTATGAATTTGCTGATCCTCTAATCTGAATTAAAAACCAAATTTTTTTCATTCTTCTCCGTTACGTTTCAAATTTTAACAGATACTTTCAAACTGTATTTGAAAAACTTATAATCCAACACCATGACCAATCTTCTTTCTGCCAAGCACTGGTGTCTAAATCTTTCTTTCTTTTTATTTTTTTAAGTGCTATGGCTCCTGATATAAAAGACAAGGGAAAGAAAATGCAGAAGGATGACAGTAGGCCTATTACTGGACACATGTCCTCTTTCTCCTCTGCAGCTTCAACTTCTTGGAGGGTATCAGAACCCAGGGGCTCCACCCCAACTCCTGAGAGAACGGGCCTCCACAGGAAAGGAGAGGGAGGAAAGGAAGGCTGCAGATCTGGTGATAATTTGAGCTGAGTCCCGATACCACATCTTGTAGGCAGACAGATGAACAGAGCAGCATTTTGATTTTCTAAAGTGAAATCCACCAGAAATTAAGAGTGTGCAGTTTGTGGGAATTCTAGCACTCTTTTTTTTAAAATTAAATTTAATTAATTAATTAATTAAACATCTTTATTGGCGTATAATTGCTTTAGAATGATCTGTTAGTTTCTGCTGCATAACAAAGTGAATCAGCTATACGTATACATATATCCACATATCTCCTCCCTCTTGCGTCTCCCTCCCACCCTCTGTATCCCACCCTTCTAGGTGGACACAAAGCACCGAGCTGATCTCCCTGTGCTATGCGGCTGCTTCCCACTAGCTGTCTATTTTACATTTGGTAGTGTATGTATGTCCAGGCCACTCTCTCACTTCGTCCCAGCTTACCCTTCCCCCTCCCCATGTCCTCAAGTCCATTCTCTATGTCTGCGTCTTTATTACTGTCCTGCCCCTAGGTTCTTCAGAACCATTTGATTTTTTAGATTCCAAATATATGTGTTAGCATATGGTATTTGTTTTTCTCTTTCTGACTTATTTCACTCTGTATGACAGACTCTAGGTCCATCCACCTCACTACAAATAACTCAATTTCGTTTCTTTTTATGTCTGAGTAATATTCCATTGTATATATGTGCCACATCTTCTTTATCCACTCATCTGTCAATGGACACTTAGGTTACTTCCATGTCCTGGTTATTATAAATAGAGCTGCAGTGAACACTGTGGTACATGACTCTTTTTGAATTATGGTTTCCTCAGGGTATATGCCCAGTAGTGGGATTGCTGGGTCGTATGGTAGTTCTAATTTTAGTTTTTTACGGAACCTCCATACTGTTCTCCATGGTGGCTGTATCAATTTACATTCCCACCAACAGTGCAAGAGTGTTCCCTTTTCTCCACACCCTCTCCAGCACTTACTGTTTGTAGATTTTTTGATGATGGCCATTCTGACTGGTGTGAGGTGATACCTCATTGTAGTTTTGATTGGCAATTCTCTAATGATCAGTGATGTTGAGCATCCTTTCATGTGTTTGCTGGCAATCTGTATATCTTCTTTGGAGAAATGTCTATTTAGGTCTTCTGCCCATTTTTGGATTGCATTGTTTGCTTTTTTAATATTGAGCTGCATGAGCTGCTTGTAAATTTTGGAGATTAATCCTTTGTCAGTTGCTTCGTTTGCAAATATTTTCTCCCATTCTGAGGGTTGTCTTTTCATCTTGTTTATATTTTCCTTTGCTGTGCAAAAGCTTTGAAGCTTCATTAGGTCCCATTTGTTATTTTTGTTTTTATTTCCATTTCTCTAGGAGATGGGTCAAAAAGGATCTTGCTGTGATTTATGTCAAAGAGTGTTCTGCCTATGTTTTCCTCTAAGAGTTTAATAGTGTCTGGCCTTACATTTAGGTCTTTAATCCCTTTTGAGTTTATTTTTGTGTATGGTGTTAGGGAGTGTTCTAATTTCATTCTTTTACATGTCCGGTTTTCCCAGCACCACTTATTTAAGAGGCTGTCTTTTCTCCATTGTATATGCTTGCCTCCTTTATCAAAAATAAGGCAACCATATGTGCATGGGTTTATCTCTGGGCTTTCTATCCTGTTCCATTGATCCATATTTCTGTTTTTGTGCCAGTACCATACTGTATTGATTACTGTAGCTTTGTAGTATAGTCTGAACTCTGGGAGCCTGATTCCTCCAGCTCCATTTTTCTTTCTCAAGATTGCTTTGGCTATTCGGGGTCTTTTGTGTTTCCATACAAATTGTGAAATTTTTTGTTCTAGTTCTGTGAAAAATGCCAGTGGTAGTTCGATAGGGATTGTATTGAATCTGTAGATTGCTTTGGGTAGCAGAGTCATTTTCACAATGTTGATTCTTCCAATCCAAGAACATGGTATAGCTCTCCATCTGTTGGTATCATCTTTAATTTCTTTCATCAGTGTCTTATAGTTTTCTGCATAGAGGTCTTCTGTCTCCTTAGGTAGGTTTATTCCTAGGTATTTTATTCATTTTGTTGCAGTGGTAAATGGGAGTGTTTCCTTAATTTCTCCTTCAGATTTTTCATCATTAGTGTATAGGAATGCAAGAGATTTCGGTGCATTAATTTTGTATCCTGCTACTTTACCAAATTCATTGATTAGCTCTAGTAGTTTTCTGGTAGCATCTTTAGGATTCTCTATGTATAGTATCATGTCATCTGCAAACAGTGACAGCTTTACTTCTTCTTTTCCGATTTGGATTCCTTTCATTTCTTCTCCTTCTCTTACTGCTGTGGCTAAAACTGCCAAAACTATGTTGAATAATAGTGGTGAGAGAGGGCAACCTTGCCTTGTTCCTGATCTTAGAGGAAATGCTTTCAGCTTTTCACCACTGAGAACGATGTTTGTCATATATGGCTTTTATTATGTTAAGTTCCCTCTTTGCCTACTTGCTGGAGGGTTTTTATCATAAATGGGTGTTGAATTTTATTGAAAGCTATTTCTGCATCTATTGAGATGATCATAAGGTTTTTCTCCTTCAGTTTCTTGATATGGCTTATGCTACTGATTGATTTGCGCATACTGAGGAATCCTTGCATTCCTGGGATAAACCCCACTTGATCATGGTGTATGATCCTTTTAATGTGTTGTTGGATTCTGTTTGTTAGTATTTTGTAGAGGATTTTTGCATGTATGTTCATCAGTGATATTGGCCTGTAGTTTTCTTTCTTTGTGACATCTTTGTCTGGTTTTGGTATAGGGGTGATGGTGGCCACGTAGAATGAGGTTGGGAGTGTTCCTCCTTCTGCT
Source organism: Balaenoptera borealis (assembly GCF_965194805.1). Taxonomy (NCBI): domain Eukaryota; kingdom Metazoa; phylum Chordata; class Mammalia; order Artiodactyla; family Balaenopteridae; genus Balaenoptera; species Balaenoptera borealis. The sequence continues at coordinate 24,316,665 of NC_138877.1, read as the reverse complement.
ATATTTTGGAAGAGTTTGAGAAGGATAGGTGTTAGCTTTTCTCTAAATGTTTGGTAGAATTCGCCTGTGAAGCCATCTGGTCCTGGGCTTTTGTTTGTTGGAAGATTTTTAATCACAGTCTCAATTTCAGTGCCTGTGATTGGTCTGTTTATATTTTCTATTTCTTCCTGGTTCACTTTCGGAAGGTTGTGCTTTTCTATGAATTTGTCCATTTCTTCCAGGTTGTCCATTTTATTGGCATATAGTTGCTTGTAGTAATCTTTCATGATCCTTTGTATTTCTGCAGTGTCAGTTGTTACCTCTCCTTTTTCATTTCTAATTCTATTTATTTGAGTCTTCTCCCTTTTTTTCCTGATGAGTCTGGCTAACGGTTTATCAATTTTGTTTATCTTCTCAAAGAACCAGCTTTTAGTTTTATTGATCTTTGCTACTGTTTCCTTCATTTCTTTTTCATTTATTACTTATCTGACCTTTATGATTTCTTTCCTTCTGCTAACTTTGGGGTTTTTTTTGTTCTTCTTTCTGTAATTGCTTTAGGTGTTAGGTTAGGTTATTTATTTGAGATGTTTCTTGTTTCTTGAGGTAGGATTGTATTGCTATGAACTTCCCTCTTAGAACTGCTTTTGCTGTATCCCATAGGTTTTTGGTCATCATGTTTCCACTGTCATTTATTTCTAGGTATTTTTTAATTTCCTCTTTGATTTCTTCAGTGACCTCTTGGTTATTTAGTAGTGTATTGTTTAGCCTCCATGTGTTTGTATTTTTTACAGATTTTTTCCTGTAATTGATATCTAGTCTCATAGCGTTGTGGTAGGAAAAGATGCTTGATACAATTTCAATTTTCTTACATTTGCCAAGGCTTGATTTGTGACCTAAGATATGATCTATCCTAGAGAATGTTCCTTGAGTACTTGAGAAGAAAGTGTGATCTGCTGTTTTTGGATGGAATGTCCTATAAATATCAATTAAGTCCATCTTGTTTAATGTATCATTTAAAGCTTGTGTTTCCTTATTTATTTTCATTTTGGATGATCTGTTCATTGGTGAAAGTGGGGTGTTAAAGTCCCCTACTATTATTGTCTTACTGTCAATTTCCCCTTTTATGCCTGTTAGCATTTGCCTTATGTATTGAGGTGCTCCTATGTTGGCTGCATAAATATTTACAATTGTTATATCTTCTTCTTGGATTGATCCCTTGATCATTATGTAGTGGCCTTCCTTGTCTCTTGTAATAGTCTTTATTTTAAAGTCTATTATGTCTGATATTAGTATTGCTACTCCAGCTTTCTTTTAATTTCCATTTGCATGGAATATCTTTTTCCATCCCCTCACTTTCAGTCTGCATGTGTCCCTAGGTCTGATGTGGGTCTCTTGTAGACAGCATATATACGGGTCTTGTTTTTGTATCCATTCAGCCAGTCTATGTCTTGATTGGAGCATTTATCCATTTACATTTAAGGTAATTATCGATATGTATGTTCCTATTACAATTTTCTTAACTGTTTTGGGTTTGTTATTTTAGGTCTTTTCCTTCTCTTGTGTTTCCTGCCTAGAGAAGTTCCTTTAGCATTTGTTGTAAAGCTGGTTGGGTGGTACTGAATTCTCTTAGCTTTTGCTTATCTGTAAAGGTTTTAATTTCTCCATTGAATCTGAATGAGACTGTTGCTGGGTAGAGTAATCTTGGTTGTAGGTTTTTCCCTTTAATCACTTTAAATATGTCCTGCTAGTCCCTTCTGGCTTGAAGATTTCCTGCTGGAAGATCAGCTGTTAACCTTATGGGGATTCCCTTGTATGTTATTTGTTATTTTTCCCTTGCTCCTTTTAATATTTTTTCTTTGTATTTAATTTTTGATAGTTTGATTAATATGTGTTTTGGCGTGTTTCTCCTTTGATTTATCCTGTATGGGACTCTCTGTGCTTCCTGGACTTGATTGACTATTTCCTTTCCCATAGTAGGGAAGTTTTCAACTATAATTTTTTCAAATATTTTCTCAGTCCCTTTCTCCTTCTCTTCTTCTTCTGGGACCCCTATAATTTGAATGTTGGTGTGTTTAATGTTGTCCCAGAGGTCTCTGAGACTGTCCTGAATTCTTTTCATTCTTTTTTCTTCATTCTGCTCTGCAGTAGTTATTTCCACTATTTTATCTTCCAGGTCATCTATCCGTTCTTCTGCCTCAGTTATTCTGCTATTGATTCATTCTAGAGAATTTTTAATTTCATTTATTGTGTTGTTCATCATTGTTTGTTTGCTATTTAGTTCTTCTAGGTCCTTGTTAAATGTTTCTTGTATTTTCTCCTTTCTATTTCTAAGATTTTGGATCATCTTTACTATCATTATTCTGAATTCCTTTTCAGGTAGACTGCCTATTTCCTCTTCATTTGTTTGGTCTGATGGGTTTTACCTTGCTCCTTCATCTGCTGTGTGTTTCTCTGTCTTCTCATCTTGCTTAACTTACTGTGTTTGGGGTCTCCTTTTCACAGGCTGCAGGTTCATAGTTCCCATTGTTTTTGGCGTCTGCCCCCAGTGGCTAAGGTTGGTTCAGTGGGTTGTGTAGACTTCCTGGTGGAGGGGACTGGTGCCTTCTGGTGGGCAGGACCGCATCTGGTGGTGTGTTTTGGGGTGCCTGTAACCTTATTATGGTTTTAGGCAGCCTCTCTGCTAATGGGTGTGGTTGTGTTCCTGTCTTGCTAGTTGTTTGGCATAGGGTATCCAGCACTGTAGCTTGCTGGTCTTTGAGTGGAGCTGGGTCTTAGCGTTGAGATGGAGATCTCTGGGAGAGCTTTCGCCGTTTGATATTATGTGGAGCTGGGAGGTCTCTCGTGGACCAATGTTCTGAACTCGGCTCTCCCACCTCAGAGGCACAGGCCTGACATGTGGTTGGAGCACCCAGACCCTGTCAGCCACATGGCCAGGGACTTGGGGAGTTTCTTGCCTTTTGGGAAGTCTGAGGTCTTCTGCCAGCGTTCAGTAGGTGTTCTGTAGGAGCTGTTCTACATGTAGATGTATTTCTGATGTATTTGTGGGGAGGAAGGTGATCTCCACATCTTACTCCTCCGCCATCTTGAAGGTCTCCCTCCTCTAGCCCTCTTATCAACAAATATGCCAAATGAGAACCCAGAGCCATCCGCAGAGCTATCATTATGATAGATACTGATAAAAATCATACCTTTACCATTAGAAAATAGTAGTAATAATCTCTTACTGGGGATATCAGTACTACCAGAACAACTTCTACTTAAAAACATATGTGAGCTAAGATTGAAAAACACTTTCCTGCTGATTTCAGACATATGGGAAGGCCTAAATAGTACTGTGAAACTTGGCAGAGCAGCTAGAGGTAATGTGTGCAAGAATATCTGGCTGAAATCCTATTTTCTGATGACTTATACTCAGTTACAAACTAAACTTGGCGCAAATCTTAGCTTAGTAGAACTCCATCAAATACAACCAAAATAAAGATTAAGGGTGGGGAAAAACCCTATAAACTTGACTTTCAGAAAAGACCAGAGCATTGCTTGCAAGGGAAACAAAAGGAAATTCTCAATACTTACTAATCTTTTTATTTAGAAAATTACATTTTACAAGTGCTAAGATCAATTACAGTCTAATAATTTCCAGTACTTTGAAAAGAAAAAATAATTAAAAGGAGCAAGAATTGAACCCAGGAAAGGCTCTGTCAGTTCTAGAAATAATTGCTTTTACTCTTCAATTTTTCAAAGTTTCACTTTTTTAGTGGTGTCAACTGGCTCAGCCCACTGTCATGTACAAAAATATAATGGACTAAAAAACTTTAATTTCTTAGAATAACAAAACAGAATTTGAGAATAGTCTAAACACTGAGACATACAGCTCTTAAAATTTTAAGGGAGTAGACACTTGTTTTAGAGCCCTAAATAATCTGGTAACCTTAAATAGAGACTTTAATTTTAATAACTTTTGGGAATTGGTGCTCTCATCTAACTCTGATCTTTCATTTGTTTTTAGATGTTTAGTTTTCAATCACAGGAGATCTAAATGTTGAGGTTAAGTGTTTTAGTAGATGAAAGATGATTACTAGTAACACTAAAATACCTCTAAATCAAATGACCATGTAACCTCTACAAATATTACTGTAACTTCTACAAATATTTATTTCTTTGTTTATTTATTCAACCATTCACCAAATATTTATTTAGCACATGCTAGGCAAAACACAAAACAACAGTAAAATCTACTAGAAAGTACAAATATATATCTGTTTGAGGATTTTTGATAGCTCCCATTTTTTGAGGCACCACAATCTAAAAAAACACTTGAGATAGATCTTGAAATATACCAAACTTTAAAAAAATAATATACATTTTTCTAATGTTATTATGAAAGTAAGAGACAAAAGGACGTATCTGATTGGTTAAATGGAAGAGAAAGGCCTCCAAAACTGGCTGACCTCTGAGCTGATGGAGAATAAGAAACTGTGCAAATGTCCTTTAAAAAGTATCTCTCAGGAATACCAATCGAGTCTCAGAGGCTAAAGATTAGAAGTAATCCCTTCTTCCTTCTTTCATTCTCTTTGTTTGTCTTTGCTCTATTCCTTTGGTCTTTTCTCATTGCTTACACATAAATATACTTGATTTAGATGGAATTAATAAAGCCACATTAGAAACTGCTCATAGAAAATTCAGTGGAAAAGGGACAGAGGCACATCTAATGGTAATAACAAAACAAAATAGAAAACTTTGTTGACAAGAAGGAAATAAAAGGTTTTCTAGTAGAGTTAAAGAATAACTGTTTCCTAAGTGCCTATTCAATGGCAGGGAGGGTGCTGCACTACCAAACGTTAAACCCATATCTACATGTCTACGTGTCTACTGTGAATGATGAGATGGGTGTAGGAAGGTGGTTGTCCAGAAAGAAAAAAAAAAGACTGGTGAATGTTCCATTATGAGAAGGTAGATACATAAAACAATTAACTACTATGAATAAGTCTAATGTCCATATGTTAACAGATAATGCTAAAAAAAAAACCCCAAAAAAACTGTTGAGGAAAGACAAATTGAAAGGTATAAATCAGTATGATCTCATCTATGTAAACTTAAAAATAATATCCCATATATATAGACATATAAGTTATAGTATCTATGGCGATGGGTAAATAGAAAGAATGGTAATTTTTTTTCACTTTAAAAAAGATATCCAAAGCAACTTTAGAAGTATTAACATTTTAAAATATGGCAGTGGAGATGGTGGCCAAGGTGGTGAGTAGGAAGACCCTGAGCTCACCTCCTCCCATAGCAAACTAAAATTACAACTGTTTACAGAGCAACTATCAATGAGAATGATCTGAAGTCTAGCAGAAAAGATCTTCTACAACTGAAGATAAAGGAGGAGCCACAACAAGATCAGTAGGAGGGGCGGAGATGCCATATAGTCAAGACCCACATCTCTAGGTAGGTGGCCCACAAATAGGAGTATTATCACAATTGCATAGATTTCCCCCAAGAAGCAAGGAGTCTGAGCCCCACACTGGGCTCTGAAGCCTGGGGGTCTTGCACCAGGAAGATGAGCCCACAGTATTTCTGGCTTTGAAGGCCAGCAGAGCTTGCATTCAGGAAAACCGGAAGGCTACAGAAAACAGAGACTCTGCTCTTAAAGGGCACATGCAAAGTTGCGCATATGCAGAAACCCAGTGCAGAAGCAATAATTTGGAAGGAGTCTGAGTCAGACGCACTTGCTGATCTTGGAGAGCCTCCCAGAGAGGCAAGAGGCAACTGGGACTTACCCTGGTGACAGAGACACTGGTGGCAGCCATTTTTAGGAGCTTATTCTACCATGAGAACACTAGTGCTGGCAGGCACCATTTTGGAGTCCTCCCTCTAGTTTAATTAGTGCCTGGACCTGGCCCCACTCGCCAACTTTTCAGCATTAGTCCTGAGATGTCCCAGGCCAAGCAGCCAGCCTTGCAGGGACACAGCCCCACCCACAGTCAGGCTAGCACCGGGTCCAGGACCTACTGGGTCATGCAGGCAGCTAACTGGGACACAGGCCCCCTACCACCCACCAGTGGCCAGCAGCCTCTGTACTAGGCAGGGCCTGGCAACCAACCAGGCTGGAGACCAGTCACATCAGCACACAGTAATCAGCCCCACCACAACAGAAGGGTCCATGCAGCCTACACAGGGGGAGGAATACCTAGATCATATAGCTAGGGTGAACAGAAGGGAGTGTGCAGCTCGGACCCATCGATGTCTCCTATGTAAGGGCAAATTTCCTAGATTGGGAAATGTAACTGACCTACCTAATATATAGAAATAAAAGCAAATAATCAGGCAAAATAAGACAACAGAGGAATATTTTCAAAATGAAGGAACAAGGTAAAATCTAAGACGGGCTAAGTGAAGTGGAGATAAGCAATCTACCCAATAAAGAATTCAAGATGTTTGATGAACTTGGGAGAAGAATGGATGAACATAGTGAAAAGTTTAAGAAAGACTTAGAAAATATAAAGAAGAGACAAACAGAGCTGAAGAATACAATGACTGCAATAAAAAAGAAGCAATCAACAGTAGATTACATGATACAGAGGAAAGGGTCAGCAAACTGGAAGACAGAGTAGTGGAGATCACTCAAGTTGAACAGAAAAAGAGAAAAGGATTTTTTAAAAAATGAGGATATGTTAAGAGACCTCTGGGACAACATCAAATGTACTAACATTCTCATTATAGGGGTCCCAAAAAGAGAAGAGAGAAAGAAAGGAGTAGAGAACTTATTTGGAGACATAATATCTGAAAATTTTCCTAACCTGGGAAAGGAAACAGATATCCAAGTCTAGGAAGCTCAGAGAATACCAAACAAGATAAACCCAAAGAGGTCCACACCAAGATATATTAGAATTAAAACGGCAAAAATTACAGATAAAGAGAGAATATTAAAAGCAACAAGATAAAAGCAACTAGTTACATACAAGGGAACTCACAAAGGCTATGAGCTGACATTTCAGCAGAAATTCTTCAGGTCAGAAGAGAGTGGCACAATATTTTCAAAGTGATGAAGGGAAAAACCCACAACTAATAATACTTTACTGAGCAAGGCTACAATTCAGATTTGATGGAGAGATAAAGAGTTTTACAGACAAGCAAAAGCTAAAGGAGTCCAGGACCACTAAACCAGCTTTACAAGAGATGTTAAAGGAATTTCTCTAAGCAAAAAAGAGAAGAGTACAACTAGAAATATGAAAACTATAAAAGGAAAAATCTCATTGGTAAAAGCAAACATACAATAAAGCTGGAGGAATCAGGCTCCCTGATTTCAAGCTATACTACAAAGATACAGTCATCAAAACAGTATGGTACTGGCACAAAAACATACACATAGATAAATGGAACAGAATAGAGAGCCCAGGAATGAACGTACACTTATATGGGCAATTAGTCAATGACAAAGGGGGCAACAACAATACACAATGGGGATAAGACAGCCTCTTCAATAAATGGTGTTGGGAAAACTGGACACCTATATGCAAAAGAATCAAACTGGACTACCTTCTCACACCACATACAAAAATAAACTCAAAATTTATTAAAAATTTACATGACCTGACACCATAAAACTCCTAGAAGAAAACACAGGCAGTATACTCTTTGACACTGGCCTTGGCAATAACTTTCTGGAAATGTCTCCTTAGGCAAGGGAAACAAAAGCAAAAGTTAAAAAATGGGACTGCATCAAGCTAAAAAGCTTCTGCACAGTGAAGGAAATTACCAACAAAACAAAAACGCTAGCTATTGAATGGGAGAAGATATTTGCAAGTGATATATTTGGTAAGGGGTTAATATCCCAAATATATAAAACTCATACAACTCAACATCAAAAAATGAAACAAATGACTGAAAAATAGGCAGAGGACGTGAACAGACATGTTTTTCAAAGAAGACATATAGATAGCAATGGACACATGAAAAAATGCTCAACATTTCTAGTCATCAGGGAAATGCAAATTAAAATCACAATGAGATATCACCTCACACCTGTGAGAATGGTTATTATCAAAAAGACAACAAATAATAAGTGTTGGTGAGGATGTGGAGAATAAGGAACCCTAGTCAACTGTTGGTGAGAATGTAAATTGGTACAGCCACTATGGAAAATAGTATGGAGGCTCCTCAAGAAATTAAAAATAGAACTACCATACTATCCAGCAATTCCACCTCTGAGCATTATTCTGACAAAAACAAAAACAGTGATTTGAAAAGATATATGTACCCCTATGTTCAATGCAGCACTATTTACAACAGGCAAGATATGGAAGCAACCTAAGTGTCCATCAATAGATAAATGGATAAACATGTGGTATACAACTCAGTCACAAAAAAGAATGAAATCTTGCCATTTGCGACAACATGGATGGACCTAGAGGGTATTATGCTAAGTGAAATAAGTCAGACAGAGAAAGACAAATGCTGTATGGTTTCACGTATATGTGGAATCTAAAAACCAACACAAATGAACGAACATAAAAGAACAGACTCATACATACAGAATGTAACAAAGAGGTGGTTACCAGAGAGGAGGGGGATTGGGGGATGAGTGCAATAGTTGAGGGAGATTAAGAGGTACAAAATTCCAGTTACAAAAACAAAAATGAGTCACAGGGATGAAATGTAAAGCATGGGGGATACAGATAGCTACACTGTGATATCTTTGTATGGTGACAGATGATAACCAGGCATATCACAGTGATCATTTTGTAAGGTACAGAAATACTGAATCACTATATTGTGTACCTGGAACTAACTTAGTGATGTAGATCAATTACACCTCAATTTTTAAAAATGTGTAAACACTGGGAGGAAATGCATAAAAATGCTAATAATGAAGGTTCTCTCAGGGGGGTGTTATGGGTGATTTCTTATTTTTCCTTTATGTTTTTATGTATTTCTATTTGTCTGCAATGAACATGCATGTTTTGCTTGTAAAATTAGAAAGAAAACAATAAATGTCATCAAAAATGAAAATCTTAAAATAAAATATGGCAGTAGGTACATACATCTATTATTTTCTGTAGGCTTAAACTACTTCATAATAAAATTTAATATATTTTTAAATTTTGTTGTTTAAAAGAAGAATGCTGTAGAAATTTAGGCAATCAGAAGGAGCTAGTCCAGTAAGTTCAATTTTCTTACTTTTGAGCCCAGAATATACAAGGCTGATTATTTTCCATCTTTAGCAAGAGGAACAATGGAGAGTTAATGTAGAAGAAGAAACTGTCCTTGATATGATGAATCATTGGCACTTTTGGCAAATGGATGGTCATTTCTAGAAGGAAGTGAATTACCTGAACATAATTATATTGAATCCTCTAGTTTTAAAAGAGTGTTTCAACTCATACACTATCCATGTAGGTTACTCTTTTTCTTCCTTACAGGGTGTGAATGTGAAGCTTTAGGGGCACAGTCAATGGATGCTACATTTTCATTGCTGCTAAAAATGTGTAAATAGAGTCTGGATTTTGAAGTAACAATTTACACACATAAAGTACTGACTAGCTGTGAAAGACCACAATTGACTTTTTATTTTTAAACTCCTCACAAAACTTCCTCTTGATTCAAAATTGCCATCAGACATTTTCTAATGTAATTACAAAGGAAGCCACAAACATCTTAACTTCGGATCATATGTAATTTTTAGAATTAATAGCAAGATCCGGAGAGTTTTGTTTGTTTTTAAATCCGAGTGGTAAATAAGTCTGAAACATTTCATTAGTGAGGCAAGACTCACTTGAGATATATTGTTAAACATGAGGGGTGAAAATACATCACAGATACAAGTGGTATTACACAGCCCACAGTTTTCTGAAAACATAGTCTCTGTAACTCTGAATGTACTGAAACTCTGAAAACGTAATCCTCTGCATGAGGATTAGATATATACTCACAATAAGAGAGCATATTGGCCTATAATTTTCAACATTACATGCTTGTATTTTTTATTGTATGCTATTTTTCAACTGCTAGAGCAACATGGTCTCATAAATCTAATATTTATTCTTCCTTGTTTATAGAACTAGTAGAGCACTTCAGAAAATGAGAAACTCTGAGAAGTCACATATAACTTGGTGTCCTGTGCACCAAAGAAGAGAGGACAGGAAAGTCACCATGTTTGAAAAATCGGGCTCAGGAACTCAGTTATAAAGCTTTAAATAATTAAACAACACAAGGTAAGGGAGGCCTTTGATGTTATTTCTATCTCCATAAACGTGGTCTATTTATAGATGATAAATCTTATCATGTACGATTCTTCATTTTACTAGAGAGCAAAGAAAAAGAGTCCTTTAGTTCAGTTCCCACGTGCAACTCTGTACTTGCTGTGTGTATTTCGTGCAAGCTAAGGTGGAGATTAAGTGTAATCCACTGTAACAACCAAGATACCCCTACTTATAACTGTGTCTTTAAATCATGAATTCTTCTCATTTTCTTATTAAGTAACCTCTGTACTAAGGAATTCAATGATTCCTTATGTCAAGTCCAAAGAAAATAGCAGTGAATGAGAATTTGTTTTTCTATGGAAAGGCTGTGCCTGTATTACGGTAAATGTCTCAAGAGATTACACCCCTTAACAAAGCTTTTGTGGGAGAAATTTCCTGAAGCTCATTGTTTCTATGTACTTTCCTTTTAATGGATAGCCTTACTTGAGATTTGGGAAGAATCCAGAGAAATAGAAGTCATCAAGTCATTTCCTCATTCTCTGCAGACATGAAGAATGGAGGGCAGGAATGGGGGGAGCTGCCAAAAGATAAGTGAGGGACAAGGCAGAAATGTGGATGGAGGGTGGGTGAGGGATATCGGGGCTGATGGGAGAGAGAGTTTCAGCTGCAGTGAAGGGCCATTTGAGCTACCCGCAAACTGATCCCTGAACTACCGAGGAAGCCTGTGACGGAGCAGAGAGCTGACACTGGGGTGCGTGATACAAAGCAAGTGAAAAAATACTCCTTTGCTACTGACCTCTTCTAGTCTTCCCTTGGATTTCAGATGCTCTTACCCCTTCCTCTCTCAGTGACTGAGCTGATGATACCTTTGCAACACCAGCCCCACTATTTCCTCTGGGGTCCGAGCCCTGTCTTTGCTGTAAGTCCCCAGAGCTGTCCACTCTCTCCTGTTTTCCTGCACTGATTTCTGATGTTATCTTCCCCACATCCATGTTCCCCTATCAGACAACAGTGATCTCCCCTAAACACCAAACCAGAAATTCTGGTTCTCCAGAAGAGTATCCATATACGCACGTGGGTGTGTTTCTAGACAGCTGAAAAGCCAGTGTAGACCCAGAATTGAAGAATGATAGGGGGGAAGAGAATGGCACCCAGAGTTAAAAACCGGGGTCCAGGCCCGGCCCCACCATTTGCTCAACTCTGCCCATTTCAGCATGCTCAACTCTCACGGGCGACTCTCTGGTCTGGGCAATCCGGGTCCTCCTCTGCAGGGACAGGCAAAGGAGGTTTGAATTTGGTTATCACGTCAACTGGGGACGGGGTGGCGGGGTGCTGCTGGTCTTTAGTTCCTTGAAGGCAGGGCTACTAACCTTCCTATTGATAAAATCCATGGGCTGATCTTGCATCACAAAGAAGTGTCCCCCTGAAAATGTCAATAGTGGCCCCACTGAGAAACAACAATAGATGATTTTTCATGTTCCTGCAACCTGTCTGTATTCTCAAACCTAAGTGGAATGTAGAGAACTTAAGAGACTCAGAACAAAACTGTGGGGATAAACAAATTTGTGGACTGTATAATTTCAAAGGAAAAGGTTCAAAAAAATGGATTTCTCTCTCCTGAAGAGAAAAAGGATGACCTGAGACTTAAGTCTATGATGACCAATACATTCTGTCTCCATAACAGAAGAAATAAAGTGCCATGTGAGGAGGTCGGGAAACACTTAGGCTTTCTAGACAATGAGGTTTCTAAGAAAGGAGAATCTATATTAGGATTCAAAAGGAAAGTGGATACCTAGGTATGCAGGTCTGAAAACAAATAGTCTCTCATTGGTTTCAGACAGTTCAAGTGGGATCTTATTTGCAGACTCGGGAAGAACATTTAGGTAACTTCTCAAGTCCTTTCCAGCACCTCTTTTTCCGTCAGACACTTGTTACATCTCTGCACACCATAACATCCTACCAAGCTGACAGACTGGAGACTTAAAGATGGAGACACAACCTCCCATCCGTCCTCTCCCCCAGTAGGTACCACATGCCTCACCCTTCAAAGTGAATCAATCATGGGGCCCAGCAATGAAGGGTGCAGTGGGAAAACTGGAATCTAGCCCAGCACTGCAGTGAAATCTACTTTGATTTCTCAGTAGAAATAAGAGAAAGTTAAAAAAAAAAAACCCACAGTAGAGGGCCATTACAGGAGAAAACATTTGTCACCGTGGACAGAATAAAAGTCCAACCAAATGAAATAAACGTCTGTGGAAAAAGACATGTCCTTCTAGGGAAAGTACTCTGTTCCTTCTCCCTTGCTCTTCACTTAGTTTTTGTCTGCTCAGTGAGCCAAGCTTTATCTGCTCTCTTGCTCATTTTTCCATCTATGAAAGATGGGTGGATTAATTTCAGCCTTTAGGTAGGTCTTTGTCAGAAAGTACTTTCAGAATAAAAGTGGTTTACTTGGTACCATCTCAGAAGCAGAACATGCACTTCCAAAATAAAATGCTTGCTTTGCTAGCAAGCTCTGTCCTTAAGTGAGTAACAATACTGTTAGTGATTTTTCGAGCTGTTAACGCACACACATTAAACAACCACCATGGTCACCCTGTTCTATCATAATAAATCATAGGGTGAGGACCCCTTGGTAGAGCTAAATGAAAACATTCTGGCTACTGAGATTTTATAATTTGAAAAATGTCATGATGATAACACTAGTTGATATTGACAAATGCAGTTTTGATTTTCAATGTTTCAAAATATAATTTATCAGCGAGGTCTTAGCTAATTGAAAGTACTTAACAAAATCTAATCTATGTAGACACTCAATATAAATGTACTGGATCTATTCAGTTAGAATTTATGAACACAGAAATAAAACTTGTTTTAAGCCAACGTGGGGGATATTTTATTTCTAATATCCTTGTAACATCCCACAGAGTATATAATAATAAGTATGAGAAGCATCATATCAAATTTCTTCTCATTTATATCCATCTCCCAATGAAATCAAAGGATTACAATCTGTGCGCAACCTACTTCCACAGTTCTTATTGCAATAGGGTACGACTATTATCCATTTAAAAAATATCCCTCAAAATTAATAATAACTTCAGTAAGACAAATGGAAAAATTAACACAAACCTTAAGACCTCCAGCAGATCAGAAGACAAATGTGTTCTTTGGGAACTTGACTGAAACAAGGTATTCACACAACTCTTTTAAATGGAAGCTGTTCACAAAGGAAGTCCCATGGAAGACACTGTAGCTCTGACATGCCAGATGCTTCTGGAAGGAGAAAAAAAGCACACCATTAGGATGTGTCCAAAGTACCATGACTGCCAGTACCAGCCACTGTGGTCAGAAAGTGCTATAGTAGCACCTACCGCTATTATTATGGTAACCGTATTAACTGCTATTACTTTTGTACCCCCAGATCTTCTTACTCATAAATGACAGGGTGGATGGTAACCTTTCAGCATTGTGTTTAGAAACTTCTAAAGGCCAGCAGTATTTTATAACTAAGCGAACTCTGCTTTTCCCCTAATTTAACCAGACAAGGGTTGCAGGACGGTGCTCAGGTATGAGCATGAAGGCGGGAACACTACTTCTCACTGAGAACCCACCAGCTGTGAGGCACTGGGCACAGGCTCTTTAATCTGAACGATGTCCCTGCAATTAGAGGGCACTGGCCCCATTTTCCAGATAAGAAAGCTAAGGCACAGATTCCTGAAGTCAGGTTTACAACCCAGGCATCAAAGCCTAAAAGGCCTCAGGGCTGACTCTTCCCCTCATTTCACTCTGTGGCCTGTGTGATTTAGAAAAATATTTCACTTGGTGCAGCCACTATGGAGAACAGTAAGGAGGCTTCCTTCAAGAACTACAAAAAGAGTTACCATATGATCCAGCAATCCCACTCCTGGGCATGTATCCAGAAAATAAGAAAACTCTAATTCAAAAGGATACATGCACCCCCTATGTTCATAGCAGCACTACTTACAATAGCCAGGATATGGAAGCAACCTAAGTGTCCCTGGACAGATAAATGGATAAAAAGATGTGGCACATATATACTATGGAATATTACTCAGCCATAAAAAAGAATGAAATAATGCCATTTGCAGCAACATGGATGGACCTAGAAAGTATCATACAAAGTGAAGTCAGTCAGACAGAGAAAGACAACTATCATATGATATCACTTATATGTGGAATCTAAAAAAAATGATACAAAAGAACTTATTTACAAAACAGAAATAGACTCACAGACATAGAAAACAAACCTATGGTTACCAAAGGGGGAAGGGGGGGAGGGATAAATTAGGAGTATGGGATCAACAGATACACACTACTATACATAAAATAGATAAACAGGGCTCCCCTGGTGGCGCAGTGGTTGAGAGTCTGCCTGCTAATGCAGGGGACGCGGGTTCCAGCCCTGGTCTGGGAAGATCCCACATGCCGCAGAGCAACTGGGCCCGTGAGCCACAGTTGCCAAGCCTGCGCGTCTGGAGCCTGTGCTCCGCAACAAGAGAGGCCGCGATAGTGAGAGGCCCGCGCACCGCGATGAAGAGTGGCCCCCGCTTGCTGCAGCTAGAGAAGGCCCTCGCACAGAAACGAAGACCCAACACAGCCATAAATAAATAAATAAATAAATAAATAAATAAATAAATAAATAAATAAATAAATAAAGAACTTATAGAAGGACTTTATATTAAAAAAAAAAAGATAAACAACAAGGACCTATGCTATAGCACAGGGAACTATATTCAATATCTTGTAATAACCTATAATGGAAAAGAATCTGAAGAAGTATATATACAACTGAATCACTTTGCTCAACACCAGAAACTAACACATCATTGTAAATCAACTACACTTCAATAAAAAAAGAAAAATATTTCATAAACAGAAATATTATTGACAAGAGAACAGGTAATGCTGCAATAATACTAAAGTAACTCACATACTACTAAATTGATCAAGAAAATTCCTCTCCTCATTTGCTTTAGTTTTATATCAGACATTGTCTTATTGAGTCAGGCCCCACAGAAATACAGACAACCAACTTTAAGCAGTGCACTTCCTCTCCCACCTTCCTCCTTATGCAAAGAGAGCTCTTTGGAAACCCAGTGGTGCCCATGGGTTGCGGGGCAGGTTTGTGTGCTGTGTGTCATCAAGGAGATAGCATTGCAAACGTCCCATCTTCCTCTGATGCCTCCATGTGACCCACAGTGCCTTCATCGTCCCAGTGAAAGAGCACATCACCTTTCCCTAAGGGGAATTGCATCCCTGATGCAACCAGGAATAGAGCCTGCCTCTTCTGTGGATGTCTCTGAGGGATAGGACTGCATCTCCTCGCAGCTATATCCATCTTAACAGCTAAGGGATGGCTGACAAGTCTCGGCAGGGCTCCATCTAGATTTCCGTTCTTATTTTTAGTCAAAAATCTACATGTTTTGGGTTGTTCCATTGCCAACAGTTTACTCTCCACCAGCTGTCCCAGCACCCACTCTTACAGTATGTTTCAGGGTCACTGCCCACCGATCAATCAGTTCAAAATTCCCCTCAAAGTGCCAGCTTTTAATGCCACAGCCTTCTGTATGAGCCTTGGAACTTCTAGGTCATAACCACACTGTACTTGGGAAGCTCCTCGGAAAGGCTAGAGAAGGATAAAGCAGGAAGGTCACATGTAACTTTTTAAAATTTGTATTTTAATTTAGGCAACTAAAGCTTAAGGCATGAATAAAGAAACAAGGAAGAACAATTGATAGAGTTTTCAGAGCTCTGCAGAACTGGAGCCTAGGATTATTACATGGGGGAAAAAAAAAAAAAGAGAACAGAGCCAAACAGAGGAAGAAGAGCTTGACAAAGAACAGGGAATGAAAATATCTGGACCATGGAATCTAACCTAAATGACGGGAATATAAAATGAAGAGAAACTCTTCTTAAAATCTCACATACTAGCTTTCTGATTTCCTCACATCCCTTAAAAACAAAGTTTCAGGTTGTATGCCTAAATGTGTAGACCCTGTTTCCCATAAAACCTCGACGGCAATTTCCAAACATTCACTCAACCACTATTTACTGCACACTTCTTTTATGCATACTTCTTTTATTTGTTAAATTTTAATTGAAATATAGTTGATTTACAATGTTGTGTTAGTTTCAGATGTATAGCAACATGATTCAATTATACATATATGTATATAAATATAATATTCTTTTTTACATTCTCTTCCATTATAGGTTATTACAAGATATTGAGCATAGTTCCCTGTGCTATACAGTGGGTCCTTGTTAGTTATCTATTTTATATATAGTAGTGTATGTATTTTAAACCTAAGCACCTAATTTATCCCTCTCCCCCTTTCCTCTTTGGTAATCATAAATTTGTTTTCTATGTCTGTGAGTCTATTTCTGTTTTAAAAATAAGTTCATCTGTATCCTTTTTGTAGATTCCACATATAGGTGATATCATATGATATTTGTCTTTCTCTAAGCCAGACAGAGAAAGACAAATATCATAGTGCATACTTCTGAGTCAGTCAATATGTCAGATAATTCCAGGAATACTGAAAAAAGCAAGATAGCCTTTCCCTCAAGCATGTTACTGCTTTGGAAGCGGATGCAACTTGGACATCAAAAATTATGAGAAGGTGGTACTAATATGTGTTTGAGAGAATGGGGTCTGGACCAGACTACGTGGGGTTGTTCTTGCTTCATCACTTACAAGCTGTATGATCTTGGGCAAGGTATTTAAACTCTTTAACCTTGGCTTCCTCATCTGCAAAATGCAGAAATGATATACTTCCCACATAGGCTGCTGTGAGCATTAAGTAAGATAACCTATACACACTGCTTGGCACAATAAGGGGTGCATGGTAAGAACTCATCAATTGTTAGGAAGGAGGAGTAGTGCTGTTATATAACAGAGCATGATGATGTCAGTGAGGGAAAACGTGCTCTGAAACTTTGAAAGGGCTGGCGATCCTCTTTCTCAGGGATGAGGGGAATCAAGAAGTCTTCAGTAAGGAAGGTAGCATTCAAGATCAACCATAACTAAACACACACAAATAATTGTGCTTTCACAGAAATCCTCTAATGATAACTGAAAAGCTAGAAAATGAGCTACATTAGAAAAAAAATAGGTCCATGAAATTAGACATTATTTTCCAGGATTTGGTGTGAAAGTAGATATCTACCATAACAACATAGCCAGGGAACGATACAAAGAAGAAAATCTATGTATTGCTACCAAGAAAGATACAATATCCCACTGGGTCCTGTTCTATTCAACTGTAATCCAAAATGACACCAGGGCTTTTTAATGGAATTGGCAAGCTCTGGGCACACCATTTTTAAACTTAGCCTCAAATTTAAGTCACAGGGCTTGTGACTCAAATCTCCAATGTGACCTTTACAGGGTATTGTTCAAGGAAACATGCCTGTCACTACGCAGAGAAACTATATGCCATTTTATCCCGGAAAGTATGATGAAAAGATGCACTATATTGTTATAAGCACAGAGCCACAAAAGGATTCTGGCTTTGATTCTCTAGAAGCAATGAAAACAAAGACTCTATTTGATTTTGTATCATTCACGTAGAAATGCTGTCTTATCGCATTAATGAGCATTCCTATTTCCCCCATATTCTGGACTTTATTTAATTCAAAAGAAGCTTGGCAGGAATCTCATCATTTATGGATTTAAAATATAATGCCTCTGACTAAATCCCTTTTTCAAGGGCTTACTGAGCCACGCTACTTGTCTTTGTCAGACCCATAGGATATTGCACTGAACAGTAGAGCTAAAAGCACACAGTGACTTGAATTCTCTAACCCCTTCTCTGCTTCCCAGCCCTGGGAGGTCTGCTTAAAGAGAAGGACCTTGCAAAAGACATGGTGTCATCATTCCTTTCTCACCCTTCTTTATCGCTTCCACTGAATTAGGAAATCCTATCAACTCCTCTTCCCATTCATCCATCTCATGACATCACATTTCATGCACTACCATATGCTTTTTGCTGGTGTTCCTTCTTGTAGCTCATCCTACAAACAGTCAAAAGATCTGGCATCTTCTTTGACTGGTCTATGGTGGTGAGAAGTAAATATCAGAATAAAAAACATGAAAGAATGAATGCATAAATGAAATATTTTTTAAAATGTAACTCAAATTATACTCATCCACTACTCAAGAACTTACCACGGCTCCCTACTTTCTTAAGGATCAGATCTACATCCTCATTAGGAATACCTGTTCCCACCATCCTCTCTAACCTTAAAACAGACTATTTATGACCCAAACCCTTGGGTCAATTAGAAATAGTTTGCTCATTATATTATAGTGAATCTCAACTAGGGATACATCGTAATTACCCAGGTCAACTAAATTGGAATCACCAGAGGAAAATCCTCACTATATGCATTTTTAAAATGCTCCACAGGTGATTCAGATGTACATCACTTGTTAGGAACTGCTGCTGTGTCTCCTCCTCCTCTAGGTGTATGAACCCACCTAGCACAGCACATGGAAGCCTCACCTTTTTTTTAAATAAATTTATTTATTTATTTATTTTTGGCTGCATTGGGTCTTTGTTGTCGCGCATGGGCTTCTCACTGCGGTGGCTTCTCTTGTTGCGGAGCACCGGCTCTAGGCACACGGGCTTCAGTAGTTGTGGCTCACGGGCTCTAGAGCGCAGGCTCAGCAGTTGTGGCGCGCAGGCTTAGTTGCTCTGGGGCATGTGGGGGAAGCTTCACCTTTTCAGTGAATCTTCCTAGGCCATAACAATATTCCATCCCTTCTCTAGTTTCTCATCATAGAGTTAAAACATTTCAAACTAGAAAGGATCTTCCATTGATTCTCTTGATTGACTCTACTAGTATTCACACCCTTGTGTAATCCCCTCTCCTTCCCCACCTTGAGCGTGGGCTAGACCTAGTGTCTTCTGATGAACAGAGTATGGCAGAAGGGATGGGAAGTGACCTCTCTCTTGCCCTGACTCTAATGATGCCAGCTGCCATGTTGTGAAGTGCTCTATGGAGAGGGCCATTTGGCAAGGGACTGAGGCCCTCAGTCCACCCACCTGTCGGGAACTGAACCCTGCCAACAGTCACTGAGGGAACTTGGAAATGGACCCTGCTCCAGTTGAGCAGGGTGAACTGCAGATCCAGCCCCAGGTGTAATAACTGTGAGTCTGGCCAACACCTTGATTGAAGCCTTGTGAGAGACCATGAGCTGGAAGGACCCCTCTAAGCCATGGCCAGATTCCTGACTGTGATGGTTAATACTATGTGTCAATTTGGCTAGGCCACGGTACCCAGATATTTGGTGAGACACCAGTCAGATGTTGCTGTGAAAGGATTTTTTAGATGAAATTCAGATTTAAATCAGTAGACACTGAGTAAAGCACATTATCCTGTGTAATACTGGTGGGTCTCATCCAGTCAGATGAGGGCCTTAAAAGAAAACAAGCTGAGATCTCCCAAGAAAGAGGTATTATGCCTGCACACTGCCTTTGGACTTGAGCCGAAACATAACTCTTTCTTGGCTCTCCAGCCTGCCCTGCAGATTTTGGACTTGCCAGCCTCCATAATCACGTGAGCTAATTCTTTGAAATAAAGTTCTCTATAAAATAGATGGGTAAAGATATATACTTGTATATCTCTCTATATTTGTGTATATATATATTTGCGTGTATAGATATATACACTACACACACACACACACACACCCAAAGACCCTATTCTGTTTCTCTGGGGAATCTGCTAAGTTTCAGGGTAATTTGTTAAGCAGCAATACCTAGCTACTATGAGACTCCTCCCCCTCCAAAGCACTATTACTTTTTAAATTCCTCTCTAATTAGGGCCTTCAAGCTCTGTCAAGGTAGGCACCATGTTCACCATGCTTGCAACCAAACCTACAGCTCCCAGTATTGTGCCTGGTATATGGCAGGTGCCCAAAACATATTTGTTAAATAAACTAGTCAGTGATAAAGCTTTAGCAGCAGTGTCTTCCTATAACCAAAAAATAAATTAAAACAAAAAAACAAATACTAAACAAAACAGAAAACAATGGAACAATTCCCCAACTAAGATTCTTACTGTCTACAAGCATAGGTACCTTCACAAGAGGTACAAACCAGTGTGAAATTTTTAAGGTGACACATATATCCCTTTACTAGTGAGCAAAAAAGTAGAGATGAGGAGAACTGAGACACATTTGGAGACTGGAGTGGAGATTTTATGGAGCTGGAGAATAAGACTAGAGTGTGAATTCCAGAATAACACATTTGAAATTTTGTTGACTGGCTTAGAGCTATTGGAAGTGTTTTTGTTTCAGGTGGATTTTGACTAGGAGTGTGCTTTTGAAAATAAATGTGGCATCAGTGTTCAGAATAAGAAAAAAAAGGAGAGGACTATTGCTAACAGAGTGAATTAGAGAGATAGGCGTGAAAATATAAAGGAAGGCCCAGATGGAAGAAAAAGCAGAGAATAGAGGAAATTCCGTGAATTAGATGGAATTCATGATAAAAGAGAAGAAACAGTCAAAGATTATAAGAATATTTTAAGCCTGGGTTTGGTGAAAATTGTAAGAACACTGACAGAATGTGGAAATTCAAGGAGGGAAACTGCTGTGTGTCTCCATGCCCAGGAGAGTAGAAAGTAATAATCAAAGCTGCTTTTAAGATTTAGAAAAGTCACATTCCTTCCTATGATTATAAATATTGAAAACTCAAGGTCTGATAAATCC
Organism: Balaenoptera borealis; assembly: GCF_965194805.1. NCBI lineage: Eukaryota > Metazoa > Chordata > Mammalia > Artiodactyla > Balaenopteridae > Balaenoptera > Balaenoptera borealis. Next base: position 24,295,746 of record NC_138877.1, on the reverse strand, counting down.
CCAAAGATCAGTACGGAATATCAAAGACTATGTCCTCAATTTTTTTCAAATGGGATGTAATTTACATACAGTAAAATACACAGATTTTTAAGTGTACATTTCAGTGAGCTCTGTCAAATGTAACCAACACAATAGTTAAGATAAAGAGCACTTTCATCACTCCAGAAAGTTCCTTTCCAGTCAAGCCCTTCCAAAAGGGGAGTTCTGGTTTCTATCACCATTGATGTCTTTGCCTATACTTGAACTTCATATATATAGAATCATACATTCTAAGTTATTTTTTGTCTGGCTTCCTTTGCACAACACAGTGATTATGTAATATTAATTCTGTATCCTGCAACTATCATTCTTTTTATATATCACTGCATTCTATTCCTAATTTGTGGGTTAAATATTTTTGTGTCCATGGTCATGACAGATATCAGTGTGTATATTTTTAATAGTGTCCTTATCAGAACTTGGTATTAAAGTAGTACAGATCTCAGAAAATGACTTAGGAAGTGTACTACTCTATTTTCTGTATTTACCTAAGATTAATATTATTTCTTCCTCAAATATTTGAAGGAATTCACTAGTAATACCATCTGGATCTGGAGGTTTTTTTTTTTTTTTTTTTTGATTGTTGCTGTGGGAATGTTCAAGTCAATCAATTAATTCAACAAATACAGAGCTAGTCCTATTTTCTACTTCTTCTTGTAACAGTTTTAGTTGATCTTTGTCTTACTAAACAAGAAATTTTGTCAACTTCATCTAAGATGATTTTGTCTCTTACTACTTCTCACACCCTAAAATAACAGTTCCTGCACTTATTTTTTTCCTTTCCACTTCACTTGACTAAACTAGATCCATCTCTCTAGGTTTCCTTTCTTGATATATTCAGATTAATGTTATTTGTTTCCTATTCTGTGAGCTTCTCCAGTCCTTACTAATTTAATCTTGTACTGCCTTGTATTTTCCATTATACTTCTGAAAATAGATTATAGAATTCTTAAGGCAGAAATTATACCTTAAACTTCATTGTTCCCCATAGCAACTAGCACACTCATTTAACATTAAATAAATATTTATGAGATTACTGATTTTTCCACTCTGTGGGTTAGTTTAAACATCTACTGTGGATGAGTTTGGAGCACCTTATATAGTGCCAGGAAGCATGGAGTGTTAAAAAATAATGATAGTAACAAGAAACTAATATTGGGCATGTCAAAAGGCATAGAAGCCAACCTGAAAGAACTTCCAACGGCCAAAACTGGAAAAATTTGAGAAACAAAACAAATAATTATAGTACCAGACCATATAACCCAAAGAAAAAAAGAATAGTATGAGTTCAGAATCCTATAAATAAATGATTGAATAAATAAATAAATAAATGGGAGAGAAGAGACTAGTCTTTTACAGACTAAGTAGAAAATGTAGAGGGTATGTACGCTTCAGCAGTACATGGGATTAAAGTGAGAAAGATGAAGACGTGGATCCCAGGAAGATTAATGCAAGACAAGATGCCTAGACAATAGTTGCTCCAGTTTGGGACAGCAGGAAGTATCTAGGAAAAGGGAGTATTGCAAAGAAGCTGAAAGTACTTAAGGATGCCATAAAGACAGATTATGGAAAGAAAAATAAAAACAATGAGAAACTCTAGGAAAAACAAATAGCTACAAAAAATAAGGCAATGTAATCACAGTATACTACTTCAGTCAGCAGTGAATAATAATGCTTACATACTCATAATAATTTTTTGTTGAGGTTTTTAACCTTTAGAGTCAATCTACTGACAAAAAGTTAAAGTCTTAATATGATTAAAAAGAGAATATAAATGATATCAACCTTAGTAGTGTAAAATTAAAAGCACAAGTGAGCAAAACTAGAAAATATTAAAGGGAGAAGTTACGGAAAGAGTAATAATCTCATCTCATAAGGTAAGAAATCATTAGATACTGCCTGTGGTTAATAAGACAGAAATATAGGAATAAATATATTATTTAAAAATATGTAGGTAACAAAAGAAGAACTAAAAATGGTAGTATATTGAGAGTGGGACAGTAGTAGTACAAATAATCTAGATCCTTATTTATCATAATAGTAAGTCAATATATTAATATCTAAATTTGACAAATCAACAAATGGTGATTATACACGTACACAAACACACACATGATACAGCCAATATCACAAATATATTTAGAGCTACAGCAGCAAAAGTATAAACAGAGAAACATATAAAAGAATTATAAGCTTTTCTCTGTGTTGGGGGTGAGGTCCATTTCATTATAGGCCTACTGTATCTTCCAATTTTTAAAAGTATATATATATGTATATGTATATATATATGCATTTTATTGATAAAATAAATATTTTTGAAATATTAAACATTTTGAATGTGAAATATTTATTAACATTTAAAAAAATCTATCTGGAAATCATCCCATTAGACTATGCTTCATAGTGTAGCCCTTAGCATTTAAATAACGGTATTTTAGAAATTAAAATAGTACATTTTAAAGTCTCAAATAGAAATGTCTTCTATAAATCCTATCTTATGGCAGGCCATATCACAGAAATATTTCAGAATACATGACAAAATAGCCTACTTTAGGGACATTAGGTGTTGATGAAATTAAAAAACTGTGGTTAAAATATTTATGAAAAATATATGAGGTGGGTAAATGCCTGTCCTTCGTGACTCTTCATGATGGCATCTGACACATAGAGAAAAAGGGGCACCTTGGTCTCTCACTCACTAACACAACAATGAAAAACTCCTTAAACTGGAGCCATCCTGAAATACCCTGAGTCTGTCATTTATTCCCTCTGTGATTGCCAATATATGAAATGACAGTGTCCATCAGAATCAGGGTTTGTGAACTACATCCCTGACTTTCATTTCTAGGTGACAATACCTCCACTATCAAACATGATAAAGCTCAAAAGACTTTAGGCATAGTAGAACACCACAGAATTTATGCCACTTGAAATTTGGGATGTACCTGATGTGGCATGAATTTGAATTTTCTGGATATAATAAACTACTCTGTGATATAGATTTGGAAAAAGTAAAAATGAAGTGAAAAACTTCAAAAGGAGACAAATGTCAAAATACGAAAAACTGTAGAGTCTGTGGATGGTATTCTCATTCATCTTCAAATTTCCTACTATTCCTTCCTCCATGTCCAAACATTTCAAATAAAGAATTTTTCCAATATCATTTGATACAGGCAAACATCTGAAATTCAACAGCAGACTTTAAATAATTCCCATCTTGTAGGAGCTTTAAAAATGAATGCTGGCTTGCTTTTCCTAAAGAAAAAAAATATGCAGGCGCTTTTTTTCCCCCTTCCTGAATGAGAATTTTCCAGCTGCTGCTAAGTTTCCAGACATATGTTCTCAGGGTTGGAGAGTCCTACTACATGTATATTCTTTTTTAGCAAAAATTAGGGCTCGGAAAGGTTGACAAGTAGTAATGGACTTCAGATATCCATTGGAAGTCTTTACGGGAAGAGTTTATCTGTGTGTGTGTGTGTGTGTGTGTGTGTGTGTGTGCGTGTGTGTCTGTGTATACATATACATATACATCTAGAGAAGAGGGAAGTCACCAAAATGTTTTTGCAATGGAATAACAACCAAAAAAGTAAATAATATATAAATGTTATAAGATCCCCTTCCTATGAATGAAATCAGAGCTTAAAGAGCCTTGAGATCATGGCATGTGAATTTTCACAAGCCTTGTAGAATCAGGAAAGAACAAGATGTTGCCACCCTGCCTGCCTGCACTGCCTTTCTGAAGCATTCACATGTAGCAATGGTTGTTACTAACATTATAATTACTACGCAGTTCTTTTAAGTAGATAAGTTCCAGGACAGTGAGTTCCATGTCTCATTTACTACGGTATCCCATCTTCCGGAAGAGAATCTGACATATAACAGGTATTTTGTAAATTCTGTGCATTAATAACAACCTTCGAATTTTATTGTATTTACAGAGCAAAGGAGCAAGTCGAGGTGAAAGTGCTTTGCAAATTCTCAAACACTCTAGGATGCCAGTGATGGCTGGTGCTATTCTGCATAATCCAATCCCCTGTTGGGGACAGCTCCTAAGGGCTCTGACAAAGCCATTCCCTGCACTTTGAATTCTAATACTGGGCTATAAAAATATATGCACCTACAGAGGTGAGAGACAGAATCATGCAGTTGTTTGGAGTATAAACTCTGGAACCAGGCTGCCTGGGTTCAAATTCCACCTCTGCAACTGACTTACTGGCTGTATGACCTTGAGTGAGTTATTTCACCTCTTTATACTTTGTTGGCTCATCTGTCAGTTGGGAGATGATAGTACCTAACTTATATGGCTGTTGTGAGAATTAAATGGGTTACTTTACATAACTCATTGAAAAAGGGCCTGGCACACAGAAAGCATTAAGTAGTGTTGCTGGTGTTGATGCTACTATTCCTATTATTGGGCTGGCCCAAAAGTTCGTTTGGGTTTTTCCATAGCATGAAAAACCCAAACGAACTTTTTGGCCAACCCAATATTACAGGGAAGCGGAAAAAATATGAGGAAATTAGGTCATGTCCATACTGTGATTTTTAAAAAATTTTTTACCAGTGCCATATAAGGATAGAGTTTATATTCCTGAATTCCTCTGAATATTCAACTTGATGCCCTATTCCACATACTTAGCTCCTTAAAGAGCCCAGTGCAACTACAGCTTAGTAAGGTATATGTTTTGGATAAAACATGGATATTAGCTGAGGCATTTAATCATGGAGGCAGCTTCAGGGTCTCTGTTCACCCTGTGCATGTTTTTCAAAGCACATGGCTGAATGTGTTTTCTCCTTCATGAAGGCCTTTTAAAATGATGTGGACAAGACAAGCTTCTTTATACATAAAACTATTTTAATTTTTATTGAGATTTGCTTTAGGAATGTTCTTAGTGTTGGTAAGCTGACACATTTTCTGACAGCAATTTCATTCAGAAGAGCTTAGTTTATGATTATTGTACACATGATGGAGTTTGTGCAGTTACATTTATATTGACTCTTCACTCCATTAGTACTGAAATCCAGATGTCACTTTACTTCAATGCAAACATATCAGATTGACCTGAATTTTTCCAGAGACTTAAAAGGAAAAATCCCAAACAAAACAACACACCACTTCTGAACCACACTCTGTGCTGTGAGCAAGACCTTTCAGTTAGAACTTACTAAAATTAGGTCAAGGGGTTCTCTTGGGGGGAAAAATAGTAGTTTGCCAAAGAAATTCTAAAATTTCCAAAATAAAGCATAAAGCAATATGCCATTTCACTGATTCTTATTTATTCTTTTATAGTGCTTTGGGAAATGTCAGACCATTGGTCTGCATCATTTCATCTCCTTGTAGGGGAAAAAACTGTCACCAGCAACTGCTGCATCAAACTATAATAATCTTGCAGGTTTGTTCTAAGAGATCCCCAGAAATTTCCTTCCCATGGGTGACCATGCTAGTACCCTAGTGTAAAGCTTAGAACTGTGTGTGTGTGTGTGTGTGTGTGAGTGTGATTTATTTATTTATTTGTACTTTTATAAGATCAGGTTGAGCTTTTCTATTACTAGGAGGTCCAAAGATGGCTATTCAGATTTAAACCACTGCAAACAGTTACTTAAAAATCTTTCTAGCAACTAACTGCTGAACAATCATCAACAGGAAGACACCGGAACTCAGCAAAAAAGATACCCCACATACAAAGACAAAGAAGAAGCCACAGTGAGACGGTAGGAGGGGCGCAATCACAATAAAATCAAATCCCATAACTGCTGGGTGGGTGACTCACAAAATGGAGAACACTTATACCACAGAAGTCCACTCACGGCAGTGAAGGTTCTGAGCCCCACGTCAGGCTTCCCAACCTGGGGGTCTGGCAACGGGAGGAGGAATTCCTAAAGAATCAGACTTTGAAGGCTAGTGGGATTTGATTACAGGACTTCCACAGGACTGGGGGAAACAGAGACTCCACTCTTGGAGGGCACACACAAAGTAGTGTGTGCATTGGGACCCAGGGGAAGGAGCAGTGACCCCATAGGAGTCTGAACCAGACCTACCTGCTAGTGTTGGAGGGTCTCCTGCAGAGGCGGGGGGTGGCTGTGTCTCACCATGAGGACGAGGACACTGGCAGCAGAAGTTCTGGGAAGTATTCCTTGGCGTGAGCCCTCCCAGAGTCTGCCATTAGCCCCACCAAAGAGCTCGCGAAGGCTCCAGGGTTGGGTCGCCTCAGGCTAAACAACCAACAGGGAGGGAACCCAGCCCCACCCATCAGCAGACAAGTGGATTAAAGTTTTACTGAGCTCTGCCCACCAGAGAAACACCCAGCTCTACCCACCACCACTCCCTCCCATCAGGAAACTTGCACAAGCCTCTTAGATAGCCTCAGCCACCAGAGGGCAGACAGCAGAAGCAAGAAGAACTACAATCCTGCAGCCTGTGGAACAAAAACAACATTCACAGAAAGATAGACAAGATGAAAAGGCAGAGGGCTATGTACCAGATGAAGGAACAAGATAAAACCCCAGAAAAACAACTAAATGAAGTGGAGATAGGCAACCTTCCAGAAAAAGAATTCAGAATAATGATAGTGAAGATGATCCAGGACCTCGGAAAAAGAATGGAGGCAAACATTGAGAAGATGCAAGAAATGTTTAACAAAGACCTAGAAAAATTAAAGAACAAACAAACAGAGATGAACAATACAATAACTGAAGTGAAAACTACACTAGAAAGAATCAATAGCAGAATAACTGAGGCAGAAGAACGGATAAGTGACCTGGAACACAGAATGCTGGAATTCACTGCTGTGGAACAGAATAAAGAAAAAAGAATGAAAAGAAATGAAGACAGCCTAAGAGACCTCTGGGACAACATTAAACACAACAACATTTGCATTATAGGGGTCCCAGAAGGAGAAGAGAGAGAGAAAGGACCTGAGAAAATATTTGAAGAGATTACAGTCGAAAACTTCCCTAACACGGGAAAGGAAATAGTCACCCAAGTCCAGGGAGCGCAGAGAGTCCCATACAGGATCAACCCAAGGAGAAACACGCCGAGACACACATAGTAATCAAACTGGTAAAAATTAAAGACAAAGAAAAATTATTGAAAGCAGCAAGGGAAAAATGACAAATAACATACAAGGGAACTCCTACAAGGTTAACAGCTGATTTCTCAGCAGAAACTCTACAAGCCAGAAAGGAGTGGTATGACGAAGTGATGAAAGGGAAGAACCTACAACCAAGATTACTCTACCTGGCAAGGATCTCATTCAGATTCGATGGAGAAATCAAAAGCTTTACAGACAAGCAAAAGCTAAGAGAATTCAGCACCACAAAACCAGCTCTACAACAAATGCTAAAGGAACTTCTCTAAGTGGAAAACAGAAGAGAAGAAAAGGACCTACAAAAACAAACCCAAAACAATTAAGAAAATGGTCATAGAAACATACATATCAATAATTACCTTAAACGTGAATGGATTAAATGCTCCAACCAAAACACATAGACTGGCTGAATGGATACAAAAACAAGACCCATCTATATGCTGTCTACAAGAGACCCACATCAGAGCTAGGGACACATAGAGACTGAAAGTGAGGGAATGGAAAAAGATATTCCATGCAAGTGGAAATCAAAAGAAAGCTGGAGTAGCAATACTCATATCAGATAAAATAGACTTTAAAATAAAGAATGTTACAAGAGACAAGAAGGACACTACATAATGATCAAGGGATCAATCCAAGAAGAAGATATAACAATTATAAATATATATGCACCCAACATAGGAGCACCTCAATACCTAAGGCAACTGCTAACAGCTATAAAAGAGGAAATCGACAGTAACACAATAATAGTGGGGGACTTTAACACCTCACTTACACCAATGGACAGATCATCCAAAATGAAAATAAATAAGGAAACAGAAGCTTTAAAGGACACAACAGACCAGATAGATTTAATTGATATTTATAGGACATTCCATCCAAAAACAGCAGATTACACTTTTTTCTCAAGTGTGCACAGAACATTCTCAGGATAGATCACATCTTGGGTCACAAATCAGGCCTCAGTAAATTTAAGAAAATTAACATCATATCAAGCAACTTTTCTGACCACAGTGCTATGAGATTAGAAATCAATTACAGGGAAAAAAATGCAAAAAACACAAATACATGGAGGCTAAACAATACGTTGCTAAATAACCAAGAAATCACTGAAGAAATCAAAGAGGAAATCAAAAAATACCTAGAGACAAATGACAATGAAAACACGATGATCCAAAACCTGTGGGATGCAGCAAAAGCAGTTCTAAGAGGGAAGTTTATAGCTATACAAGCCTACATCAAGAAACAAGAAAAATCTCAAATAAACAATCTAACCTTACACCTAAAGGAACTAGAGAAAGAAGAACAAACAAAACCCAAAGTTAGCAGAAGGAAAGAAATCATAAAGATCAGAGCAGAAATAAATGAAATAGAAACAAAGAAAACAACAGCAAAGATCAATAAAACTAAAAGCTGGCTCTTTGAGAAGATAAAGAAAAATGATAAACCATTAGCCAAACTCATCAAGAAAAAGAGGGTGAGAACTCAAATCAATAAAATTAGAAATGAAAAAGGAGAAGTTACAACAGACACTACAGAAATACAAAGCATCCTAAGAGACTACTGCAAGCAACTCTATGACAATAAAATGAACAACCTGGAAGAAATGGACAAATTCTTAGAAAGGTATAATCCTCCAAGACTGAACCAGGAAGAAACAGAAAATATGAACAGACCAATTACAATAATGAAATTGAAATTGTGATTAAAAATCTTCCAACAGACAAAAGTCCAGGACCAGATTGCTTCACAGGTGAAGTCTATCAAACATTTAGAGAAGAGCTAACACCCATCCTTTTCAAACTCTTCCAGAAAACTGCAGAGCAAGGAACACTCCAAAACTCATTCTATGAGGCAACCATCACTCTGATACCAAAACCAGATAAAGATAGTACAAAAAAAGAAAATTACAGACCAATATCACTGATGAATATAGATGCAAAAATCCTCAACAAAATACTAGCAAACAGAATCCAACAACACATTAAAAGGATCATACACCATGATCAAGTGGGATTTATCCCAGGGATGCAAGGATTCTTCAATATACGCAAATCAATCAATGCAATACACCATATTAACAAATTGAAGAATAAAAACCATATGATCATCTCAATAGATGCAGAAAAGCTTTTGACAAAATTCAACACCTATTTATGATAAAAACTCTCCAGAAAGTGGGCATAGAGGGAACCTACCTCAACATAATAAAGGCCATAAATGACAAACCCACAGCCAACATCATTCCCAATGGTGAAAAACTGAAAGCATTTCCTCAAAGATCAGGAACAAGACAAGGTTGCCCACTCTCACCACTATTATTCAACATAATTTTGGAAGTCCTAGCCACAGCAATCAGAGAAGAAAAAGAAATAAAAGGAATACAAATTGGAAAAGAAGAAGTAAAACTGTCCCTGTTTGCAGATGACATGATACTATACATAGAGAATCCTAAAGATGCCACCAGAAAACTACTAGAGCTAATCAATGTATTTGGTAAAGTGGCAGGATACAAAATTAATGCACAGAAATCTCTTGCATTCCTACACACTGATGATGAAAAATCTGAAAGAGAAATTATGGAAACACTCCCATTTACCATTGCAACAAAACGAATAAAATACCTAGGAATAAACCTACCTAGGGAGACAAAAGACCTGTATGCAGAAAACTATAAGACACTGATGAAAGAAATTAAAGATGATACCAACAGATGGAGAGATATACCATGTTCTTGGATTGGAAGAATCAATATTTTGAAAATGACTATACTACCCAAAGCAATCTACAGATTCATTGCAATCCTTATCAAATTACCAATGGCATTTTTCACAGAACTAGAAGAAAAAATCTTAAAATTTGTATGGAGACACAAAAGACCCCAAATAGCCTAAGCAATCTTGAGGGAAAAAAACGGAGCTGGAGGAATCAGACTCCCTGACTTCAGACTATACTACAAAGGTACAGTAATCAAGGCAATATGGTACTGGCACAAAAACAGAAATATAGATCAATGGAGGATAGAAAGCCCAGAGATAAACCCATGCACCTATGGTTGCCTTATTTTTGATAAAGGAGGCAAGCATATACAATGGAGAAAAGACAGCCTCTTCAATAAGTGGTGCTGGGAAAACTGGACAGCTACATGTAAAAGAATGAAATTAGAACACTCCTTAACACCATACACAAAAATAAACTCAAAATGGATTAGAGACCTAAATGTAAGACTGGACACTATAAAACTCTTAGAGGAAAATATAGGAAGAACACTCTTTGACATAAATCATAGCAAGATCTTTTTTGATACACCTCCTAGAGTAATGGAAATAAAAACAAAAATAAACAAATGGGAACTAATGAAACTTTAAAGCTTTTGCACAGCAAAGGAAACCATAAACAAGACGAAAAGACAACCCTCAGAATGGGAGAAAATATTCATAAACGAAGCAACTGACAAAGGATTAATCTCCAAAATATAGAAGCAGCTCATGCAGCTCAATATCAAAAAAACAAACAACCCAATCCAAAAATGGGCAGAAGACCTCAATAGACATTTCTCCAAAGAAGACATACAGATGGCCAAGAAGCACATGAAAAGCTGCTCAACATCACTTATTATTAGAGAAATGCAAATCAAAACTACAATGAGGTATCACCTCACGCCAGTCAGAATGGCTATCATCAAAAAATCTACAAATAATAAATGCTGGAGAGGGTGTGGAGAAAAGGGAACCCTCTTGCACTGTTGGTGGGAATGTAAATTGATACAGCCACTATGGAGAACAGTATGAAGGTTCCTTAAAAAACTAAAAATAGGACTACCATATGACCCAGCAATCCCACTACTGAGCATATACCCTGAGAAAACCATAATTCAAAATGAGTCATGTACCACAATGTTCACTGAAGCACTATTTACAATAGCCAGGACATGGAAGCAACCTAAATATCCATCAACAGATGAATTCATAAAGAAGATGTGGCACATATATACAATGGAATATTACTCAGACATAAAAAGAAGTGAAATTGAGGGCTTCCCTGGTGGCACAGTGGTTGAGAATCTGCCTGCCAATGCAGGGGACACGGGTTCGAGCCCTGGTCTGGGAAGATCCCACATGCCGCGGAGCAACTAGGCCCGTGAGCCACACTACTGAGCCTGCGCATCTGGAGCCTGTGCTCCGCAACAAGAGAGGCCGCGATAGTCAGAGGCCTGCGCACCGCGATGAAGAGTGGCCCCCGCTTGCCGCAACTAGAGAAAGCCCTCGCACAGAAACAAAGACCCAACACAGCCATAAATAAATAAAAATAAATAAATAAATAAATTTATTAAAAAAAAAAAAAAAGAAGAAGTGAAATTGAGTTACTGTAGTGAGGTGGGTGAACCTAGAGTCTGTCATACAGAATGAAGTAAGTCAGAAAGAGAAAAACAAATACCATATGCTAACACACATATATGGAACTGAAAAAACAAAAACAAAAAAAACCAGTGGTTCTGAAGAACCTAGGGACAGGACAGGAATAAAGACACAGATATAGAGAATGGACTTGAGGACACGGGGAGGGGGAAGGGTAAGTTGGGAAGAAGTGAGAGAGTAGCATTTACATATATGCACTACCAAATGCAAAATAGATAGCTAGTGGGAAACAGCCACATAGCCCAGGGAGATCAGCTCAGTGCTTTGTGTCCATCTAGAGGGGTGGGATAGGGAGGGTGGGAGGGAGATGCAAGAGGGAGGGGATATGGGGATATATGTTTACATATAGCTGATTCATTTTGTTATACAGCAGATGCTAACACAACATTGTAAAGCAATTATACTCCAATACAGATGTTAAAAAAAAAAGAATTACCATATGACCCAGCAATCCCACTACTGGGCATATAACCAGAGAAAACCATAATTCAAAAAGACACATGCACCCCAATGTTCACTGCAGCACTGTTTACAATAGCCAGGTCATGGAAGCAACCTAAATGCCCATTGACAGGCAAATGGATAAAGAAGATGTGGTACATATATACAATGGAATATTACTCAGCCATAGAAAGGAACGCAATTGGGTCATTTGTAGAGACGTGGATGGACCTAGAGACTGACATACAGAGTGAAGTAAGCCAGGACGAGAAAAACAAATATTATTGCATATATGTGGAATCCAGAAAAATGGTATAGATGAACCAGTCTGCAAGGCAGAAATAGAGATACAGATGTAGGGAACAAACATATGGACACCAAGGGGCAAAAGCGGGGAGAGGGGGCAGTGGTGGTGGGATAAACTGGGAGATTGGGATTGACATATATATACTAATATGTATAAAATAATAATTAATAAGAACCTGCTGTACAAAAGTAAATAAATTAAATAAAATAAAAAATAATAGCTTGTATGTTATGCATATTTTAGAACAATAAAAAAAGAACTTTACCATTAAAAAATAATAATTCTTCCTGAATGAAAGAGCCCTGAAAGCTAATTCTAACTTGCTTTCCTTCTGACTGTGCTATACACTTGTAATTACACATGCTGTTTGAGGCACTTGTACCATTTTGCACAGTTTCATTACCAGATTCAAACCTATTCCATCCTGAGAACAAAAGCTGGCAAGAGGCACTCAAGTGATGAGTGAACAAAACGCAACAGAAAAGCAACAAGCTGACGTGGAAATGTCATGTGAGTTGATGAATGGCACGTAGCTCTAAAGTTTACCAAAATATTTTGAAATACTTTGCCAGTGAGCATGTAATTGACTGAAAGATTTGCCAGCACTGTTCTAGAAATGTCTAACATACTATATAATAAAGAAAACCATTTACAAAAAAAGTTGTATGTTAAATTTTTAGAGAGCTTTCAAAACCAGTGTGCTTCCCCTCCCATTTTTGGCCAAGGAAATAACTGTGATATTATCAGCTTTCATATTTTGATGTTCATACTTTCCTCACTGCCTATCACTTGCATTTTTGCATGGCAGTCAAATAAATCAGTCAATGAACCTAAGCACCTAAGAACCTAAGAAGTACAAATTTCCTGGCTCAAATTGCTATTAGTAAGATTCTGACTCATGAGGTCAGAATCTACCCTTCTAGGTGAGCATCATATTCTTCCATTCACCCATCCACCCATCCATACATCCGTCTAGTCATCCATCCATCTATCCATTTTTCTAACAAATATTAGTCAAGTATCTAAGATGTGTCAAGCATTGTGCTGGCTGCCAGAGATATAACAATGAAAAAGACAGAGTTCCTGACATTATGGAATTTACAGTATAGCTTGGAAGACTCACAGTAAAAGGAATAATAATTATAATTTGTGCTAAGTCCTAGGATAAAGAAAGAAGAGCAGGCTAGATAGGAAATAGAGAGAAAGGTCATAAAGGATTCCTAAAGAAATAGCATTTATCCTGAGGCCTTAAGAATAAGTAGTACTAGGTCTGAAAAAAATGAAGGGACTTAGGGACCAGACGGAACAGCACAATGGAGGGTGTGAAGCATTAAAAAAAAAAAAAAAAAAAAAAACCCTCAAAGAAGGAAGGGCTGGTGTGTAGAGAGCAAGCAGAGAAGTGGCAAGAAATAAGACTAGAGAGATGGGCACAGTTTGGGACTATTCCTCTTTTTGCCCTTCTCTGATTATTTATTGTTTTAACCAACACTGGACAGGGTAACTCTAAAGATACTTCAGGGTAACCCTGAAGTAATAATAAACAAGAAAAGTATTATTCCATTATTCTCAACACAAACCTCCCCTTGCAACCCAGTGAACTGTCTATAACTAAACATGAGCAACTATTCATCTACTCGTTCAGGAAATTTGGGGGAGCTTTTAAATGACAGGTCGAGTATCATGACCACATCGCCAAGTGTGATTTATGTTTCCTTTGTGAGACTTATAATGAGAAAAAAGTAACACAAAAGTAATGAATACATTTAAAATCAATATATAAAAAAGGAGAAAAATCACAAGTACTCCTTCAAGTAAACTTCAACAAGTAACAGTTCAACTTCAAGTAAAAGTTCTCCCTTAGCTGTTGATCACATAGTTTGCAAAACAATAGTTTTCAAGGAAAAATAAGGATCTCAACACAAGTATTTTGCATTAATTTATTATATAAACAATTCTTTTCCTAGAATACATCAAAATCTTTAACCATGAAATGCATATATTAATGCAATGCCTGTTTACATACAGACACATTTATGTACACATCTGTATGTGCATATATTTCTCTTTTAGCAGGCAGGGAGAGGAGCAGTAATAATTAGCTTTTATTCTTATATGTTAAATAGAGCAAAAATATCTATTTCATATTCACCTCTAAAGACAAAGAGGTAATTTTGGATTTCAGCTCTATTTCTTGTTGGATTCTATTAAAATTAAAGTGGAATAAAATAAAATTCAGACCAGTTTTATACGTCCTAAATTTCCAATTGAGACTTTATTTTTTTTTTTTTAGTCCTAACTAGTTAGTTGCATCACAGTAAGTCCCTATGGGTAGCTGCTAAATTCCTAAACCAGAAGCAACTATATTTCAGGAACATGTTTATATCTAATACCAAATATGTTTTTATCTTAATAAATTAAAAAATATCTCTCCCATCCTTTCGGTTTTTCCTAAATTCTCTCTTCTCTCTTCACTTTGGCATGTGGACTTGTGGCTGCAGCCAAACGCGTTGGTTGAGAGGGAGTATTAACTGCAATAGCTGGGAGGGAACACTGAACAGTATCTTCCAGCCAACCCTCCTCTGTGTTCTCCCCACCCAAGTTCTGGGTTCTGGCCCCATGCAATTCAAACAGCCTGTTCTAATTAACCCTTCCACATTCAGTTGTCTAAAATGATACGCTGAAATCTAGCATATCAAATGGTAGGCCTACTTTGGCTTAATCTGTAGAACTTTCTTATAACCAGAGCTGTCTAATAATGGGACTGTTTACCTTATAAAGTAGGTACTCCCTTTATCTATGTCTGCTGAGCGCTGGAATATTAGGTAGATAATCACACAACAGAAAGTATAGGTGGATTCCACAGAAAAACATGGCCAGAGGTCCAGCATCCATCACCCTCACCCTCCCCAATCCTAAAATAACCTTGTCATCAGGGCTGAGGCTTCCTGCCTGCCCAACTGTGGGCTGAGGCCCCCTCCCTTCCAGTAACGAGACCACTTCACAATGGTCATCGGTTCACTGGTGCCTTTCAGATACACGTCTCGTTTCATTGTCATAGCAGAGCCATGCCAGTATTCACAGACAAATGCACGGATGTTCACAGCTTTAATCCACATGTCCAAGGTCACACAACCAGGAATTGGCAGAGCTGGGACCAGAACACAGGTCTTCTGAGTGCCTACAGGTCACTTGCTCCAAAAGGGAAAAGGCTTAGGCAATGTCTAAAAAGGATTCTGGGACTGTGTGCATGAAAATCACTGATCATTGCGGGTGATTTTTTAAATGCATGCTTCTGGATCCCAGCCAAGAGCTAGGAATTAGATTCTCTGGAGGGTGGGGCCAAGAGTCTGCATTTTAACAAGCTCCCTGGGTAATTCTTCCTCGCAGTAGGGTTGGTGGACTGCTGCTCTAAGTCTTTTCTTCCATCTCTAAACTTTCTGGAGGGTTTATCAGCTTGTCATTAGGAACATTTCTGGGAATTTTTTATTCATCATTTGAGCGTCTTATATGAACAAGTCACTGCCCTGACCCTCCCAGTCTCACATATTTTACTTAACAAATACTTACATAGTATTGCTATTTACTACATGCTAGGCCCTGTTACTTGATTAAATTCTCACCACAATCTCACGTAGGAGACGATATTATCATAATACTCGTGTTATAGATGAGGAAACACATGCACAGAGAGGCTAAAGGGACTGGCCTCAAATCACACTCAAGACGTGAGTCCAGGCTGTCTGGCTTGAGTCCGTGTGTCAACCACTGCACTAGGCTAGACCTGCAGCTTCAAAACCAAGATTTGCAATCGCCCTGACAGTGCTAGGGGAGCACTGCTCACAACACCTTCAATTTGAGCTTAAAGGAGTCATCAGCTTAGGGTTGCTCCAGGACGTCCCCCTACTCCACGCCCCATGCCGCCACGTGCTCGGTTCCCTCCGCCAGCATGCCCGGTACGCCCCCAGCCCCCTCTTCCCACGGCTAATGCCTTCTCATCCGACAAAACCTGGACACCATCCCTGGATGTCCAGGATGAGTGAGAGTCCCCTCTGCTTCCCTTCCAGGGCCCAGAGCACACTGGCCTCACGGCACTACTGCACTGAGCGACACCCACAGATCTCCTCCCATCTTCCACCAGAGACTCTAAACCCCCTCGGGGCGGACATTAAGCCTTATTTATTTTCTGCCGCAGGTGTCTGGTGGTGAGTAGGAGCTCCAGAGATGCTTGTGGCATAGAAGAGTGGTTGTATGCAAAGTAAGGAATGGTTATTCGCTTTATGATAGAATTTACCAAAGGTTTCTAAACCCCTGTGCTCATTTACATACCATTAATTTCTGGACAGCAAGCCTGGAGAACAGAAAGTTAAAGCCACTGCCAATTGGAGATCAATCCAAATTTCCGATAAAATAATCTCTGAAATTATCATTTAAGTCAGTGGGAAATCTTCTATGGACCTATGAAAATGCGAATAAAACTGGTTTTCAGGGACACGCCTGTACACGTTAGCGCATGCTGGCTTCGGTGCTGTAAATGTGTAAGCAGGTGGGGGAAGTGAAGCTTGGCTTGTGAATTTGGTCCTTTCCTCTCCAGCTGGAAGAAGCAAGAAATTCTGAGAGCTCTCTGCTCTCCTGGCTACTGAAGGATCAAGTTTCCCAGCTCGGCAATGACCACTGAAGCCACCTAGGGAAAACAAAATTCTTTCGCACAAGAAGAACATAGAGAACAATGGGGAGGGATTGGTTCCTTGGCTCCTGCTTCTAGAAAAGTCTAGTTGGTGTTCTGTCTAACTTGTCTCTCAGTGGCCTAGGACATCAAACAGGATAGTTGCAAAACGTTCTACAGTCTTGGGGTCAGAATAGCCTACATGCCTAGAAAGCCATCCAAGTTGTAATTATATTCCTCAAACAAGCAAAGCGGCCCCAAACACAATATTAACTTCCCAATCTTACACGGTTTACTAAATTCTTGAGATTGCATACATGCTAAACAGACTCGCTGACATTTTTCTTCCTTTAAAAGAGATTTAGTCTTTTCCCTCACATCAAAGAAACTATATCAAAGAAATACAAAATGGAATTTGTGATTAGTAGAAACAGACCGTATTAATTTTTCCTTCTAAACAATACCCTAAGACGAAAACAGGCTAAAGCCATTATGCTAATTCAGTGATGGAGAGCTCAGATTGCCACACGAATAAACAATGTGTTTCAGATAAAACAGACTATACACTGTACCTCACAATTACATTTTATGGCGGAAAACATATTTATGAAGCTTTTAGCCTGGTAATTTAAGGGAAATGCCCTCAAGTCTTCAAGTCCCTACAAGTTTCATGTGAAACATACAGTTCTATGAATCCTATTACTTTAGGAAATAAAGTCCAGTCAATGTCTTTGAACAAAAAGTTCAGGAGTTAGTGCCCTCTGCCTTTGTTGTAGGCCTGATAGGCCCTAGTGTGGGCCAATTATCTCTGCTCTGCCCCATGGTCAAAGAATGCACTATTATTTTGAATGCACTATTATTTTCCTTCGAAATGGAGCCTATGAGACAAGTCAGGGAGCCCTGATGGCCGATCAAAGAGAGCAGCCCCCAAATAAAACCAATCTAAAGAATGCATTCTTCACTAGGAAGAACTCATCAACCATATCAATAAGGTGTCCTCTCCTTTAAATGCCCTGCCTCCTTCTTTCAGTTCATTCTCAGGAGGTGAGTTGTGAGAACTGATCCAAGCCAGTTTGATCATTCATGGATATTCGATTTCCTTTGATAGGTGAGACTGTCTCCTCTCCCACAGCCTGGCTACAAAACTCGGCCACATATGCAAACATCTACTAGCAAGCAGGCACAACAACAGGTATGTAGTCAGTTCCATGAGAAATCTCTCTTTCTGTTCTTTTTGGTGTTCCAACATCATTTTGGGTCAAAAGTTCAGTGCAGGCAGATACCATGATATTCTAATACAACATTCAGCTAACTCTTTTAGTTAGTTAAGGACAGTTTTGCATACAAGACGGTGCTGATCTATAAACCTATGGTCATGTTCAACAGGTGACTGGCTTTCCCATATTTGGTTCACTAGATTCTAACATCTTGTTCATCCACAAATCTTGAACCCCTTAATTTCACCACTGGGGGAGAAATTCTAAATCCTCCTTGTTGATCAGATGCAAAGATTACCGAAACATTTATCGTAACCATCTCATGAATCTTTCAAATACTAGCAAAAGCCCTGAACTGAATATTCTCAATTAGGAACTTCATATTAGTTTTCCATCATTGTGATGTAGATTAATTCACATACAACACACACATACACCATTGCGTCTACACTGACGAATTTAAAAGTAGATTATAGAAAACATGACCAAGTAGAATATCCATTCATTTTAACATTCTTTCATTAAATTTCTGATTGAAATTAGTAATTCTAGGCAATACACGACAAAACTCTCTCTCCTACCCAAGTCGGAAATTCTTGCCAAATCTTACTTCCTTTTCATAGTATATGAAAGACTTGGGGGCCTAAAGAGAGCATGGGTGGAGAATATGAAAAGCCTGGGTGCTAGTTCCAAGTATGCAAATAACCATGTAGTGCCTTGTGGTTAGGAATCTTTGTGCAAAAGTTTCCTCAAGAGGTATTGTCAGAGCAACTGAGATGCATATTAATTCATATCAAATTGCAACAGATTCAACTCAATTCAATTACATTACTGAACACATGTGTGTGTCCCCCAATCTTACCATCCACCATAGATACCACCTCTGACCCCACAGCCTGCAGCACTGCACTAATCACATGCTGGTTTGGGAAACAAAACAAAAACAAAAAGACAACAACAGAAAAAACGTATCTGCCTACTAATAAGGAATATATTCTTTATCAAGGGGGGGGGTGGTCAGTGAACCTAGGACCTCTCTGACCTAAAGTCCCAGTCTACACCCAAAGATACTTGGCCCTAGAAGGCCATTGCTTTGGACAAACATGAATAGAAGTTTGAGCTTAAAGACTGAAAATATAAATTGTCCAATACTGTATTTCTACTGTATTTTAATCATTTATTCGTAAGACTAGCTCCTCTGCTGGACTAGGAGCTCCCTGAGGTCTGGGACTACGTCCTCAAGGCCTAGCTCAGTTTGGCAGATAGAGCAAGCTCATTACGTGCTTGTCGAATACACGGAAAAATTAGTGCTATGAGGCAAGAGAGTTGCCCCCAAATGAAGTATGACTTTTTAAGCTGATGTGGCATTTAAGTATTTATAAGAAACCATGGAGACTGATTAGTACAGCATCACGAATAGAATCAAATCCTAAGTATCTGACAATTTATTTGTGGACCAGAACATTTGTGAGGGCTTGTGGTTATCAAGGTGAGGCCACCTTCTGAGAAGTCAGAGGCTGATGCTCATTGGCATATACATCAAAGTTCTTGAATTAGGAGGAGAAACTCTATTTAAAAATAGGGAAATTGAAAAAAAATGAGTCTTGTATTAATGAGATTCAGATAATTCAATATTTTACTACTAAACCACAGAGATCTAGATTACTAGGGAATAGCAATTGCTTTGAGTTCACCACCACTCTGGATAAGCCAGTGTTAGCTTAATGAGCTTTCTGTGTACTGGGCTTAATAAAAAATTGTATTAGCATTTCATACAAATGAGGTAGAGTTGATGAATTACTCATAATGAAGGAAAATAACCTCTAATCCATTTTAATAATTCCCTTATTTCAAAAAATAGAAATTTATCCCTAAGCACACAGAATCCTAGAAGATGATACAAGCCTAGAGAAATGAATTGATTTGCTGAAGTCACATAGCTAATTAATGATGGAGGTAAGATTAGAATCAAGGTCTGCCAACTCCTTGTCTGGTGTACTTTCCACCACCTCAGTGGTTCTCAAATGGTGCTCTGTGGAACTCACCGGGCACCCAGAAGTGGGGCGCAGGGAGGCCTAGAGAGCAGAGTTCCACTGTTTGCCTCATGCTTTCTTTTCAGGTAGAGCCACTGGGCTTTTAGTGCTTTAGTATACAGATTTGTGGATTTCATGCCATTAAAAAAACTACTATATACAACTACCATCATGCCATAAAAGAAGAAGGGATATTTTGTTACTAAAAACATTTAGTATTAAAGAATCTCAGAATAAATGGAGATTCTTGATAAAACACAATACTGTCCTACATTTTTCTCATTTCGCTATGGATCACAGAACAAAAGCCAAACATGGAAAGGCACTGTTCTGTAGACCTGCGTTTGGGAAGCAACAGTTTTGTGGGAAAAACATAGAATTTTGGGTCTCAACCACATCACAGTAGCAGGGCATCCTTGAGTGAGTTGTTTTGTTCTCTGCATTTTATCCATAAAGGTCAATAATAATTCCTGACCCACAAACTGCAGGGGTTCTTCCTTCACAAAACATCGAGTCTGGTTATTCTCAAAACGTGGCCTCAAGACTACCTTACAAAAGCAACGTCTGAGGTGCATATTAAAAATCCACGTTCCTTGGCCCTACCCTGGATGAAGCTCTCAGAAAATGAGGTCTAGCTCTAAGAGATGTGGGTTAGAAGGCGGGAAAACCTAGGTTCTTATTTTGTCAATGGTGGTGTACCATATCTGCTCAATCCCTGTAGAGGCTGGTGGTCAGATTAAAAGGATGGAATTCCTTTGAAAATCTGCACTAACTAGGAGATAACTAAAAAGGGGAACGTGAAAAGGAGGACAAGAAGAAGAAGGGCCAGAATAAAGAGGACATCACTTATTCTCACAGTTGCTATTTTCCCATCTGACAAAGATTGTGAACGGGATCAGTGACTTTTTAACCACCCCCCCCACCCCCTTTGCAGTTAAGCTATTTTCAAGCAGAATCTTTCGAGGAAAAAAAAAATCTTCCGACAGATGCAAAGCTGCTCGGGTAGAAGTGACCAGGGACCCTACCCTGTCCCTTGAGCCCCCTCTCTCAGACACCCTCCACCCTCCAGGTAGTCTCTGAGGTCCCCTACACTGGACGATAACAGAAATACCCGCTCTCTGAAATGTCATTCTGGCTCTAGAGAAGGTAAACCTAACCATTAAGCATCAGTCATCAACCAATGCCACTGGCTCGACTATAATTAGCACAGAAAATGTAGCCACTCAATCATCGGATTCCCCTTCTTAATGAGGGATTCACGTGCAGGTGAAGTGGCTGGCATGGCACACCACAAACACAATCAATGAGAAGACCCTACCCTTAACACTTTTTTTTTTAAATCCATTACTCTTCTTCCCACCAGCAGTGCACAAGTGTTCCATTTCTCCACATCCTTATCAACACTTGGTATTTTCTGTTTTGTTTGGTTTTTTTGATACCAGCCATTCTAAAGGGTGTGAGGAGATACCTCATTGTGGTTTTTTTTTTTTTTTTTCCTCATTGTGGTTTTGATTTGCATTTCTCGAATGAGAAGTAATGGTGAGCAACTTTTAAACTTGTTGGCCATGTGTATGTCTTCTTTGGAGAAAAGTCTATTCAAGTCCTTTGCCCATTTTTTAAATTAGGTTGTTTGTTTTCTGTTGCTATTTTTGAGTTGTAGGAGTTCTTTATATATTCTGGATATTAATCCCTTATCAGATATATGATTTGCAAATATTTTCTCTCATTCAGTGGGTTGCTGAATAATATATATTTTTAATTCCTTGGATTGACTGGTGTCCTCTTAACCTGTCCGTAATTTATTTTGGATGGTGTACTGCTAGAGAAGAGAGATGGCTCTGTTAGTCTGATTTGTGCGATTCTTAGCAAACAATACTCTATGCAGGCTTGACGCCTAAAGTTTTTTGAGGATGATTATGAAACAACGTAGGATACTATTTGGTATCACTCTTCTTTCAATAATGGCTGAAAAATGGAAGTACAACTGTTAATTAAAAGCACATAATGTTGCCTGATTATGAATAAAATGTCCCAGCTCACTAGAGCATAATTTCTACAGCATTAGTGGAGAATTAACTAGCTTTATTAAAGATTGGAGGACTAGTCACTTTTTCATCATCCTTTAATTAAAACCTCTATATCTTGCACTTAAAAGTCTTTGTTTCTTACCCATTATTTTCATCCTTTATTCTGGCCTTGAAAAAAGAGGATGAAAAATTTTTTTTTAATTAATTTATTTTATTTATTTATTTTTGGCTGCGTTGGGTGTTCGTTGCTGCGCGCGGGCTTTCTCTAGTTGTGGCGAGCGGGGGCTACTCTTCGTTGCAGCGCGTGGGCTTCTCATTGCGGTGGCTTCTCTTGCTGCGGAGCACGGGCTCTAGGCGCACAGGCTTCAGTAGTTCTGGCTCGTGAGCTCTAGAACACAGGCTCAGTAGTTGTGGTGCACGGGCTTAGTTGCTCCGTGGCACGTGGGATCTTCCCAGATCAAGGCTCGAACCTGTGTCCTCTGCATTGGCAGGTGGATTCTTAACCACTGCACCACCAGGGAAGCCCGGATGAAAAATTTTAAAAAGCACGAAAGTTTCTAAACGAGCTTTTCATGGTCTGTAATAATAGAAAGGCATAGTTTTCTAAAATACTGGTAAAAAGTTAAGATTTTAATGTTCTTTGAACTAGAAGGCCAAGGAGAAGAGAAGCAAAGCAAAGCAGTGGTCAGCAGAACAGTTTGGATTTAAAGTTCTTTTATAGTCTAAAATAAATTTATGTTCATAAACAATTTCTCCCGACTTCTGTACTCACACTAACTGAAAGGTACTATAGTTCAGGGGTACAAGTTCAAAGTCCTGAAGCAGAAAATCATCCAGTTACAGCACAGCTTACTTTACATTCTTCTTAACTTGGAATTTGCTTTGAAGTAAATGGGAGGGCAGGACATAACCTCCCTCAACCTTGTGTCTCTTCCCCTCCCAAAGACCTACCCTTGAGTGCCTGGCACAGTACCTGATGCAGAGCAGACACTCAATAAGTGTTAAGTAAACTAACAATTTAAATATATTAGCGAGGATTTGTGGGGTATTATGTGCCAGGCTTTGTGCTGTGTGCGCCACAGCCATGATGTCACAATCCCAGGGACAGCTGTTGTCACTTCACAACCACTATACTATACTCAATTCTATATTTCTCCCCATAAACCCCAGTTATGGACTTTCTCTCCACTGAAAATTCTGCTGTATGCTTCTTAAGGAAAGGAGAACTGACTTGGTATTTTTTTATATTGATTTCAGGACCCTCATTTCTCAATCCTTTTATATAAGTAGAGTTTATTAAGCTTGTTTCAGCCCAGCTGGGAAGAAATCTAGAAACAATGTATTTTTTGGTTTCATCCTTTGCCACTGAATTTGGCCTGATGCATCTTGCAGGAAATACAAATGGATATGATGTATGTGATAAAGAATCTGAGTGATGGAGAGCAGTAAGCAAGGCAGCTAACTTTCTACACCAGAATTATTATCCATATGATTAAAATATAAAGACACCTGAATTTATCTTTTCTATTTATGCTGTTTGAGTCCCATTAAGTCCATGTTTCTGCTTTCTTCTAAATATTGTTTTCCATATTTCAAACGTCTAATTAAGTAAACACAATGTAAAGTGAGATGATATACTGTTTGGAAAACCATAAAATTATAGAGTAGATAGGTTTCCATTATAATCCAATTTTCACTCTGTCATAATTTTCCCAAAGGATTTCCCTTTGGGGTTGAAGCTTTCTAAGCTTGGTTTCAGCTCAAAACTGAATGTTTTGATTCACGTGAATTTGGAGAAGACTCAACTCCACCTTTTCTCTGCTGATCATATGTGTTTGTTTCCTGTAAAAGTAGATCAGCCTTCATTTCCCCTTTGCTGACGTAGCCTCTGCAAGACCCCCTCTCCTTCTGAATTCTTGAGCGCTTAATTACTTAAGTCACGTAAATGGTGCAGAAGACTAGTGAGACGACGTTCTTGGCTCAACACCAGCCCCCCAATTCTACCCCTTGCACATTGCACCCCCTAGCATATACTCTCTCTCTATACATAGGACTGTTGTCTTACTACAGACATCCAGAACTGCTGGATCAAATGGAATGCAGATTTTAAATAGTAATATATGCTGCCACACTATCTTCCAAAATGACTGCACTAAATTATTATAATTTCACCCAAAGTACATATATGAGAGTACCTATTCCCTATATTCACCAACATTGAATTTTATCAATCTATTGGATAAAAATTTCTGCACTGTTACTTAATATAAAATTCCATCCTTGTTATGAGTTTGGATATTTTATTGTTCATTTTTTAATTCTGTCACTCATTTGCTTTTCATTTTGTTGTGTTAGATCTAGAAGTTATTTTTTGTAGAAGGTTGGGCATCTCTAAACATATCTTTATGGTACCTTCATGTTTGAGATTCTGGGTTCAAAATAATTTTCCATGACAATTTAATGTTTTAAACTTCACTATATTGCAGAATCCAGGGTGGCCAAAAAAAGTCTGCTAACAATGCTTTCTTTCTTTTTTAGGTAGCTTTCTTTTTCAACTTTGGGGACAGAATTCTTTCGTTACCCTATCCTAGGAGTTCTGAAATTTCATCAAGATACACCTAGGTATCGGTTGTTTTCCTTTCATTTTGCTGGAAATTGGCCAAACCATTTAATCTCAAGACACAAGTCTATCTCCAATTTAGAGAAATTATCTTCTGCTATTTCTCTGATAATTTCTTTGATTATTTTCTATTTTCTCTGCTCCCTTCTAGAACTCCTAGACAATAAATGTTTGACCACCTGGATTGATTTTCCATGCCCCTACATTTCTCTCATGCCTTCATTTTCTGTCTCATTGCTTTGGATTTGGGGAGGAGTGCCTTAACTTCCCAAATCACCATTCGGCATTCAGCATTTTCATTCTGTTATTCAGCTACTCCATTCATTTTTTTTTTTTCCTTTAAATTTGGGAACTTACATGTTTGCCAGTATCTCTTTCTGGTTCTCTGACTCTACTATTTCTTTTTTCTTATTTTTAAGTTTAAGCAATATCATGTTCTCCTACACTTGAAATTGTCTTTAATGAGGTTAGAGTATGCAAAACTTGATTCCCAAACTACACGTACTCTAATAAGGCACTTGAGTTTAGGTTGCTTAATGCAGAAATTGGGGAGAATTCTGTAACACTATTGTATGCTTACCTAAATAGTGAATTATGGTGCTACTAATAATAACAGTAGTTAATATATGTTGAAAATTTCCTGCTTTGTAAAGTATTTTACATGTATTAGCTCATTTAATCCTCATAGAAACCCTGTTACTCCCATTTTACAGAAAAAGACATTGATAGAAAGAGACTAATTACTACTGGTAATTATTATTACTAGTGATCACTAGTAATACGAAATACGACTACTAGTATTATTGTTACTATTACTATAATACCAAATACTACTACTAGAAGTAGAGGAGCCAGGTTTGATCCCCAGCAGAGTATCTCCAGCACCCACTCAATTAAAAAAATCAATAGTCTAACAGTTGTTTGCACAACTATTAAAACAACAAACAAATAATTAATGCAGCTGTCACACTAAGCTGTCCAACCTGTACTAGTCTGAATTTAGATGCCAAGAATGTCTCTGACTCAGTATCCCTCTGAATCAACCACTGAAGCTAGGACAACCCTCCTGGATATAGGTTACATTTTAATATCCATCTAATATTTCATGTGGCTTGTGAGCGAAGACTATCTTGGAGTAGACAGGAAATAACTAAACAAAGCATCCTATGTTCATAGTATTTCAAACAATACCTATCAGCTTTCATAAATCATCTGCTTCAATGGAGGTAACAAGCTTGACATAGATATTGTTAAGAACTGAAGTATATAATCAGAGTAGACAAGATGTTTGGGGGATTTACTCTGTGATAGAAAGAGTACAATTTCTCCAAAAGAATCAAAGCTGCACAAAGGAAAGGTGCTGCCATTCAATTATTTCTCACTTATCACTTCTGATAGGAAGCCACCTGGGAGTGACCCTGCAGAGCCTACCTGTGTTAAAAGGCCCTCAGCTAGAGTTCATCATACAAGTGATGCTAAGAAATTAAAATTACATGGCTTGGAAAATGGCTGTAGCTGAGTGCCAACCAGCAGAAATCTCTCTTATGCAGACATAATGCATCATCAGAATTTGAAAATCATTATCTTGCCACATTAGCCCTAAGTGGTGTGTAGAATCAACCAGGTTGAGAATGATTAAAGTTAAAAGAGTGTAGTTACAGCGAAAATAACAATAAATGAAACTACCTAAAGTACCACTGGCTATTTTTAAATCTTTAAGAACAAACAGGAATTTGCTAAATCATTAAAATCAAATTAGCATAATTTAGGATCTAAAATTATTAGAGTGTTAATGCAGTGATTACATTTCTTTAAAATCGGTTAATGAAAAATCACTGTTACTTCCTGTTTAGAAGAAACTGCATTAACTAATATCATTGGGTACCATTTAGATTAGCCAGTTCATCTCCATAGGAGCCAAAATTTGTATCAGTAATACGAATGCTAATATTTTATATATAATTAGGATGAAAGCTCTTGGCCATATACAATAATAAGTAGAAAAATGAATTTTCTACTACTCTATTCAAAATATACATACAAATGAATTAAAAACTAAAATGAACAGGAAGTAAAAACAAGTTAAGTTCTAGTGATCTGTTGTACACACTGCCTACAGTTTACAACTCTGTATTGTACACTTAAAAAGTTAAGAGGGTAGATCTCATGTTACGTGTTCTCACACCACAATAACAATTTTTTAAAGGAGTTAAAACAATCTTCTTAAGTAATGGGACTACAAGAGGTTTTGCATTTTGGTTAAAATTTCAAAATATTTAATTTCTATCATATTAAAGACTGAATCAATACCTGTTCTGTTACAAAACATTTTGTGTAAGAAATTCTATAAAATAAACAAAAAAGAAGAAAATAAAATGACCCCTAATTTTTCCATCCTGAGATATTATCATTGTTCAACAGTTTGATATACACTTTCCAGTTTTTCTCTTTACTAGAATATTTTTATTTAAGAAATGGGACAATTTTCTGTGTCCCTTTATCACTAATAGCCATGGACTTTTCCCCATGTTTTAAAATGTTTTTCCATAACAGCAGTTCTCAAAGTATGGACTGCAGACTCCTAAGTGTCCCCTGACATTCTTTCTTTGGATCTGGGAAGTCAAATCTATTTTCATAATAATACTAAAATGTTATTTGCCTTTTTCACCATGTTGACCTTTGCACTGATGGGGCAAAGGCCATCGTGGGTAAAACTGCTGTAGCCTTAAAAAAAAATCAAAGCAGTTTTTGAGTGTGGTACAGTGTCAGAGAACAATATCCACAATTATTTGAGAAGGCTATTGAAATACTCCTCCCGTGTCTGTGTGGGATGGGATTTTCTTTATATTCTTCAACTGAAACATATCATCAAACAGATTGAATAGTGAAGTAGGTACGAGAATCCAGATGTCTCCTATTGAACCAGTCAAGTAAGATATTAGAGGGATTCGCAAAAATCGAAAAGAACACTTACTGTCCTCACTAGTATTTTTGGTTTTGAAAAATATATTTTCCAAAAAGTGTGTGATTTAACAGGTAATATGCTTAATGTTGCTTATATATTATTTTTTATATATATATTTTTCTATTTAATTTCTAATACAGTAAACATTGATAGATATAAATCACATGAACAAAAGTTCTTTGGCATCCTCAGTCATTTTGAAGGGTGTAAAGAAGCCCTGAGACCAAAATATTTGGGAAAGGACTTTTATCAAAAGCATAGTGGTCTTTTTAATGGGCATGCCTTAAAGTATTTAACACCAGAATATACAGTTCTTGAAAGCAGGGACTACTAGGTAAATCCTAAAGGGCCTGGAGAGGGAGCTACAGCTCGTGGCAATCCTGTCCTTCCCCCAGGGATGGGCAGATTGAAGACAAAAACCAAAGGCTAAACTTCCCTCGGCTGTTTAGACAACCACATTACTCTCCTGCTTAGCTTTTCTCTCTTCTCAAAATTTTGTCTAATTTTTCTAGGATTTCCACAGAAATAATGTTCAAAGAAGGTGAAATACAAATTTATTTCAGAAAGCCAAATGACGTTTTCCTTGAACTCACCTTACACTTCTGATATCTTTACATTTCTGATAGTTTTTTTAAAAATTTCTGATCGATACTCAATCAGGTTGAGTCCTGAGCACCTTACCTTGGTCACTTATTCCCCCCCTATCTTCACGGCCTCTCAGTCAAATACTGGAAACCTGAATGGCCCTTAATGAATTAGAAGGATTATTTAAATCAGTCTTTCTTTTTTTTTTTTTTTTAACAAGGTTAAGAATATATTTATAGTACTAAGAACTCATGGCCTAGTTTATCTAGTTTGCAAATCTGGATTTTCTTAAATCAGGATTATGCACGCTAAATAATTGATTTTTTAAAAAAATTAATCTAGAATTTAAAGAGTGTCTGCTCAGAGTCCAAAAGCATAAAAATTCCATAAGGGCTTCCCTGGTCACGCAGTGGTTAAGAATCTGCCTGCTAACACAAGGAACACGGGTTCGAGCCCTGGTCCGGGAAGATCCCACATTCCGTGGAGCAACTAAGCCTGTGCACCACAACTACTGAGCCTGCACTCTAGAGCCCACGAGCCACAACTACTGAGCCTGCACACAGAGCCTGCACTACTGAGCTCTGCACGGCAGAGCCCATGCTCTGCAAGAAGAGAAGCCACCGCAATGTGAAGCCCACGCAAAGCAACGAAGACCCAACGCAGCCAAAAAATAAATAAATTTTTTAAAAATTCCATAAAATGCCATTCTCTCATGCATTAATATTGCTTTTAATGAATTAAATATATACAGAGTTAGCCACATTAACCTCAAATGGTCTCTGGGGGGCTTACCTAAGTAACTTTAAACACGACTATACTCCCTAAAATGTGTTCCGCAGTACTTAGGAATTTTCATTGTTATAGAGGCGCGTGAGTACCTATTTAAAGTAGTCTTGGTATCCACGCCAGAAGGCTAAAGAGAGTAGAACTAAAGGACAGTACAGCCACGTGAGGTTCTAAAACTGTGAACACTGGAGCTGCAGATCCTTACTGTAGTGCCCAATGAGTACGGGACTCCTTATCAATGATTTTCAAATGTGAAAGTTGAATTTTCTCTCCAAAAATGTATACTGGATCTTCCTATTTTAAATCACACCACACCCTTCTGTCCAACTCACCCTTTCCATTTTACGAGTCAACCACAAACAGACTTAGAGTCCTCAATAAACAGAGATTCTCAAGAAAGCTAAGCGTGGGGTATGACACAATCCACTTGGATCCTCTTCTCAACCTCCTGTGGGCCTGGGATACTTGCATTTGGCCAGGTCTTGTGTTCTCAAGACTAGGCACACTGTTGCTGCAACCAGTGAATTAAATTCTTCCTACCTCTACAATACCCTTCACCCATGGCCCTACTCCTAAATGCCTACCCTTTTCCTCTCCTAGGATAAGAAAGTGATTATTTGTGGACAGGTTCTTGTTATTTTCGAGGGATAATGTTTTTGCCCTCTTTCTCTCCTATAACAGAAGGAGAAAACACGGAAAAAACCAAAAAACTAAATACTGTTCCCTACCTCATCCCCTGACAGTAAGGCCATCACAGAGGAAGGGAAATGCACCTAAGCTCGCTCTTCTAAGGGCTGTGGAAAGTGATGCTGTTGGTTTCTGGAAGATATAGTAATTCCCAGGTGACCACAGTAGGAATCCGTGCTTCTGAAGTAGAGGCCTCAGTTGGCCCTTCTCACTCCGGGACTTCTCAACCGGCAACGATTTTGCCCTCTAGAGACACTTTTGGTTGTCACAGCTGGGAGAGCAGGAGTGGGGGAACGCATGCCCCTGGCATCTAGTGGGTGGAAGGTAGGAATGCTGTTAAACACCCTACAAGGCACAGGACAGCCTGCACGGCAAAGTATTACCTGGCACGAAATGCAACAGGTTAAGAAACCTTGCCCCAGTCTAATACAGCTTCTAGGTCCATGGATATAAATGGAAACACTGCTTGCATTACTTACTAGTTCATTCAACTACTTGCATTTTTGTACTGTTTTCATTATCAGAGAGATCTGATCCCCAGCTCTTACACTTACTAGCTGTGGGAACTTGGGCAATGGGCTGAAACTCTGTTCATCATCAACGAATGAAAAAAAACCAATAACACCTTCAAGACAACTGCCATGAAAATTACATTAGATAATACATATAAAATGCTCAGTGAGTAAATGTTAGCAGCTGCTGCTAGCACCATCATCATCACCAGCATTATTATCACCACCAGATACTTAATAACTACCAAGTGCCTGGCCCTGTGTTTGGACCTGAAAGTACACTAATGAAGAAAGACTTGGAACTTATCAGTAAGAAGCTCACAGACATACCCAGTAAGCAAAAATGCAATCAGGAGACATATCCTAAGGTTCTGAAATCCTAGAGAATTGTCCCAAAGCAAGACGTACGCTCATGCGCCCCTTGACCACTTGGTGAGACCCATCTCTTCCTTCTCCTCCAGCATCACAGGGTGCTATGCTTGTCCTAACTGGGTCTTCTCAAGCTCTGTTTCCCTGCTACCTCTCCCTGCCACCACAACCCCGGGTTCTTTGGTTTGGGACCTCAGGCACTTTGTGGTGAAGAGTTACTCTCACACCAAGAGAAAACAGCATGCAAGTAAAGTGGCATGACTTCCCGTGGGCTCAGAAAGAAGGAGGGCTGACCGTGTCACCATGCTCAAGATTCAGGGGTCAAAGGTCCAGCCCAGGGGGAGCATGTGGTCAGCATGTACCATCAGTCTACCCATGCCCCGTGGCATTTTTGGCGTGTGTCAGCTAGAAACTCTTAATTTAGCAGAAATAAGCATCTTTCCAGGAAAAAATTCCCCCAGTTAAAAAATCCTCCAGAATTTATCTTCTTTATTGTATCACATGACTTTTACTTATCCCTCTTATACCACCTGATACAGCTCTGCTTCTTGCTCTGTGCAAGAAAGTTATAATTTGCACATGCACACTATAACTTGTAACTGTAGGAATGACTGCAGTGTCACATTCACTAGAATAATGACCTAGAGCATAAATAAATATGGCTTGGAAGGAAGGCATAGGCCTTATAAGAATATCCTTTAAGCCCTACAGTTCAGAAATGAAGTTCTGTCTTGCATCGTTCTACACATTCAACAGTAGGAAAAATTACTAGAAAGGTGAAAGCCCCATTTAGATGGTGCATATTTTTTGTGGATTTGGATTAATCCCAAATGATTATTTTTCCATTAATGTAGAAACACTGTGGAAAAATGAATCATGTTTTAATTGCCATAATGCTGTATCATTTATTTACACTAGAAATGACTGGTGAATCTGGTTTGGTGCTAAGTCCTAAACAAGCCAATTAGTACTCAGATTAACCTCTGTAATCACTCTCTAGCCAATTGCTTTCCATAATTTTTTCATAAAATTTGTTTGCACTCATGTTTCTTAATGAGGCAGGTAACTAGCCTTGCATTTCAGGAATTTGGTCCTCCAGCATAGGAGAGTTTATAGTATTTGCTTTGGAGAAATTTACTTGCATGTAATACAAAAATCCCCTATTTTGCTGAAAGGCTTCAAACCGTAAGAGAATACAAGATAATTAGTTTTTGGACTATTAAAAAACAGAGAGTTTCACTTAAAAAAACCCAAAAAACTCCATGGGTTCTCAACTCTATAAACCCTTCTTCAAGAAAAATACACATTCCAGACCAGAATGATAAAGGAAGCAGAGAAGTGCCTTCATGACAGGCTTCCCCCTTCAAAGTATATCATCACCTTCCATAACATTTGTCTAGTATTCTGGTTACTCACAATCTTATACGTTCGGGAAATAATATTTTTAAGATTTAATTGTGAACAGCACTAAGCCATTTCCCCTTCTGTTGGGGGAGTCCTAGGCATGTACTTACTTATGTCCCAAATCTGAGCTGAAGCCCTACATGCCCCCAGAGTCAGGTGTACCCGGTGTGTGGAGGACTGGCTTTGGACCAGTCCATGCAGACACAGGAGGAACCAAGGAGCCTCCTGGGCTACGAAGGGAAGGAAAAGGACTGACAAGGAAACAACTTTCTTCTACGACAAGGGACAAAGATACAAGTAAAAAGAACTGATGCTGAGAGCAACAAAATGGTTCCTCTCCGAATACGGGGGTACTGTTCCAGCAGGTGCATAGGAGTCCTCGCTAGAGAAATGACAATAAAGGTAGTGTCAACAAACAAGAGCAGTTTTTCCGAAATCTCAGTGGGGCACTAGAAATGCAAGATACTAGTAGCATTTATCCCGCAGCATTTATCAATTGATGGGAGATGACACTCACTCCTGGTCTGTAGCTAAGTGCCCTGGATGTGAGACTCCGTCACCCTCAAATGGGCATCAGTAGAAAGCACAAGAACTCCCAGTCCCCAATGACATAGGGACCACATGTGGAGTCAGAGCCACTGGAAACCCTCCCCGGGGTGGGTGGGGAATAAACTTGCTGGTGATTAGCAGTAATCAAGAGGACTCGCTCACAGAATACATGTGAGACATTCACTAGAGACTCCCCAGCTGCTTGGGAGGAATCTGAGGGAGCTAGCTGGAGCCAAAGAAATGCTGTTTTGTAACTGTTCTTGTGATGTGTTTCTATTCCCAGGATGAAGGGGCTTGGGAAATACAGAAAATGCGCAGAAGTAATAATGATGACTGTGATAATAGCTACTTTATTTTCTGTGTAGTTCTCGGCATCGTTTCTGTGAATTAGGACAACTGTATCAAAATATTTCACTGGAAATTAATAAGCTCTCAAGTTAAATTATAAAAGACCCCGTGATGTGAGATACAATATCCAAAAGTATTGAACCAGGGGAAGGAAACTGCTGAAAATCAATGTTTCTTCTATCTTCTCATGATGATGAACCACAGACATAAGAATTTTCTTGTCTTATTACTGACTGAAACCAAGGAGTAGAAGAACTACTGTCTCATTCACCTGGAGTCTAAGGATTATTTGGGGGCACCCCAGGCAGCTGCCAAGTCTCTTACCCCAGGGCAAGGTCCTTCTGGCCACAGTTAACACCCACTAGGAGGAGTTCTCAGATACCTGGAAGCAGAAGTCATTCTGCAGGGTAGTACTTACTTAGCCTCTGTCCTCCAAGCAGACGACAGCGCTTCCTCTCAGTCAACTTGCATTTCCTGGTCTCTGGACACAGCCTCTCTGGACCTAGGACAGCTGCCCATCTTCTCAGCACTAGCGGTTTTCTCTCTGCTTATCCTAGATCTTGCCCTTGACCTGTGCTCTGGCCCTGGCCCTGACTTGCAATTCTGCATTCCTCTCAATACGGGTATTGTCTCAGGCAATGTCTAACTTAAAATCATGATATTTAATCTATTCTTAACAACTTTATAGGCATTCTATACGGTATCGAGTAGTAAAAGTATTCCCTTCATTTTTCTTTTATTTCATCAATTTTGATGATATCATAGAGAAGATGAGCAATTAAATGTCAAATGGCACAGCACAGGTCTGAATGAGGTCAGAATGACCTCTGACAGGACACAGGCTTTAATTACAGATTTGGGGGGCACATATGCAAACTATACTGTAGATTTTGGGGTGGATACCCTTTTCAGATTAAGAAAAGTTCCTTTTCTTCCTGGTATACTAAGAGTTACTATCATGAACTAATGGTGAATCTCAATCAATACCTTCTTGATATTATAATGAAATAATCACACAATTTTTCTCCTTTATAAAATTAGTGTGGAAAGTTACATTAAACCAATCTTGTGCTATACCTTAAACTCAATTTGCTCATGTGGTAACTTTTTTATATGTTAATTGAGTTAACTTGCTAATATTTTCTTTAGAAATCTTACCCTTATTATAGTTGTTGATAATATTCTTCAATGTCTGCAAGGAACTATACTGATATCTTCTTTTTTCATTCCTATTTTATTCTCCTTTTCCTTGTTTGACCTTGCCATTTTTAACAGACTTTTCAAGAACAAACTGGCTTTGATGATGGTCTCTACTATACATTTGTTTTAAAATACGCATTATTTTTTGCTCTTCTGTTTGTTTTCTTCCTTCCTGCTACTTTCTTTCAGTTTATTTTTCCTTCCTTGTTGAGATGGATATTCAGTGAATTAATTTGCAGTCTTTATTCTAACATATGCATTTAAGGCTATAAATTTCCCTTAAAGATGGCTTTAGTTGCATTTTTATACATGAAATTTTGAGATGTCAAAATTTCATTATCATTCAGGTAAAAATATTTTCTAATTACCATTGTTATTTCTTTGACCCATTTCATTATTTATGTAGAAGAATAATTCTTAATTTTTAAATATGAAAATACTCAAGATTTTAGTGTTGTTTTCAAGATTATTGTCACTGATGTAGCTTGAATAGTGATCAACTTTTAATACTTTGTGAGATTTTTATCCTTTCAAATATTTTGAGACTTGACTTTGATCTGGTCAAGTTTTGTATATGTTCTGTATATATTAGACAAAAATGGTTTTCTGGATTTGTTGTGTATTCAATGTTCTTTATGTGTCCATAAGTAAAGTTTGTTATAGTGTTCAAAACTTCTAAATGCTTACTAACTTTTTGTCTGTTCTCTCTATTACTGAGAGAGATATATCATAATCTCTCACTATCTGTTGTTTTTTAAACATTTCTTCTCTTACTTCCATCACTTTTTACTCTAATTAGCTCATATTATTAAGCGGCTAAAATTTGAGGATTATTATAACTTCCAGGTGAATTAAAGCTCTCACCATTGCAAAATACCCTCTTTATATCTGGTAATGTTTTTTGCTTTAAAAATCATCTTAGTATTAATACAGCTACCACTGCCTTTTTGGGGGGGATGGAGGGACAACATTGGTATTTCCATTTTATGTTTTTTCCCATCTTTTCACTTCCAACCTTTTTACAGGGTCCTTATGTTTTATATATAGATATTGAAGTACCATTAAGTCGGGTCTTATCCAGCCTAACAACCTTTGTCCTTTAATTAGAGCATTAAGCCTATTTACAATTAATACAACTGCTAATATATTTAGATTGATATTACCATCTACTATATTACCATCTACTTAGCTTTCTGAGGATCAGTATCAACTTCAATCATGGGTCTTATGAAAATTAAAAAAAATTTAATGAGAAGATTTGTACAAGTGCTTTGGAAATTATAATATCCTAAACCAAACTTTGTATTAGTAAATATTCTTCCACTGAAGATTTAAAAACAAACAAACAAAAAAACCGCTGCAATGCAGGCTCCTGAATGCAGTTTCAAAGACGTTTTAAAAATATATCAGGTATGTAGCACAGGGAACTATACTCAATATTTTATAATAACCTACAATGGAAGAGAATATTTAAAAAGAAAATATATATATATATATAACTGAATCACTTTGCTGTATTCCTGAAACACAGCATTGTAAATCAACAATATTTCAATAAAAATTTTAAAAATATATCAAGTAATGGCAGCACCGCACGAATATATGCACAATCTTCTAAGATGACTCCTTTGAAACAAACAAAACTCATGATGTTTGGAGTCAGAAGGTGTGAAGGAAGGGTCTGAGAAGGAAAGGGGCTTGGTGAGTTTAAGTGACAGAAAGGAAGTATGGCAGGAAGTGGTGAGATTAGTGACATGGGCATAAGCTAGATCCTGTAGAGCTTTATGGGGTTGTTGATTGCATTAGAAATGCACCTCCCAGTATATAGGGCAATGTCATGGTCTGATTTATGTTTGTAATAGTCTACTTGGGAAGCTCCAGTAAAAGCTGATTAGAATAGGCAAGAATGGAAGTGGGTGGACAATTAGGTAGCCAGTGCAGACTCCTAACGACGTCTCCCCTCCAAAGACATGTCTTTCACTTGAGAAACAGAAGGAGGTGGATTCGAGGTATCTCTCAGGGTAGAATCATTAGGAGATAATTAATAATGGCTCACGTGGGAAGTGAGGGACAGAGTGGTGTTAACACGATGGCGTTGTGATTCTGGCTCAAGCAACATGCTGATAGGAAGTGTTTGTAATGAATTTTTATCTACAATGAAGTCGAATAATTATAGACCATTTATCAAAACTACTGATTATTATCTTATCATTATCTCATTTTCATTATATAATAAATTTTCCAAATTGCAAGCTTATGAAAGCCTCTCACGGTTCTACGATCAAACTCCAATCTCTCTTTAATATTTTTCCTTTGCAGTTTTTGTGCTAAAAATGACTTCAAAGAAAACTGAACAGTGCACCACATACTATCCAATATTATTCTTCTCACAAAAGACATTATAAGGTTTGGTCAGAAACCTTCAGTGGTTCAGACCAGGTTAACGCTGACTCTAAAAAAATTAAAACGAAACTTTTGTTCTGTTGCACTTTTCACAAGAAAACAAAATTGAAGCAGACAATTCTGCTGAACGACAATTGGTTTTTCCCTAACACAAAATTTCAGTACCGCTATTTTCAAAAGAAGCATTTCTATTATAAAAACCATCATGTTTGTAATTGAAATGATAACCCTCAAAACATTTATTGGGCCTACATTTCATTTAGGTTTTCAAGTTTTGACCTCTCTCTTGAAAATAAAAGGAAAGGTTCCTAATGGAATTGTAAGACTGTTGAGTATCAAGTTTCTCTTTTTTTTTTTCCTTCAGTTATAAAAGTTAGGTCAAAAAGCATCCAAGGAGGAGTTGAGGAAAATGGCAGAAGAGTAAGACGCAGAGATCACCTTCCTCCCCACAGATACATCAGAAATACATCTACACGTGGAACTGCTCCTATAGAACACCCACTGAATGCTGGCAGAAGACCTCAGACCTCCCAAAAGGCAAGAAACTCCCCATGTACCTGAGTAGGGCAAAAGAAAAAACAAAAAACAGAGACAAAAGAATAGGGACAGGACCTGCACCAGTGGGAGGGAGCTGTGAAGGAGGAAAGGTTTCCACACACTAGGAAGGCCCTCCGCGGGCAGAGACTGCAGGTGGCAGAGGGGGGAAGCTTCGGAGCCACGGAGGAGAGCGCAGCCACAGGGGTGCGGAGGGCAAAGCGGAGAGATTCCCGCATGGAGGATCGGTGCCGAGCAGCACTCACCAGCCCGAGAGGCTTGTCTGCTCACCCGCAGGGGCGGGCGGGGGCTGGGGGCTGAGACTCGGGCTTCAGTTGGATCCCAGGGAGAGGACTGGGGTTGGTGGTGTGCACACAGCCTGAAGGGGTTAGCGCACCACAGCTAGCCGGGAGGGAGTCCGGGAAAAAGTCTGGACCTGCTGAAGAGGCAAGAGACTTTTTCTTCCCTCTTTGTTTCCTGGTGCACGAGGAGAGGAGATTAAGAGCGCTGCTTAAAAGAGCTCCAGAGACGGGCGCAAGCCGCGGCTATCAGCGCAGACCCCAGAGACGGGCATGAGACGCTAAGGCTGCTGCTGCCGCCACCAAGAAGCCTGTGTGCGAGCACAGGTCACTATCCACACCTCTCCTCAAGGGAGCCTGTGCAGCCCGCCACTGCCAGGGTCCCGTGATCCAGGGACAACTTCCCCAGGAGAACGCACGGCGCGCCTCAGGCTGGTGCAATGTCACGCCGGCCTCTGCCGCTGCAGGCTCGCCCCGCATCCATACCCCTCCCTCCCCCCCGGCCTGACTGAGCCAGAGCCCCCGAAGCAGCTGCTCCTTTAACCCTGTCCTGTCTGAGAGAAGAACAGATGCCTTCAGGCGACCTACACGCAGAGGCGGGGCCAAAACCAAAGCTGAACCACGGGAGCTGTGCGAACAAAGAAGAGAAAGGGAAATTTCTCCCAGCAGCCTCAGCAGCAGTGGATTAAATCTCCACAATCAACTTGATGTACCCTGCATCTGTGGAATACCTGAATAGACAACGAATCATCCCAAATTGAGGAGGTGGACTTGAGAGCAAGATATATTATTTTTTCCCCTTTTCCTCTTTTTGTGAGTATGTGTATGCTTCTGTATGAGATTCTGTCTGTAAAGCTTTGCTTTCACCATTTGTCCTAGGGTTCTGTCCGTCCTTTTCTGGGTTTTTTTTACTTTTTAAAAAAATTTTTTTCTTAATTATTTTTTATTTTTTATCTTAATAACTTTATTTTTTTTTGTCTTACTTTATTTTATTTTATTTTATCCTCTTTCTTTCTTTCTTTCTTTCTTTCTACTTTTTCTCCCTTTTATTCTGAGCCATGTGGATGAAAGGCTCTTGGTGCTCCAGCCAGGAGTCACTGCTGTGCCTCTGAGGTGGGAGAGCCAACTTTAGGACACTGGTCCACAAGAGACCTCCCAGCTCCACGTAATATCAAATGGCAAAAATCTCCCAGTGATCTCCGTCTCAACACCAAGACCCAGCTTCACTCAATGACCAGCAAGCTACAGTGCTGGACACCTTATGCCAAACAACTAGCAAGACAGGAACAAAACCCCACCCATTAGCAGAGAGGCCGCCTAAAATCATAATAAGGCCACAGACACCCCAAAACACACCACCAGACGTGGACCTGCTCACCAGAAAGACAAGATCTAGCCTCATCCACCAGAACACAGGCACTAGTCCCCTCCACCAGGAAGCCTACACAACCCACTGAACCAACTTTAGCCACTGGGGACAGACAGCAAAAACAACGAACCTGCAGCCTGCAAAAAGGAGACCCCAAACACAGTAAGATAAGCAAAATGAGAAGACAGAAAAACACACAGCAGATGAAGGAGCAAGGTAAAAACCCACCAGACCTAATAAATGAAGAGGAAATAGGCAGTCTACCTGAAAGAGAATTCAGAATAATGTTAGTAAAGATGATCCAAAATCTTGGAAATAGAATAGACAAAATGCGAGAAACATTTAACAAGGACCTAGAAGAACTAAAGAGCAAATGAACAGTGATGAACAACACAATAAATTAAATTAAAAATTCTCTAGAAGGGATCAATAGCAGAATAACAGAGGCAGAAGACCAGATAAGTGACCTGGAAGATAAAATAGTGGAAATAACTCCTGCAGAGCAGAATAAAGAAAAAAGAAGGAAAAGAACTGAGAACAGCCTCAGAGACCTCTGGGCCGACATTAAACGCACCAACATTCGAATTATAGGGGTCCCAGAAGAAGAAGAGAAAAAGAAAGGGACTGAGAAAATATTTGAAGAGATTATAGTTGAAAATTTCCCTAATATGGGAAAGGAAATAGTTAAGTCCAGGAAGCACAGAGAGTCCCATACAAGAAAAATACAAGGACAAACACGCCAAGACACATATTAATCAAACTATCAAAAATTAAATACAAAGAAAACATATTAAAAGCAGCAAGGGAAAAACAACAAATAACACACAAGGGAATCCCCATAAGGTTAACAGCTGATCTTTCAGCAGAAACTCTGCAAGCCAGAAGGGAGTGGCAAGACATATTTAAAGTGATGAAGGAGAAAAACCTACAACCAAGATTACTCTGCCCAGCAAGGATCTCATTCAGATTTGATGGAGAAATTAAAACCTTTACAGACAAGCAAAGCTGAGAGACTTCAGCACCACCAAACTAGCTTTACAACAAATGCTAAAGGAACTTCTCTAGGCAAGAAAGACAAGAGAAGGAAAAGACCTACAATAACAAACCCAAAACAATTAAGAAAATGGTAATAGGAACATACATATCGATAATTACCTTAAATGTAAATGGATTAAATGCTCCCACCAAAAGACACAGACGGGCTGAATGGATACAAAAACAAGACCCATATATATGCTGTCTACAAGAGACCCACTTCAGACCTAGGGACACATACAGACTGAAAGTGAGGGGATGGAAAAAGATATTCCATGCAAATGGAAATCAAAAGAAAGCTGGAGTAGCAATTCTCATATCAGACAAAATAGACTTTAAAATAAAGACTATTACAAGAGACAAAGAAGGACACTATATAATGATCAAGGGATCGATCCAAGAAGAAGATATAACAATTGTAAATATTTATGCACCCAACATAGGAGCACCTCAATACATAAGGCAAATACTAACAGCCATAAAAGGGGAAATCGACAGCAACACAATCATAGTAGGGGACTTTAACACCCCACTTTCACCAATGGACAGATCATCCAAAATGAAACTAAATAAGGAAACAGAAGCTTTAAATGATACATTAAACAAGATGGACTTAATTGATATTTATAGGACATTCCATCCAAAAACAACAGAATACACATTTTCTCAAGTGCTCATGGAACATTCTCCAGGACAGATCATATCTTGGGTCACAAATCAAGCCTTGGCAAATGTAAGAAAATTGAAATCGTATTAAGTATCTTTTCCGACCACAACACTGTGAGACTAGATATCAATTACAGGAAAAGATCTGTAAAAAATACAAACACATGGAGGCTAAACAATACACTACTTAATAACCAAGTGATCACTGAAGAAATCAAAGGGGAAATCAAAAAATACCTAGAAACAAATGACAATGGAGACAGGAGGACCCAAAACCTATCGGATGCAGCAAAAGGAGTTCCAAGAGGGAAGTTTATAGCAATACAATCCTACCTTAAGAAACAGGAAACATCTCAAATAAACAACCTAACCTTGCACCTAAAGCAATTAGAGAAAGAAGAACAAAAACACCCCAAAGTTGGCAGAAGGAAAGAAATCATAAAGATCAGATCAGAAATAAATGAAAAAGAAATGAAGGAAATGACAGCAAAGATGAATAAAACTAAAAGCTGGTTCTTTGAGAGGATAAACAAAATTGATAAACCACTAGCCAGACTCATCAAGGAAAAAAGGGAGAAGACTCAAATCAATAGAATTAGAAATGAAAAAGGAGACGTAACAACTGACACTGCAGAAATACAAAGGATCATGGGAGATTACTACAAGCAACTCTATGCCAATAAAATGGACAACCTGGAAGAAATGGACAAATTCTTAGAAATGCACAACCTGCCGAGACTGAACCAGGAAGAAGTAGAAAATATGAACAGACCAATCACAAGCACTGAAAATGAAACTGTGATTAAAAATCTTCCAACAAACAAAAGCCCAGGACCAGATGGCTTCACAGGCGAATTCTATCAAACATTTAGAGAAGAGCTAACACCTATCCTTCTCAAACTCTTCCAAAATATAGCAGAGGGAGGAACGCTCCCAAACTCATTCTACGAAGCCACAACCACCCTGATACCAAAACCAGACAAAGATGTCACAAAGAAAGAAAACTACAGGCCAATATCACTAATGAACATAGATGCAAAAATCCTCCACAAAATACTAGCAAACAGAATCCAACAGCACATTAAAAGGATCATACACCATGAACAAGTGGGGTTTATTCCAGGAATGCAAGGATTCTTCAGTATACACAAATCAATCAACGTGATACACCATCTTAACAATTGAAGGAGAAAAACCATATGATCATCTCAATTGATGCAGAAAAAGTTTTTGACAAAATTGAACACCCATTTATGATAAAAACCTGCAGAAAGTAGGCATAGAGGGAACTTTCCTCAACATAATAAAGGCCATATATGACAAACCCATAGCCAACATCGTCCTCAATGGTGAAAAACTGAAACCATTTCCTCTAAGATCAGGAACAAGGCAAGGACAAGGTTGCCCACTCTCACCACTCTTATTCAACATAGTTTTCGAAGTTTTAGCCACAGCAATCAGAGAAGAAAAAGAAATAAAAGGAATCCAAATCGGAAAAGAAGAAGTAAATCTGTCACTGTTTGCAGATGACATGATACTATACATAGAGAATCCTAAAGATGTTACCAGAAAACTACTAGAGCTAATCAATGAATTTGGTAAAGTAGCAGGATACAAAATTAATGCACAGAAATCTCTTGCATTCTTATACACTCATGATGAAAAATCTGAAAGTGAAATTAAGAAAACACTCCCGTTTACCATTGCAACAAAAAGAATAAAATATCTAGGAATAAACCTACCTAAGGAGACAAAAGACCTGCATGCAGAAAATTATAAGACACTGATGAAAGAAATTAAAGATGATACAAATAGACGGAGAGACATACCATGTTCTTGGATTGGAAGAATCAACATTGTGAAAATGACTCTACTACCCAAAGCAATCTACAGATTCAATGCAATCCCTATCAAACTACCACTGGCATTTTTCACAGAACTAGAACAAAAAATTTAACAATTTGTATGGAAACACAAAAGACCCCGAATAGTCAAAGCAATCTTGAGAACGAAAAATGGAGCTGGAGGAATCAGGCTCCCTGACTTCAGACTATACTACAAAGCTACAGTAATCAAGACAGTATAGTACTGGCACAAAACCAGAAATATAGATCAATGGAACAGGATAGAAAGACCAGAGATAAACCCACACACATATGGTCACCTTATCTTTGATAAAGGAGGCAAGAGTATACAGTGGAGAAAAGACAGCCTCTTCAATAAGTGGTGCTGGGAAAACTGGACAGGTACCTGTAAAAGTGTGAAATTAGAACACTCCCTAAAACCATACACAAAAATAAACTCAAAAGGGATTAAAGACCTAAATCTAAGGCCAGACACTATCAAATTCTTAGAGGAAAACATAGGCAGAACGCTCTATGACATAAATCACAGCAAGATCCTTTCTGACCCACCTCCTAGAGAAATG
The DNA here is from genome assembly GCF_965194805.1 of Balaenoptera borealis. Taxonomy (NCBI): domain Eukaryota; kingdom Metazoa; phylum Chordata; class Mammalia; order Artiodactyla; family Balaenopteridae; genus Balaenoptera; species Balaenoptera borealis. Next base: position 24,252,757 of record NC_138877.1, on the reverse strand, counting down.
GAAATAAAAACAAAAATAAATAAATGGGACCTAATGAAACTTAAAAGCTTTTGCACAGCAAAGAAAACCATAAACAAGACCAAAAGACAACCCTCAGAATGGGAGAAAATATTTGCAAATGAAGCAACTGACAAAGGATTAATTTCCAAGATTTACAAGCAGCTCATGCAGCTCAATAACAAAAAAACAAACAACCCAATCCAAAAATGGGCAGAAGACCTAAATAGACATTTCTCCAAAGAAGATATACAGATTGCCAACAAACACATGAAAGAATGCTCAACATCATTAATCATTAGAGAAATGCAAATCAAAACTACAATGAGATATCATCTCACACCAGTCAGAATGGCCATCATCAAAAAATCTAGAAATAATAAATGCTGGAGAGCGTGTGGAGAAAAGGGAACACTCTTGCACTGTTGGTGGGAATGTAAATTGATACAGCCACTATGGAGAACAGTATGGAGGTTCCTTAAAAAACTAAAAATACAACTACCATACGACCCAGCAATCCCACTACTGGGCATATACCCTGAGAAAACCATAATTCAAAAAGAGTCATGTACCACAATGTTCACTGCAGCTCCATTTACAATAGCCAGGACATGGAAGCAACCTAACTGTCCATCGACAGATGAATGGATAAGGACGATGTGGCACATATATACAATGGAATATTACTCAGCCATAAAAAGAAACGAAATGGAGTTATTTGTAGTGAGGTGGATGGACCTAGAGTCTGTCATACAGAGTGAAGTAAGTCAGAAAGAGAAAAACAAATACCATATGCTAATACATATATATGGAATCTAAGAAAAAAAAAAAAGGTCATGAAAAAGGTCATGAAGTTCCTAGGGGTAAGACGGGAATAAAGACACAGACCTACTAGAGCATGGACTTGACGATATGGGGAGGGGGAAGGGTAAGCTGTGACAAAGTGAGAGAGTGGCATGGACATATATACACTACCAAACGTAAAATAGATAGCTAGTGGGAAGCAGCCGCATAGCACGGGGAGATCAGCTGGGTGGTTTGTGACCACCTAGAGGGGTGGGATAGGGAGGGTGGGAGGGAGGGAGACGCAAGAGGGAAGAGATATGGGAACATATGTATATGTATAACTGATCCACTTTGTTATAAAGCAGAAACTAACACACCATTGTAAAGCAATTATACTCCAATAAAGATGTTAAAAAAAAAAAGAATATTTTCTGAACGGTAGAGAAGCTTCATTTATGGAGGTCAGGGGGACCCTCAACAATCATAATCTGCAGAGCACCAATAATAAATAATACACATCCCTCATCTGCAAAAGTGAACTGGTACAGATACCAGAGGTCCCTGGAATTTAAAGCACAGTTATGTGTGGAAGGTCCGGGGGCAGGAGGCACGTGCGTTGTACATGGGATCGTGGAATGAGGAAGGGGGTGAAGGAGGGAAGGGTGTTAGTGCCCCTATTGTTTGCTGTAGAGATGTTTCTCCTGGGGTTAAGGAATGAAGAGAGGAGAGGAAAAAAAATTGATGGATTAGATAGAGCCTTGTTTTTCAAACATCATGTCGTGAGCCATTAGTACATGGCTCATTACCAGAATTTGTTTTATAAGCTAGAATAGAAGGTATCAGAGTATATCGTGTAACAAAGGTAATGTTTCACGAAACACTTGTTTCACATATATATGTGAAAGTATTTTGTGAGAATATGTAAATGAGTATTATTGATTTGTCATATAAAATGCTATTAACTCTGTGGTTTGTCATAAAAAGTGAGTCACTGAGCTACAGTATTTAAGGTTCCCCGCCCCCTTCTTCTAATAGGAAAGGACCTTATGTTAAAGATCTTTTGTTGCTCATTTTCTTCCTTGGGCTTTAAACCTTCAAAATAAAACTCCGAACTTTCACCTTATCCCTGTTCCCAGTCATAGAACAGAGAAGAAAATCTTGCTTCCAATGTCTCAGAAATTATCCCTTCTTTCTTTCATTCTGTGTCACATGTTGATTCTCTTTAAGTAGTCCTCAAATCCTTTAGTCACACTAGATCACTGGGCTTTTAAATATTAAGAAGATCCTCTCTCTCCTTTAGGTATCTCTTTTGTTAGAGGGTGTTAAAAACTGTCATATGATCTGGTTTTATTTGAAAATACATTCCTATCTAAATTATTGTCCAACTGAAAAAAAATTAAAAAGTACGCAGTGAATCAGAATCACTTCTGCCCTGTATAAACTTGGAAAGTTATTCATCCTCTCTGAGCCTTAGTTTCTTTGGCTGTATATTAAAGTTAATACTATCTCCTTAGCCAGATTGTTGCAAGGAGTGGAGATGATTCGTGCAAGTGCCTGACGAAAGTTAGGCATTTGATAAACGACTATTTTGAATTATAATAACATAAGAACCCAAGCACACAACTGCTTCTTATCCTTCTCCTGTATAAGCAGGCATCTTGTTTTCTACCCTCACGATGAGCACTTTTCATCTCTTTTCATCCCCTGAGTGCAACACAGGGCCTGACACCCGGTAGATGCTTGATAAAAGCTGACAGAATTGAATTTAAAAAAGGTGCTGTTGTATTTTCTTGATAAGAGAGTATCCCTATTGCCAAAACAATTATGAGGGCCAATCTTCATGCCCATATTAGCTCACTGGGGTTTTTTTTGGACTAGGAATGTAGTCTCAACAGGAAACACCCACCTCCCAAATGGTCCGACTACAAAAGGAACCAAAGTCAAGTTCCATCAGGTAAGCTTGCATCTCCCCTGACAGGAAGTTAGCGCGTCTCTCTGCTCTGGGAAGAAGCCAATAATTGAAAGCACCTGGGGGTCAAGACAAGCCGTGCACTTAAGACTGAGGAGAGAGTGGTATTTTTGCTTAATTTCAAAAGCAAAGAACGGGTTGATAAGAGAGAACAGTCGTTTTGCTCGGAAACAAGCCTATGACAAACCATACTGAATAGAGGCCAATCCTTATTTTCTTTTCCAAACTTTCTTCTCCTCCCATCTCCACACAAATACCGCACACCCCTAACTCTGCATCCGGTGCTCTGTCCTCCCAACCTCTAGCCCCTTGAGGTGACAGGGCATCTCTGAGCACCTGTCCAAGCCGACCTCGCCGGCAGCCCCGCGCTCTCGTGACCACAGAGCTGTGTCTGAGGGTGGAGGGGAATCAGAGGTCTGATGATGCTTCTCTGCCATCTCAGAAGAATTCCAGGTATCATTAACACAAAAAAGTCTGTGCCTCCCATTCAAACAGGCCACATGTGTATCAGTAAACAGACAGTCATCTCCAAAGGACCCCTAGGTGTACGAAGGTGCTGAGTTCTCTCATCCTGCCGTCTTCAAAGTGACAATGAAAATACAACTCTTACAGCCTTTCCGGCTGACCCGAGGGTGGCATTTGCTTTCTATTCTGCTTTTAACTTGCTTCACAAAAATAATCTTTTTTGTCAGGTCTCTTTCTGTGTCCTCTCTTACACAAATAAGAGGCCCCAGGGGAGAAGGAAATACGAGGGTGGGGAGGGACGGACTAGAATCCCACGAATGGCGTCAGTCAGTGGTCTGGTCTGTGGGCCCCCCGTGTCTATGAAAGATCGACTGGGAATGCTGAGCTTCCTGCTTCTCTCCCTTCTTTTCTGCCAGGCGGCAGGGTTACACAATTTCATAAAGCAAAGCCAAAGGTCACATGTGGAAAAACGGCAAGAAACTTTCGGGGACTTGTGGATTTTCGGAAGTTGACACCCACACTGTGCAACACTGTGTGTGTTTCCTGGGGGCGAAGGGGTGGCCGCTGCTTGTGTCAGAGGATGTTTCAGAGGAAGGTGTCTCCTCCAAGCAAATGATGACATGTCTGACTGTTTGCATCCACTGTTCTCTCTCCTCTTTCATCCGATCAAACCGGCCACCTGGTCTGAGCCACAGGGACCTCCGATAGGTGTGAGGTGGGACAAGGGAGGTGGTGCTATGTCAACTGGTGGAAGTCTTCCCGGCAATGGCAAGGGGCAACTGAACTACCGATATTGGTTTATGTTTGATTCATATATAACAGTGGATCAGCACTTGAACGGGTCTAGAAAATCCAGATATTCATTGTTAATTGAGCCCCTATATTGTGCTAGATGATATTTAAGTGCTGGGAAGACAGTGGTGAATAAGGTCCCCGTCCTCATGGAACATGTATTTTTTAAAACTTGTACAGACAGTTTTATTAGGTGGCATTTTACCGAGGGGTTGGAACTTAGCCTGCAAGTCAAGAAAAGTAAATGAAAAAATGTAGCAAAAAATGTTGTGCTCCAGGCACAATAAACAAACAAAGAAACAATCAAAACTTTCTCTAAGAAAGAAACTATGATCACAGTACTTGGCTAAAATATTTTAAAAAGGAAACACAAAAAACAAAGTGCATGAAGTTATTGTACACAAAAGGAGACAAAGCATAAGTAATTATGCTAGACCATGAATTCTAGTGGGAACAGGAAATAGACGAGCTAAAGAACAACTTCAAATAGCGATAAGTGCTATGAAGGCGGTAAAACGTGGTCACTGGATGGAATGACTGGATAAGGAGTGGAGGAAGTTTTAGGCGGGTTTAGAGAAGGTCCTTGGAGGGGCTGGCATTCAAGCTGAAAGCTAAAGGATCAAAAGAAGCCACCAAGCTCTGGTTCTGGTCAAGAGCAGCATAGGTAGCAGACGCAAATGCCCTGGGCAACGGTGGAGGGGAACCTCGACCTGTACACCTGGAGTCTGCAAAACAATGAGCAAGTGGCATGAGGAGAGGTCACGGGGGCAGGAGGGGCATCCCATAGGGGCTTGTGGACGGTGGGAAGGAGTTCCCATGTCACTCTCACAGCAAAGGGAAACCACTGGAAGAGACCTAAATCAAAATAAATACCCTTTGCTTCCTCACTGCATGTCTCCAGCTCACTGCCTTCTAAGGATCCATGCCTTGAAAGACTGCAGATTTCAACAGCAGAGATATGTGCCCTGCACCCCCAATTTCTACTTTTTTATTTGTGAAAAACATTCAATCAAGACCTATCATCAAAAAAAGACCTTTCAACTACCACCACAGTCTCACTAACCATTCCTAAGTACTTCAGAACGGCTTGAACAGAAAGAAACAGGAACCAGAAAATAGAAGAGTACAAATTAAATTATCCTTCTCACAACATCCCTGGGTTTGACTTGCCAAGTCTCGACGTCAGATTGAATTCCTTGGAAGTGAGTACCTTCTGCAAAGTACCTCAGACACAGACAATGCAGGCTGGACTAAACTGCTTTTCTTCCCACATGAGTTGTTACCATCTCCCTTTGGACCAATTGAGGATTATTGTTTCAACAAGGCATGCAAGCTCATTGTTTGTTAAGCAGGCTCAGCCAACCATTAAATCATAGGAGAGATGGACCTGGCCTGTCCTCTTGCCTCTGAACTGGATCACAGTTAATTTCTCCAAGAACCCCACCCTAGGTCCAAAGACCAACTGGGGAACGAGGCTCTTTAGCAAAGTCTGAATTTTATTTTAGTTCCCTAATACAATCAACTACTTTTGTCAAGTTAATGTTCTTAAGTCTACACCTGCTTTTTTTTCCTTAAATGAAAACAAACCAGAGACAAAATATGGAAATGCATGGAAATGCAATGGTTTCAAAGAGCCAGAGAACCCACAGAAGAACACATTAACTTAATTTGTACCCCCAGATAAATGACAAGATATGTGTATAAGGGGAACAAACGTTTAAAGAAGTCATTAATGATGTGTGAAGATGAAAGTTATCTCTGATTGAAAAAGGTAACTGAAAAAGACATCAAAGAGAAAGCTCTGAAAGTGCATTTGCTAAATAATCACCAGATGAGACAGAGAGAGGTGCAATCTGGGTTTGTTTTAGTCTTGTAGGTCCCAAGCGAATGCTTTCATTTTGAAATACTGGTGAGCCAACAGCGCAGGAAATTTTACTATTTGGAATGACTAGACTGAGTTAACAACGGATGATCAGATACTACAAAAAATGTGTCTTGCCTGAATACATCTGCATATCTTCAGATGGCTCGAAAAACTGCAGTGAGACTAAACAAGAGATGACCTCTTCCGAGTCACTTCTAGAAAGTGGGAATCTCTGGTGCTGAGGTATCACTGCAAACCCAGAAAAGAGAGGGGTCTGAGACCCCAAGTGCTGTCAGGTAAGGCAGGTGCAGACCTGAAAATGGTGTTCAGGTTTAACTTCCCCACTGCCAGGCGCATCCGTGTCTAGAAACCTAAGTCCTCCTCAGTAAGCTGGGGGCTAGAGAATATATAAAAACAAAATAAATTTTTATATAAAATTAACAACTTTCTGTGTCTAAAATTTGGTGATAGTCTTCTTTTGTGTATAACTGATATAAAATGCTGTTCTGAAATAAGACTTTTAGAACTAAGCTTAAATTTCTGATAAATAATCAGTACACGTAAAAAGAAGAAATAAGCTTCCCTTTCAGGGGAAATATTGGGAAACTGCCACAGTTTCTTTTTAAGTCAAAAGTAACAAAATTTCTTTTAAAACCCCCCAAAACCCAAAATAATTTATTAGAACTGTTCCAGTTTCAAATGACAGAAACCCAATTCAAAGTAGCTAAAGTAAAAAGGAGTATTTATTGGCACACTCAGCTGAAAAGTCCAAGGGATAATGGATTTAGGTATGGCTAGATCTAGCTGCTTAATTTATATTATCAGAAGCTTTCTCCTTAATTCTGCTACCCTCTGCAATGGCTTTCTTTTTAAGCAAGTTATCATTAATAGAGCTAAAATAATTACCAGAAGTCCTGTATCATATAACAACCTAAGCTTAAAACAAAACAAAACAAATTTCTTCCATGAGTTCAAGAAATATTTTAAGATTGGTCTTATTAACCTGGCTTGGTTCACATGCCATCTCTGTGGTTTGCAAGCAGGTGAGGGAGTAATACTCTGAGTGGGATGATGTCAGCACCACTTGAATTCCACAGGTTAAGAAGAGACCTGGTTCCCAAAGGAAAACTTGAGGTGTTGTTACCAGGAAAGGAATGCACACCACCATGTAAGACCAACAGATATTTACTATATGATGTCCACGCCTCCATTCACCTGTTTCCTCCTCTTTCATCAAAATCCTATCCAAACTGATTTCAGATACTGCCTCCAGCCAAAACATTCCCAAATTCCAATGAATTGTTCACTTTAAAGTGATTAATTTTAAAAAAAGTCTCTCTCCAGACTCTCACCCAGTGGTTTCAGGCCCCTTTCTGGAACTCCCACCGACTCTTGTGCTTCCCTCTGCCACCGAATCTACTACACTTTTTGAAACTCTCTGCTTCTGTGTTCATCTTAAATATAAAAAATTCCCCAAACGCTTTTTATCCTTGCCACCTAGGACCATCCTTGGCACAAAATAGCAAATATTTATGGAATTAGACTGTTGTTGACAGAGACAGTTCTTCTGTGGTGTCACACTGAATTTATTCAGAAACAGCAATGAAATAGTCTCCAGCAGACCCTACATCTTTAATGCCTCTATCTTGCAAATGGAAATCTGAAAATTCAGTCACTGAGAAATACATTTTTACCTAGTCCCTAAAGCCCGACTCAGACAAGAATAGCAAAACATTAACCGCTGAAGTATTTTAAAATAATTCATTAGGAAGTGCTAGCCTCTCTATCCACCCCACAACCTAGTAAAATAACTTTAATTCATCTCTAACTCCATTGATATTTTCAGTTTATATTGTTGATGTCACAAAAATAGAAGTTTCGTGTTTCACTACGATCAAAGATACTTCATGTAAAAATAGCCTATGGAACAGCAATACATGCCTTTTCAGAGGATGTCATTTTAAACACTGCATAAATTTACTATTACTTAAAATACTAACGGCATAAGTGGATACTAGAAGATACCGCTCCGCATCTTGCAAATGTACATAGGCTCTGAGCCTCACTCCCATCTGTGTCCTCCCTCAGTGTCGGATGAAAATGAGGACCATCACGCAATAACCCGGTTCTCAGTTCAGAACCGTCCACTTCAAGTGAAACTCTCGTGATCAAGGCCTTAAAGCTGTACTGAATCCCACATTCAGGTCCTGTTGGTTCAGGAAAGACTGATACCAAGGTCCTCGGAGCAAGGGGAAGAGAAGCCAACCCTAGCTGCGGAAGGTCTGGGGTCGGGTATCTTACACACACATGGTGGGCGTCCCACCAAATGCAAGTTTTCATACAACATGGGGTCTTCCTCCAGAGCTCACTATCAGCTACCCAGTCTCATGCTGGAGGGAAAAATGGGCTATGCAGGACTTCCCAAGAGATGGTGCAAGCAGGCAGAGAACCACGTTTGTTGTTCTTTATAGGCAATTTAGGGACAGTTCAAGCATAGTTTTGCCTACACATCTTTCTCTTCTTGTACCTGACTGCAGATAAGGTACAGCTATCCCTTCTTGAAATAAGATGCAATTCCACTGCTCAGAGAATCAACCACCACCAAAACTCTGAAAGATAGATAAATATTACTGGCCTGGTTGATACATGAGAAAATGAAGCCTCAGAGAGAGGTTAAGTAACTTTCCCACAATAATGTGCTCAAAAACGCCAATTCTCCTCCTTCCAAAGATTACAAGACCTATCTTCAGGATACTTGTACACAGCAAAAGAGTTGCACTTTGTATTGTATTAAAAAGAGAGCTAATCTCTGATGAACATTTTGAGATGTTACAACAGAATTTAAATCACTGTTTTATGCTATTACAGCAAGGGTTTCATATCACAAAATATGCCTCTTAATTATTGAAAAGCTTAGACCATAAACAACCTATATTTAAAGAGTAAATCCCTAGTGTATTTGTGTCTTATCCCAGCAACGTCCTTCAAATACTCTAATAACTCAAGAGACCTTTTTTTTTGAGGAACTTTAGGTAACTCTCAAAAAAACACAGAATCTTAAATTTAATTTCACTTGGCTTTTTAAAATAAAATCAAAGTCACAGATGCTATCCCCTCAAGACACTCTTTCTCGGATCTTCCTCCAAGCATGACACATCTAACAAAGAATGCATTGACATTTGAGGTGAGGCCTCAAAATGGGGCAATTAAATTGAGTTTGGGGGATTGCTTATCTTCTAAAAAAAATTACATGGCATATTTCTGCTCCAGGAAGCTGCTGACCTTTTAAAGCTACAAAGCATTTTTATATACCAAAAGCATTTTCTTTTGTCTTAAAAGGTACCTTGTAATTTGATCAAATTTAATAGTCATTGGTTTATAAACTGCAACCATTACTGATTATGTTTGACTGCAGAGCAAAAGAATATTTGCTATCCTAACACCATTTAAATCCCACCTAACATCACGGTGGCACAATTGCCCACAAAGCTGCTCTAGCCTCCTGGGGGCTTCCTTCCACGGCTACACCTGGCCAGGGCAGGAGAGGATGGGCCCAGTGCAACTGCGCGTGGGCACCAACCCAGACAACATGAGACTGTTTTGACTTAACACGTATACAGTGAGCTTAGTGTGTTTAAATTCTCCTCACAAACCCTTAACTCCCCTCCACCCCACTTCTTCAGTTTAGCAAACATTCACTTTATAAGGAGACTGGACTTTGTTCTTAGCCAGCCCTCATCTCTACCTGATGTTTCCGTGCATCATCTCTCCAACCTCTGCCAGGAAGGAGCGGGTTGTAACCCTGATCCTCTGAGAGATTTTTGATGTATTACCAACCCTCTTTGAGGGTTCTGGCTTAGGAAAGAAAATGCTTAAAAAGAAAATGCTGAAGTATTTATTGACAGGCTCCACCTCCCCGTGGCAGACGCTCTCTGATGTCACAGAAGGGGCATGCCAGGGGGGCCACATGCCAATTGATTTTTGAAATTCCCAGAAGCAACAGAAAAGGGCTCACCTCTGCTCTAGGTGGCAAACACGCATCATAATATATTTATTAATCTAAGGCTCTTAGTTTAAAAATGCAGCTTTTACTGTATTCCCAGAACCTTCCCGCTTCCCTTTTCATTCTTATTTCCTCCCTCTTTCTTTCTCATTTACACAGAATTTTAGGGTTAGAAGAGATTTTCATGGTTAAATAATTCAACTCCCTTGGCTACACTTTCTCCTCCCTTTGTTTCCGCTGCATCTCCATGCCCCAGCTTGCTTCCTCTCATCTCTGAAACTGGACTTCCTCCTCCCTTCCTTCCTGCTTCCTCCTCCCTTCCTTCCTGCTTCCTCCTCCCTTTCTTCCTCCTCCCACTTGCTCTGAGATCGCTGCTGCCTAAGGTAGGATCATGCAGAGGCAGGATCATGCACTCCCAGAATGAACAGCAGGACCAAAACAAGCGTGACTTAAGGGTTTAGACCATGTCATAATTTAAGGTCCAGGACCAACCGACCCGAAAGGACCTACCTGACTTCATGGTCCTTTATCTGTCTTAACATATGACAGTAAGACTAGGCACTCAGTTATCTACTGAACTAATGAATGAACAAATTATTGTTTATCTACATAAGTAGCATATTTGAAGACTATCATTCTCCTTTAAAATGGAAACATACCCATAGAATTAAGGGAGGGGTTTTCACTGGTTACAGAGATCTTATTATGAATTAGTTTAATCATATTACTTTTTCCTAATTTAATCAGCCAGAATTAGAGAAAAAAAAAAAAAAGGAAATTTGTAATGACACTAAGAGGAATAAGTAATTTTGGAGCCCTGGGCTTTTTTGCAGGTGGGCAGGTGGAAGGTTGGGGGTGGAAGTTGAGAGGTCCTGAAACAAAATGGGAACTTTGGACAGTCAGAGGTAACCTAAGGACACAATGGGCACCTAAAGGTAAGAGGGGACACCAGGAGATGGCAAAGGTATATAAACAGGAAAGATGGCAACAGTGTAGAACATAAGTATTACTACTTGGCTTAGGATTATATAGCTGTAGTTACAGCACCTATGTACTGAATTGGAGAACCTGCCTTGAGTGGTCTATGAAGAAGTCATGACAAAAGTCAATGGTGAATGTAGGACTACCACCATTCCACAAGTATTTTAATTTTCCAAAACAAAACAAACAAACAAGGAAGAAAAAAAAAGCTGCCCCATAAGACACACTGGGCTTGACCCTTAGCTGCTCTGATAACAAAGTCTGAAGAGAAAGCTCATACTTCACTGGGGTCAAATACTCACCATTCCTCAGAACTGGCTCACTAAAATACCTCCTTCCTTTCTGATGTCATTTGCATGATTCAATTTTGTTTTGGTTTCTGGTCTTACAAATTGTCAGTTCCCATAGAAAATGACAAGTAGAGGGATTAAAGGAAGTGCAGGATAATGAAGAAACAAAAAGCACAGCATAAATCAGGCACATGGTGGATGTTTATTTAAGGTAGATACATTGAAGTATTGGTTTGTTGTTATTGTTTCCATTCTAGGCCTAGAATACTGGGAGAAAGCACAACATTATCTTTCCAAGTGCACTAACGCCACTTGGGAAAATATAAATAATTACAGGTGGGTCCTTGTAATAATATAATAAATACAGGAGACATTCCTTGTTATTTCCAAAGAGATTCCACAATCTTCTTTGGAGATTCTAAAGAGATTTTCCATCCCTTCCAAAATGTATACAAGATACAAAAAGACAGGTGTACACAAAGATACAACTACACATCAGAAGGAACAGAGACAAAATAGGAAGCAACATTACTAATTTAACAGTAGTCTGGATTGCAATCCTATTTCTGCCTATATTTATCTCAAAAGGAACCCTTCACTGGCCCGTATGTAATTTAAATGAGATACCAAAAGATTGTTAGAATTAATAAACTAATTCAGTAAAGGTAAAGGGTACAAAATCAACATATAAAAGTCAGTCATGTTTCCATATACTAAAAAAAGGAATACCTGAAAAATATTATATCTGAAAAAGAAATAAAGAATACCATATATATTATGATAGAATCCAAAATAGTAAAATACTTAGGAATAAATTTAACCAAGGGGGTGAAAGATCTGTATGTTGAAAATTACAAGACATTGATGAAAGAAATTGAAGAAGACACACATAAATGGAAAGAAATCCCAAGTTCATAGATTGGAAGACTTAATATTATAAAGATGTCAACACTACTAAAAGTGAACTACAGATTTAATGCAATCCCTACCAGAAAAATTTTTAAATCCATCCTAAAATTTATAGGAAACTCTGAATAGTCAAAACAATCTTGAAAAAACACAAAATTAAAAGTCTCACACTTCCTGAATTCAAAACTTACTATAAAGCTACAGTAATCAAAGCAGTATGGTACTGGCCTAAAGACAGACATACAGACCAATGGAATAGCATAGAGAGCTCCCCAGAACAAACCCTTGTATATATGGTTAAATAATTTTCAACAATGTACCTAGACCATACGATGAGGAAAGGACAGTCTCTTCAACAAATGGTGCTGGGAAAACTGGATATTCATATGTAAAAGAATAAAACTGGAGCCCTGTCTTATACCAGTCACAAAAATTAATTTTAATGAGTTAAAGACTTAAATGTAAGACCCAAAACTATAAAACTGCTAAATGAAAAATACAGGCAAAAAACTCCTTGACATTGGTCTTGGCAATGATTTTCGGATATGAGACCAAAAGCACAAGCAATAAAAATGAAAATAAACAAATGGATTACATCAAACTAAAAAGCTTCTGCACAGCAAAAGAAACAATCAGCAAAATAAAAAGGCAACATACAGAATGGGAGAAGGTATTTGCAAACCAACTATCTGATAAGGGGTTAATATCCAAAATATATAAGTAACTCATATAACTCAACAGCAAAAGAAACAAATATCTGATTAAACAATGGGCAGATGAATAGATATTTTTCCAAAGAAGGCATCTAAATGGCCAACAGGACATGAAAAGATGCTCAACATCACTAACCATTAGGGAAATGCAAACCAAAACCACAATGAGCTATCACCTCACACTTGTTAGAACTGCAGTTAACAAGAAATAACAAGTGTTGACAATGATACAGAGAAAAAGGAATCCTGGTGCACTCTTGATGGGAATGTAAATTGGTGCAGCCACTATGGAAAACAGTATGCAGGTTCCCCAAAAAGTTAAAAATAGAACCACCGTATGACCCGTCAATCCCATATATATCCAAGGGAAATTAAATCTCTATGTCAAAGAGGTATCTGCACCTCCATGTTCATTGCAGCCTTATTCACAATAGCCAAGAGGTGGAAACAACCTAAGTGTCCATCACTGAATGAATGAACAAAATAATCTGGTATATATACACAGTGGAATATTATTCATCCACAAAAAAGAAGGAAAATCTGACTTTTGTGACAACATAGAAGGACCTTAAGGGTATTATGCTAAGTGAAATAAGTCAGACAGAAAAAGATAAATACTGTATGTTCTCACTTATATGTAGAATCTAAAAAAGTTGAAATCACAGAAATAGAAAGTAGAATGGTAGTTACCAGGGGCTGAGGTGTGGGAAAAACAGGGAGATGCCAGGTCAAAGGGTACGAACTTCTAGCTATAAGACAAATAATTTCTGGGGAGTTAATGTACAGCAATGGTTACCACCACTGTATTATATATATATTTGAAAGTTGTTAAGAGAGTCGATCTTAAATATTATCACCACCAAAATAAATGGTAATTATGTGAGGGGACAAAGATGTTACTTAATTATATTGTGGTAATCATTTTACCATATGTATATGTATCAAACCATCACATTGCATACCTTAAACTTACATATATGTCAATAATATCTCAATAAAGTTGGGGGGCAAGGGAGGAAGTTACATATTTATAGTGCTGTACAATTTATAAAGTAATTGTTCATTATCTCCTTTGATTTTTATAGTTTTTTAAAAATCTCACATTTCAAAATGATGAAATTGGTACCCAAAGGACTAATGTGACCACTACAAGGACACACAGTGACTGGTTATAAAACCAAGAACCAAACCTGGTTTCCAGCCTGAAACACTTTCTATTACACCACCAAAATTTTTCTTTTATTATATACGTTTCCAGAGTACAGCATTATAATTCAAAATCTGTAAACACTACAAAGTTATCACCACCACAAGTCTAGTTACCATCTATCACCATACAGTTGACCTCCCCCCTTTACCCATTTCACTCATGGCCCAACTGCCTTCCCCTCTGGTAACCACTAATCTGTTCTCTATGAGTTTGTTTTTGTTTTATTTTGTTAATTTGTTTTGGTGTTTTAGATTACACGAGTGAAATCATACGGTATTTGCTTTTTTGTCACCTGACTTATTTCACTTAGTATAACACCTTCAAAGTCCACCCATGTTGTCTCAAATGGCAGGATTTCATTCTTTTCATGGCTGAGTAGTATTCCATTGTATATATATACCACACCTTCTTTATCCATTCATCCATCAATGCAAAACTTAGGTTGTTTCCATACCTTGGCTACCGTAGATGTTGCAATGATCATAGAGGGGCATACATGTTTTTGAATCACTGTTTTTGTATTCTTCGTATCAATACACAGAAGTGTATTGCTGGGTCTATGGAGGACCCATAATTTTTAATTGTGGGGGGAATCTCCATACCGTTTTCCACAGTGGCTGCACCAACTTACAGTCCCACCAACAGTGTATAATGAATGGGTCTCTATTCTCCACATCTTCTCCAATATTTGTAATTTCTTGTCTTTTTTATAATAGCCATTCTAACAGGTGGGAAATGATATCTCATTGTGGTTGTGATTTGCATTTCCTTAATATTTAGTGATGTTGAACATCTTTTCATGCACCTGTTGGCCATCTGTATGCCTTCTTTGGAAAAATGTCTATTCAGGTCCTCTGCCTATTTTAATTTTTTTAAATTTTTTTAGCATTTTTAAACATCTTTATTTACTTAATTAATTTTATTTTCTTAACATCTTTATTGGAGTATAATTGCTTTACAATGGTGTGTTAGTTTCTGCTTTACAACAAAGTGAATCAGCTATACATATACATATATCCCCATATTTCCTCCCTCTTGTGCCTCCCTCCCACCCTCCCTATCCCACCCCTCTAGGTGGACTCAAAGCACCGAGCTGATCTCCCTGTGCTATGTGGCTGCTTCCCACTAGCTATCTATTTTACATTCCGTAGTGTATATATGTCCATACCACTCTCTCACTTCACCCCAGTTTACGCTTGCCCCTCCCCGTGTCCTCAAGTCCATTCTCTATGTCTGTGTCTTTATTCCTGTCCTGCACCTAGGTTCTTCAGAACCATTTTTAGATTCCATATATATGTGTTAGCATACATACAGTATTTGTTTTTCTCTTTCTGACTTACTTTACTCTGTATGACAGACTCTAGGTCCATCCACCTCACTACAAATAACTCAATTTCGTTTCTTTTTATGGCTGAGTAATATTCCATTGTATATATGTGCCACATCTTCTTTATCCATTCACCTGTCAAGGGACACTTAGGTTGCTTCCATGTCCTGGCTACTGTAAATAGAGCTGCAATGAACATTGTGGCACATGACTCCTTTTGAATTATGGTTTTCTCAGGATATATGCCCAGGAGTGGGATTGCTGGGTCATATGGTAGTGCTATTTTTAGTTTTTTAAGGAACCTCCATACAGTTCTCCATAGTGGGTGTATCAATTCACATTCCCACCAAAAGTGCAAGAGGGTTCCCTTTTCTCCACATCCTCTACAGCATTGTTTGTAGATTTTTTGATGATGGCCATTCTGACTGGTGTGAGGTGATACCTCATGGTAGTTTTGATTTGCATTTCTCTAATGATTAGTGATGTTGAGCATCCTTTCATGTGTTTGTTGGCAATCTGTGTATCTTCTTTGGAGAAATGTTTATTTAGGTCTTCTGCCCATTATTAGATTGGGCTGTTTGTTTTTTTGATATTGAGCTGCATGAGATACTTGTGAATTTTGGAGATTAAACTATTGTCACCAATCCTTTTATTCATTTACAAGTACTTTCTCCCATTCTGAGGGTTGTTTTTTTGTCTTCTTTATGGTTTCCTTTGCTGTGCAGAAGCTTTTAAGTTTCATTAGGTCCCACTTGTTTATTTTTGTTTTTATTTCCATTTCTCTAGGAGGTGGATCAAAAAAGATCTTGCTGTGATTTATGTGATAGGGTGTTCTGCCTATGCTTTCCTCTAAGAGTTTTATAGTGTCTGGCCTTACATTTAGGCCTTTAATCCATTTGGAGTTTATTTTTGTGCATGGTGTTAGGGAGTGTTCTAATTTCATTCTTTTACATGTAGCTGTCCAGTTTTCACAGCACCACTCACTGAAGAGGCTGTCTTTTCTCCATTGTATATTTTTGCCTTCTTTATCAGATATAAGGTGACCATACGAGCATGGGTTTATCTCTGGGCTTCTATACTGTCCCACTGATCTATATTTCTGTTTTTGTGCCAGTACCACACTGTCTTGATCAGTGTAGCTTTGTAGTACAGTCTGAAGTCTGGGAGTCTGATTCCTCCAGCTCCGTTTTTCTTTCTCAAGATTGCTTTGGCTATTCGGGGTCTTATGTGTTTCCATACAAATTGTGCAATTTTTTGTTCTAGTTCTGTGAAAAATGCCATTGGTAGTTTGATAGGGATTGCATTGAACCTGTAGATTGCTTTGGGTAGTATTGTCATTTTCACAATGTTGATTCTTCCAATCCAAGAACATGGTATATCTCTCCATCTGTTGGTATCATCTTTAATTTCTTTCATCAGTGTCTTATAGTTTTGCATACAGGTCTTTTGTCTCCTTAGATAGGTTTATTCCTAGGTATTTTATTCGTTTTGTTGCAATGGTAGATGGGAGTGTTTCCTTAACTTCTCTTTCAGATTTTTCATCATCAGTGTATAGGAATACAAGAGATTTCTGTGCATTAATTTTGTATCCTGCTACTTTACCAAATTCATTGATTAGCTCCAGTAATTTTCTGGTAGCGTCTTTAGGATTCTCTATGTATAGTATCACGTCATCTGCAAACAGTGACAGCTTTACTTTTTCTTTTCCAATTTGTATTCCTTTATTTCTTTTTCTGCTCTGATTGCTGTGGCTAAAACTGCCAAAACAGTGTTGAATAATAGTGGTGAGAGTGGGCAACCTTGTCTTGTTCCTGATCTTAGAGGAAATGGTTTCAGTTTTTCCCCACTGCGAACAATGTTGGCTGTGGGTTTCTGATATATGGCCTTTATTATGTTGAGGTAAGTTTCCTCTATGCCTACTCTCTGGAGGGTTTTTATCATTAATAGGTGTTGAATTTTGTCAAAAGCTTTCTCTGCACCTACTGAGATGATCATATGGTTTTTATCCTTCAATTTTTAATAAGGTTTATCACACTGATTGATTTCCGTATACTGAAGAATCCTTGCATTCCTGGAATAAACCCCACTTGATCATGGTGTATGATCCTTTTAACGTGCTGTTGGATTCTGTTTGCTAGTATTTTGTGGAGGATTTTTGCATCTATGTTCATCAGTGATATTGGCCTGTAGTTTTCTTTCCTTGTGACATCTTTGTCTGGTTTTGGTATCAAGGTGATGGTGGCCTCATAGAATGAGTTTGGGAGCGTTCCTCCCTCTGCTATATTTCAGAAGAGTTTGAGAAGGATAGGTGTTAGCTCTTCTCTAAGTGTTTGATAGAAGTCGCCTGTGAAGCCATCTGGTCCTGGACTTTTGTTTGTTGAAAGATTTTTAATCACAGGCTCAATTTCAGTGCTTGTGGTTGGTCTGTTTATATTTTCTATTCCTTCCTGGTTCAGTCTCAGAAGGTTGTGCTTTTCTAAGAATTTGTCCAGTTCTTCCAGGTCGTCCATTTTATTGGCATAGAGTTGCTTGTAGTAATCTCTCATGATCGTTTGTATTTCTGCAGTGTCAGTTGTTACTTCTCCTCTTTCATTTCTAATTCTATTGATTTGAGTCTTCTAACTTTTTTTCTTGATTACTCTGGTTAATGGTTTATCAATTTTGTTTATCTTCTCAAAGAACAAGCTTTTAGTTTTATTGATCTTTGCTATCGTTTCTTTAATTTCTTTCTGATGTTTATGATTTCTTTCCTTCTGCTAACATTGGGTTTTTTTTGTTCTCCTTTCTCTAATTGTGCTAGGTGTAAGGTTAGGTTGTTTATTTGAGATTTTTCTTCTTTCTTGAGGTAGGACTGTATTGCTATAAACTTCCCTGTTAGAATGTTTTTGCTGCATCCCATAGGTTTTGGGCGGTCATGTTTTCATTGTCATTTGTTTCTAGGTATTTTTTTATTTCCTCTTTGATTTCTTCAGTTATCTCTTGGTTATTTAGTAGCATATTGTTTAGCCTCCATATGTATGTATTTTTACAGTTTTTTTCCTGTAATTGATACCTAGTCTCATAGCCTTGTGTTCAGAAAAGATACCTGATACGATTTCGATTTTCTTAAATTTACCAAGGCTTGATTTGTGACCCAAGGTATGAACTATACTGGAGAATGTTTCATGAGCACTTGAGAAGAAAGTTTATTCTTTTGTTTTTGGATGGAATGTCCTATAAATGTCAATGAAGTCCATCTTGTTTAATGTGTCATTTAAAGCTTGTATTTCCTTATTTATTTTCATTTTGGATATCTGTCCATTGGTGAAAGTGGGGTGTTAAAGTCCCCTATTATTGTGTTACTGTCAATTTCCCCTTTCATCACTGTTAGCATTTGCCTTATGTATTGAGGTGCTCCTATGTTGGGTGCATAAATATTTACAATTGTTATACCTTATTCTTCGATTGATCCCTTGATCATTATGTAGTGTCCTTCTTTGTCTCTTGTAATAGACTTTATTTTAAAGTCTATTTTATCTGATATGAGAATTGCTACTCCAGCTTTCTTTTGATTTCCACTTGCATGGAGTATCTTTTTCCATCCCCTCACTTTCAGTCTGTATGTGTCCCTGGGTCTGAACTGCTCTCTGGTAGACAGCATATATATGGGTCTTGTTTTTGTATCCATTCAGCCATTCTATGTCTTTTCATTGGAATATTTAATCCATTTACATTTAAGGCAGTTATAGGTATGTATGTTCCTATTACCATTTTTGTAATTGTTTGGGTTTGTTATTGTAGGTGTTTTCCTTCTCTTATGTTCCCTGCCCAGAGAAGTTCCTTTAGCATTTGCTGTAAAGCTGGTTTGGTGGTGCTGAATTCTCTTAGCTTTTGCTTGTTTGTAAAGGTTTTAATTTCTCTGTCGAATCTGAATGAGATCCTTGCTGGGTAGAGTAATCTTGGTTGTAGGTTTTTCCCTTTCTACACTTTAAATATGTCCTGCCACTCCCTTCTGGCTTGCAGAACTTCTACTGTAAGATCAGCTGTTAACCTTATGGGGATTCTCTTGTATGTTATTTGTTGCTTTTCCCTTGCTCCTTTTAACATTTTTTCTTTGTATTTAATTTTTGATAGTTTGATTAATATGTGTCTTGGTGTGTTTCTCCTTGGATTTATCCTGTATGGGATTCTCTGTGCTTCCTGGACTTGACTATTTCCTTTCCCATATTAGGGAAGTTTCCAACTGTAAGCTCTTCAAATATTTTCTCAGTCCCTTTTTTCTCTCTTCTTCTTCTGGGACCCCTATAATTCGAATGTTGGTGAGTTTAATGTTGTCCCAGAGGTCTCTGAGACTGTCCTCAATTCTTTTCATTCTTTTTTCTTTATTCTGCTCTGTGGTAGTTATTTCCACTATTTTATCTTCCCGGTCACTTATGCGTTCTTCTGACTCAGTTATTCTGCTATTGATTACTTCTAGAGAATTTTTAATTTCATTTATTGTGTTGTTCATCATTGTCTGTTTGCTTTTTAGTTCTTCTAGGTCCTTGTGAAACATTTCTTGTATTTTCTCCATTTTATTTCCTAGATTTTCGATCATCTTTACTATCATTACTCTGAATTGTTTTTCAGGTGGACTGCCTATTTCTTCTTCATTGTTTGGTGTGGTGGGTTTTCACCTTGCTCCTTTATCTGCTGTGTATTTCTCTGTCTTCTCATTTTGCTTAAATTACTGTGTTTGGCGTCTCCTTTTCACAGGCTGCAGGTTCGTAGTTCCCGTTGTTTTTGGTGTCTGCCCCCAGTGGCTAAGGTTGGTTCAGTGGGTTGTGTAGGCTTCCTGGTGGAGGGGCCTGGTGCCTGTATTCTGTTGGATGAGGCTGGATCTTGTCTTTCTTGTGGGCAGGACTGCATCTGGTGGTGTGTTTTGGGGTGTGTGTGACCTTATGATTTTAGGCAGCCTCTCTGCTAATGGGTGGGGTTGTGTTCCTATCTTGCTAGTTGTTTGGCATAGGGTGTCCAGCACTGTAGCTTGTTGGTCGTTGAGTGGAGCTGGGTCTTAGTGTTGAGATGGATATCTCTGGGAGAGCTCTTTCCGTTTGGTATTACGTGTAGCTGGGAGGTCTCTGGTGGACCAATGTCCTGAACTCGGCTTTCCCACCTCAGAGGCTCATGCCTGACACCCGGCTGGAGGACCAAGACCCTGTCAGCCACACAGCTCAGAATAAAAGGGAGAAAAAAAAGAAAGAAAGAAAAAATAAAATAAAATAAATAGGTATTAAAATAAAAAAATAAAAATTATTATTAAAAATTTAAAAAATTTTAGAGTAATTAAAAAAAAAAAGAAAGAAGAGAGCAACCAGACCAAAAAACAAATCCACCAATGATAACAAGCAGTAAAAAACTATACTAAAAAAACAAAGAAACTAACAAAGACAGACAGACAGAACCCTAGGACAAATGGTAAATGCAAAGCTATACAGACAAAATCACACAAAGAAGCATACACATACACACTCACAAAAGGAGAAAAAGGAAAAAACTATATATATATATTTATATATAAAAAAGGAAGAGAGCAACCAAATCAATAAACAAATCTACCAATGATAATAAGCTCTGAATACTAAATTATGATATACATAAAGCCAGAAACAAATTAGATGTAGAAAGCAAACCCCAAGTCTAGAGTTACTCTCTAAGTCCACCTCCTCAGTTTTGGGATGATTTGTTGTCTATTCAGGTATTCCACATATGCAGGGTTCATCAAGTTGACTGTGGAGATTTAATCCGCTGCTCCTGAGGCTGCTGGGAGAGGTTTCCCCTTCTCTTCTTTGTTCACACAGCTCCCGGGGTTCAGCTTTGGATTTGGCCCCATCTCTGCGTGTAGGTCGCCTGAGGGCGTGTGTTCCCCGCCCAGACAGGATGGGGTTAAAGGAGCAGCTGATTAGGGGGCTCTGGCTCACTCAGGCCTGGGGGAGGGAGGGGTACAGAATGCGGGGCGAGCCTGCGGCGGCAGAGGCCAGCGTGACGTTGCAGCAGCCTGAGGCGCGCCGTGCGTTCTCCCGGGGAAGTTGTCCCTGGGTCACGGAATGCTGGCAATGGCGGGCTGCACAGGCTCCCGGGAGGGGAGGTGTGGAGAGTGACCTGTGCTCGCACACAGGCTTCTTGGTGGCGGCAGCAGCAGCCTTAGCGTCTCATGCCCGTCTCTGGGGTCCGCGCTAATAGCCGTGGCTCGCGCCCATCTCTGGAGCTCGTTTAGGCGGTGCTCTGAATCCACTCTCCTCGCGCACCCCTAAACAATGGTCTCTTGCCTCTTAGGCAGTTCCAGACCTTTTCCCGGACTCCCTCCCAACTAGCTGTGGCGCCCTAGTCCCTTCAGGCTGTGTTCACGCCGCCAACCCCAGTCCTCTCCCTGCGGTCTGACCTCTGAAGCCCGAGCCTCAACTCCCAGCCCCCGCCCGCCTCGGCGGGTGAGCAGACAAGCCTCTCGGGCTGGTGAGTGCTGGTCGGTGCCGAGCCTCTGTGCGGGAATCTCTCCGCTTTGCCCTCTGCATTCCTGTTTCTGCACTCTCCTCCGTGGCTCTGAAGCTTCCCCCCCAACCCATCCCCCATGTCCACCAGTGAAGGGGCTTCCTAGTGTGTGGAAACTTTTCCTCCTTCACAGCTCCCTCCCAGAGGTGCAGGTCCCATCCCTATTCTTTTGTCTCCGTTTTTTCTTTTCTCTTTTGCCCTACCCAGGTACGGGAGTTTCTTGCCTTTTGGGAAGTCTTATGTCATCTGCCAGCGTTCAGTAGGTGTTCTGCAGGAGTTGTTCCACATGTAGATGTATTTCTGATATATCTGTGGGGAGGAAGGTGATCTCCATGTCTTATTCCTCCACCATCTTGAAGGTCCCTCCCCTATTTTTAAAAATCAGGTTTTTGTTTATTTTGTTGTTGTTGAGTTGTATGGGTTCTTTATATATTTTGGATATAATCCCCTTATTGGATATATGATTTGCAAATATCTTCATCCATTCAGTAGGGTGCCTTTTTTTTTAATAAATTTATTTATTTTATTTATTTATTTTTGGCTGCATTGGGTCTTTGTTGCTGCACGTGGGCTTTCTCTAGTTGCGGCGAGTGGGGGCTACTCTTTGTTGTGGTGCGCGGGCTTCTCATTGCAGTGGCTCCTCTTTTTGTGGAGCATGGGCTCTAGGCGCACGGGCTCTAGAGCGCAGGCTCAGTGGTTGTGGTGCACGGGCTTAGTTGCTCCGTGGCATGTGGGATCTTCCCGGACCAGGGCTCGAACCCGTGTCCCTTGCATTGGCAGGCGGATTCTTAACCAATACACCACCAGGGAAGCCCTAGGGTGCCTTTTAACTGTGATTATGGTTCCCTTCACCATGCAGAAGCTTTTAGTTTGATATAATCCCATTTGTTTATTTTCTAGCAATTTTTTAAATTTTCAGAATTGGGCTAATTATACCTTGGCAATAATTAAGACTTCTAAGACATTTTGAAAGTGCAAAGTAGCTGTTATGTATAACAAAATGATACTTGTATTTTTAACATGTCTTTACACCCAAGAGCTCAAGTGTTGAATGATATATTCCTGTACATAGGTATCTCGAGATACTGAACTCTGAAAAGTAAATCTACAATAAACTCACACCCACTAATATCCCAAATCTTTCAAAAGTAAACAGAAGCTAGGATCAAGGAGAGAAGCTATGGAGGAAAAGTGCTATTATTACATCACCCTAGCTGTGTCTTAATAATCACACAAAGGACAACTGCCATCAGTAGTATATGTGTCCTCAACGATTGGTATTCTCAACCCTTGCTTCTTTACTTTCTACCCAACTTTGCTAATTTCACAGTACTGGATAGTACTCCTTTGTATTATTTAAAGTGCTCTATTTAGACATGTTCCCTTCACTAATTAGTCTGTACTTGACTTTTCCCACCGCTTTGATAAGTGAGATAATTGCGGAGGAAAGGCCAAAGCCTTTACGGTCAATCAGATGACGAGAAAAGGGAATATGGTCTTTCAGCTGAGGAAAATGTAAAACATTATGTGGCAAGGCAGAAGCTATTAGCAGAATCAATATTTCTCCTAGTACCTTAATAACTCATTATATCAAAGCCCTGACAGGATGGAGAAAACCTCAGTCTACCTACATGGAAGCTTCTAAACTGGAAAAATTCCATTTAAATTACAAAGACTTAATTGGCGTACAAAGGAAATGACAAGTTACAAAATCAGCCTCCAGATTCTGAATGTGTTAGGAGTTTTTAAATCATTAGTGCAGAAAGAAAAGCAGAAAGACAAAGAACAGTGCTACTCTCCGGGCTGCACATTTATAATTTGCAACTGGTAAATATGTATGAATATGCTCCACTGCAGCTCACAATGACATACTGCTTGATAGAGACAGCACAGAGCAGAGGAATCAAAGCAGAGAAAGGCTCAGCAGTTACAGCCCACCTCCTCCCACACTTAAAGAGTTTTCCATCTTCCCAAATCTCCCCTTACTTAAAATACTCTCATTTAGGAATGGTTTCTTCAAATGAAAAGTACTTTGATGCCAATGGACGTTCAAAGCACAGCAAAAAGTGTCCCATGGTCAGCTCTAACTGTATCATGAGGCATAAATAATAGTATTTTTTCCTAAACTTTTAACCTTCCCCGTTCTGCTTGATGCTTCCGAGAAAACAAGCAAGCAATTAAAAACAGTTAATAGGCTTAGTCGTCCAACTGTTTTAACCATAGAACTAATTGTGTTTCTTTCCTAATAGGTAGCAAAAGACAAAAGAAACATTTTGTAGTAATTGAAATGGGGAACATTAGGCTTTCCCTGAAGGACACTATATCTCCTTATTTATAG
The DNA here is from genome assembly GCF_965194805.1 of Balaenoptera borealis. Taxonomy (NCBI): domain Eukaryota; kingdom Metazoa; phylum Chordata; class Mammalia; order Artiodactyla; family Balaenopteridae; genus Balaenoptera; species Balaenoptera borealis. The sequence goes on along the minus strand of NC_138877.1, from coordinate 24,228,606 downwards.
AGATGATGAATAGAGACACTACTTTGATTCTACTACACACTTTTACTTTGTACTTATAATGTTTAGTTAAAAACATTTTTTTTTTCTTACAAGCTCAAATGACTTTACTGTGGCTCTCTCAAATCTCATGGCAAGTTAAAACTGAGACTTCACATCAGGAAATTTGTTTAGAAAAGGCCAGAGCTGGCAAACCAGCAACAAAAGAAGGCCAGGCTCCCTAACATCTTAAGATATTATTCATGATTGATTAATTCTTTCTTACATTCCACAAACACTTATCAGACACTTAAATATCAGACATAGGTTTGATGAGAATTATACGGAAGAAAGTTCCCAGAAGGTTCTCTCTTCAAAGAGCTGGACAATCTAAATAGATCTGGAAGGCACACAACATCGAAAAGTTACACAGCATTACAGGATTTAAATTATAATACAAAATAATAGTCAACTGTCACAATCACTGCATATAATTACGGGCCAAAGAGGGGCTACAGTAAAATTTAAAGAAGAAATCTCTCTTGGCAGGAGTTTTCAAGGAAAGGACTAGGGGAAAAGGTAAGAGAGTTGAGTGAGACAGGATGTGAGTGGGTGAAAAAAGAAAACAACAAATATTCCAACAAGCAAGGGCAAGCCAGTGAAAGCACACAGTCCACTGTAACGCAGGAGAAGATTTTACATGACATATCAGAGCGAATAAGGATAGAAAAGTCCACCCAAATGACCAGGAAGGGTAGTGGCAGGATTGCCTGGAAATCAAGGTGAGAAAGTTTTCTACTTAAAATGGAGAGTCAGGAGATGCTCATACCATCTCCAGGTCCAGGAGCATTTGGGGCGTAGAAATTGCACAGGGAGGATATCCTCTCTACAGAAGAGGCAAGTTTCATATACAGCCAGAGTTGTATAAAGAAGTCCGAGCTTTCAGAAGACCTAGGAGCAAACCACAACTTCAGGGAAGGGGCACTGGCAGGATGGTTCTTGCAGAAGAAACCTGCTGATGGGAACAGAAATGAGTGTATGCGAGAGGACCCCTGTGCGGACGGCTTCCGTGCCAGGAGGGACAAAGGTGGCTGAGGTGAGAAGCACAGTGGCTCTGATCTGGTCCTATGCACAATCTGGTGTCACACAGCTTCCAGAGCTTCACTAAGTGCTAGAAATAGCACCCTCCTCCCACCTCACCTGTCACTGGCAAGGATCATATCCTAAGATGCTTTACAGTTAAACCTGTCAGGTTCCAACAGCTTAAAGAGCTGGGCTGAAAGCAAAAGATTCATTTTGTGGATATACGTAGAAAAAACAGGAATGGTAAGAAACCAGATATAAGGAGACTGTTGGTTAGGAGGTCATACCTGATGGGCCCTAGAAGACTTACTAGAACTGATATTCTTCCACCATCACCCATATTCCCTGCCTTGTGAAATTCCAGCAAATCTAGGCCCCATGTCCCGCTGCAAGAAATCACAACAGAGAAGAGCTGAAGGGGTCCTGTCTGTGAGAGCCATACTCTTGGGCCCACGCTACTTGGAAGGCTGCGTCTGTGTCACATTCTGAGGGCTGGGAAACCAACATGGTGTTGGGTTGTCAATAAGGCAGCATCTGCTGATTTGGGTACCTCCGGGGAGAACAGGAAATGTCTTTGCTAGGCTTCGAGTTGGTAGCTGCCCTTTCCACTCTCCATAGGCAACTTGCTAACTGCTGTCACTTTTTCAGCAGAAAGGCCATCAGCCGTTGCGTCAATGCCAGGGCTTGACTGGCTGGGAGAATTCTGCCCCATCTCCAGTGTGAACTGTCCCTCTGGGTGTCCTTACTCAAGCAGCAGTGAACTGGAGAATAATTAGTTTGTTTTCACTTCCTTGAGGCTGAGCAAGGCTGGATGGGTGAGCCGGCAGGACCAGGGTTCCAGCACCACACTGAGGGAGACAGAATATTTCCAGCATGGGTCTGGGTTTGTGTCAGCAGCAGGGAAAGTCCAGCGTTTCTATCACTGATCACAGTGAGTTAGTCACTGATTTGCCTTAGTTGCTCTGACAAGCTTTCATTTATTTATTTTTGCCCCTGTGACAAGGACACACTTCCGCCTTTCAACATTAAATAGGTTGGACAATTCGTTATTTTTCATTCCTTTTTTTTTCCCCCACTCTTCCGGGTGAAGGGCAAAATGGATCATTCTGGTGAATTATAGGTGGGAAATCAACATAAGACACAAAGATTAAAGAGAAGTAGATTTTTACAAGAAAATTATTGGATTTTTTTTTTTTAATGTTTTCATGTAGCAGAACTTCCTTTTACCAGCTGGTCAGTACAGTCTTGGGGATGGAAGGATCTTTCTGATTAAAGAGCATTTCTCTTCTGCCACTTCATCATCTACTTCTATCCTCTCACCACACTTTGTCCCCTTAAAGAGAACAAAAGCAGCATGAGGAAACTTCTCTTGTTTCCAGCCTCCCAGCCCTTGCCCCTCTTCTCCCAACTATTTGGCTTCCATTACGAAAAAGGTGCCACAAACGGAGCATAAGTGTGTTACTAAGGACACTTCTTCAGTTCACTGCACCACTCGCTCAGCTAAATCTGGCAGACTCACGCACATCTGGCCCACTGGCAAGTCTCAGTGGAATTCAGCTGTGCTGGTCTAGGGGAGCAGGGGGACGGCGCTTAGAGTGAGACCCACCATCTGGCCTGCTGATTCCTTAAATGTGCAAGAGTCACAGGCCACAGAAATACCTCCTCCAAACCCATGCACCCTTACTTGGTGTTTTTATAGTTTCTTTTTTTCTCATTTTCAGCACTCAATTCTCTTCTTTAATAAAAACCAGTTTTGTCCTTTGGCTGTTTATAAACCACACCGGAATGCAGTATTCTGTGCACAAGCTTACTTTCTGCACAGCATGGGAGAAAACACAGATTCCGGGAGATTTTAAATCTGTGGACCCCAAACACACTGCAGATTCTGCAGATTTAGATCTCACTGTGTCTCAGGCAGTTGAAAACAGCTTCTGAAAAGGAATACTTATTTAAATATGCTTCCTCTATGGTTCTTGAGGTATAATAAAGTATCACAAATCATAAATATCCAGAATCGTGAACAGGAGAATAAGAATCATAATTGCAGAGAATATGTGGAATTTCCTCCTTCAAGTCAGTAGTCAAAGGTAATACAGCAGGAAGGAAACCATCCAGAACAGTGGTGGGAGTGAGAGATTAGCAAAATGTATGGCTCTCAGAATGTATAACAAAGAAAATCTTAATTTCTAACAGGAATTACAACATGCCAGGAGCATGGACCACAAGAAAAAATATCTAGTTCTTCGCTGTAAGTAACTTTCTAAAAATGCTGAAATATATTCTCCTTTAATAAAGTCCTTTAAATATACTCTAACTGGGGTTTTTCTTCAAAACTAATATATGATTAAAGTAAGAGTTTCAACTAGTTCAAAAGACTAACCAAGAAATAAAGGCTTCCCAACGACCAGAGTCCCGCTTTCTAGAGATAATAACCAAAACAGTTTCATGTACAGCCCATGCATACAAAAGCATATATATCTGCATATTTGCACATGTGCATATTCGCTGGTACATGCTTAAACTATATGGAAACATTTGCTAGTTTCTTCAGATATGCTCAACTGTATATAAAATTCCTGCAGCACTGGTTCATATCATTGTCATAGATTGACTTGCTCTTTTTAACAGCTGCTTTGTATCTTATTGAACAGGTCACTATAAACACCTATATTCCTATTCATATACTTTCAGGTTACTTCCAAGTTTTAACTGTTACAAAAGAAAATGCAATATGCTTTCCTGCGGTTAGAGCTGCATATTTTGTATAGATAGACCAAAACTCTTGCAAAAATCACCTTGCCAATCTACACTCCTTCTAACAGTGTGAAAACTTTTCACCATCACTAGGTAACACCACCTGTTTAAACTGTTTTCAATTGACAAGTGAAAAATACCACCTTATTTTAACTTTTTTTTTTTTCTTTCATCATTAATGAGGCCATGTTTCTTGGCTACTGTATTTTTCTTTGAACTAACCATTCACATTCTTTATTTTCTTTTACTGGGTTGTTACCATTTATTGATGCAAACACAGGAGTCCCTTGTTTAGCAAGGAAATTAGCCCATCATCTGTCGTATATATTACAAATACTTCTCCTAATTTTTCATTTGTCTGACTTTAGTTTTGTTTTGGAGTAGGAGGCCGTCTTCTAGAAAATTAGATGTGTTAAACAATACATCAGCAGCTGTACTGTATGCATGGTTCGAACTGTGACCTGCTTTATTCAGGTGTTAAGCTTATCTCAGGTAGCAAGGTCACCAGGACTAATTGACAGAAACTCCCTCAAGTTTCACAGAGTCACAGAGGCCCCTACAATGGGGTCACCTTCACCTTGCAGCCTCTTGCCTTATCCTCAGACGGGAACCTGACCCAAAAGTGCCCGCTCTTTTTATCTAGAGGTCACTCAAAAGGCAGTAAACATTTCTTTTATTTGTTCCCCCTCCTTCCTTACCAACAATTTTGGGAAGAGTCGGGGAGAAAAGAAAAGAATTCATTTGATAAAATAAATTCAGCAAATTCCTAGGAGTCCTTTTCCATCCTCCCAGTGATTCACCCGGATCTTATATTCCAGGGTTTTGCATCCTCTCCCTCATCATCGCCACTGACATGGGTTATTGAGGGTGTGCTCCCTGTAGGGCGTTGACCGGACTTGCCACTGGTATGCACAGAATGACAGGGCAGGAGTCCAGCCAACAACGAGCTTGCCTGTACTTGTGCAAGTGGGGAGCTGGCGACAAGGTGCAAATCCTGACCCCCGAATTGTTCACTGTGTTACCGATAGCCAGTTAACCTCCAGGGCTCAGAATCCTTATCTATAAGATACCGATAAGCACAGTGTGTCAGAATAATAAGAGCAGCTACGTCACAGGACTCCTATACAGGTAAAGGAGTTATTATGCAGAGCAGCGCCTGGCACGTGGCAAGTCTTAAATGAACATGGTCTGTTAATAACAATGAGACCAGCAAACAATATAAGCAGAGTATGATCAAGTCCAACAAGCCTTACTTAAGTACTACGTGACCACAGAAAGGGGAGCCCCAAAGGATCAGGCAAGTAATGCAGCAAGGAACAAGCAGCACTTGAGAAGGAGGCCAAAGATAACCAAAGACAAGTGTGTGCATTCCGAAGGCAGGGAAGAGCCTTAAAAAAACCGCCACTGCAGGGATCACAAGTAAACCAGTGTGAGCGCAACAAAAGGGGCACTGAGATAGAAGAAGGAAACAACTTTAAAAATGTAGATTGCGGAGGAGTTAACCTCTCAGACAGCTCAACTCTGTTTGTTTAAATAAGAAAATGTTGACTTACTCTTTGCTCTCAAGGAATAAACTGGATCAGCTGTTATCTCAGAAGGAGAGCTAATCCCTAACAGAAGAAAGGAAAGCTGCATTCCCAAAGTTTATCTCTAGGGCAAATGTTTGAAAAAAGAAATGCCTGTCCCACAGAAACCCTGCCATAAAGGATGGAGAAATTTCCCGGCTGGTCCCTGCAGCCCCTGGCGATAAATACGCTAAGGCAGAGTTGGAACACTACCATCCGGCTCATTCATTCATTCGTGCGTTCATTTATTCGTGCATTCGTTCATTCGACATTTGAGGACCGCCTACCACCAGGGTGGGGCTCTCCTAAGAGAGGGGTGACAGTCATGATCAGAGAGACATGAGGTGTCCACACTCACGGGGCTTGTAGTTCAGTGTCGGGGAGGGAGGAGTGAGGGGCACAGAGCATAAGAATAAACCAATGGATGAAGGAGGCTCAATGGGACAGCGAAAAGCACCATGGTGGAGACGGTAAAAGCAAGAGCTGTCGTGGGGTGGAAGGCCTCTCTGAGGAAGCGACATCAGATGACATCTGAAAGAGGAGACAGAAGATCAGCAGCAGGAAATTCCAGGCAGAGAACGATCAGAGCAAAGCTGCGGTGGCTGGGAAAGGCTTGGTGTGTTCCCAGCACAAAACAGCCAGTGAGGCTGGAGTTGAGTGAAGGGGAAAGTGCCGGGGACGATGCTTCCTCAACAAAAAGTGACCTCGAGTTCCAGCTCTGGACATCAAGCCCACATTTCCCCCTTCCCTCTGCCGTGGTTTTCGTTGGCAGCGCCTGCCAGGGGTTTAGCAGCTCCTCAGCTGCTGACACAGAATGCATGAGGTCGGGACCTCAGAAGCACCCAAAGCCAACGGGTCTCACTCAGGGATCCAGGAGGGGGCCCTTGGGATCCCAAGAGCCTGATGGGAGGAAAGGGAAAGGCTTGGGTGAGTGAAGGGTAACTAGGTGCTCTCAGCTCCGGTACCCAAAAAGACACAATCTGGGGAGGCGGGGGGGTCAGGGAGGGTGGATTTCAACTCATCTTCAGCAGAATTTTAGTCTGATTTAGTTAAGGGAAAGACAGATGCCTCTTTTCCCTTATTTGCCTGCGAGTTTCCAAATTAGCACTTGGGACAAAATCAGTTGGCAACAGCAGAAATTCCAAGGGTGCCCTGCGTACAAAGCAAGACCAGGGGAATGAAGACAACTGCTGACGTATCACTAAGATTTAGGTAAAAACAAAATAACCCGCAAAACGCCATCCTAGTAAATGTCCCTTAGGATGACTCTGAAAAGCAAAACAAAGCCACTGATGGATGGAAATGAATCTCACCTAGTATGATAATTTTTAAAGGAAATTTTCTACTTTATTTGTTGGCCTCTTTTTTAAAAGTTAAAGTTTATAATCACCATGCATGATATAGTATCAAAATAACTTGTGACTGATGATAATTAAGAATTAAGAAATTCTTAAAATTAAAGAAATGTCTGCTTTTCTAATCTGAGTTTCAACTAAATGTGTTTACTACTAAAATCATGCCTTCTCATACAAATGCAGAATGTAAGTAAGTTGCTCTGGAGAGGTTAAGGTTTACATTTTTTTCCCCCTTTGTCATTTATTAGCATGGATTAATAGGCCAGTTTATACTTGACACTAGATTTCTTTATTCTTAAAATAATAAGACCAAATTTCTCTATGAGGTCATACTGCTTTCTTAAAAAGGATGCTTATTCCACAGTCACAAGGAGTCAAACTCAATGAACTTCTCCACAAAGTTTAGGCATTTTGAACATTTTGGGTATGGTCATTTTAGGGCAAACCATCAATGCATGGGTCGGAGAATTTTATACTTATTATACCACATGAATTCTATTCTACTAGTATTTCTATAGAAGATGAACACCCCAGGTGAATAAATGTATTTTATTTCTGCGTTCAGAATATACAAATTGTTATTTTCAATGGCAATAGCATATGTATCAAGTCCTTCTATGTGCAGCTATACAGAAGAAACTTTGGCTATATGGGGAATAAACTATTATTTCTGAAAGACAAAGAGCTAAAACTAGAAGCTAAGAACTCTAAGAACTTAGTGTTGTTTGGACTGGTATCACTTGAGAGGAGAATAATTAAAAGACATTGTTTCCACTCTCAGAAGAAAAGGTACACAACTTTGAAAATTTAATAATGTAGTAAACTATACTTATATTCTAAATAAAGTGAGTTTAAACATTCAGGTGTGTGAAAATGTTTTACAAATGATGAAATACTGTAAAGTGCAAGGACATGCCATTATTATTGGAGTTGTTTTATTGTGCCAATTATCACTAAAGTCCTGTCCATAAGTATTTTTTCAGTGACCGGGCCCAGATCATTTAGAATAAGAATGAGCAGAACCATCTGATCTCCTAGAATTAGAAACAGCTAATGGAAAAAGTTATTCCATCCGTGAAATGAATGTGTTTATTCATCATCTGAGCAAAGTACCTCCATGTCAATTCCTGATTGGTTTTTCCAAGCACTTTTTTAAACTCAGCAGAAAAGATGAAGCAAAAAAGATACAACTAAAACCTGATAGTGTAATTAATGGCCTGGAAACTTGGAATAAAAACCATGTAACAACCAGATCTTTAATAGGAAGTCAGTATCAGGGCACATTCCTTACACTTAACTCTGAAGAGTTAGCAAAGTAGCACATTTTAATAGAAAATCAGCATCAAGGGCTTTTTCACCATGTCACTATTAATTTATAATATTTTAACCTCTATTATTGTTTTAAAAATCATGTGATCTGCAGTCTAATGAGTTCTATCACTTTCATCTAACCATTCTATAATAGTTTTCAATGTCTAATATGTTTTAAAATGGATAAAATTATACCCAATAAATAAACTGCTTGCCAAGAGGTACTTTGTTTAAAAAAAAAAAAAAAAAAAAAAGGTTAAAATTGCCTGAAATGATAAATATAATTCCTAAAGTTAATTTTACCCCTGTCTAGATATGGCCCAATATATAATTAATTAATCTACATATATTTATAAAAAGTAGAATGAGAATCAAAATATCCCTAATTTAGAGGAGAGAAACTGAGGTTCGGAAAGATAAGTACCTTGTTAGAGAAAGGATTAGTACTTAATCTACACATCTACTGTGCTTCCTTCCTACAATCAGAGCCGCAAGGAAGAGAAACAGGATTTATAAAGTAGACTCATAAATCATGATAACATGAGTCAGGGTATGGTTACATAACCTCAAACATCTTTGATTTTAACAAGCTAGAAACCCAGAGCTTGATATTTATTGAATTACATACATGCCTTTCCTTGTTGTCTTGTTTACAATAAATTTATAATAAATATTTACAGGATATTTCAATTTGTGAATTCTAGCCAGTCTGCTTTCTAATGAGAATATAGCCTATTTGGGTTTTAAAGCTTTCTGACATTTGAAAATGTTTACTTTGGGTCTCTCAAAACCACAGAAAATGCTTCCCTACTATAAAAATCCTGATCAGTTGTACTTTCAAAACAAAATATGAAAAATCCCTAGGTGATGGATTTTTCTTTGTGATAGAATAACACTCCTTTTTTTCATTCTTTGACAATCGGCACTATTATTTATACACTTGAGTTAAATTGGATAGAATATACTTACAGCCACAATATTTTGATCAAAGGTGTCAGATAAATGCTTTGCCTCAAAAGGATAATCCAGAAACCATTTTCCCCCTTCCCTGATATGCACGAAACCTTCTATAAGAGCCGGAACTTCGCGCACTGTCCATGGAGAATGACGTACGTTACGAATACCCAACATCGGAATTAAAATTCCAGCCTTTGACAAGGAAGACCTATCCTTAACAAACATGTCAGGGTGCCTTTGGAAGGAAGGCCGAGAATCCTCTGGCCATTTCTGTCCCTAAGAAAGAGAAAAACCACACTTTCACCAAAACCAATGTCGGCGTGATAAACTCCTCCCGGACAGGTGTTGTCAGATCAGCCCACTCCAGCTGAGGTTCTGAGGGTCAGGTCAGATCACGAGCTCAGAGAAGAGAGGGCGGCACAAATAAGAAAGAATCAAGTTCAGAAAACAATGCCTCCAGACACCGTCATTAGTTCTAGCCTCGGCCACTCCACCTGAAGCAGGCCCGAAAATTCCAGAGTTGGGTTTTTCTGGGTCTGCCAAAATTCAACCTCCCACACGAATTTGTTGACTTGGGTCCATTATTAGTATAATCATTACTTTCATCACCATGATCATTAAGTTTATAAAACTCATTTTATTGATGAAATTAGACAGAGGAAGGCAAACAGACTCCATTGCTAAAGCCAATTTTGGTCTATTCATAGTGGCAGCCCAGGGGACTGCACTGAGAAGCATTCCGAGGCTGGGGACGGTAGGAAAGTGCAACCTACTGATTTCACGCTGTTCATTATGGGTGCAGGCCTGTCAAACCTCCAGGGCTTACAGCACATGTAAGGTAATCAGTAAGTATTTATTAAAATAATCAATAATAATACTTCAATAGTTGCTTCAGAGGTCTTCCTGCCTCCATCCTCAGCCTTTTCCAAACCACATTGCTTTAAAATGACCTTTTCTATAATTGTGTTGGATCATGTCTGCCCTTCTCATCCCTGGTTCTTTATTGTTATTGGGCTCACTTATGAAGCATGGCATACAGCTTATAAAAACCAGCCACGGCAGACAGATAAATAGATTGGATGGATGGATGGATGGATGGATGGATGGCAGGTAGGTAGGTAGGTAGGTAGGTAAGTAGGGATGCTTGCTGGCTGGCTGGTTGGATGAATCAATGAGTAGACAGAAAGAAGGAAAGATAGAAAGACCCCAGATATTCACCCAGGACATCTTCATTAATCAATTGACCAATTTTTAATTAGAGAATAATTTTTCTGTTCTCCTAATCCCCTTTGCTTTGGCTCACAGGCCTTCTTGAAAGCTTTGATTTCATTGTAACCCACAGGCTTGGGTAAAAGACACTCCCAGTGAGACTCTCAGCAGAGGAAGAGTCCCCTGGTGTTCCTACATGGAGAAGCATATTGAGACAATGCCTCTTTATTACAGTCTTTTACTTGGAGTAGAAAGGGCAAGCTCCTTAGCAGTCCAGACCCTGTCTTTCTCCATTTGGCCTCTGCTGCTTTCACTCAGCTTCATCTACCACCAATTCTTATTCCCCAAGGAAAACTTCTCATGAGTTTAAATTAACATCTGCAATTGTTGAGAGCAGGAACTTTGTCTTGATTTGTCTCTGTTTTCTTAGTACCCAGCACAGTTTGGACACACTGAATAAAAATGAGATACTTTCAGAGCTTGTCAGGTTAGGCGGCAAAGGGAACAGTGATGATGTTAACCAAGACAGGGGATAAGAAATAAAAGCAGACTGTTTTGTGAGATGTAATTTGTTTCATTTGGAGATGCTCAAATTTCAAAGTTCCAGTAAGATGTGCCCCAAAAGAAACCAGAAAGTTGGGAAATCTGGTCCTAGAACTTGGGAAAGGGGTTAGGGCTGAAGGGGGTAGTCACTTGGGAATTATCTGTATGTAGGTAGCAGTGGAAGCCATGGATAGATAAAGAGGACCTAATAAAAGACAAGAAAAGGAGATAAGAAAAGAACCCTGTAGAAAGGCTTTGGGGAAGAATAACATATCAAAGACTTAAGAGGCCAAAGGCATTAAAAAGTTAAAATAAGGAGTATCAATCATGTTAGTGTCTCATAATGGTCAACAGGGATGAAAAATATACTTTAAAGATTTTTTTGATGTGGACCATTTTTAAAGTCTTTATTGAATTTGTTACAATATTGCTTCTGTTTTATGTTTTGGTTTTTTGGCCACGAGGCATGTGGGATCGTAGCTCTCCGACCAGGCATCGAACCCGCACCCCCTGCATTGGAAGGCAAAGTCTTAACCACTGGACTCCCAGGGATGTACCAAGTGGGATGAAAATTAAACAGAGATGATGGATTTTACAAGTTGGGGAGATGGGGTGCAGAGAAAAGTGAGACATGATTGAGAACAAATTCACTGCAGGGAAAGGACCAGGGAAAACCAGACTGTGGTTGGTTACAGTGAATGAGTATCTTTCATTCAGACTCATTACTGAGACTATGTGTGTGGATGAAAGATGGCTTGAGCGGGAAGTCTTCAGTGGCCACCTAGGTGGGAGTGGAGGAAGCAGTGATGAGAAGCATGGGGAGAAGGTATTAGCAAATGCGCAAAAGCAAGAAGGATCCTACTCTTCCTGCTGCAACCTTACTTTATATTTGGCCAGATGTCCTTAGGAAAATGGTTCCACGATTCCTACTGGCGATGAATGCTTATCCCCACACCCCCTCCCCCATTCCTCGTGTTTCCACAGAGGTTAAGGGAACATCAACTTCACAAGAAGATACAGTCTCTGCCTTCCCAGTTACTTCTCCTTGAAAAGGAGTAATTTATCTGATTTTTATGTTTGGGCAAAGTTATTGAGCTTGTCCGTCTCATCACCTTCCTTCTTTAAAATCATAGGAGGCACGGGACCTCCTATTCATTTTGCTTTCAACAGCCTGCCACAGCTGGGGAAGACTGCAACTGTCTAGCTCTGCCTGTAACTGAAGGGTCAGTTTATATCAAAGGGGCTGTATTAAGAAGCCCATGTGGTCACAGATGTAAGCCACAGTCTCCAATTCAGTCACATTGATAAATAAACCTTATGGTATGTGCTCTCCATTTGTCCGACTCCCGAGTTTGCTTCTCAACTAGATGGGAATTCAAGGCAACAATCCGTGCTTAATCATTACCACCTTAAAACTACCTTTCAAGGAGTTTGTTAAAGAAGAGACACAGAAATATAAGTCCTCTAATTCCTCGTTTGAGATTTGAAGGGGTGGAAGTAGATAATACCTAAAGTCCCTTTCATCAATTTCTAAACATTTGTTTGTTACTGTGTACAAGTTTGTAAGAGATAAGTAGGAAGAACCAGGAGTCAGAGACATCTCAGGAGCTAAAGGAAGTTTCAAGTATTGTAGAAGCAGGCAGTCAACCATGTAGTATAGCAGAAAAGTCTCCTAGGATGAAGACACATTAAGAGATGAGAGGGTACCTTATCAAGAGCATTCTCCAAGAGAGGAAGGGATCAAAAGAATAAAGACTGCTGTATATAAACAGAAATGTATTTACACACCTATAGACACAGAGAAAAAGACATAGACAAACAAAAGAAACAAAATAAAGAATCAACCTGGAAAATAATTCCTCCCAATTCCACTGGCTAGACTTCTCTATGCTTATATAAGCCTCTTCCTCCAGTAGATTACAAAACTTTGTGCTTTTGCATCTAAATTTTCCCAGAGAAAAAAACAAACAGCCACAAAATGCTTAAAAGGAAATGCTAAGAACTGTTTTGCTCAAAGAAAAAAAACAGAGACTTTTAACTGAGGTGAAGACAGTAGAATATTATTTTGCTCTCTTGTCCCTTGGAAGCTCTGAGACCTTTTCAGAGCTTAGGTGAGGAGGGTGTCCAGGCTCTGAGCACAGTGGGGACAATGATGATTGGGGCTGGGGGTGTCACGGCACTTGTGCCTTAAGGACTAATGGGTTTCATCTGATTCATCAGTGAGCACCTCTGGGAACAGAGGGAAGAAAGCAATTTTTTTTTTTTTTTTTTGCTGCTGCTGTAAACAGAAATCTCACTCAGCCCTGTCCTGAATTCTTGCACAGGAAATCTCTGCTCACCTGCCTTTTGAGATACAGGTCTCCAGTGGGCACCCTCCAGAGGTAGAAGCAAATGTGTTCCACGCAGTGAAATCAGTTGCTATGTGTTCCACTGTGGCGACCACAATTCCCAGGGGCAAAGCTGATACACGCCAGTTTTCGGCTATAATCCCCCTGGAATCTGTCCCCGCTGTTTGAGGGATAATTATCCAGCTATCCCCGAGGCCAATTCTTACAGTTTCCACATAAAAATCACCTCTTGCATGAGACGTGAAATTTAAAATCATCCCTTCACAGATATCACTGAGTCACTCCATTACCTCTGGGACAGATACAAATTATGCATTCTTTGATTCTCTTTAAAATTTTGGAGGCACAGGGGGACAGAGAAGGATCTCATTGACACTAAAAATAATATAAGGCGTTCCAGAAAGAAACAATAACTTGTGTGATATTAACTGTTCCAGAAAGAAACAATAACTTGTGTGATATTAACTGTTCCAGAAAGAAACAATAACTTGTGTGATATTAACTGCTCCTCGTCCTCCAAAGGCTCCCTGCTTGGTCAAGGAAATCACATAAAGCATGGAAAACTAACAGCAGGCTTGCATGCTAATGACGGCTGGTGACAAGGACTCATTGAATGTCACTGCGTCCTGTCCTCACGCTGCTTGTTTTTCTTATCTCAGTGACTTCTCCCTTCACAAGACTGATGTACCCCACGAATTAGCATCCTTCTGCATCCTTCTGGGTGTCTGCAACCACGAAGGCACTCAGAAATGTCTGCATTCGAACCCTAAGCACTCTTATGCCTGCCCTTCCCCCAATGCCACTGCTTAATACTGAGAGTTATTTGTTTGTACTGTGGAGATGGTGTGGTAGGAATCCTCTGGAGCTAGTCTGATTTTTAATCCTCGATGCTGCCAAGGCCTGCTATCACACATGTATTCTTAATTCAGAGAGGGCGAGACATTTTCTCAATTAGCATGAGTAAAACGCAATGGCTGTCACTGCAAGAATGAAGAAATGTGTCTGTTCTCGTGCTCTCCTGCTACAATGACCTATTTCACACCAACATCTGTTCGGTGCTGAGGAGCTATTCCAGATGTGAGCTAGCAGCACAGGCCAGCAAGTATGTTACCCAGACGTCCACAGAGGGCTACAGATGTTTCATGCCACGGTCCATATTCAACATGGCCGTGACTCATTTTTTTTTCCATTATTATTCTAATAGAAAAACCTTCCTTAGAGAGTCAGACCCATGTTAGTCAATATATTGTTTGCCTCGGGTGCCTGAGATAACCTGAAGACAATTAAAAGAACAGCATCCCCCAAAATCAGTCTTGCCACAGAGGTTAATTCAATTGCTTGGTCTTTAACGGCTGCTGGTGATAGTTTGAGGAGTTCTGTGACTGGTGGGAAAAGTTGAGACCAACTTCCATTTCCTGCTTGAAAGCCTTCCCTCAGGCAAAATGCACCAAGTAATACTAGCTTTTCAATTTAAAAATTAGAGATATCCGGAAACCACTGTTCCCTCCAAACAGGAGAGAAAAGCACTGTTCAGATGCTAAAATACGTACCACAGTCACCAAAAACATACGCCAATTCTGTACAAAATGCTTTGAAGCCCTTGACCTAATGAGGTTAGTGACAGGGACAGGGTGACTAGAACAGAGAACAAAACAGAAAGAATTTTGTGCCATATTTCTCCTGTCATTTAACCAATTTTCTCCCTCAAAATTACAACATGGATGGCAAATCTTCAAGGCTAGTGCTGCATAGGGCAGACTAAGTGCTATTTAAAATGTAATATAATATGTGTGTCCATCTGATAGGAGAAAACAAGGGCCCATGGGAAGGACTTTGCAGATAGGTAGGGGTCTTAGAAGGTTATAAAGATGCCAATCAGGAAACTGAATCACAGAACAGTTACTCCCAGCCAATTAGAAAAGTGCAGTGTGGTCAATGGATTCTGCAAAGGAAAGAGTCCTTTCAGCCTCTCAGCGGCATGTACCCACTCCATTCCCTTGACCTCCGATGTATAATCCATTAATCTCTACTAAAATTAACGTTGTGGGTTAAAATCAGAGCTTGGAAGACGTTAATGGAAACGGTTTGATGTGTGCGCCATATATACTGCTCCCCAAGTTTCCCGTCTTTGTAATTCACTACCAGACAGGCGAGGACATGCAGAATGCTGGCACTTCCACGCTGATCAAAATAGACTTTCATTTTCCACTTTAATCCCAGCAGGGCATCTGTGCTGTCTCAACACCTGTCACACTCGAATTCTCAGTCAAGAGGAACCACAGGTTTCCGACAAACATACTTTATCATCGTAGGGGACTCCCTGCTCCAGAATCACTACAGGGATATTTACACTGATTCGTTGCAGAGATACGGGGTGTGGAAGATCCAGGACACTCAAGATTCCTCCGCAGTGACTGGCATCCAGGATGAGAGACTCCGAACTGCACCATGCCTGCACCTGCTTGATGCTCTAGAAACCGTGCATCAGACTGAAATGGGACAGAGAGGGAAATGGACTAATTAAAGCAGGGTGTTCTTTTTCCTTCCCTCAGGGAAGTTTCTGCAAAGTGGGGTCTGAAAACAGAGACAAGACTAAGAAGATACATAGGGTCATGGGATACAGAAGACAAACAGGACCAGGAAGACTCAAGCTCTTTTTAACCACTTGAGAGGTAGACAAACTGGGCAAGAGACAGCAGCAACAGGGAAAACAGTATTCCTGGAGGGAGGGCACAGGAGAGACCCAGATGCTTGGCAGGAGTTTACTGCTTTACAAGGTTTGGGCTAAAGTTCACCTGAATTTAAAATTTGTTTTAAGCGCCTGTTACTAAAGACTATTTTCCACTCTGAAAGAAAAGGTGCAAGCATCAAGTATGGAGAGAATCACCTGGCCCTTTAATATTTTACTTTACTGAAAACACATCAGTATAAAGACCTCCTGAAAGGAGGCAGAGGACTGAGTACGGCCTTCTCATTTGGTGTTTTAATGAGAACTATGAGGAAGTTGGACTCCATCTGACACTTTCAATCTCTGAGGTGTCCTTGCACAAAGAAGCAAGCACTACCTGCCTACCAGGTGAGAGTTGAGAGGAAAGTCTGCCAAGCTTAGACTGTTTTCACAAAACAAACCAGGTCAGTCTCAGGAAACTCCACCACTGCTGCTTTCATTACCCTCCATGCCCTGCCTCTGATGAGTGGAAAATATATCAGCTACTCTCTGGACAGAGGCAAGTGACATAGAAGATTTCAGTAGGCAGCCTTCAGGCCATATCTTCCAGGCATCTAAAATCAGTTTTATTAAGCTGTTCCTAAGAAGTGCCTCTGCCTTCCTGCTGATCCATCAATCCTTAAACTCTTCTCCAGAGGTTCGTGTTACAGGATGCCTTTATACTGTGGTTATTAACAAGTGACCATTTATCCCAGTGGCTCAGAACAGCAAGACTAGGACTGTCACCAGAAGAATAAGACACAGATTCCTCAGTCATTTAGCAAAGTGCCGGCTGAAGTTCTCTTCACCCAATAAAACGCCTGCCTGGCCATTTGGAATTTTACACCAGGTTCTCCTTTGTAAGATCAACCAACACAGGGGGCATGACCTTCTACTAGTTACAAGGGATGAGGAGGTACACCTTGACTGTATCTAAGGGCTAATTAATGCCTGGGAAGCACATCCTAGAAATAACATTGTAATATGTAAGTTCCCAAAGACTAAAAAGAAAAAATATGAAATAACTTATATTCTGTTGAAATGTATTGACCTTGTAGTCTAACGAGAAACTTGTGAGAGTGGATAAATGGAACAAAAAATATTTTCTTCAATTAAAAAGACAACTGAGGGAGAAATGTTGAGAATGAAGAAAATGGGATCTTAAAAGCTGTCAGAGTTAACTGCCTGTCTTGGAAATGCACATCTAGTCCCATCATTTCCCTACTTAAGACTGGCCCCAAATCCTTAACAGGCAGAGTAACTGCCTGTCTTAGAAATTCATGTCTAGTCCCATCATTTCCCTACTTAGACTGGCCCCAAATCCTTAACTGGCCCCAGATCCCCAAATCTTGCCATAGGACAACAGAAGCTATTTGAGGTTTTCAAACTGGGAGAGAAGGAGAGTATCTCATCTCTCCTTCTGCTTTTTAAGACCCAACCCACCTGTTATTCAGGTTTCTTCTTTATCCAGGAAATCTTCCCACACCAATGGGGTTAGGTTCCCTATAGTGTGATCTCACAGGACTCTGTGCTTTTTCTTAATACAAATCACACTTGTACTTATTTTTCCTTGTCTCTCTATCCCCCTTGGTTCTGGGCTGTCCAATATGGTAGGCGCTAGTCACATGTGGCTATTGAGACTTGAAATGTGGCTAGTTCAAACTGAGATGCGCTTTCATGTAAAACATATATCGATCAGATTTGGAAGGCTTTATGTGAATTCATCCAGAAAGAATGTAGCCCAGCTGACACCTTGATTTTTAGCGCAGTGAGAACTACATTAGTCTTCTGACCTTCAGTTCTATAAGAGAATAAATGTGGGTTGTTTTAAGCCACTCAGTTTGTGGTCATTGTTACAGCAGTAACAGAAAACTAATACATGTGGCTGCTAGAAAGTTTATATATATGGATCACATAATGTATCTGTTGGACAGCATTGGGTTCAATTAGAAGCTTCAGGAGGGCAAGGACTGTCTGTGTCATTCACAGCTCCCTACCCCTGCCCCCAGCACACTGTCTGGTTCATGCTGGTTGGTCCAAAATAGCAGGAATGAATGAGGCAATTGAAATAGAGACAGTTCCTCTCCTTTCAGAAATTTGTAATCCATTCATTATTCTGATAAACATTGATTAAGCACTCACTCTGAACCAGGTATTGCTAAAGGCCCGGAGGATACAAAAATAAACAAGAAGCGGTAGCCAGAGGCTGAGGGAGGAGAGGTACAGGGAGCAACTGCTTGACCGGTATGGGATTTCCGTTTGGGGATGATGAAACTGTTTTGGAACTAGATAGCAATGGTGGTTGCATAACTCTGTGAATGTATGAAACGCCACAGAATGCTTCACTTTAAAATGTTTTTTTTGTGGGACTTCCCTGGAGGTCCAGTGGTTAAGAGTTTGCCTTCCAATGCAGGGGGTTCGATCCCTGGTCGGGGAGCTAAGATTCCACATGCCTCAGGGCCAAAAAAAAAAAAAAAAAACAAAACCATAAAACAGAAACAGTATTGTAACGAATTCAATAAAAAGACTTTAAAAAATGTTCCTCATCAAATAAAAATCTTTAAAAAAATATTTTTGTTATGTGAATTTCATTTCAAGAAAAAATAACAAAACAAGAAGATGGCATGGTCCCTGGTCCCTGACTTCAAGGATCTCAGTGTAGCTCAGAGTTGTACGTACATGCCATAAAGCACTACAGGCCTTATGCCAGATAGCCGTATCCAGGACACAGCTGCTTAGGAAGGAGCGATGGCCAGGTGGAGGATGGGCCTGGGTAAGAAAATGGGTGCCAGGAAAAGCTTGAAAAGATAATGGCAGCTGTTTTTGAAAAATCTTCTAAGATAAGTAGGATTTTTTCTTTTTAACCATGCAAACTGTGGAAGGAGTATTCCAGGCAGAAAGCTCAAACATTTATAGCAACCCTAAGTGACTTTTCAAACTCTTGGCATTCTCTATCATTCTCTATCAATCTCTGTCTGCTTCCACGTCTCTATCCTAATTCATAGTCCTTACAGAGGAAAGCCTTAATCCTTAAAGCCACAGCTACTGTAATTACCCACAATCACAGAACCCTTGGAGTAAAGAGCTATTTAAAATGGGAAACTACAGAGAAAGGGAAATAGGAACCAGAGACTTGATTGAGTCTATGGACAATCCAGTAAAATGTTCACGTATAGTTAGAGAGAAAGGAGGAAAAAACAAAAAAAACTAGCTTTGTTCAGAGTTTATCTGACATCCATAGGACAGCCATCTGAAGCCATCTGGCTTCTGATACAAGCAAGATGTACAGACCTAAACACAACTTGGGAAGAACACCAAGAGGTCATCAAAATCGCAGGACAGACATCAAGGCAGATGAGACCATTTGGCTTCTCTTCTGGTTAGGAAAGATTTAAATACAACCTGGAAATATCAATAAAAGTTATCTCAACTAAGAGCTGACTCAAACGCAACTGTATTCTAAATAAAGGGGAAGAGGTAAGTTGGGAAAAATATATATATATATTTTTTTTAATTAATTAATTAATTAATTATTTTATTTTTGGCTGCGTCGGGTCTTTGTTGCTGCGCGCGGGCTTCCTCTAGCTGCGGCGAGCAGGGGCTACTCTTTGTTGAGGTGCACAGCCTTCTCACTGCGGTGGCTTCTCTTGTTGCGGAGCATGTGCTCTAGGCGTGTGGGCTTCAGTAGTTGTGACTCGTGGGCTCTAGAGTGCAGGCTCAGTAGTTGTGGAGCACGGGCTTAGTTGCTCTGCAGCACGTGGGATCTTCCCGGACCAGGGCTGGACTGTGTCCCCTGCCTTGGCAGGCGGATTCTCAACCACTGCGCCACCAGGGAAGCCCGGGAAAAATATACTTTGATCAAGGAGGATTTTATTTTGTTTCCAAAAATTTTGACACATATGAAAACTTTTATTTCTAATTCTTAATAATAATGAATGAAAAATCAAATATTTGCTCTCAATTCAAATGTTACTTCCTCGGAAAGGCCTTCCTGTCAAAAGCAGAATCTCTCAACAGTTATAATACAGTCACCTTGCTTTATTTCCCTCATATCATTATCTGATACTTTCCTGTTCACTATCTGTTTTCTTCTGCCCTCCTCTTTCTAGAATGTCAGCTTGATTTGAGTCCAGCTGGTATGTCTCATTCACTGCTTATCCGCAGCATCTATAACAGTGCCAAGTCATAGAAGGTACCTTTGCTGAATGAATGAATGAATGAATAAGAAATTCAAATATTATTACCTGACTTAATTCCACATCCCATCTCTTCCCCCCAATGATTTATAAAGCTTTATAACTGGAAGGCTTATTAACTTTACATCGATTCTATAGGTCATCCTCGATTTATTGAGTATTGTAGGATTAATTAAGAGTATGGGACCAGAAATCCTATTGCCTAGATAGGAATTCTAGTTCCTTATGTTTTTTTCTTCTAGTGTGTGACCTTGGGTAAGCTATTTAACCTTTCTATGGCTTCGGTTTCCTCATCGGTAAGATCAAGGTATGTCACAGAGTTGCTTGACGACTAAAAGTATCTAGAATAATGCCTGGAACCTACTAAGCACTCAATAAATAGAACTCCATAATGGGCTTAAGTCACAGAAAAAAGAATAGTGGTTTAACAAAATGTAGAATTTTTAATCCTTAGATGGTTTTAGGAGTGAGTTTTCTGTACCCAGAGGTGTTCAAACAGAGATTTAATTATCCATTTGATGGAGATATTGGAGAGAGGACTTACACAGCAGAAAGCCATTTACATGAGGTAACTTTTAATATCCCCCTTCCTATTCCTGCAACCTTAAGATCCTATGGTCATGACTAACACAGTAAACTGAAGCTAAGGAGGATATAGCACAGTTTCCCAGTGCAAAAACAAAGAGCATTTTAGGCTCCAGTACTCAGCAGGTACATCTGCACTATTTTCACAAGAGAGCTGATGTCTTTTCTGTATGTGGGGAACTTCCTGTTGACTTCTGACCATTGGTGTCTATGTTCCTGACCTCCTCACGAGACTACAAGGAATGAGGGGTAGATGAACATGGGGACCGGGGCTCAGAGGTTCTTGGAGACACAAAAAGTCAGACTTGCTTAGAAGGCTCAGGATAAAGCAAACTAAAAGGAGCCTGAAGGGAAGAAACTGCAGACGTTGAGATCTGCAAATGAGTGTTAGCTTCAGCTAACCATTAATTCTTAATCGGAAAGGAAGAATTTCAATATATTCACATTTAAAGAAGGCCATGTCTTACCACATAGAGACGTATAGGAAACTGGGAACAAGTTGACCTGTCCCAAAGAGACCCTCGATAGAGTAGGGAAAAGTAGTCTCAAGGAGTTCTTTGAGATGGCCACCAAGACAACCACCAGAGAGGGCAGGGCTCGGCGGTAAGGGCTATGTGTGCAGGGGTCCACCCAGGTGTAAGCAGCTGGTAGCGGGTCTCTTTAAAGGAAGGTGAGACCTGAAAAATCTAAATCTAGGTTCAGAGTGAAAGAATGAATCAGTGGGCTTCTTCTAAATCTGTGGTACCAAGATATAACCTGGGACACTCACGTCCTTTAGAAACACAAAATCCAACATCACCTGCAACACCAGGAACGACCATTAAATGGCATTCTGCATCCATTTTTACATTAAGTGGATTTTTATCATATTACATTCACTACAAATTAGCAATCTGCGCGTGCTGAGTCAGCTGAACTTCAGCTTTCTTAGTTTTTGTAAACTATAATGGACCCTTTTAGTACCAACAAGTAATGTTATGAGCATTCACAGACATATTATAACTTAATTCTCACCAGTGGTAGATGTGGAGCAGCTTCTCTACGAGGTATTTTTCAAGTGCTGACCAGAATAGCTGCACTAAGAACAGTTCCGTATGCTCAGGTGAATACCTAAAAATACACGCTTATTCTCCTTTCTAGCAGTGAAAGTCATTTTCAACCACCCTAAAAAAGACTTTGATGTCAATGTGTGTTAGCTTCAGCTAAGCTGTTTCAAATCCTATCCACACATTCAGGGGGATTCTTTCAAATTCTGATGAGCTAACCAAAAGTTACTTTGAAATTGTTATATTCCTTCCACACTGTTTGCATACAATTTTTAGTAAGCTCATCTTGAGTTCTAAGAACTTCAGAGTTTATTTTTATAGATAAGGTTCCACCCTCTTTCAATGGAATCCTGATGTTTTTTGTGTTATATATACAGAAATATGCTTGAGTGTTTAGGAATTTATTTTAGAACTAAAGAATTTAGTTTAAAATTTCATGTATGTATGTTATTTAGTATGCCATATTTATATTCAAGAACTTGTCAATTTTACACAGCTTGCCCTTTGGGAGATTAATTGCAGCAGATAGTAATGAAAGTCAGGATTCTGTTGAAATATATATAGACTTATTTTAAGGCTATTGGAAGAGTTAGTTTATTTGGTAGACCTTTCTTGCAGTTTCTTGCACCCTAACAAGAGCAAAATATTGGAATGGAAAGGGTCTGACTTAAGCAATTTTAGCAATCTCTGATTCCTACTGGCTTCTTCTGCCATCACTATTTAATTAATTTCATCAGAACCCCAGAGAGGAAAAAAGTTGTTTCATACATAATTTAAAATATTTTTTTTTAAATCTTAAATTTTCTCAGAAGACATAGAACTATCATATAAATGAGAGGAAAGAAAGATTTAAAAACATATTTTCCAACCACGAGTGGTTCTAAGTTACAGATGATACTGTCTCTACTAACCTAGGGGATATTTTCAGTTGTCAAAATAAATTGGAGGAGTCTACTGGCCTAAACTGTATAGAAGCTGGAGAAGGTAAACATCCTGCAACACACAGGGCAGACATTCACAATGAAGAATTGTCCCTACCCAAAATGTCAACAGGGGACACGAGGATAAAATATAGAAGCAGATTAGGAGCAGAAAATTATTTATCTCTTTCCACTTGTGATATATCAAGTGTACAAAAAAAAGGTAATAATTTAGAATATCTGAAAACCATAATTTAAATAGCAGATCTAGTTAGTACAGATCATATCTGCACCCTGAAAACAAAGAAAATATCTTCTTTTCCAGTATCTGTCAAACAGGCACAAAATTTGACAATGTATTATGCCACAAATAAAACATCAATAAATTTCACCAAACAGGAAAGTGTAGAAAACATTCTTTTACCATGATGCAATAAATCTGTTAATTACTAACAAAACTAGAAAAAAGTATACCATATCTTCCAAAAATTTTAACCCTCTCATAATTTGGGGGTCAAGAAAATAACATCTAGAAAACAACTATATGGAAGAAAACCCCTATGGGGTAGTTAAAGCAGTGCTCAAAGGAAAATTCATAGACTTAAACAGTTTATTAATAAACAAGAACAAATAAAAAATAAATTGAGCATTCGAGTTAGGATGTTAAAAGAAACAAAAACTATAGAAAGCAGAAAAAGGAATATACATAAGTATAAATTAATTAGAAGAAAAAAGAGTAGAGGATTAATAAATAAATCAAAAAGCTAGTACTTACACTGTTAGCTAACCAAATCAAGGGGGATAAGGAAGAAAGCTGATACAATTATACAACATAAGAAACAATAAGAGGTAAATAACACCGATATAGAAGACATTTCTAAAAAAATCGTTAAGAGATTTCTTTGCTCAACTCTATACAAATAAACTTCAAAACTTGGATGAAAGAGATAATTTTACAGAACATATGGTATCACAAACTGCCTCCAGAAAAAAAAAAGATCTATTCAGACCAATTACCATGCAAATAAAGAAAGTAAATGGTTACCCCCAAAACTGGACACACACACACACACACACATATAAGGCCTCAATGGTTTCACAGTACAATCTGCCAGAACTTTAAAGTAACAGATAATTCTAATATCATATAAACTCCTCCAGAGCATAAGGAAAAAAAGACAAGGGTGATTTCCAAGCTCTTCTTAACAAAGCAATAGTAACATTGATACCAAAACCTGACAGACCAAACCAAACAGAAAACTATAGTGCAAACTCAGGAATAGCAATACGGAAATCTGAAACCAAATATTGACAAACAGAATCCGGTAACAAATAAAATAATATGCATGGCCAGATGGAATTTATTTCAGGAATGTAAAGAACAAAAACCTTAGGAAGAAATCTGTCAACACCAAATTCCTCACTAGGGCACTTGATGTCTTTTAGAGAATGACAGTTTTCCTTTCCACATTAATCCCACCACTCCAATGACAACCACACTATGTCATTCAGCCTTCTGCATACTTTATGCTATTTCTTATCTCTTGACCTCTGCTAATTTTGTATCTGTGTTTGGAATGTCATGGGCCCCAACTTCCTCCCAGTTCTAAATATTCTATCCACCCATCAAAACCGCATTTAAATATTAACTCATAAGAAAAGCTTCCTTGATTCTCGCCACAATCAGAAACCTCTCTCCTTCTGCTAAACCACTGAAAAGTGCTCTCGCTCTCTCTCTCTCTCTCTCCCCACCCCTCCTTCCCTCCCTCCCTCCCCCCTCTCTCTCATAGCACATGTATTTAACCCTGTATACAGATATTTATGCTTGTAAGGCACTACTTCTCCTATTAGACTGGAAACTTTTTTGAGGGTAAGGGCCATGTTTTAGGTGCCTTTGTATGCCAATCATCCCAAGCACCAATCCTTCCCTACTTGAATGTTCTGGTGCATGGACACATAAAAATCCAGAATATAAATGCAGAAAGCAAGCTGAACACTTGTGAGAAATGGTTTTCCTTAAAATGTTACTGCGTGTGCACAGAACAAAAAGTTAGAATATGAAAGTCAGCAGGGCAGTAACAACGCCAGCCCCACTCTCACCCCACAGCTGGAATCAGGGCAGCATGAAATGTGTTCAAGCTCCTGACGGAGGAACTCTAAATACCTTCAGCCAGCCAGTAATCTAACAGCAACAGCTACTGCAGAAGCCAAAAAGCTGCTAGAACCATCAATTCAAGGCATAGGGGGGGTGGGGAATAAGTGAGTAAAGGAGTCAGAATGGAATTGTTGGTTTCATTAGCTTCTTGGTTGGTAAGCAGGTACTTCACACACCCACACACACACACCCTGCTATGCATACTCTTCCTCTTCACATTTTCATTTTCACGAAGCCCAGATATTAACCTGTGTTCTAAAATTTCACTGGAAACGTGTAAACTTGCGAGACAGTCATAATGTCGAGTTTCAAAATGTATGTGTAATTTGTTATGTGCAGTGGGGTCAACAGTCCTATCAGAACTGCACCAGAAGGTTTGCTAAGAATAGAATATTAAACAGAGCAAAGACTATGGGGTATAACGTGAGAAACTGACACTACGTTAGAACGGTACCAAAAGGTCATAATCCGACCACTGTTGATACACTTTTTGAGAACTGGACTTACAACGTAAACCTGTTACATTGCTATCAGGTGCCACTTCAAAAGCAATGATATCTAATGACATGACAAATTTCTGGATCATTCTGAATACAGGAGCTACAGTTTATTTTAAGACCACATAAAACAAAGAAGTTGACATACCTAGCGCTTTCCTAGAAGGGAAATGTAGTGCTTTATTTTTGGCCTGCCCCTCACGTTGATCCATCCCTCCTTCAGAATGTGCCCTTCTTAGATATTTGAGATGCCAGCTCTTGGTTTTCCTCCTGCTTCTCTCATGCTCCCTTATCTTTGCAGACCTCTCCTTCTCTACCTGCCCTTACATTTCAGTGGTCCCCAGGCTTCCATATGCAGCCCTCTCCTCATCTCACGCCACACACTCTGCCATTTCAGAGCTTAATATTATTCACGGTTTCAACCCAAAACTAAAATCAAAGTCTTATGTCATCAAAATCTCTATCTCAAATAAGATAAGAATCCTGTACCCAAAATTCCCCAGGTGGTTATCAACTGCATATGCATAAACTGAACTCACTTTCTCCGTCCCAACCAAGAGAGACGAAATGATGGTCCCCCAAAGATGCCCATGTCCTAATCCCCAGAATCTCTGATTATGTGGCAAAAGGGATTTTGTAGATGTGAGTTGGTTAAGGATCTTGAAATTATCTGGTTGGGCTCAATACAGTCACAAAGGTGCTGATAAACGTGAGGCAGAAGAGTCAGTGTTGAGTGATTCAATGTGGGAAAGACCTGACTGGCCATTGTTGCTTTTGAAGACAGAAGGGGGCCATGAAGCAAAGAATGTAAACAGCCTCTAGGAGCTGGAAGAACCAAGAAGGGATTCCTCCCTAAAGTGTCTGGAGGGAATACAGCCATGCTGACACCTTAATTTTAGCCCAGTGAAACCCTTTTCAGACTTCTGGGCTCCAGAATTATAACAATTTTGTACTGTTGCAAACCACTAATTTTGTGGTAATTTGTTACAGCAGCCATAGGATACTAATATCACCAATTCTCTCCTTAGTCTATGGTACCACCTTGAAGCGTCCTTAGATTCATCAATCACTCTTGATTACCACTCTGCCACATGAGTTGCCAAGAACTACTGACTCTACCTCGTAAATTCTTCACGTTCCCTCCCAACCATCTGTTCTTACCTCCATGGGTACTCCCTGAGACAGATCTGCATCCTAGAGTCTTTACTAGTCTCCCTGAATCTACTTAAGCCACTCCCTCCCCCCAGTCCCAACCTAGGCAAGGTTAGTCTTCAAACTGTCCCCAGAGAATGTCTACATGACACAAATCTGATCAAGTCTCAAGCAAAATGGCTCACTACTGACGACAGAATGACAATACATTTCTTTACCTAAAAAAAGGGTCTTCATATTTTGACATCCACCTAACCATCCAATTTTAATCTCTGCCCTCTGTCTAAACTTGGTGCTCCACACAGCATTCCATTCATACTTGGTACTTCATCTTTACTCTCTGTCTGATGTTCCCTCACTACTTGTCTAAGTGGCAAACTCCTACACATCTTTCAACACTGAACCAACTGTGTTGGCAAGTTTTCAACAACGACCTCCTTGAAGGCTGGGACCTCTCTCCATCTCTTTCTCAGTGCCTACCCCAGCCCTCACTCTGAACCAACAGGAGGGACAAGCCTTCCCTTCTCATGGCCTCTGACTTACGCCTGCCCTATCATTCTCCTAGTTTTGGCTCATATTTGGCTTTGGAATTACTTTGAGAAGTAACTCAGCAAGACACCATGCCCTCATACCCCTTAAATCTCAATGAACAGGTGCTAGATTTGAGAAGTGATACAAGAACAACCAACCCTGGCATCAGAGCCACTTCTTCTAGTGCAAGAACTTTACCTTAAAAGACAGACTTCGGACAAGAGGCTCTGTCAGTCTCAGTTCCGCTATAGATGAGACCTACTCAAAGCTATTCTTACACCAGCTCTTCACTTTTCCTTCTTGGTTATAAAGAATTCTGCTTTCTTTCAGTTTGCAGCGTAGATAAGTTTTTGTACTTTCAAATAATTTCCATCCCTTTTCTCTGGCCCATATCAAATTTCCTAATATTGTGTTTAAAATATGGAAATGAAAGTTAGACTCTAATATGGGCTTTATCAATGTTTAACACAGTGAGTGAATTATTTCATGATTCTTGTGTGTTACATTCTGGTTAATACAACCCAGATAATGTTGACCTTTTTGATAATAGTCCTATATTGCTGACTCATATCCCTGAGTGACAGGGTGAGAATCACTTTTTACCTGCAGAATACTTACATGTCAATTCCATTCTATACGATGGCTAGGATAATTTACCAGTACTTTTTTTTCCAGAATAAAAAAAATCTCACACTTTTGCAAAGAACTGTCTGATGCACTGACAGTATAGTTCATCATGAGTTGATGTACCACTCGATGACTGCAACCATTAGACTCAAATCAGAGCTTCATGAAGTTCCCTAGCAGTTTTCTTCACTTTTAAATATGTGCTATATATTTATGTGGGTAACAATTCAACTCCAAGTAAAAATACATACAATATTTAACAATCAGTTGATACAACTTCATTTCAGGAGCCACAAACACCAGAAATAAAGCTTTAGACAGACCATGTAGAAATAGTCTTAGGAGCTATCCTCTGATTTGATTAACCTCTGTGCATTTTTTCCGTTTAAGTCTACAATGAGAAAGACAGAGCTGAGAGCAGAGAACTCTTTTTTAGTTAATCTTCCTTTCTGATAAGGCAATGGAAACAAAGGTCCAAATTATGTTTCTGAAGTGAAATGGGATGAGATAAACAAAAAATTTCATTCCTAATTCACTCCTGGGAAAAAATCTCAATCCAGATTAAGTATGTTTCTATTCATTTAACTAAATTAAGTTCATTTCACTTTCTCATACTGACCTGATAAAACTGAAGCATACATATTAGAGAAAAAATTTTGACATACTATAAGGATAAATTTAATATTATCTCATTAAAATAAGATGTATAAGTGAGTGGATTTGGAGTGGAAAAATCTGGATCACAGTCTTAGCTGTAAATAAATAAATAATAAATAAAAATTTTTTAAAAAAAGAAATATAAACTAGATTATAGCATAAATTGACACAGAAAATGGAACATGTGAAAGAGTGGCTGTGAGACACAGCCAATAGAAAATGACAAGAAATATATAACAATTAGTTTTCTTTATCGAAGGACACCATAAAGAAAGTAAACAGCTAATCCAAAAATGTGGTGAAAGTGATACCCACAAAGGATGTTACACAGAATATATGAGAATGCTTATAAATCAAAAGATAGAGACAGCCCAACAGAGAAATGGGCAAATGTCAGAAACAGATATTTTAAAGCAGAGGAAGCATGAATGCCCAATAAAGTTATGAATGGATACTCAAATATTCAGAGAAATCTAAACTATGAGATACCACTTGACACCCAAGACTCGGCAGAAATTTAAAAACATACAGTTTCCAAATGTAGACAAGAACTCAGAGTATTGAGAACTGGTAGAAAATTAAATTTGTCTAACCACTTTAGAAAATAATTTAGCATCATATTTGATGGTGCACACATCCATTGACTAATCATTTCAATGAGTAAATATATTCCCCAGGGAAACACATGCACCTATGCATCAGAGACCTGAGAAAGGTGAAAGGTCTTGACAGCATTATTTGTAACAGCAAAAAAAAAAGAAAAAGAAAAAGAAAAGAATAAAACCCAATCTGATTATAAACAACTCAAATCATGTCCATTAACAAATCATTAAAAACTTTTGGAATAGTCATATAATAGAATATTTCACAGCAGTGAAATTAATACAGTGTGGCTACACTAATCTACATGAATAAATAAATCTCTGGAAAATTATGCTGAGTTAAAAAAAGAGCAAAAGAGAGTCTCGCTCTATCTATATAAACTACAAAAACATATAAAACAATACATTGTCTACCGATGCACACGTGAAAACCATAAGACACAGCATGATAATCCCAGGAAGTGGTTTGCTGAGAGACAGAGGGGAGAGGACAAAACTGGAGGAGGGGACACAGGGGTCATCTGATTGATTTCTAAGGTTCTATGTCTTTTTTTTTTTAATTATTTTTTATTGCAGTATAGTTACTTTACAATGTTGTGTTGGTTTCTGCCGTACAACCAAGTGAAGCAGCTATACATATACATATACCTTAAGCCACTTTTTTTCACGTTCACATAACTTTTATTACAGTATATTGTTATAACTGTTTTATTTTATTATTGATTATTGTTTGTGTGTGTGTCCATCATTATTTTTTTTAACATCTTAATTGGAGTATAATCGCTTTACAATGGTGTGTTAGTTTCTGCTGTATAACAAAGTGAATCAGCTATACATATACACATATCCCCATATCTCCTCCCTCTTGCATCTCCCTCCCACCCTCCCTATCCCACCCCGCTAAGTGGTCACAAAGCACCGACCTGATCTCTCTGTGATATGTGGCTGGTTCCAACTAGCTATTTTACATATGGTAGTGTATATATGTCCATGACATTCTCTCACTTCGTCCCAGCTTACACTTCCCCCTCCCCGTGTCCTCAAGTCCATTCTCTACGTCTGTGTCTTTATTCCTGTCCTGCCCCTAGGTTCTTCAGAACCATATTTTTTAGATTCCATATATATGTGTTAGCATACAGTATTTGTTTTTCTCTTTCTGACTTACTTCACTCTGTAGGACAGTCTCTAGGGCCATCCACCTCACTACAAATAACTCAATTTCATTTCTTTTTATGGCTGAGTAATATTCCATTGCATATATGTGTCACATCTTCTTTATCCATTAATCTTTCGATGGACACTTAGGTTGCTTCCATGTCCTGGCTATTGTAAATAGAGCTGCAATGAACATGGTGGTACAGGACTCTTTTTGAATTATGGTTTTTGCAAGGTATATACCCACCAGTGGGATTGCTGGGTCATATGGTAGTTCTATTGTTGGTTTTTTAAGGAACCTCCATACTGTTCTCCATAGTGGCTGTATCAATTTACATTCCCACCAACAGTGCAAGAGGGTTCCCTTTTCTCCACACCCTCTCCAGCACTGATTGTAGATTTTTTGATGATGGCCATTCTGACTGGTGTGACGTGATACCTCATTTGATTTGCATTTCTCTAATGATTACTGACGTTGAGCATCCTTTCATCTGTTTGTTGGCAATATGTACATCTTTGGCGAAATGTCTATTTAGGTCTTCTGCCCATTTTTGGATTGGGTTGTTTGCTTTTTTGATATTGAGCTGCATGAGCTGCTTGTATATTTTGGAGATTAATCCTTTGTCAGTTGCTTCATTTGCAAATATTTTCTCCCATTCTGAGGGCTGTCTTTTCCTCTTGTTTATGGTTTCCTTTGCTGTGCAAAAGCTTTTAAGTTTCATTAGGTCCCATTTGTTTATTTTTGTTTTTATTTCCATTTCTCCAGGTGGTGGGTCAAAAAGGATCCTGCCGTGATTTATGAAATACAGTGTTCTGCCTATGTTTTCCTCTAAGAGTTTTATAGTATCTAGCCTTACATTTAGGTCTTTAATCCATTTTGAGATTATTTTTGTGTATGGTGTTAGGGAGTGTTCTAATTTCATTCTTTTACATGTAGATGTCCAATTTTCCCAGCACCACTTATTGAAGAGACTGTCTTTTCTCCATTGTCTATTGTTGCCTCTTTTATCAAAGATAAGGTGACCATATGGGCGTGGGTTTATCTCTGGGCTTTCTATCCTGTTCCATTGATCTATATTTCTGTTTTTGTGCCAGTACCATACTGTCTTGATTACTGTAGCTTTGTAGTACAGTCTGAAGTCAGGGAGCCTGATTCCTCCAGCTGTTTTTCTTACTCAAAATTTCTTTGGCTATTCGGGGTCTCTTGTGTTTCCATACAAATTGTGAAATTTTTGGTTCTAGTTCTGTGAAAAATGCCATTGGTCATTTGATAGGGATTGCATTGAATCTGTAGATTGCTTTGGGAAGTATAGTCATTTTCACAATGTTGATTCTTCTTGATTCCAATCCAAGAACATAGTATATCTCTCCATTGTTTTATATCATCTTTAATTTCTTTCATCAGTGTCTTATAGTTTTTTGCCTACAGGTCTTTTGTCTCCCTAGGTAAGTTTATTCCTAGGTGTTTTATTCTTTTTGTTGCAATGGTAAATGGGAGCGTTTCCTTAATTTCTCTTTCAGATTTTTCATCATTACTGTATAGGAATGCAAAGTGATTTCTGTGCATTAATTTTGTATCCTGCTACTTTACCGAATTCATTGATTAGCTCTAGTAGTTTTCTGATAACATCTTTAGGATTCTCTATGTATAGTATCATGTCATCTGCAAACAGTGACAGCTTTACTTTTTCTTTTCTGATTTGGATTCCTTTTATTTCTTTTTCTTCTGATTGCTGTGGCTAAAGCTTCCAAAACTATGTTGAATAATAGTGGTCAGAGTGGACAACCTTGTCTTGTTTCTGATCTTAAAGGAAATGGTTTCAGTTTTTCACCATTGAGAATGATGTTGGCTATGGGTTTGCCATATATAGCCTTTATTATGTTGAGGAAAGTTCCCTCTATGCCTACTTCCTGGAGGGTTTTTATCATAAATGGGTGTTGAATTTGTTGAAAGCTTTTTCTGAATCTATTGAGATGATCATATAGGTTTTCTCTTTCAATTTGTTAATATGGTTTATCACATTGACTGATTTGCATATACTGAAAAATCCTAGCATTCTTGGGATAAACCCCACTCGATCATGGTGTATGATCTTTTTAATGTGCTGCTGGATTCTGTTTGATAGTATTATGTTGA
This sequence comes from Balaenoptera borealis, assembly GCF_965194805.1. Taxonomy (NCBI): domain Eukaryota; kingdom Metazoa; phylum Chordata; class Mammalia; order Artiodactyla; family Balaenopteridae; genus Balaenoptera; species Balaenoptera borealis. Next base: position 24,196,538 of record NC_138877.1, on the reverse strand, counting down.
GGATTTTTGCACCCATGTTCATCAGTAATATTGGCCTGTAGTTTTCTTTCTTTGTGACATCTTTGTCTGGTTTTGGTATCAGGTTGATGGTGGCCTTGTAGAATGAGTTTGGGAGTGTTACTCCCTCTGCTATATTTTGGAAGAGTCTGAAAAGGATAGGTGCTTAGCTCTTCTCAACGTTTGACAGAATTCACCTGTAAAACCATCCGGTCCTGGGCTTTTGTTTGTTGGATGATTTTTAATCACAGTGTCAATTTCAGTGCTTGTGATTGGTCGCTTTATATTTTCTATTTCTTCCTGGTTCAGTCTCGGAAGGTTGTGCTTTTCTAAGAATTTGTCCATTTCTTCCAGGTTGTCCATTTTATTGGCATAGTGTTGCTCGTAGTACTCTTTCATGATTCTTTGTATTTCTGCAGTGTTAGGTGTTACTTCTCCTTTTTAATTTCTAATTCTATTGATTTTTTTCTTGTTTTTTTTTTAAACATCTTTATTGGAGTATAATTGCTTTACAATGATGTGTTAGTTTCTTTAACAGAAAGTTAAACAAAGTGAATAACAAAGTGAATCAGCTATACATATATCCCCATATCTCTTCCCTCTTGCGTCTCCCTCCCTCCCAGTCTTCTTTTTTTTCTTGATGAGTCTGACTAATGGTATATCAATTGCGTTTTTCTAGTCAAAGAACCAGCATTTAGTTTTTTGATCTTTGCTACTGTTTCATTTCTTTTTCATTTATTTCTGATCTGATCTTTATGATTTCTTTCCTTCTACTAACTTTGGGGTTTTTTTGTTCTTCTTTCTATAATTGCTTTAGGTGTAAGGTTAGGTTGTTTGTTTGAGATGTTTCTTGTTTCTTGAGGTAGGATTGTATTGCTATACACTTCCCTCTTAGAAATCCTTTTGCTGCATTCAATAGGTTTTGGGTTGTCGTGTTTTCATTGTTATTTCTTTCTAGGTATTTTCTGATTTCCTCCTTGATTTCTTCAGTGATCTCTTGTTTATTAAGTAGTGTATTGTTTAGCCTCCATGCGTTTGTATTTTTTACAGATTTTTTCCTGTAATTGATATCTAGTCTCATGGCATTGTGGTCGGAAAAGATACTTGATACGATTTCAATTTTCTTAAATTTACCAAGGCTTCATTTGTGACCCAAGATATGCTCTATCCTGGAGAATGTTCCAGGAGCACTTGAGAAGAAAGTGTATTATGTTGTTTTTGGATGGAATGTCCTATAAGTATCAATTAAGTCCATTTTGTTTAATGTATCATTTAAAGCTTGTGTTTTCTTATTTATTTTCATTTTGGATGATCTGTCCATTTGTGAAACTGGGTTGTTAAAGTCCCCTACTATGTTTGTGTTGCTGTCGATTTCCCCTTTTATGGCTGTTAGCATTTGCCTTATGTATTGAGGTGCTCCTATGTTGGGTGCATAAATATTTACAATTGTTATATCTTCTCTTGCATTGTTCCCTTGATTATTACGTAGTGTCCTTCTCTGTATCTTGTAATAGTCTTTACTTTAAATTCTATTTTGTCTGATATGAGAATTGGTACTCCAGCTTTCTTCTTTTATTTTTATTTTTTGGCAGCGCTATTCCCTCACATTTATTTTTAAATTTATAATATGTGAATTTCCATAGGGGTGGGAAAGATGCTCCCGCTTTCTTTTGATTTCCATCTGCATGGCATATCTTTTTCCATCCCCTCACTTCCAGTCTGTATGTGTCACTAGGTCTGAAATGGGTCTCTTGTAGACAGCACATATATGGTTTTTGTATCCATTCAGCCAGTCTATGTCTTTTGGTGGGAGCATTTAATCTATTTACATTTAAGGTAGTTATTGATATGTATGTTCCTATTACCATTTTCTTAATTGTTTTGGGTTTGTTATTGTAGGTCTTTTCCTTCTCTTGTGTTTCCTGCCTAGAGAAGTTCCTTTAGCATTTGTTGTAAAGCTGCTTTGGTGGTGCTGAATTCTGTTAGCTTTTGCTTGGCTGTAAAGGTTTTAATTTCTCTGTCGAATCTGAACGAGATCCTTGTTGGGTAGAGTAATCTTGGTTGTAGGTTTTTCTCCTTCATCACTTTAAATATGTCTTACCAGTCCCTTTTGGCTTGCAGAATTTCTGCTGAAAGATCAACTGTTAACCTTATGGGGCTTCCCTTGTATGTTATTTGTTGCTTTTCCCTTGCTGCTTTTAATATTTTTTCTTTGTATTTAATATTTGATGGTTTGATTAATATGTGTCTTGGCGTGTTTTCCTTGGATTTATCCTGTATGGGACTCTCTCTGCTTCCGGGACTTATTTCCTTTCCCATATTAGGGAAGTTCTCAAGTATAATCTCTTCAAATATTTTCTCAGTCCCTTTCTTTTTCTCTTCTTCTTCTAGGACCCCCTATAATTCAAATGTTGGTGGGTTTAATGTTGTCCCAGAGGTCTCTAAGACTGTCCTCAATTCTTTTCATTACTTTTTCTTTATTCTGTTCTGTGGTAGTTATTTCCACTATTTTATCTTCCAGGTCACTTATACATTCTTCTGCCTCAGTTATTCTGCTATTGATTTCTTCTAGAGAATTTTTAATTTCATTTATTGTGTTGTTCATCATTGTTTGTTTGCTCTTTAGTTCTTCTAGGTCATTGTTAAACGTTTCTTGTATTTTCTCCATTCTATTTCCAAGATTTTGGATCATCTTTACTATCATTACTCTGAATTCTTTTTCAGGTAGACTGCCAATTTCCTCTTCATTTGTTTGGTCTGGTGGGTTTTTACCTTGTTGCTTCATCTGCTGCACTTTTCTCTGTTTTCTCATTTTGCTTTACTTACTGTGTTTGGGGTCTCCTTTTCACAGGCTGCAGGTTTGTAGTTCCTGTTGTTTTTGGTGTCTGCCCCCAATGGCTAAGGTTGGTTCAGTGGGTTGTGTAGGCTTCCTGGTGGAGGGGACTGGTGCCTGTGTTCTGGTGGATGAGGCTGGATCGTGTCCTTCTGGTGGGCAGGAATATGTCCGGTGGTGTGTTTTGGGGTGTCTGTGAACTTATTATGATTTTAGGCAGTCTCTCTGCTAATGAGTGGGCTTGTGTTCCTGTCTTGCTAGTTGTTCGGCATAGGGTGTCCAGCACTGTAGCTTGCTGGTCCTTGAGTGGAGCTGGGTCTTAGCATTGAGATGGAGATCTCTGGGAGAGCTTTCGCTGTTTGATATTACACGGATCAGGGAGATATCTGGTGGACGAATGTACTGAACTCGGCTCTCCCACCTCAGAGGCAGAGGCCTGACACCCGGCCGGAGCACCAAGACCCTGTCAGCCACATGGCTCAAAAGAAAAGGGAGAAAAAAAGAAATAAAGAAAGAAAAAAATAAAATAAAATAAAGTTATTAAAATAAAAGTATTATTAAAAATTAAAAAATTAAAAAGTAATAAAACAAAGGAAAAAAAAAAAGAAAGAAGAGAGCAACCAAACCAGAAAACAATGCCATCAATGATAACAAGCACTAAAAACCATACCCCCAAAAAGAAAACAAAAGGACAGACGTAACCCTAAGACAGATGGTAAAAGCGAAGCTATACAGACAAAATCACAAAGAAGCATACACATACACACTCACAAAAAGAGAAAAAGGAAAAAATTATATATATCTATATACAAAAAAAAGAGAGCAACCAAATCAATAAACAAATATAGCAATGATAATAAACTCTAAATACTGAACTAAGATAAACATAAAACCATAAACAAATTAAATCCAGAGAGCAAACCCCAAGTCTACAGTTGCTCCCAATGTCCACCGCCTCAATTTTGGGATGATTCATTGTCTATTCAGGTATTCCATAGATGCAGGGTACTTCAAGTTGATAGTGGGGATTTAATCCGCTGCTCCTGAGGCTGCTGGGAGGAATTTCCCTTTCTCTTCTTTGTTCGCACAGCTCCTGGGGTTCAGCTTTGGATTTGGCTCCGCCTCTGTGTGTAGGTCGCCTGAGGGCATCTGTTCTTCACTCAGATGGGACAGGGTTAAAGGAGAAGCTGATTCGGGGGCTCTGCCTCACTCAGGCCGGGGGCAGGGAGGGGTATGGAATGCGGGGCGAGCCTGCGGCGGCAGAGGCCAGCGTGACGTTGCAACAGCCTGAGGCGCGCTGTGTGTTCTTCCGGGGAAGCTGTCCTTGGATCACGGGACCCTGGCAGTGGTGGGCTGCACAGGCTCCTGGGAGGGGAGGTGTGGAGAGTGATCTGTGCTCGCACACAGGCCCCTTGGTGGCTGCAGCCGCAGCCTTAGCATTTCATGCCGGTCTCTGGGGTCCGCACTGATAGCCGCGGCTCACGCCTGTCTCTGGAGTTCGTTTAGGCGGTGCTCTGGATCCCATCTCCTCACGCACCCCACAATAATGGTCTGTTGCCTCTTAGGCAGTTCCAGACTTTTTCCTGGACTCTCTCCCAGCTAGGTTTGGCGCACTAGCCCCCTTCAGTCTGTGTTCACACAGCCAACCCAAATCCTCTCCCTGGGATCTGACCTCCGAAGCCCGAGCCTCAGCTCCCAGCCCCCAGTCCTCCCGGCGGGTGAGCAGACAAGCCTTCGGGCTGGTAAGTGCTGGTCAGCACTGATCCTCTGTGCGGGAATCTCTCCGCTTTGCCCTCTGCACCCCTGTTGCTCTGCTCTGCTCTGTGGCTCTGAAGCTTACCCTCTGCCCACACCCCATCTCTGCCAGTGAACGGGCTTCCTAGTGTGTGGAAACTTTTCCTCCTTCACAGCTCCCTCCCACTGGTGCACATCCCGTCCCTATCCTTCTGTCTCTTTTCTTCTTTTTTCTTTTGCCCTACCCAGATACATGGGGAGTTTTTTGCCTTTTGGGAAGTCTGATGTTGTCTGCCAGCGTTCAGTAGGTGTTCTGTAGGAGTTGTTCCACATGTAGATGTATTTCTGATGTATTTGTGGGGAGGAAGGTGATCTCTACGTCTTCCTCCTCCGCCATCTTGAACGTCTCTCGCTACGGTTCTATTTCTTAAGCTGTGACACACACAGATGCTGTTTTACTATTCCTCATAATGTAAATACATGTTACGTATTATTCATTATATGCATAAAATATTTCATTAAAATCCTAAAAAAGTGCTGTGGAAGGGAGTGAGCGGCAAACCCTGGGCAGAACTGGGGACTCGGCCAGGTATGTCTTTGATTCCCTCCCACCTGCATCTTTCCTCAGACTTAAAGGCACACCTTATAGGTTCCAGCCACAAATCCTGCCAAAGGATAATCAAGGTTTGGGCTCATAAAAGTTTCAGGTAACACTTCCCAAGGCACCTTTGAAATGAACAGACAAGCTTTGGCTTTGAAGTCCTCCCAATAAGCCTCACATCTGCCTGGTGTCACCTTCTCCCTGGGGTGCCCCACCCCCACCACACAAGCTCCTCAATGGAGGTGACTGGGGCGACGTGCAGACCACTTCAAAAAGCTTCCTGGAGCTTCTTCTAGACTAATTACTCCTAACTATCACAATGCTCTGTATGTATTTTTCACAGTATATGGCCGGCAAGTTTTTAATCATTCATCTTAGTGGGGAAAAAAATCATTTGAACCTCTTTTGGACAGATATGAGATGTGAAAGGAATCCAAGGAAATGTACCAGTACAATGTCTTGTGATTAGATATCTATTTAAACAAAGTGAGTTCTAGATTTAAGACTTTTGTGGTTGTATGTCAGCTGATCAATGTTTCCTGAAACATTCAGTCTTTATAAACATAACTTAGTGTATTTGTGGTAATTTAAAATCTTGAGTGTCTGAGACAGGTAAAAATGTGTGATTAAGTAACTTCTGGGAAGAGTCATGTGGTTTTATTCATAGGTGATTAAAAATACTATCGCTGTTTTAATAAAACCAAATACACATAGAATGAAAAACAAAATCCTAGGGAAAAAACATTTAAGGGATAGACTACTTGATTTACTCGTAAATAATAGAACATCAGTATATCTATTAGTATGTGATTTAAGTTAATTCCTCAAAATTAGTTTGGTTGCATTTTTATTTATTTACATATTTTTAACATTCATTTATTTTTTTTTAACATCTTTATTGGAGTATAATTACTTTACAATGTTGTGTCAGTTTTGCTGTATAACAAAGTGCATCAGCTATATGTATACATATATCCCCATTGGTTGGATTTTTAAATTTTTACATCAGTATACAAAAGTTATTGGTATAGATTTTTCTATGCTGAAAATGCAATCTTAATGAAATATATTATGGAAGGAAGGAAGGGAGGGAGGGAGGGAGGGAGGGAGAAAAGAAGAAAAAAAGAAAGGAATTAGACTTTTGCTAAAGACAGCCTACATGATTCAATTAAGCCAACTTAAGGTGCACTGATATTTGCCAGATTACTAGCCTTCTCTGCAGAGAAAAGGTCCTAAAACTGCTATTGTTTATCACAAACTCTCCTAAAGTCAAATTTGGATCTGATAAAGTCAACAATTCTTCAGCACTCTGAAAATCAATCTCAAGTAGAAGTTGCTAATAATTATTCCTTTGCCGGGTACCCATACAAAAACAATGTCAGAAATTCTTAAAGTTCTACTTGATATTCTACATCAGGGGGTCCCCAACCCCCGGGCCATGGACCGGTACCAGTCTGTGGCCTGTTAGGAACCAGGCTGAACAGCAGAAGGTGAGCGGCAGACGAGCAAGCAAAGCTTCATCTGTATTTACAGCCGCTCCCCATCGCTTGCATTACCACCTGAGCTCCACCTCCTGTCAGATCAGTGGCAGTATCAGATTCTCACAGGAGCACGAACCCTACTGTGAACTGCACATGCGAGGGATCTAGGTTGCACGCTCCTTATGAGAATCTAATACCTGATGATCTGAGGTGGAGCTGAGGTGGTGATACTAGTGCTGGGGAGCGGCTGTAAATACAGATCATCATTAGCAGAGAGGTTTGACTGCACAGAGACCATAATAAATCAATTGCTTGCAGACTCATATCAAAACCCTATCAGTGAGTGGCAAGTGACAATTAAGCTGCAGCTGGTGGCAGGCTATAGTGGCAAGTGAGTTGATGTACTTCAATTGTACAGCTGCACCTGGTAGCAGGCTTTAAGTCAGAATCCAACACTTATTTTAGTCTGTACGTGGCCTGCCCATTATTCTATTTACCACTTCCGTCCATGCCTCTTTCCCGCACCGCGCACTTGTCTCAGTCACAGTTTTGGTAAGCCCTCAGGCTAACCCTAGCCAAAATTAGTAAAAAACAAACGTTGCTGGAGAGCTTCTTTGAAAAGGGGGAAAGACCCAATGAGGAGACAGCAGAAAACTCTAAGACTGCCAACAAAAAGAAAGCTGCATTTCAAAGAAAATACCAAGAGTCTTACTTAAATTACGGGTTCATTGCAACAGGTGATTCACATTCTCCAAACCCACTTTGTACAATATGCAGTGACCAGCTATCCAGCGAAGCCGTTTGGAAACTTTCAAAACTGTTCCACCAGGCTTCCCTGGTGGCGCAGTGGTTGAGAATCTGCCTGCCAATGCAGGGGACACAGGTTCGAGCCCTGGTCTGGGAAGATCCCACAGGCTGCGGAGTAACTAGGCCCGTGAGCCACAATTGCTGAGCCTGCGCGTCTGGAGCCTGTGCTCCGCAACAAGAGAGGCCGCGACAGTGAGAGGCCCGTGTACCGCAATGAAGAGTGGCCCCCGCTTGCCGCAACTAGAGAAAGCCCTAGCACAGCAACGAAGACCCAACACAGCCATAAATAAATACATACATAAATAAATAAGGAAATAAATAAATAAATAAAAATTTTTTACAAAACTGTTCCACCACATGGGGGCCAAGCACCCTGCATTAAAAGACAAGCCTCTGGAGTTTTTCAAAAGAAAAAATGTGAACACAAAGAACAGAAGCAATTATTGAAGGCCACCACTTCATCAAATGTGTCTGCACTGAGAGCATCATTTTTAGTGGCTAACCGCATTGCTAAAGCTAAGAAGCCCTTTACTATTGGTGAAGAGTTGATCCTGCCTGTTGCAAGGACATTTGTCATGAACTTTTAGGAGAGGCTGCGGTTCAAAAGGTGGCACATGTTCCTCTTTTGGCTAGCACCATAACTAGACGAATTGATGAAATAGCAGAGGATACTGAGGCACAACTGTTAGAGAGGATTAATGAGTCACTGTGGTACGCAATCCAGGTTGATGAGTCTACCAGTGTTCACAACAAGGCAACAATGCTCGTTTTGTGCGATACGTTTTTCAGGAGGATGTGCATGGGGATGTATTACGTGCACTTTTGTTGCCAACCAACACCACAGCTGCAGAACTATTCAAGTCTTTGAATGATTACGTACCAGGAAAACTGAACTGGTCATTTTGTGTCAGTGTATGCACAGATGGAGTGGCTGCCGTGACTGGTTTCACTACTCGGGTCAAAGAGGTCGCTTCTGAATGTGAGTCTACGCACTGTGTCATCTGTAGAGACGTGCTGGCTAGCCAAAGAACGTCACCTGAACTTAACAGCGTTTTGCGGGATGTGATTAAAATTATCAACCACATTAAAGTACATGCCCTTAACTCACGTCTGTTCGCGCGGCTCTGTGAGGAGATGCACGCAGAGCACACACGTCTTCTCTTATACACAGAAGTGAGATGGCTTTCTAAAGGTAGTTCACTGGCCAGAGTTTCTGAGTTCTGAGAGCCGCTCCAGAGATTTCGTTTAGAAAAACAGTCACCACTGGCAGCACATTTCAGTGACACAGAATGGGTCGCAAAACTTGCTTACTTGTGTGACATATTCAACCTGCTCGACAAACTCAATCTGTCACTTCAGGGGAGAAGGACAACTGTGTTTAAGTCGGCAGATAAAGTGGCTGCATTCAAAGCCAAACTGGAATTATGGGGGCGACGAGTAAACACTGGGACTTTTGACATGTTTCAAACAGTAGCAGAGATTTTGAAAGAGAATGAACCAGGGCCTTCTTTCTATCACCTATTGCAGCTTTCAAAAGAGTTTGAGCATTACTTCCCAACCACAAAAGATCCCCAAACTGGGAAGGAATGGATCCGTGAACCATTTGTGAATAAGCCAGGTGAATCGACTTTGTCCGTGCTAGAAGAGGATCGACTGCTTGAGATCTCAAATGACGGTGGCCTTAAAAGTATGTTTGAGACAACTTCCAATCTCCATATGTTCTGGATTAAAGCCAAGGCAGAATATCCTGAGATTGCCACAAAAGCACTGAAAAGCCTGCTTCCATTTCCAACACCCTGTCTTTGTGAAGCAGAGTTTTCTGCAGTGACAGCAACCAAAACGAGATCACGGAGTAGACTGGACCTAAGCAACTCACGTCAGGTGTCACTGTCTCCCATCACCCCAAGATGGGACCAGCTAGTTGCAGGAAAACAAGCTCAGGGCTCCCACTGATTCTGCATTATGGTGAGTTGTATAATTATTTCATTATATATCACAATGTAATAATAATAGAAATAAAGTGCACAATAAATGTAATGCGCTTGAATCATCCCAAAACCATCCCCCACCCCGCTCCGGTCTGTGGAAAACCTGTCTTCCATGAAACCGGTCCCTGGTGCCAAAAAGTCTGCAGACCACTGTTCTACATCACTGAAGTTCTCAAAAATATTAGCACCTCTCATAATAATTACTCAGTAACAGTATTTGGCTACTGTTTCGTATATTAACAGAATAAATACTAACGAATTCCAAGAACTGCTAGTATTCTTGGTTTAAAATTTTTGCTAAAAATTGTTTTAGAGGAGAGCAGCAGTCTAGGGTCTGGTAGCGATTGCTTCCGGGAGTGACTTCCTCACCTATTTACCTTCCGGCAGGTTGTGTGGATCGACAGTTTTGCAGACAGCAAAGGAATTCTACTGTTTTGCCCAGAGTGCACCTTCAGGTCTACATACTTCCAGGGAAAAGGACCAAAATAAAGAAAAAATTCCACAGCCTTACCCACTGATGGATCAGAAATAAAATTGTTTGGGGATGGGGTGAGCAGAGAGAGAGTCTGCGAGACCGCTAGAGGAGGGTCCCTCCAAGTCTCTGAGTCAGCTGCAAATTCCCCAATTTCCTTCTCTTGGTTACCCTGTCTGTAGTGAAACCCTTAAAATGAAACCCTTAAAATAAATTTAAAAAAAAAAGAGATGCCTCTTTTCTTTTAGCAGATGTACTCTACTAGTTGAAACAATCACAAGACAGCCCAGATTTCAGGGGAGGGGACAGAGTCCCTAAAATAAAAAAAGCAGCCCTTCAAAACCTTCAAAGCTTATCTGGAAGGTGAAGTCAATTGGGAGGAGCTACAGAACATGTTTCCTGCTTAGCAGGAATCAGAGAGGGAGGGTGGGGAAGCCCTGCTCTTGAGGACCTGTTTGAATTTGTAATTCTGTGGCTTTCCCCCACTCCAGCACACACAGGCACCCCTTTTCAAACAATTCGTCAGCCTTCCTCCAGGGGAAGATCTTGACTATTTAAAACTCAATTCATAGTGAGGATCCTCCATAAATATTAGTCATCTGAACTCCTCCCCCTTCTCCTCTTGTCAAAATATACGATCTGTTTTGCACAGAAGCTGAGAGATGGAGTTTGGAAGCACGCTGAAACTAGAAGTTCAGGCAGTTGAAACCATCTGGGTTTTTGGACCACAGTCTGATCCTCATATCTTCAAGTTCCAGCAGGATCTCTACAAGGTCAGCCAGTTGATTCTCTCTTACGGAGCCCCATCAACACCAACCCCATTTGCTCTCGCGTGGGTGAAAGTATGTGGAATTGCAAGGAAAGAAGGCAGAAGAAACTCCCAAGATGTGCAGACAATCTGCCCTTTAAAATATTTCTCCTCCCTTTGCAACCTGGAATGCGGACCACAGGAATGTAGTACGATCCTTGGACTAGACAATTTCAATCATGAGCAAGTGTGAATGTCTGTGATGAAAATAGCAGCTGACTTGGGTCCACAAACAGAGGTCAAGGACATCTTTCCACATGCACTGTTACCAGTGCCTGCCTGGTGTAATAGTGTGAATAAAGATTAGTCTGTACACGCACACACGCACACGCACACACACATTATTCTTCAAAACAGCATCTTCATATGAGGAGACTTATATTTGTATAAAATAATGTGTTTGAAAATTACAGGCAATGTAGCAACAATTCCTGAATTATTCTCTTGTTTGTTTAGTACTTCAGTTCAAAAGGCTAATCAGTATTTTGTTTAAGCTGCAGGAAGCAGGGCCTGAGGCTGACACACAGGACCTATAGCATCTAATTTCCGGCTGATACAGTAGGTGGTTAGGATATGTCAGGCACTGTGCTGCCTTCCATTTATCACCTCACTGAATTTACACCGCAGCCCTGGCAAGTAGGTATTATCATCTTGATTTTACAAATGAAGAAACAAAGCTTGAGTGAATTTACGTAACTTCCTATGCCCCATAGCTAACTACTGGTGGAGCCAACATTCCAACAAACCCAGGCCTAACTCGAAATTCCACACCTGAGGCTACACCACTGTTTATTGGGAGCTGGGCCGTGTGGAGGCCATGGAATTGCCCTGCTCCAGTCTCCCTTCAAGACAGCCTGCTGCAGGAAGCCTGGCTCACAGACAGTTGCTGGACCTTTGAATCCACCGTGGCTCTCCTCTGAGACCACGATTCCCTGGGGCTTCTCTCCACCCATCTGAACTTGACCAGAATTGGCCCATTCCCACCCGACCTGGGATTCCTCTAAAGCTGCACCATCTAATTCAGCTGCCACCAGCAGCACGTGACAATTGAGCACCTCAAATGTGGGTAGTGTGGCTAAGGAGATAAATATTTAATTGTATTTCATTTTAATTAATTTAAGTCTAAGTAGCCCCAAGTGGCTACTGGCTACCATACTGGAGAGCACAGACCCAGAACATTTCTGTGGCTGCAGAAAGTTCTATTAAACTGCACTGCCCTAAAAGGACAACTTCTGCTTTAAAGAGATCATCAGACTGAAATCTGCAAAGATCCACAGGGGAGGTGAAAAAGACTTACCTACCTGAGAGGCACTTCCCTTTGAGATAGTCGTCCCAGAAGAGCCTGCAGACACTAGGAAGATGGTCAGAGGGGAAGAGAGGTGGATGGACAGCAGGAAGGCAGCAGCACGGAGCTCAGGTGACTCAGAGACACACTGCCTCTCTGGGGCTGGTCGCGCAGCTGGGGAAACAAAGCGTATCTTAGAAAGGGGAGAGTAGCATACCTGGGTCAATGGGGCTGAGCGAGCAGGATTTTATGTGGCTATTGAGAGAGAAGGGGAACGAGGACCCACGTGAGGTAAAGGTCTAGGTGTAATACCAGGTAGGAGGAGTTAGTTACATTTTTTTTCCGTCGGTTTCTCCTACTCTTTTCTTTCTCCCTGATTATCTGACTCTGATCTCCTTGCAAAATCCTTATTGTCCCCCGTTCTCCTCCACCCTCCAGCCACCAGAAAAAAAAAAAAAATACCTGCAATAAATACTTTATTTCTTTTATGTATTAGACTTTCATGTTCATTAGTCTTCATGCAGATTAACTGAACATTAAATTTTTTTTCTCAAGAAAAGTTAACTGTTCTTTGAACATGTATTATGACCCTCAGTTAACATTCTTTCATTAGGCCATAGAGTCAGTGGTAAGATGAGGTTATACTTTTTACCTTCATCAGGGGTATTTTCACAGGAAAATGTGGGCTAACACTAGCTTTCTTGTATAAAATAAGAATAAAAAATCTTGCGAAAATAAAATACGCTTAAAAAATACGTACAGGGCTTCCCTGGTGGCGCAGTGGTTGAGAATCTGCCTGCCAATGCAGGGGACACGGGTTCGAGCCCTGGTCTGGGAAGATCCCACATGCCGCGGAGCAACTAGGCCCGTGAGCCACAACTACTGAGCTTGCGCGTCTGGAGCCTGTGCTCCGCAACAAGAGAGGCCGTGACAGTGAGAGGCCCGCGCACCGCGATGAAGAGTGGCCCCCACTCGCAGCAACTAGAGAAAGCCCTCACACAGAAACGAAGACCCAACACAGCCAAAAATAAATAAATTAATTAATTAATTTAAAAAAAAATACGTACATACAATTTCACTTACTGAAAAGCTATAATTAAGGCAAAGGTCTTTTCTTAAAACAATCAACTTTAGGAGCGACTTGCAAATTAATGTGTTCTTTTCTTTAACAATCATTAGCCTGAATTGGTACCTAAGCCATAACATGAGAAAATAAAAGATTCATATCAACAGTTTTAAATTCTGTAGCCTCAATTCCCAGATATACTCTTAATAGTTGGTTTTATGAATTTCTCTTTAAAATGTGTGAAATTAATACATTCATCTAAAAAGGCAACTGAGAATCCATACACAGCTCAAAAATACAAACTTCAGAAACACAGATGTTCTACCAAATTCTCACTTGCTTACTCCCAGCTAAATTCATCACTGAGCGTTAAAAAGATTTTCTAAACTGTCGAGGACAAAAAAAAAAAATGGTATTATACATTCATATCTGGCTCTGTCACCATCTAGGGCATGTTACTATAGACGTTAAACATCTGGGCAGGAGGAAAGGATCTATTTGGGAGCTTTTGGCTACCATGACAACTGAGTGTAAGTCTCTCAAACAGTTCGGTCTCTGCTCCTCTACTTTTAACACCACTGCAGGCCTTTCATTTTCATTCCAAAAGCCCAGAGTAGGTACCATTTTAAAACAACAATCATCACAGTAAATAATATTTACGTGTAGGAAGTCAGTTCCTAGAGCATGTTTCTCTTGCTTCTGTCCTAGTTTATTACTGTGGGTAGGACAAATTCTTTCTAATTGCAGTGATGCAGTTAAAGTAGTTTGGACTTTATGGCTTTTAGATGAGGAAGTCCTCTATTTCTGAGTTACTCAAGAGATGGTGCTTAGTGAAAAAGTCTTAATGAGCATTAGCCACCATTATTTTTCCCATGAAGAAGCCTCCCTTCTGGATGTTAAAAATCTTTATCAAAATTCTAAATGACACAGAATATGGAAAATAATAATTACAGATTTCATGTAGTCATGTTTTCTGTATATTGGATGTGCAATGCACTTTGTACACATCATTTTATATTTATTATTCAAAACTACCTGTAAAGTTGGTATTTAGATCTCACAGTTATGGAAACTATGGAGAAAGGTATAACAACATTCACTCCACAGATGTTTACTGAGTGCCTACTGTGTGCTAGGCACCAGGAGTATAATGGTATGAAGCATTATAGCATGTCCCTACTTCCATGGAGCTAATCATGCGTGGGCAAAGGGAAACAAACAGCTAGTAAGGGACGGAGGCAGTAACAGAGAAGCTAATTCTGGTTTGAGTGTCCAAGATGGCAGAGTAGGAAGCCCCAAACTCACCTCCTTCCATGGACACACCAATATCATAACTATTTACAGAGAAACTATCTATGAAGAAGATCTGAAGACTAGGAGAAAGTATTTTCCACAACTAAAGATATAAAGAAGGAACTGAAATGAGATAGGTAAGAGGGATGGAGAATTGGTATAGTCAGAACCCACACCGCCAGGTAGGTGAGCTACAAACAGGAGGATAATCACAATTGCAGAGGCTCTCCCCAAGGATCGAGTGGTCTGAGCCCCGCACTGGGCTCCCCAGCCTGGAGGTCCTACACTAGGAAAACAAGCCCCCAGAACATCAGGCTTTGAAGGCCAGCAGGGTTTGCATTTGAGAGAGGCAGAGGGCTATAGGAAACAGAGACTCCACTCCTAAGGGCACACGGAAATCTCACACACTCCAAGTCCAGCACAGAGGCAGTGATTTGAAAGGAGCCTGGTTTGGACCCACTTGCTCACCTTGGAGAGCCTCCTGAAGAGGCAAGAGGCAACTGGGACTCCACTGGGAACAAAGACACTGGCAGCAGCCACTTTTAGGAGCTCATTTAACCACAAGGACACTGACGATGGTGAACACCATTTTGGAGTCCTCCCTCTAGCTTATTAGTGCCAGGGACTTACCTGCCCACCAGTAGGCTGGCACCAGCTCCAGGCACACTCAGGGCGTCACAGCCAGGCAAGCTGGGACCTGGCCCCATCCACCAGCAGGCTGGCAGCCACTGCATGAGGCAGGGCCTGGTAGTCAACCGAGCCAGGAGTCTGCCCTGCATATCACCACACCCAAAGTAGCCAGCCCGCCACAACAGAAGGGCCCACAGAGCCCACAGAAAAGCATATCGCTAGAGCATATAGCTCTGGTGACCAGAGGGGGAGTGTGCGGCTGGGCCCAAAGGATGCCTCCTAATTCTCTCTCTCTGTGCACAGAAAAAAACTAAAAATGGATTAAAGACTTGAAGAGCTGAGAGCATAAAACTTCTAGAAGAAAACACACGCAGTATGCTTTTTGACATCGGTCTTACAATATTGTTTTGGATATATCTCCTCAGGCAAGGAAACAAAAAGCAAAAATAATCAAATGGGACTACATCAAACAAAAAGTTTTTACACAGTGAACAAACTGAAAAAGTAGCCTACTGAATGGGAGAAGATATTTGCAAATCATATATCTAACAAGGGGCTACTATCCAAAATGTGCAAAGAACTCATACAGTTCAACATGAGAAAAACAAGCAACTGGTTTAAAAAATGGACAGAGAACCTGAATAGACATTTTTCCAAAGAAGACCTACAGATGGCCAACAAACACATGAGAAGATGCTGAACATCACTAAACATCAGGGAAACACAAATCAAAACCACAATGAGGTATCACTTCACACCTGTCAAAGTCAGCACTGCAAAAAAGACAACAAATAACAAGTCCTGAGGAGATATGGAGAAAAGGGAACCCTTGTGCATTGTCAGCGTGAATGTAAATTGGTGCAGCCCCTGTGGAAAACACTATGGAGCTTCCTCAAAAAAAACAGATTGCTGGTTATACCTGTCTCCCCAACTCCCATTCACACTGGTAGCCTGAAATTAGCCATGCTTGGCAAATGCTAAAAATTAGGCCTCTTTTCTCCCTGAGAGCCAAATTACTAGCATAGCACTCTCCTCCTAAAAATATATTGCCCCCCCCTACAAGGAAATATGCTTCATGAAGGTAGAGCTTTGTCTGTTTTGATCAATGCTTTCTCCACAAGACCTATAGTGCTTGGCACATTGTAAGAGGTAAATATTTGTTGAATGAAATAATATTTTGTCGTAGCTCCTACACTCAAGCAGATTGAAAGACGACTACCCAAACTCCAAAATTCCATTTTCAGAACTTGTATAAACACGTTCTGTGGTTCAGAAAGTCTGGCCCTTTCCCAAGACTACTTCATCTGCTCATAAAGGGGTCTCCTCAAAAAGGGAACCCTCCTACATTGTTGGTGGGAATGTAAGTTGGTGCAGTCACTGTGGAAAACAGTATGGAGGTTCCTCAGAAAACTAAAAACAGAATTACCATATGATCCAGCAATCCCACTTCTGGGCATATATCCAGACAAAACTATAATTCAAAAAGATACATGCACCCCTATGTTCATAACAGCAGTATTCGCAATAGCCAAGACATGGAAGCAACCTAAATGTCCATCGACGGATGAATGGATAAAAACATAGTACATATGTACAATGGAATACTACTCAGCCATAAAAAAGAACAAAATAATGCTATTTGCAGCAACATGGATGCAACTAGAGATGATCATATTAAGTGAAGTAAGTCAGACAGAGAAAGGTAAATACCGTATGATATCACTTATACATGGAATGTAAAATATGACACAAATGAACCTATCTATGAAACAGAAACAGAATCATGGACACAGAGAAGAGACTGGTGGTTGCCAAGGGAAAGGGGGCTGGGGAAGGGATGGAGTGGGAGGCTGGGGTTAGCAGATGTCAGCTTTTATATATAGGATGGGTAAACAACAAGGTCCTACTGTAGAGCACAGGGAACTATATTCAGTAGCCCATGATGAACCATAATGGAAAAGATCGTATAACTGAATCACTTTGCTGTACAGCAGTAATACAACATTGTAAATTAACTATACTTCAATTAAAAAAAATACAAAAGAAAAAATGAAATAAAGAAATAAAGAAATAAAATAAAGGGGTCTCCTCTCTGCCTGTATGGCTGCTGAGCAAAAGATACAGGACTCGCCAGTGAACCTCAGTCCCTGGAAATACCTCCAACTGAAAAAGGGCAAATAGCAAATTGTGAGAAGTATGGCACAGCTGGCTTTCACTTTTATTGTAACCTGTTGGAACAAATACCAAACTACAGGCGATATGGTATGCTATGAATAAAATCGCAGAAAAAGGCTTGGGCTCCTTTAAAATACACTATTTAGAATGCGAAACTACTTTTTTTTTAAAAGTCAAGGAGCAGTTTACCAGGAGCTCTGAAGGCAACACCAAGCTGACAAGGACCTGTAGAGTTGCAATAGGATTCTTTCACTTATCTAAGGATAGCTCTGTGTTAAGTGGGGTGTTTCCATCAGAGACAGAACATTGCTGACCCGCTGAAAAGTGTTAACAGGATCTTAACTAGATTTTAGTGAAAATAGTTGAGTGTTAGCGAGCTTGTTGAAATCCGTGGAGGCGGTCAGAATTCTGTTGGGAAGCTGGGAGAGTCTCTGGCAAAGATAATAGACGCAAAGTATTGGATTAATTGGGCCAAGAGTACCTAGTTTGTACTTAGTGTACAAAGAGGTTCATTTTTCATAAATAACACTTTCTAACTTTCCTTACACAGGTGTTACCAATATATCCCAAATAACTCATTTATAATTGCATAGCTTATTAGTAGAAAGTTCCTTATAATTTTCCTTATTTTCAACCATTATCAGTGGTATAGTAAGTTAAGACATCCTTGGCAGCAAAGTTACCAAAACTCTGGTCTGGCCACAGAGGAACCCTGGCCTGATGTGTGTCTAGTACTTCCGTTCCCCTCAACGCATCAGACCCATTATTTCACATGATCTACCAACAATTCTGTAGGGTGGATATGACAATCCTCATGTTATAATTATGAAAACCGAAGCCCAAGGAGGTTACAGCTTACCAGTCAGGGCAAATATGGTCACTAAAATCCCAGACCACAGACTCAAGAAACCTACTGCTCTTTCTACCACAAGATGCGGGGTCTACTGGAATAAAATTTAGTCTCTTCGGGGATGTGCTGGGCCTGGGTAGATGTAAGGATGCCCTAGCTGAGCCTCAGGTAGAGCCATCTTACGGAAGCTCTACAGTCCTGATCCCTGAGTCTTATCTGGCTGAATTCCACCTTGAGCTTAGGGTACTGCATAAGGCTTACAGCCAGGAGCACCCAAGTCACTGAGCTGAGAATCATCCAGGAAAAGGCAGGAGTAGAGGACCTCTGCCTGGTGCCTACAATGCAGGTTGGCAGGAAATAATCCCTTCATGTGACACCACCTGTACAATATCTTCCTCAATGTTACAATGTTAAATGTTCCTGAAAAACGTCTTAGAAACACATCCTCTGCGTTACTAAAGACACTTCAGTAACTGAATCCTTAATTCAATACATGAAAACATCATCTTATTTTGAGGGGTGAGAACGGGTAGGAGCATGGGAAGGGCAATGTATTATTTCGGGTTGAGTCTCCTGATAATAAAAATACTGGCTTTTAAACAACATAATTCTTTTTCCCAAAAACATAAATTATTTCTCTTCTGCTCAGTGTCACAAATATTTTTATCTCCTATGCAAAGAACATTGTGCTGGGTGTCAAAAGATATAAAGATGAATAAGAAATGATTTCTTCCCTCGAGGAATCATTGATCTAATGAAAAGATGGAAATCTTTCTAGAATAGATTTTTACATGTGTCTACCTTCTTAAGAATAATATTATACAGCTTTTCCTCGGTGACTTAGGGCATCATTATGAATATCCGCTGCTGTCCTGATAACAACAATGGGCACAGCTGTAGTTAAGTTAACCAAGAACTTGCCATCTACCTCTTTGAATTGGCTAGATGGATGGATGGATGGACAGAAAGACAGATACAAATATCCCTTTGCGCTCTGGCCTTTTTCCATTCTTCCCATGCCATATATGAACTAAAGAGCTACCGTGCGACAAATGTGCTTTGAACAAGCACAGAACTGCCTTTAGTCTTCACTGAGGCACAGGGAGGGCTGAAGCCTGCTAAGCACCCTGCTGAGTCCCCAGAGCTACCCTGAAGGTCACTTCTTATTGCTGGGCCTCTCTCTGACGTGTCACCCACCCACCCCCCTCTTGTCACTTGAATTTCCACACTGCTGGCACCCCCCCCTTCCAATCTCTGCCAATTACTCTGAGACTCTTCACTCTTTGTTGTGCTCGAATTACACTGTGCCTAAGATGCCTACAGAGGGCAGTCACAGGGCAGGCGCTGGAGAAAGGCTGGTGTTTGACGTGACACTTTTCCCAGTCTCTGCATCTTTCACAGGATCAGGTGGACACATACAAGATACTGCTCCTCTTTGCGGTCAGCAAACCCACAAATCACAATCCATCACTTTTTATTTGTGCATATCTGTGAATAAAGTTTTCTTTTTTTCCTCTCACCCCTGCACAAGACACTCATTATGCTTGCCATAACTCATTCGTAACGGTATAGTCCAATAGCTTAAAAGCTCCTTATTATTTTCATAAATTTTCTCCACCCAGCAGTTCTATTTTAATAAAATAGTCACTTTGGCTTTATTTATATTTTTATAAATAATTTATATTTCGGTTATAACGAATAATTCTGGGTCTGAGCTATGTTGTCATAGACACACAATTTGAGCTTTCTAGAAGCAGCATCACTGCCATTCCGGTGTTGCTACCTCTTACCTAATGATGACAAACCTACAGATGAGATGAAAGTTTAAGGTTCGCAGCTAAAAGGCAAAGCAATTATAAAGTATGGCACGTGTAGCATCTGATTATTTCTCTCCGTATAACTTCACACTTGCAATTGAAAAACAAAATGTTCTTGTCTTATTTGTAACATAAACCATGTCATGGAATCCTTTTATTTTTTATTTTTTTATTTTATTTTATTTTTGGCTGCGTTGGGTCTTTGTTGCTGCGCGCAGGCTTTCTCTAGTTGTGGTGAGCAGGGGCTACTCTTCATTGCGGTGTGCAGGCTTCTCATTGCGGTGGCTTCTCTTGTTGTGGAGCACAGGCTCTAGGCGCACGGGATTCAGTAGTTGCAGCACACAGGCTCAGTAGTTGCAGCATGCGGGCCCTAGAGAGCATGGGCTTCAGTAGTTGTGGCACGCAGGCTCAGTAGTTGTGGCTCGCAGGCTCTAGAGCGCAGGCTCAGTAGTTGTGGCTCAAGGGCTTAGTGGCTCCGTGGCATGTGGGATCTTCCCGGACCAGGGATCGAACCCATGTCCCTGGAGAATCCTTTTATTTTAATCTCCTTGCAGGCTCTCATTAAAGCTAGCACACATATAATTGCACTGAAAACTGATAACGATTACACTATTATGGCATAAGAATTAATGTAAGGTGCATTAACAAATATTAAAATAACTGTTACAAATACAAGAAAAACATGACTGCACTACACTCTTAGGGGCTTCATTTATGTAAGAATTTTTCCCATCTCCTTCCTGTTCACCCAGACAACAGCCAGATAAATGACAGTCTCTGATCTTTACTAATAGGGTTGTTTTCTCAGAGAATAACTTCGTATGATCCCCCCCGTTTTGAAATTTTGCACCTCTCATGAGTGTATGAAAATCCCAGCATTTCACTTTGCCCCATTTCAAATTTATATGACAGAGTTCCAAACGCTGGGAGCTGCAAAGTGCCCATGCTTAGGACGTATCAACCATCTGCCCTGGTCATCAAGACAGAGTCCAGACATCAAAGTGCTCATGGCATTTACGTAATGTTTATGTGCTATTTTGCAGGTGATAAATGGAGTCTAGCTTTTCCAAACTCAGACCCATCTAATTCCATGCATGTGAGTACTTTTCTTGTGCTGTGTATTCAACTGTGCATGTTTGTACTTGCTCACTTGCCTCTCCCCCCCGCCCCTGCCATCTCTCTCTCTCTCTCTCCCTCGCTCTCTCTCTCTCTCTCTCTCACACACACACACACACACACACACACACACACACACACACACAGTCTGAGAGCAAATCACGTAGGTGCCCCAGAAAGGCTAAAGGTTTGATACCCATTCAAACTGATATTTCTAAAGCATTTACTCTATGTTTATTAAGTGGAATTGGGGAAAACTTATTTTCTATTAAGTGTGTATCTCTTCATGGTTAGTTAACAAAGCTAGTTCACACACTGAATGCACGTATCACTTTCTCGAGCTTCAATTTCTTTTTTCACAATGTTTTGGTCTCATGGCTGGCTAAAATTAGTTACTCATACTCATGAGGGCAGCAGTAACCTACACATATAGAGTTACAAAGTGGATCGCAAAGTTCCTTGGTTTGTTTGTTTACGTTCAGGTTGTCAAAACATTTTCCACTTTTCCCTGGTCCTTTTCTCAGTTCAATCTTCTTTTCTCTTCAGTCTTCTTGGCTTCTTACGATTTACCAAACCAAGCAAAACCTTGGGAAGCACACTAACAACTTTCAAATTTAGATACTAAAAATAAATGTACAACATGGTGATGATAGTTAATAACACTGTAATATATTTGAAAGCTGCTAAGAAAATATATCTTAAAAGTTTCCATCACAAGAAAGAAAAATTGTAATTGTGTGTGGTGATGGATGTTAACTAGACTTATTGTGGCGATCATTTTACAATATATACAAATATCAAATCATTATGTTGTACACCTGAAACTAATATAATGTTATGTCAATTATACCTCAATAAAAGAAAATAAATTTAAAAATAAATAAATCACTCATATCCAATAAACAGACCTATATAAAATACTACTCAGTATAAGAATTTCAACTGACTGTGAATTGCCAAATTTAGGTGATTGCAATTGTGGGGAGGCTTGCTGTAACATTGTGCAACATATCTAATATAGTTCAGCAATGCCAACAATTATTATTGTTATCTTGCTCCCACCCCTATGAGGGGGCTGGAATAAACTTTGTCTTGCCAACTGCCTAAGTGTTACACATGGAAACCTGAGTTAATAGGTGCCATGTTTCCTGTTTACACCAATGATATTCCATTGGTATACATTGGTGCCAGAAGAAGCTGCCTTTCCTTAATTCAGATCTGTTCACCCAGATACACACATGTATCCCTGGATCCGTTAGGCATCAAGAATTACAATACTTGGAAGACTAATCCTCCAATCTAAACATTTAAATGTTAAATGCTAAATTATGTTGCAGGATCTGAAGCAGGATGTTGCAGGATCTGTTGCAAACATGACTCAGTCACACATCTGCTGCAGCCCTGTCCAGATGTCAGAATGCATGTCATTTCGGATTAATTTATAATGAGAGAAATCAAGGCATGACCCATGTAGTCTCAAAGGTCTACTTAGGATGGTGAAGACCTATGATGCTCCCTGAAGTATGGCTGACTCTCCGATCTTATTAAGGATATATGTTTCTGACATTTTAAATATTTTAAGTCAGTGATTTTAGCCACTTGGGAAAAACAATGTTGCAGCATGTAATTTAAGGTCATTTCAACAGAGCCAGTTCAATCTTAAATCATCATTTCTAATGCATTCTAGCAATGCCTCTTTTGTGAAGTCACTCTGCACAATAGTGCCAGTGACCATGGAATGTGACTGAACAACAAATTACTTGTAGAGTTTGCAAAACAAGTCAACCTCTCAGCAGTTGACAGCTTTGCCTAAGAGCCTGTGCTTGCCCCTGGCATGGTACCTTGCTCTTCTTCATCAGTTTCAGCAATGCCACATTGCTTTCCAGCCTCCTAACTCACTGGCCTCACAAACACAAACTCCCTAAGTGCTCTCAAAGATGCTGGTTATCACCTTCCGGGGAGACACTTTCTTTTCCTTTCTGCAAACTCTGCGTTTTTTTCCTGTCATTCATATCCAATCAATCACTGTCAACAGTCATCTTCACATATGAATGAATGAATACTAATATTATTAGAGAATTCTTGGTAATCTGTTTTGTGGGTAGAGTTGAAAGGGGGTGACCGTAAGCAAGCAATCCAAAGGAAAATCATTTCAACTACTCTGAAAGTCGACCTCTGTGAAGCAGTCAGAGAGAGCAGATTAATGTCCCAGGTAGGCTCATTGTGAATAAGATGGTGTGTATTACAGCTAGGAAGGGCCAACCAAGTAGATCTCACTTGACCGGCCCAGTTGACAGTAGCAGAACATGTTGGAAATGAAAACACAGATATATCCTGTATGGGTTACTCATATTCTTGTAAGTCACTAATTTGAGAGTATCATATTTGATGATTGAGAAAGATCTGGAAGGGAATTGGATTATCATTGACAAATAGTTCTAAATGGATAGAAATAACGTCTTTGTTGGTGCCCCATCTGTCATCAGCTATAAAGGGCAGATTTTTTATTATTATTATTATTTTTTTTTTTTTGCTAAAGTCATAGGAATAGAATTATGGGTTCTTTCCAAAAGAGTAAAAAGAAAGCAGACTTTATGACTCCTGGAAAGTTTTTACCCAAGAATTCCTGCAGGGTGATTTGAAAATTAATGCTTTTTCCTCCAGGGGAACTTGTATAAAAAAATTAATTTGATAACCAATTAATTATCATCAATCTCCTCAGTATTTTTCTCACCAAGACTTTTATGACTCTCAGAATAAATCAGCAGCATTATGATCTGTGCCTTCCACTACAGCCCAGTACTTTGTTCCATAAGTGCAATACAATACATTTCAATTCCCATCGTCTAACACTATCTTTGCAAACAAATATTAAGCCTTACATTTTATAATAAATAGTTCCGGATGATAAAAACTGTACTTAAATATTTCTGAGCGATAACAAAAGTTTACACTAGTTGCCTGCTTAGTTTTTTCAGACATTGCCAAACTGTTTTCCAAGGTGGCTGTACAATCTCACATTCCTACCAGCAATCTATCAGTGATCTAGTTTCTCTGCATCCTTGCCAGCATTTGAGGTTGTCACTAGTTTTAATTTAGCCATTCTGATAGATGTATAGTGATTTGGGATTGTGGTTTTAATATGCATTTCCATGACGACTAATACTATCCAACGTTTTCACATGCTTATTGGCTACCTGCATATACCCTTTGGTGAAATTCTTCAGGTCTTTTCCCCACTTTCTAATTAGATTGTTTTTCAGTGTTGACTTTTGAGAGTTCTTTATATATTCTAGGGTAGTAGTTCTTTCTTAGATCAGTGGTTTGCAAACATTTTCTCCCAGTCTGTAGCTTATATTTTTATTCTCCCAACAGAGTCTTTGGCAGAGCAAAACAATTTAATATTAATGAAATCTGAAAAATTCTGATTTATTTATTTTTTCTTTTGTGGATCATGCTTTTGGCATCAAGTTTAAGAACTCTGTCTATGCCTAGATCCCAAAGATTTCATCCTACTTTTTCTAACAGTTTTGTACTTAACTCCATGATCTATTTTGAGTTAATTTTTGTATAAGGTGTGAAATGAAGATTGAGGTTCATTTTTCACCTATGAATGTTATTGCTCCAGCACTGTGTGTTAAAAAAGGTATCCTGCCTCCATTGAATTACATTTGCACCTCTGTCAAAAGTCAATTGTGCACATTTGTATGGGTCTTTGACTGGGGTCTCTAGTCTCCTCCATTGATTTATGCATCTATCCCTCCACCAAAACCACAGTCTTGATTATAGTGTCTATATAATAAGTCATGGAACTGGGTAGATTGAATCCTCTCATAATGCTTTTTTCAAAATTGTTTAAACTATTCTAGTTCTTTTGCCTTTCTATATAAAATTTAGAATAATCTTGTCAATAGCCACAAAATTGTTCCTGTGATTTTGATAGGAATTGCTAGCAAACCTATATATCAGCTTGAGGATAACTGACATCTTCCACTCCATGAACATGGTATGCCTTTCCATTTGTTTAAATCTTTTTTTATTTCTTTCATAAGTATTGTGTAGCTTTTAGTATACAAGTCTTGTACATTTTGTTAGATTTACACCTAAACACTTCTTTTTGAGCAACTGTAAGCAGTATTGTATTTCTAAATTTCTGTGTCAATGTGTTTATTGCTAGTATACAGAAATACAACTGACTGTATGTCTAGTTGCATCCTGTGATCTTCCTGAACTCACTTATTAGTTCTAGGTTTTTTTTTAAAACATAGACTCTTTGTGATTTTCTATATATACAACCACGTTGCCTGTAAATAATGGCAGTTTTATTTCTTCCTTCCCAATCTATGTGTTTTTTGTTCCTTGCTTTATAGTACTGTTGAGTAAGAATGGTGAGGGTGGATATCCTTGCCTTGTTCCCAATCTTAAGGAGAAAGCATTCAGCCTTTCATCTTTAACTGTAAAGTTCTGTGTAGGTTTTTTTTGTAGATTGTCACATATCAAATTGGAGAAAACTCCTCTATCCTTATTTTTTAATCATGAATAGGTGTTGAATTTTGTCAAATGTTTTTTCTGTATCAATTGATATGGTCATGTGTTTTCTCTAACTTATTAATATAGTGGATTACATGGATGGATTTTCAAATACTGAACCAGCTCTTTTTCCATGGAATAAATCCTACCAGGTCATGGCTTATAATTGTTACATATATTGTTAAATTCTATTGATTACTATTTTGTTAAGGATTTTTGCATCTCTATATGAGAAATATTGGTATATAGTTTTCAATTTTGTATTGTTTTTGTCTGGTTTTGGTATCAGGGCAATGCTAGCATCCCACAGTGAATTGAGAAGAGTTCTCTTCTATTTTCTGGAAGAGACTACAGAATTGGTATTAATTATTCTTTAAATCTGCAATAGACCTCTCCAGAAAAAAATCAACTGGGCCTGCAGATTCCTTCTGGGGGAGTTTTAAAATTATGAATACCATTTCCTTAATAGTTACAGGTCTATTCAAATTATCTACATCATATTGGGTGAGTTGTATTATTTTGTGTTTTTAAAGGAATTAGTCTATTCCATCTAGGCTGCCAACTTCATGTAGGTAAGACTGTTCATAGTATCACCTTTATTTCCTTTTGAAGCCTGCAGGGTCTGTAGTGATATCTGTTGTTTCATTCCTGATGCTAGTTATTTCTATCTTCTCTCTTTTTTTCTTTGTCAGTTTTGCTAGAGGTTTGCCAATTTTATTGATTTTTTCAAAGAACCAGTTCCTCGTTCTATTGATTTTTCTGTTTTTCTGTTCTCAATTTCACTGATTTCTACTTTTACCCTTATTATTTCAATTTTTTTACTTGCGTTGGGTTTAGTTTGCGGTTCTTTTTCCAGCTTCTTGAGGTGGGAACTTAGATTACTGATTTAAGACTTTCCTCATTTTTATATGAATTTAGTCCTATGAATTTCCCTCTCAAAACTGCTTTAGCTGCTGCCCACAAATTTTATATTGTATCTTCATTTTCATTTAGTTCAACGTATTTTTTATTTTCCTTTGATACTTCCTCTTTGGCCTGTGGATTATTTAGAATTATGTTGCTTAGTTTCAAAGTGTTAAGAGATCATCCTGTTATCTTTCTGTTATTGATTTCCAGTTTAATTCTATTGGGGTCAGAGAACATACTCTATATAGTTTCAATTGCTTTAAATTTGTTAAGTTTGTCTTATGACCCAGTACATAGTCTTTCTGGTATCTGTTCCATGGGCACTTGAAAAGAATGTGTATTCTGCTGTTGTGTGGAGTAGTTTCTAAGTGTCATTTAGATCCTGTTGATTTGTTGATTAATGGTGTTATGAGTTCTTCTATATCCTTGCTGATTTTCTGTGTAGTTATGCTGTCAACTGTCAAGAACGGGACGTTGAAATCTCCACCTGTAATTGTGGATTTGCATATTTCTCCCTTCAGCTCTATCAGTTTTTGGGTTTTTTTCACATATTTTGTAGCTCTGTTGTTTGCTGCAGTCACATTTAGGACAGCTATATCTTCATGGTAGATTAACCCTTTTATCGTTATATAAAGTTCAGCTCTTTCTCTGGTGATTTTCTTTGTCTACATTATCTGATGTTACAACCTTGAATTCCTTTGATTAATGTTGACATGATATATATTTTTCTGTCCTTTAACTTTCAATGTTCCTATATTGTTATATTTGAAGTGAGTTCCCTGTAGACAGCATATAGTTGGTTTTTGTTTTTTAAGCCATCCTGACAATTTGTCTTTTACTTGATATTTTTAGATTGTCTGCATTAATGTAATTATTGATATATTAGGGTTTCTGCCATCTTATTTTTAATTTTGTTTGTTCTGTTTTTCATTTCTCTATTTTTTTCTTGTGCTTCAAGTAAGTGAGATGAACACTGTAGAATTCCATTTTGATTTATCTGTAGTGTTTTTGAATGTATCTCTCTGTATAATTTTTCAATGGCTTCTCTAGGCATTACGTATATACCTAACTTGCCACAGTCTATTGGTGGCATCATTTTACCAGTTCAAGTGCAATAGAGAAAACTTACCTACTTTTATGTCTCTTTACCTTCCCTATTTAAAATATAATTGTAATCAATATTTCCTCTACATAAATTTAGAAGCTATATCAGACAGTGTTATAATTTTCATTTCAACTACTGAACACAATTTGGAAAATTCAAGAGAAGAAAATCTAATATATTTACCCATATTTTTGCTTACCACGTTATTTCTTCGTTTCTGAGTGCCCTGAATCCCTTTTATTTATTGTTTCCTTTCTGTTCAGAGAAATTCCTAAAGCCACTTTTTTAGGACAGGTCAACTGGGGTCTAATTCTCTTAGTTTTCCTTATTCTGAAAATGCCTCGATTTCCCCTTCATTCCTGAAGGATATTTTTACTGGGTTTAGGACTATGAGTTGACAGTTCTTTTCTTTCAGCACATGAAAAATATTGTGCCACTTCCTTCTGGCTGCCATTGTTTCTAATGAGAAATCTGCCCTTTTAATTATTTTGCTCCTGTAGGTAAACAGTTGTTTTCTCTTGCTGCTTTCAAGACGTATCCTTGAAAATAGTTTTGAAATTTAATTATAATGTGTGGTGGTGTGGATCTGTGTTTATTCTTTTGGGGAATGTGTTCAGCTTCTTGAATCTGTAGGTTTATGTCTCTTGCCAAATTTAGGAAGCTTTCAGCCACTGTATCTTTTTTTTTGGCCATTATAATTTCAAGTTGTTTTTCAGCACACCCTCCTTTCTCCTTTCCTTCTGGTACTTCAATGCCATGAATATTAGATTTTTTGTTATAATTCCACAGGTCCCTGATTCTCTATTCATTGAGAACTTTTTTCCCATTCTATTTTCCCTCTGTTGTTCGCATTGGGTTAATTATTCTCATTCTGTCTTCCAGTTCACTGATTCTTTCTTCTATCCCCTCCATTCTGCTGTTTAGCACATCCACTGAGATTTTTATTTTGGTTTTTGTATTTTCAGTTCTAAAATGTCTACTTGGTTCTTCTTTATATTTTACGTTTCCTTGTTGAGACTTTCTATTTCTTTGCTGGGGCTTTCTAGTGTTTTCATTTATTTCAACAGTGTTTGTAGTTGCTTATTGAAGCGTTTTTATCACGAATGCTTTAAAATCCTTGTTAGATAATTCGGACTGTCATCTTGATGTTGGCATGAATAGATTACCTTTTTTTCATACAACCTGAGATATTCCCGGTTCTGGGTACAAAGAGTGATTGTCAATTAAAACCTGAACATATGTGTATTATGCTCTGAGACACTGGATCTTATTTAAACCTTCTATTTTAATAGGCTTTCCCTGATACTGATCTGATAGGGATAGGGATGATACCATCTCATTATTGCCAAGTGAAGGCAGAAGTCCAGGTTCCCTACTGAGCCTCTATTGACACACAAGTGCGGGATTTTGTTAGATGAGTATCCATTTTCAGTTGTTTAGCCCTTGCATTTGATTATATCGCACCTTTATTTTCCAGAATTTTTTGCCTCATAGTCCTTATGTGCTATTTCAGCAACAGTGGGAACAGAATATTCCAAGAATAGGGCAGCAATAAAATATCATTTACAAAAGGAATACAATTAAAACACCCTCTCCCCAGTTAAAGCTTATTGCCATTAATATATAGTCCCTAAAACAGGTTTTGTTTATTTTGTTTAATTCAAAAGATGAAGCTCCTTCTTTTCTCTACAAAGAAACACACGCACAGAAAAGGATTAACTCCTTGCAGACCTCAATGTAGTATATAAAGGTGTGTGTGTGTGTGTGTGTGTGTGTGTGTGTGTGTGTGTATACAAACTTCTGATAATATTTGCTCACAGTAGAATACTTTGGGGAAAGAGGAATGCATAAAAATATAACTCTACATAATACCATCTAGCTATAAACTACTCTTACATTTTCTTTGGAGTAGTCCACTCTAGTTTCTTCCTATGCACTTATTATTTTCTTCTCTTTATAAAATGGGCTTATACTATAATAAATACCATTTGGAACCCTGCTTTATCCACTTAACATAATAATGGGTTTTCCCATTTGGTTAAATGGTCTTTAAAAACATGAGTCTTTAATGGCTATAATAATATTCTACCTTATGAAGGTGCCATAATTTATTTAAACATTCTTCTATTTGAGGATACGTTTTTACATTTTTGCTGTTTTTAATAATACTGGAATGCATTTTTTTTAACATAAATCTTTGATTTTTTTTTTTTCCCTTAGGGCAGACTGCTAGAATTTGCATTACTGGATTGCAGCTACTAATAGCACAAGGCTCCCTCCAAGAGCAGGAAACACTGGTGTGGGTCAGGGCCAAGTTAACTCTTGGCCGTTGCATTGAAAAGGGTTTGCAAATTCTGCATCCTTCTAGCAACACACTGTTGGGGTTCTCTTTAGGGTACTTATATCCTGTGCAGTAGTGTGGCCAGGCAAGCCTGAGGCTCCTCCAGCTTACACCAAGAACTAGTTGTTTCCTCTGTTCCTTAGAAGAGCTGCTGGGAACCAGGGAAACTGAGTCATGTGTGTGCTTCCTCTGGTCTGTATCCTGTCTCTTTTCACCACTGGAGTAGTAAGGGCCAAGATGAGAGTGTGAGTCAGCGGAACGGTGTGAGACATTTTTTGCAGGAAGCCTTACTTGCTAATTTATTTTAGGACAAATAAAAGAGATTCCATGCTGTAAACAAATAGTATCTTTAAAACAAAATTGGGAACACAATTATCTATATGTAAGTACCTTTCTGTCTGTCTGTCTATCTATGATCTATCTATCACCAAAATTTAGGCGACTCGATAGTTTCATCACACTGTGATTGTGTTGTATCTGATTACATATTGCTCTCAATAAAGTACTTTTAAGCTATTTTCTTTTCCATAATAGATCTTGTAAGTTATTTAACTGTAAAAATGTACAATACCTTCTAATGTTACATTCTTTAAAACAAGACTGTGTTCCACTGCCGACAAGACAAACAGCAGTACCTTTACACAAAAGAAGAACTCATTTGTCAGCTTACTTTGAAACACGCAATTTCCATCAGCTGTTTGCTCTTCCTAGAGCAGACTGAGCGGGGGAGAATTTACATTTTATTTATTCATGCTCTTTGTTCATTTTTCTATTGAGGTGTTAGGGTTTCTTTTTCTCATGAATTTGGAAAATTCCTTTAATTACTGATGATATTAACCTTTTGTCTGTCTTATTTGTTGCAAATATTTTCCCCAGTTTTCAGAGCCAGTTGATTCCGTATATGGTGCATTTATTTTTTACAATTCAGAAATGTTTAAATTTAGTACATTAAAATATGTCTTTTGCTTTAACATTTTTTCTTTTGTATAGTTAGTATACCTTCCCAAGTCTAAAAGCACATATATATTAAGCTATAAAAATGATTTTAATATCATTTTTGAGAAATCATGATTCTTCATT
The DNA here is from genome assembly GCF_965194805.1 of Balaenoptera borealis. Classification (NCBI taxonomy): domain Eukaryota; kingdom Metazoa; phylum Chordata; class Mammalia; order Artiodactyla; family Balaenopteridae; genus Balaenoptera; species Balaenoptera borealis. The sequence continues at coordinate 24,165,623 of NC_138877.1, read as the reverse complement.
GATTTTGATACCATTTTTATCATATATTAAATTATTTCATCTACTGGATCTTTTAAAGCCCTTGTAGTTGTACCACTGTGTTATCTGATGATTCTTAGATTGTTTACTGAGGGAATACTGAACATCTTGTAAGGCAAGTATTCTTTCCTCCACTGCCATTTACCTTTTCTTTTCCTCAAAATTTTAACTAGCTCACCCATTTATTCTTCCAAATGAATTTCACAGTCAATAATTCAAGTTTCAAAATAAAAATTCTCTTAGATTTTAAATGTAAAATTTAAATTTTATGATTATTAAAGATGTTTACACCAGTAAACATGTGAAAAGGTACTGACTTTTACTACTAATCATAATAGCACTGCAAGTGATCTGCCATCCTAAAGTAAATAAAAATTTTTAAGTTTGATAATGTTTGGTGTTGGTATAAGTATGTGGGAAATTAGCACTTTCATAGACCACTGATGACAAAGGAAATTAGTAGTTACTTTAGAAGAAGTTTGTCACATCTGTCAAAATGTAAAATGCGTGCACCATTTGATCCAACAATTTCCCTTCTAGGACTCTGTCCCACAGACATTTTTACACATGTACATAAAGATACAAGGTAGGTCATTGTACCATTGTTTGTAATAAGCCCATATTGGAGTCCACATAAAAATCTGCCTCAGGGGAATGATAAACTATGGCATGTCCATACAGTGGAATATTGTATAGCTATTAAGTAGAATGAAGTAGATTTATATGTAATAATATGGAACAAAATCTCTAAGATACAGTAGTTCCCCCTTATGTGCAGTTTCACTTTCTGAGGTTTCAGTTACCCGCAGTCAACACAGTCCGAAAATATTAAATGGAAAGTTCCAGAAATAAACAATTCGTAAGATTTAAATAGCACATCATTCTAAGTAGCATGATGAAATCTCATGCCATCCTGATCTGTCCCATGCGGGACGTGAATCATCCCTTTGACCAGAGTATCCCACCTGTTAGTCACTTAGTAGCTGTCTCAGTTATCAGATCAACTGTTGCAATATCACAGTGCTTGTGTTCAAGTCACCACCCTCTTTTTACTTAGTAATGGCCCCAAAGCACAAGAGTAGTGATTCTGGCAATTCAGATGAGCCAAAGAGAAGCCATAAAGTGCTTCCTTTAAGTGAAAAGGTGAAAGTTCTTGACTAATAAGGAAAGAAAAAAAAATTATATGCTGAGGTTGCTAAGATCTATGGTAAGAACAAATCTTCTGTGAAATTGTGAAGGAGGAAAAAAGAAATTCGTGCTAGTTTTGCTGTTGCGCCTCAACTGCAAAAGTTACAGCCACAGTGCATGATAAGCACTTAGTTAAGATGAAAAAGGCATTAAATGTACACGATAAGATATTCTGAAAAATCAAAACTACAATGAGGTACCACCTCACACCAGTCAGAACTGCCATCATTAAAAAGTCTACAAATAACAAATGCTGGAGAGGGTGTGGAGAAAAGGGAACCCTCCTACACTGTAGGTGGGAATGCAAGTTGGTGCAGCCACTGTGGGAAACAGTATGGAGGTTCCTCAGAAAACTAAAAATAGAACTACCATATGATCCAGCAATCCCACTCCTGAGGACATATCCAGACAAAACTATAATTCAAAAAGATACACGCACCCCTATGTTCATAGCAGCACTATTCACAACAGCCAAGACATGGAAGCAACCTAAATGTCCATCGACAGATGAATGGATAAAGAAGATGTGGTACATATATACAATGCAATACTACTCAGCCATAAAAAAGAATGAGATAATGCCATTGGCAGCAACATGGATGTAACTAGAGATTATCATACCAAGTGAAGTAAGTCAGAAAGAGAAAGACAAATACCATATGATATCACTTATATGTGGAATCTAAAATATGCCACAAATGAACCTATCTATGAAACAGAAACAGAATCACTGACATATAGAATAGACTGGGTGGCTGCCAAGGGGGAGGTGGTTGGGAGAGAGTTGGAGTGGGAGTCTGGGGTTAGCAGATGGAAGCTTTTATATGTAGAATGGATAAACAAGGTCCTACTGTAGAGCACAGAGAACTATATTCAATATCCTATGATAAACCATATGGAAAAGAATATTTTTTTAAAAAGGTATTTTGAGAGATAGACACACATATTCACACAACTTTTATTACGGTATATTGTTATAATCGTCCTATTTTATTATTATTTTTAGCCTCTTACTGTGCCTAATTCATAAAGTAAACTTTATGATAGGCATGTATGTATAGGAACAAACAATATATAGAGGGTTCAGTACTATCCAAGGTTTCAGGCATCCACTGGGGGCCTTGGGATGTCTCCCCCACAGATAAAGAGGACTACTGTATATTATTAAATAAAAAATAAGTTTGAGAAAAATATGACCAACATAATGCTATTTCTATTTTAAAGTATGCCTTCGTGTGTGTGTTGCGGGGAGGGGTAGTATGTGTATGTATAAAAAATATTTAGAAGGGCAGACACTAAAAGGGTAATTATATTTACTTCTGGGGAGGTAAGTGAAATTAGAGAGTAAAAAGAAAGCCTAAGTGTTAATCTAAGTATTTGTACATTATTTTACTTATCTACTGTAATATTGTGTTCATATACAACTTACATGTTTTAAATTAAATAACTTAAAAGCGACACCTAGTCACTATTAACGTTATCTTTTCCTGGACTACCATTTTGGGTTTCTATGTGTTTATTTACTCTCTAACTGGGAGAAAGTTATTCATACTTAGTTGGCCAACAGATAATATGTGTGAGCTCCCGGCTGGCAATGCCCCTCAGGTGGTGGTTTCTGAATCCCCTTCTGAGTTCCACCTTATGGTACTTGTTAGTCTGGAAACTTTTAGGGTTTAGCTAGCATTCATCCCGGACTACCCTAAGTGACTGGGGTGAGATTTCTTTTTTCCTCATTGCATATTTCTCTATCCCCAAACCCCAGCAAACACAGAGTGAGAGAAAAGCTACAATTCTTGGTGTGTTACATGGGGAAGGGACTCTACCACCTGGGATGGATTTTATTCTTCCCCTTCTGCACCACCCACTCAAAAAGGACAGTAAACTACTGGGAATTGCAGTCTATGAAGATATATAAAAATTTGGTGCAGAGGAGAAGCTCTGCTACAGTATTTTTTTTTTTTTTTTTTTTTGTCTGTGCCACACGGCTTGCGGGATCTCAGTTCCCCGACCAGAGATTGAACCCGGGCCCCAGCAGTGAAGGCCCAGAATCCTAACCACTAGGCCACCAGGGAACTCTCATCTGCTATGGTATTTTGAACATGTCAAAAAGCACATGACCCACAGGAGAGAGCTGCTCAGGCTTTCTACTGGTACAGAAATCCAATGCTGGCCAACAACTTTTATTCTCAATTCAGCTCTATCAGCCTCGTAATCAGTAGAAATTCCTTCAGGAATCCTGCAAAAGGCTATCAGTCTTATTTTCCACTGGTATTATGTCTTCATCTTTTTCTGTGTCACCACTGATACTTAAATGGAAAGTTGGGAGAGGCTGTGTCAGGGCCTATCAGCCAGATGACACTATAAATGTGTTATTTTGCAAATAAAAATCAAGTCCAAAAACATAATGCAACACTGCTAATGGACAAAAGAGGCCATAAACACAAAAGGTGTATGTGGACAAACACAATCCTTAGAACTTTTCTACACCGCAGTGGTGCATCTGCCACTTACTAACCAAGCATGGCGGCTCTCCAGGGCGCTAATTCTCCCAAGGACCAAATACCCATTTACTGTGTACGTGTGCAGAGAACAGGGAACGTTTCAATGACAGCTGCTCTGAAGATCAGGACGAAGGGGAGAGAAAGGAATGAAAAGCAGAATTACAATACAGAGAGACCAAAATCTGAGTGGAAATAAAGATAGACAGTGGGGAATAAACAGGAGATTAATGCCTATGAAGTGATGAAAGAGGATAGAGTCCCAGAAGGGGTACCAGAGAAAAACTCTGTAAATTATCAGTGGGAAATGGAAGCTCTGCTGGGAAAGACCTTCAGTCTAATTTTTTTCAAACTTAAAACTGGGATTTTTGTGCCACCAGGAAATAATAGGCAAGCGGGGAAGCTAAGGCAATTTATCACAGAGATCATTTCCACTGATAAGCATTTCTTTGTTTGAACAAAGGCTCACTCTTAAAAACCAAGTCGCAACTGAACTAACAACTCAGTTTCCAGTGACCGATGTTCCCTGTTAAGAACAAACAAACAAACAAAAAAACTTCCAAAAAACATAATATAAAAAGAGTGAATATACGATATATTTTTGGTCTTTTGACAGAGATAAATGCGTTAGAAGGACACCTGCCACTCTTTACTTTAAATGTGGAAATCGTGGGTTGGCCTAAAAGATGTAACAGGTTACAGAAAAACCCAAATGAACTTTTTGGCCAGCCCATATGTTCAATTCATATACCTTCCATAATTTCCACATGTGAGAGGTGAGAATATGTTTAAAAATACCCGGTATCAGAAAAATATGATGTATATCAGGATTCTGTTGGATCTTGTCAGCTACTCATAGCGAGATAAGGCAGCAAAGGAGGGGCCAGAACTTGCACTAGACTTGCCGCTGGAGCAAGTGCATGTGTGCAGAGTGGGCAAAGCATAATGCTCATGCTGACCTCTACTCAGGACAAAAGAAAGGGAGTCCCAGGACCCAGGGCCATATGCAGAAAGAGGCCCAGCAGTCCTGGGAAGCCGTCCTGCAACGGTCCACAGACACTTATCTGTCAACGGGGAAGCAGCAGGGCCCTGTCCCTGGGCTGGACTTCTCCCCAGCATAGCCACTGGTGCAGCCAGTGGAGTTAGTTGGGCCTCGATCCTACAAGGGAGACCAAATGATTGAATAAGAAGAGAGTTCTGACCTGGACTACATTCAAGCCACCGGAGGTTTGGGAAGTCAAGACACAGAAGGTTTGTTGTTACTAAGAAGGTTAACATCAAGAAGGGTTAACATCAAATGGGCTGACAATGCACCACTGGGACTGGGAACCATGCCCAGGGCCATGCAAGTAATAGTGACACGTAGCAAACACTACAAAAGGGTCTCCTATTAGTAGGAGTAGCATAACATCACATCCAATTTCAAATGATGGAATCTCCTCAAAGGTGAAATTTTGCACTTGAAGTCTGTGGTTAACAACTGTTTCATGGAATCGTGGGACGCTGACCCTGGAAAAGCAGGCAGACCGTCAGCTCAGGCGGCCCAGGCTTCAGTATAACTTCCCGCCTAGCTTTGAGCGTCGTCGCCTAAGCTTCCAGGGCCTCGGTTTTCTCATCCCAACAGTCTCTATGGCCACCTCTGGAAACTCTTGAAGGCCATGAATTTTTGTTATGAGGCTCCTATCACAAATATAATCTTAGCAAAAATGATCCTATATTGTGGCATTCCTACTTATTCAGCAAATCTAAAGGGGATAATCACACTCCAAAATGGACATTCAGAACAGTCCAGCTTCCTTCACCCAAATCCTTTGAAAAGCAGACATGGTAGCAAGCCAACCAAAACCTTGTTAAGACTGATCATGAAATAAATCATGTTCATCCCAGCTGAGCACAGTCTCCCTCACCCCTCTGTGCCCAGCTCAGTCTTCCCTCCATCAAGGGCTGGTGTGTCAGGACCGGCTTTGTCCCGCAGCAGCTGGGGGCCATCGGTCCTGGCTGCCCTCTGCAGGCTGGACACAGCTGTGGCGAGGCTAGGCAGCTTGAACAGTGCCGGGTTTCATGAGGAGGCAGGAAGGAGAAGGGCTGATCTTAGAGACACACAGGAAGTGGGGTGGGGGGACTGGGTATAAGGGACACAGGTGTGCCCAGCCCAATCCAATCAGGAAGAGTTCCCAGCACGACCCAGGGTTCCTAGTACAGGTTGCCCCTGTAAGCAGCTTTTTTGGCAGGAAAGAGCTCCTTGCAGGAAAGGGGTCTCTGCAGGAGGCCCCTTTTGTCTTGTCACTAACCTTAAACCCGGCACCCCCATGCTCTACTCAACTCCAGTCCCAGCACACCTTTCAAATCTTTGATCACACAATACCTTGCCTAACTTGTTGGTTCCTTCCACAGATCAAAGAAATAGAAATGAAGAATAAGTAATTAACATATGATGAGATCTCTTCCTAGCTTCCCCTTCACTAACCTCACGAACAAACTGTGTGAACAAGGTAGCATCTAAGGAAAGATCACAAGAAGTCCACAAGCCTGCACAGAGGGGGATGGGGACGACTCTGAGCCCCCCATCTCAATGATTAACTGAGGTTACTTCCCTCTTTCTCTTTAAAAACTTTCCTGGCTGAGCAGAATCTTCGGAGGTGTTTTTGTGGGGGGACACTGAGTCCACCATCTCCCCAGATCGCCAGCATTCTGATTAAAAGCAGCTTTCCTTTCTACCAACATTTGCCTCTCTCTCGAGTACTGATTTTTGAGCGGTGAGCAGCCAGACCTGAGTTCGGAACCCCCCCAGTTCTCCAGGGAACGCCACCCCCAGATCAGTCCCACTCCAAACACAAGTCTCAGCCAGAGTCTCTCCCAGGCCCACAGGAGCCTAGACAGCTACATGGGGACCTCCCAGGCCTAACTCAACCAGCACTTCTCTGTGGTCTTGGCACCAGAGGGGGAAACTGGAAAGAAAGGGGCTGGAGGGGAAAAAAACTTTTATATGGTTCTAACTTTATGGAGAACAGCACAAGCTTTCTAATGGTGCCGCTTGGAAGCACATTGGCGTAAAGCCCAGGGGACTCCGCTCACAGCACCTCATCTTTCATAGAATTCCAATCCTGGCACAATCCTTGTATGAGGATTAAATTTATTCAGAACCAATTTTCCAAGAGCTCAAAATATTGTACACAAGTATTTGTTTTTACTAATCTACTAAACCTTTACAAAATTCCTTTTCCTTTGGTTAGAAATGAACAAAGCAGGGTTAATCTCTTTACATCTTTTTCAACCATGGAAGCACAACTGAAAGGGAACAGACAATCTACCGCAGGTAATACAGAAAGTTAAGGAGGATCCTCGGAAAAACCGGTCCTGAGGGGAGAAAAAGATCACTAGCACAAGCCTTTGCCTCATGAAGCCCCATAGCCCACGGACAGCCAGCTGAGGCCAGGCCTACCCAGAACCCTCCGTATTCTCAGATACCCACAGAACAGGAGGCAAATTCAGAGGATGTACAGATTGGGTTTTTCTGATCTCAGTGGGCAGTTGCCACATTTGAATTCAAGTCCTTTAAGAATCCACTCACAAATGCTGAGCGTCTCTGCTTTATCTACAGAGATTTTCAAAACACTCACCTCCTGTCTCTCCCCACTCTTAATAACATCATCCCCCAACATTCACTGTGTAACTGTAAAGGAGCAGGACCCATGAGGCCTTCTGGGGATAACCCCTCTCCCCATCTCTGAAGTACCCAGACAACTGTCTCTGATGCACATTTCCTGAGTTGTTTTACAGATGCTAAAACCCCCACCAAATAGAAGACTTTACTTGATGGCCATGAGCACACAGCCCCCAGACCTACTGGAGCCTGAGGACTGATAGTATTAATCCCTGTGATACCGCCCTGCTATCTCACGATCAACCAATCAAAGAACTGTGCACGAGCTGATCACACACCCTGCCATGTGACTCTCCTCTCTCATTTTGCCTTTAAAAATGCTTTCCTGGGCTTCCCTGGTGGTGCAGTGATTGAGAGTCTGCCTGCCAATGAGGGGGACACAGGTTCGAGCCCTGGTCTGGGGGGATCCCACGTGCCGCGGAGCAACTGGGCCCGTGAGCCACAATTGCTGAGCCTGCGCGTCTGGAGCCTGTGCTCCGCAGCAAGAGAGGCCGCGATAGTGAGAGGCCCGTGCACCGCGATGAAGAGTGGCCCCCACTTGCCGCAACTGGAGAAAGCCCTCGCACAGAAACGAAGACCCAACACAGCCATAAATAAATAAATAAATAAATAAATAAAAATTTTAAAAAAACAAAACAAAACTCACTGCTCTCAATCTTTTAAAAAAAAAAATGCTTTCCTGAAACCCATCAAGGAGTTCAAGGGTATTTTGAGCGCTAACTGCCCTGGATGCCTTGTCTGCTGCCTTACAATAAACGCTGCGCTTTCCTTCACCACAACCCGGGGTCGGTAGATTGGGAAGCCGACTCAAGTAACATAATGAATCTCTAACCGTTCCTCAACAAACAAGTCTGAAGATGGCAGGCACATTTCGCCTTTGTCCTACCAGCATTTTACAAGGTTGAGAACGATGGATTTCAGTTTGAAATCCATCATTACAAAACTCTCCTCATCTGGCAAAGGGAAACATCCCGATCACAGTTCTCTATGGAGCATCATTAGAGGAAGCCAGAGAGAGAGCAGGAGCAGGAAAACGGGTCAAAGAGCAACTCTTTAACTTACGGAAGCGCAGGCCACTCTGCGCAACTCACAAAATCACAGCCTGCTTTTATTCAGCTCATCCCCTCACGACCACGAACAGACGAGGAGATTTTTATCACTGCAGTCTCATTCTACAAAATAGGACTCCATTTCCTCATCTTTCTGGATGGCCATGAGATAATGTACATCTTGTAAACAGAGGTTGGTTACTTCAGGGAGGGGGGTAGGAATTAATTTCAAACCTATCACATAGTTTCAAGTTATTTCCCGTGAGATTTCATACCGGTGCGGGGGGGGGGGGGGGGGGGGGGCAGCCAGCACTGGAAGCCATAATTTCCATATTTATTGGAAATTGCATCTCAGCCAAAGTGGTACATTGTGTCCTCACAGCGAGACCTCACCCAGAGAAACAGAATTAACTCACCCTATCATCCTAAGTGTCCAGGGTCTTTTTCAGAAAACTGTTAATATTTGACCCTCTAATTCACAGACTGTTTCTTTAAATGCACTGCATTTTAGCAGACTGTAATTTAAGGAACTGATTTCTAACCTAATAAACTTCTTTGCCAACTAAACCAAAGAGTTTCTATCTGTGCAGTGCATAGGAAGTGATAATAGAACCAAATGGCTATTTTTTTTGAATCAGACGTCTCCCAGCCAGATTGCTTAGCTGGGTCTTTATTTATTTATGTACATATTTTCTTCTCTAAGGCTGTTTCATAATCTTCTAAAATATATTTTTATATAAAAATATGTATTTTTATATATTTTATATATGTGGAAACTATATGTGCTTATGTATGTGTTTAAATGTCTGTACACATGTGTTTATGTGTGTATGCATGTGTATGTATGTGTGAGTGTGAGTATGTGTGTACAGACTGGCACAAATTTAGACTGTGAGGAAACGAATGATAAAGGATGCTGCATATTTCATGTATAATATATCTGAATACTGGATTTTACAACCACTGCTGATGGCATTATGCTGTTTTCTTAAAATTACATTATGCACATCATGTAATTAATTCACTGAGGCTTCCAGCTCAGAATACAACCCCCCACAAATCTGGATTTTTAGTTTTAGTTTTCTTTTGTTTTAGGAGTATTAACACCTCTCTAAGAAGACAGCATGGGGTTGGCATGAACATTAACACATACACCACAAAAAATGTGACACATACAAACTCTTGCATTAAGAGAAAAAGTTTGAGAAATTAAGTAAAATTAGTTAATGAGAAAATAAATTGGCTATTATATAAAAATGTTAAGAACCCAATATTTTCTTAAGGAGATTTGCACTGAAGATAGTTGACATTAGCCTTAGATCACCAGTACACGATTTGACTCATTAACCGAACTGAAATACAAATAAACTGTATTGATTAGGACAGTCAGAGTTAGGGACAAGCATTTAACCTTTGGAGTTGACAATAGTACCCTCCCACAGTACATCCTATGGTAGATCAGGAGTCTGACCCAGCATGGTTTTTATGGTTTTGGGTGGTTTTTTTTTTTTAATGTCTTTAACAATGCCCTTTGAATCTATAAGTGATTTATTTAGAAATTTTTCAATGCTGTTTTTATTAAATAAATGAAAGTCTTTCTCTACTGTTATTCTTGGTTTTATTATATAAAAATATATATTTTGGCAGCCTTGCAAAATTAATCTTAAAATATTTCCCCAAAATTATTACATTCCAAGTATATATCCTCGAAAAGGAACATCTGTTTCATCTCTGAGTAGTTGAAATCATGTAATGTTTATGCCCTACTTTAAAATATCATCTAAGGAAAAAAATTAAATTTTCAGGTTCATCACATCTCCTTTCATAGCTCCTCAATTCCAGGATATGTATTTTTTTCACATTTTAACATTTTTGAAAATGAGATACATCCTAAAATAATAGCCACATTAAATTTGGGTTTACTCTTTATTTTCTCCTAAAACACTATTAATGCATCTAGCAATCCACAGTGTAATAGACATGAGAAAATACATTATTTTCCACACGCCTACGACTTACTAAGCATGTATGTTCTGCCACATGCTTAATATAACAGTACTTCTCACACACAGAAATTCCAAGAAGCAGCCTAATACCCCCAATCAATCACCTTTTTGCTTGAAAGAGAGGGAAAAGGTGGCACCAGAAGCCACCAAAAAGAATAGAAAAGTGAAATACACACTTCTCCAGTACGCTTTTTGGCAAGCAATGTTCATGTGATTCACTTCTGGCCAATGAGAAGAAAGCAGAGAAGTGGCAGTTCTAGGAACGCTTACATTCAACCAACAAAGAGAAGAGACTTGGCTGGTGTGACCTCTTTTCTTCCCTTCTTCCTGTCTTACTCTTTAAGGATAATGGTACCAAGGCTCAGAGAGGTTAAAATAACTCACCCCAAACCATGCAGTTGGTAAGTGGCAAGGCCAGAGGCAAATCAGCCTCAGGGCAACAGGCCAATTCCTTAGGAGCTAATTTCTTCACAGTGCTAAATAAAACGTTACTGGGGTAATATGCACCAGTCAAATCAAATTTCATCATGCAATCCTTTATGTAACTAGCAAAATGTAAAAACAGCACTCTCAGGTAGTTAAAAGCCTGTCCCATTCCCCACCCACTCACCCACCCACACAAAGAAAGCCTGCCCAGAATCACTCATCTATCTTGTTGGAGTAACCCACCGTTACTGCCCCCTAAAATTCTGAAATCAAATAAGCATGGGTGGTGCTCTCTGACTCAAGCAATTGAGAGATTTTATTATCTAATATGTAAATCTCTTAATACACATCCCAACTGCTTGATTTAGGACACACACACACACACACACACACACACATAGACACAGTCTACAGTAAAATCAAGAAAAACTAAAATAGAGAAACTTTCACTAATTTTACCCCCAGAATATTGATCCTGCCTTGACCAAAGTAAATAAATCAGTGTAAATAAGTAAATAAGTAAATAAAACAGTGAAGCTGTAAATACATTATATTTTCCTTGCAGACAATCATTTTCCCCATGCCTTCATTCAATAAGTGTTGAACAAATATTGAAAGACTAGAGATTTGGAGGGATGTCTGACCAGGAAGCCCCACACGCCTTGGACCAGAACTCAGCAGAGCCGGAACTCAAATCTCAGGTCTTTTTGCCTCCAATTCTAGCTTTAGGACCTTAGGAATCCTGAGCCCAAAAAGTGAACCTAGTAACCCCACGCAAGTGAGAAACTAAATCCAGATGCCAGAGCTCTGTCCAAATTTGCTGAGCACTTGCTCTGAATAAAGTTCTACCCAGAAGGTGATACACATTAGAATAAAACATGCTCTTGCCCTCAAGGCCCTTGAGTCCCTGTGACCATTGTGTGATTTAAATAATTCAACTGAAATCAGAGACATTATCAGTAATAGAAAAAATTTAAAAAGAAGTCTCATGTGCCTCTTAAGATATCTCAAATTAAAATGAAGCTTTCCATTTGAGAAAACCCTAAAATATATACTAATCAAGATAAAAATGACCAGAATGATAATGGCCACACTGATAACATTTATTATTAAGCACTTACTATGTACCAGGCACTATTTCAAATGCTTTCCAACTTCTAATACACAACAAGAGCATTAGATATTATTATTATCCTAATTTTACAAATGAGTTCACAAAAAAGCTTAGAGAATTACTTCATAACTTGTCCAAATTTACATATGCTAATAACCACTACACAATTCAGCCTCCAATTTCAAAAAATCCTGCCACTATTCTATAGTTCTTTAAAAAGGGATAACAACTCCCATACACACACGTACACACAGACACGTAGTTTTATCTGTCTCTATAGGTCTGTTTGCTTTGACTATCCCAAAATTTAATCAATATCAGGAAAGAAAGCTAGAAGGTAGAAGCTGAGAGAAATACTACCCATATGGAATGGGCCATTTGTGGTAAAAAAAAAAAAAAAAAAGAAAAAGAAAAAATCAGTAAGGTGAAGAAAATGAAGAGTTTAACAAGAAAGTTTCCAACACTTCATACTTTAATTGTGAATTGAAGGAATTATTGAGGAAAAATATTTTTAGAAAAGCTTTTAAATTTAGCCTGTGGGTGTCACTGACACTAAGGTCATTTCAACACAATGATTTTCAAAGTAATAGAAACAGAACTTAGGGTGGAAGCACCCAAGAGACGATTACAATAGAATCAACACTGATTTGCTCCAACCTTCCAGGAGAAGAAAGTATAGACCTCATTTCCCCAAGATTCTGCTGGGATTGGATGTCTTTACTTAATTAACTGCTCATCCATGATACTATCTGAAAAATGCTGACGCTGCAGCTTTGTGCAGACGACTGCTGTTGCCTCAACAACTCTATTTATTGGAATATCCATTTTCCTGTCTAATAGAGCCCAGAGTTGGAACTTCCTCCACTTGAGCTGATTTTCTACTGCTTCATTTATGCTATAGCTGTGTTTGTACTAGGTGTGAGATATTTATCTCCATGATCATATACAGTCCAAGGTAAAGAAAAATACAGGTAGAAAATGAAAAGGAAGAGACACTCCTTTCACTGTCTTTCAAAGTAGAACAATTACAATTAGGTAGGGGAAAAAAATACCTGTAAAAATGAACTCAAATCATTTTTTTACTTAGAAAGGAAAAACTGCTGACATAAGCACACTGATGTAAATTGTGTATGTGTGTCCTGTCTCACCAATGTGCAAGTTTCCCTACTGGATTATAAGGTTCTTGAGGGCAAGGGTTAGATTCAAGAAACCTCATCTCTTACATGGGATGACGCCAAGGCCTGGGCCGTGGTGTCTGTGTTCCCCACCGTGTACTCTCTGGTTGTGAAGGAGCTGAGAAGATTTGCCGATGATCATGGCCAGGTTAGTCACTACAGACCCAGGGCAGCACCCTGCCCACGGGAGGTGTTTATTTAATATGAGTTGGACTAAATAGAAATAATATCAGCATTACCCAGTTACCTCCATTAACAACCAGTTTAGATGAGCTTTGATATTTTCCAAATTGTTCGTTTGTTTTCTCCTTTTAGAATTGTTACTATTTAAAAGTTTAGGCATATGGTAATACTTAGCGGGAAGTAAATATTTAACCCAATCTCTACTAAGTAAAGTCCTTAACATTTTATATACAGGCTGAAGACATACATAAAAATATACATATACATACACACACACATTTGGAATAAAAGCTGGTCTCGTCATAGAGTGCCGTTTTCTACGTGGTAGCAGCAAATAGAGATTTACACTTCAGGAGAAGGCAGGCACCTGACCGTTTATCTTCCTTCAGCCCACCAACTTCCCTCTCCCCCTCTACCTCTTCAGTCATGGGTGCCTTCATATTCAGAACACAGCAGCTGCTTATTTTTAAAAGTCCAGAACTTCACAGCTGCTCACTGTGCTTCCTCGTTCCATTCCCACTGCAAAGCTGTCATGTTGTTTGTCAAGTCTGAAAATCTCTTTCCTACTTTTCATAGGAGACATTGATTAAATCGATAAAAATAGAATCCCAAACTGTCATAGCTCTTTCAGTCATCTTAATTCATTGTAATTAGTTTTTAAATATTCAGTTCCTGATTGCCCATAAAACTGAGGGCATCACACATGCGTGAGCTGTCGTTATTTCTTAATACTAGCAGTGGTAATAGTAAGGTACCCGTCCATTCTTCCCTGTGGTCTTTATACTTTCAACCCTGATTAGCATGTGTGTGGCTGGTAAATAATTGATTGATTTGATAGTGAGTGACATATTTTGAAATCTGCAAAGCATCTTATGCTGGGAATTTAAGCCAACCCTTTCTTTTCCCGAGATAGCTCTGGGCGTTCCTGCAATAATAAGTTGGAGCAGATCTTGACTTTCCTATTAGCATCTCACAATTTATGAGCTTCTGATAGCCATGGGATGATTTTTAAAGGATGAATTTAATTCCCCAATGCACCAAGATAACTAGAAAAATAACAGACAATAAATGAGTGCTTTAAAGAAGGAATTTAAGAATTTAAAGCTTCACCCAAGCTGAAAGTAATCAAAAAAACTTTAGAATGGTCCTGAACTGACTTCAATATTTCCTTGACATTATTAAAGGAATGTATCAGCTTTGAATAACTTACTCCATTTAGGCTGCACAACTATCCTATGATGCAGTAGTCATTATCTACAGTTGTTATATGAGGAGATTGAGGCTCAGATATTTTAGGCAAATTACAGAACTAGGAATTGGCAGATCTGAAGTTCAATCCAGATCCAGCTGCATTCAGTCTAGATCCAGCCACATTCACAGCCCTCACCAACCCCCAGGAAGAATGTGAGTCCTTGAACTTCCTGACATTTACAGCACCGTGTGGGTCCCTATATATCAAGTTTAAACCTAAAAAAATTCAAAATTCATTTATTTCATGGATTATCCAAGGCTTTGGGGTTCAATTTATCACTGGCTACGTACTGAGTAGGAAATGATAGGGCTACAATTTTTAACCATGATCATAAGTAAAGATTTAACATATTTGGGGAATTATTTGAAAAATCAAATATAAAGAAACTTGCACCTCAAATAATAATTTTCCCAGTAGAATTTGCCTAGCAAGTTTATTGTGGAAATCAAAGAAAAGTTGTGTATTGTTCTAAGCAAAACTCTTTAGGTAAGTTTCTATCAGTATCATCCACTGTCAAAGTGTCAAGTTCTTACTTTCGTTACTCCTGTAACCAAAGCTGATCAAACAATCACACGCCTTCTGCACGCTCCAGGTAAACCACTTTTAATTAAAATATCCTTCAATTACCAATTCATTAGAAATTCTGAACTCCATGGTAATTGAGAATTTAAGCAACAAGTTTGGCTGAATCACCATCCAAAAATACTGAGTAGAACTCAGTAAGTGAAGAGAATTAGAAATGAATTTTTTTCCTAAAGAGAATTCAGATTATATCAACTCACTGGTACAATTCCATGTATTTAAAGACAAACACCTTTGATAGGTCATTATTAGGAATTTAGCTAATTATGCATTAGTTTCTATTGGGAAGCTTTACTACACGTCTTGCGATGGAATTTATACCAGACTATCTTTACAAGGATGTCTGTAAATTAAACAGCCTGGAAGGATGAAGACGGCATCTCCCTCCAGGACAGAGGACGGACTGGTTACCTGACCAGGATAATAAAGGCTGAGTACATTTGCCAGCAGCTCTTTATAAGACCGATGGCTTCCTAAACTCTGCCTTCCTCAGCTGTGACACAGACCCACCAGGTGTGAAGTACCCCCCTGGGGTCACTCAGTGTTGCCCCCCTGGGAAGTGGGGGACAAGGGAAACTGACGCAAGCGGGAAGCTCGCGCCGCAGGCTGTGCCACGTGGAACAGAATCCTTTGTGTCTGACCCAGGAGTTTTGTGTCTTTTTCCAACATGCATGGAACTGTGGCAGGCTCACTTATTAGCTCACAGGCAGGGTAAAATCTCAGAACCTTCACTGCTCTTGACAGTTATGTGTGATTGATTAAGTATTTGCAGAGGCTCACTAACTCCAGGGGAAGTTTCTGCACCTCCCTCTAAAGCCTGAAACTCACAGCCATCACTTGCGCTCTCACAATCATGGCACATCCACTACAGAAAACCACCTTCCGAGCTTCCCTGGTGGTGCAGTGGTTGAGAATCCGCCTGCCAATGCAGGGGACACGGGTTCGAGCCCTGGTCTGGGAGGATCCCACATGCCGCGGAGCAACTAGGCCCGTGAGCCACAACTACTGAGCCTGCGCGTCTGGAGCCTGCGCTCCGCAACGGGAGAGGCCGCGATAGTGAGAGGCCCGCGCACCGCGATGAAGAGTGGCCCCCGCTTGCCGCAACTAGAGAAAACCCTCGCACAGAAACGAAGACCCAACACAGCCAAAAATAAATTAATTAAAAAAAAAAAAAAGAAAACCACCTTCCTACAAGACCTGGCCACCTGATAGCTACTAAAATGAGGGGCGACGGGAACAAGCGGAGGACGCTTGTCCACTGCCGGGTTATTAGCGCCATCGTGACCATGGATCTATACGCCCCAAACAAGATATCCTTCTTACTCCCTGATTGATTACATGCTTTCCCAGGCTGACCTGCAAATCCCTGCTATCAATCAGTCTCATGGGAAGAAAATCTCGGATCTTGCTCCCTCTCCTCAGGCTACCCCAAGGGTGACACAAGCCAGACAGGTTTTTGAGGCACGGAGGTGCCCCAACTTGCTTCCTTTTCCCCACCTTGCTGGTCAGGCTCATGGACAGTAATAACCAATATTTACAGGGCACGTCTCAATAATCATTCGATCCTTCTCCCACCTGGAGATGCAGACCATCTGTAGGCTCTCTTCACAGAGGCTCAGCGAATCCAAGGGGCTTCGCCCAAACCCACAACTGGTAACTGATGAAGCGGACACGTCAGCTCGGGGCTTCCAACTCTTTCTTCTGTAACCGTCCCACCCTCTGTACGCCAGGAAACCCAGAAGCCCAGCAAACGGTTCAGCCAGGCGCTCAGACCGCGGCTCCCCCGCCTGCGCCTCACAGGGAACGCCCACGGGCGGCGCGGTTCTGCATCCTCCCAGCACAGCCAGCATCTTCCACGTCCCCGCCCCGCCCCGCCCCGCCCCGCCCCGCCCCGCCCGGGAGGAGGGCTGCGCCTGCGCACAGTGCCATCTGGCCCAGGTTCCGGAAGCGGAAACCCAGGGGTCCAATCAACCACCCCGCAACACACCTGCACAGGAACTGAGGCTGTGCCCTCCAGCCCCCACTCTGGCCCTCTCATTCGCTCCTTCAGCTACTCTCTGAGTGGCCCCATGAGAGGCAGGGGAGTACAGTGGTTAGGGAGCAGGGTCTAGAGCCAGAAGACATGGGGTTTTTTAACCCTGGCTCAATCACTTATTAGTTGTAAGATCTTAGGCGACTTATTTAACCTCTTTGTGCCTTAGTTTCATTATCTGTATAATAGGGATAATAACAGTACCTCTGTTACAGGATTGCTGTACAGATCGCGTGAATTAAATAAAATTACTCCAAACAGGCCTATACTCAATAACTGTTATCCGTCACCACCACTACAGCTGCTATGAGTCCCCACTGGACACACTGATCCCATTTTGGTTAGCACCCCAATTTCTCACCGTCAGGCCTGGGCCTGAATTCAGGTGAACTTCTCCAAGTTCCCCACACCCAACCCTACAAAACCCTACAAAACAGCAATCTAGCCTCACCCACCCTGCCATCAGAAACAAAACTGTCAAAGAGAGTGTGACGAGCTCCAGAAATCTTTCTTACTGAATGAATAAATGTGTTGGGAAGACTCTGTCCTTCACAATATATATTCTGGAAATACAATGTTCTGGGCTGGAGCATCCTCTACCTGCTCTGTGAGTAAATCCACATGGTAGGCAGAATAATGACACCTTTCCCCTCCGCACCCAAGATGTCCACATCCTTTTCCCGGAGCCTGTGACTATGTTACCTTACCTGGCAAAAAGGACTTTACCGATGTGAGTAACAAGGACATTGAGATGGCAGATTTTCCTAGATTATCCAAGTAAACCCAATCTAATCAGGAGTCCTTAAAAGCAGAGAAACTTCCCCAGCTGTAGTGAATCAGAGAGATGGCAGTCAGAAAGATTCAGCTCATCATTGCTGGCTTTGAACATCTTGAAAGGGGCTACAAACCAAGGAAATGTGCGTGGCCTCTAGAAGCTGAAAAAGGCAAGAAAATGGATTTCCTCTGGAGCCTCCAGAGAGGAACGCAGCCCTGCCAACAGTTTGATGTTAAACCAGTGAGACCTGTGCTGGACTTCTAATCTCTAGAACTTTAAGATAATAAATCTGTACTGTTTAAGTCGCTAAGTTTGTGGTAACGTCTTACTGCAACAGTAGAAAACTAACAGAGTCCCTCTGGATTCTCCTACTAGGGAAAGACCACAAGCCAGTATCTGGGCACCATGCTGTGGAATTAAGCAACAGAAAACCACATACTTCCTCACTAATTCATTCTTTCATTGAGTCACTCAATGAACTTCTGAAGCACCTGCCATATGCCAGGCACTGTTCTATGGGCTCCAGAAAACAACAGTAAAACAGAGAGAAACAGATGGCTGCTGTTCCATGGAACTTATGTCCCAGAGGTAAGAGAGAGAGACAGTAAACAGGCCAATAAAGAAATAAAACAATTTCAAACAGTGATAGGTGCTGTGAAGAAAATAAAACAAAATGAAGAGATAGAGAACACTGGGGCAGAGCCGGGGGAAGGAAACCCCAGTCTGGGTGGGAGGAAGGCTCTCTAAGAAATGACATTTGAGCTGAAATCAAAAAGGTACAAGGAGTCAGCAAGGCAAAGATCCAAGTCAGATCCTGAGCTGCTAACCCACGGCTGACCGAGGCATTCTTCCTGAGAAGGTAAAAGATGAAACAGCCACTCTGAGAAACTGACGCAACTTCTTGCTCCAAAGAAAAGTACACCGTGGGAATTGCTTCGCTCATTTTCCTGTGCTCACTCTTCACAAGCATGACTTTTAAGGCTTTATTTTTTAACATACTTTATGAGCAGTGCAAAGGCAGCATTACCCCCAGAGTCCCTGATATCACTCTCAGTGAGATCACTCAGTGCTCTCCTTATCTGAATATGGATACGGTTAGATTCCTGGGACGGCTAGATTGCTCTCATTGTGATGGATTTCCCTGTGGCTGGCTGTTTCCCGTATCAGTGACACTGGCTCCAGGACCAAATCCATTGCTCAGGTTCAGACCCAGCTGGTTCCCCTGCACTCTTAATTAGGAGACAAATATCAAAGTCTCTAGATGGTGAGTAAATGTGTAAACTTCTCTCTCCTGTCTTATCAGGTAGGAATGATGGTCTTTGCCATCCAAATCACACGTACACACAACAAGCCACTCGATTTATCTATTATTGCTAAATAGTATCTTGCTCTGACATCTATGGTAAAATAGTGAAAGCCACTCCAATTTTGATTAAGATTGTTGTAGTGTCATTAATTATTTCTCACAATTGCTCCTTTCATAGGTTCTTTATGAAGGTCAACCTAGAATGGCCAAGCAGTCTGTCTCAAGCCAGCGTTCCCAGACATACACAAACAATCCAGAGCAGTGCAAGCCATCTTGTACACCTGCTAAGACTCTCTCCCACATATACTTTGCCATGTGAGAACGTTACAATGGTGAGATATGCAAAATGATTCCAGTTTTAGAGCTATTCTACCCATTTTTGTTGCTTTATATGTTAACATAAGAAACTTACATATAGACTTCATATTGAGTGGAAAGCCTTTTGTGTTGGCGAGTTGGGGTGCAGAGTTAACACTTCACAATGATAATTCACTGACCCTGAGGATGGTGCTCAGATTTTAGAGCCAGAATATGAGTCTGATTTCCAACCCCACCATATAACAACTATACGACCTTGAACAGGACACACCTCTGACCAAGCATCAATCCTTTCTTCTCTATAGATTGAAGTCGAAAGAAACGCCCTTTCACCTGTTTCCGAGGGTTCTCACAATTCCAAAATGAGATGTACTTTGTGAACTAAATATAAGTGTAAACGCAAAGTCCCCCCCGACCCCGGCCTCCTCACTCATGGTGCTACAAATATGTTGCGTTTAAGGCAAAAGCCCGGGTCCCGGTTCTCCGCACTCCACCCAGGATTCCTCTCCTCAGTGACTCCCTCTGGGATTCCCTGGTGCTTGTGGGCGTAGCTGTTCCTGCACCTGAGAGCATGCCTCTCCTCTTCGCTGTGCTTTTCCTCGGCTCCACTGACCTTCGTTGCTCTGCCATCCACAAGTCACCATCGACCCCCCGCCCCCAACAACATTCTCTGGACAAATAACTTCCTCTAAAACGCCAACCTCCAGGCCCGGCCATCAGGGAAACCATTTCGGGCTTTGCTCTTTCAAAAAGGGACCACCAAGAAGAAGTCGTTAGGCACTGAGACCGGTTCTTTGCAGGGACTAGAAAACTTTATCTTTAAGGGCCAGATAATAAATATTTTAGGCTTCAAAGGCTTAAGTAATGTATCTCTGTAACACATTCTTGTTTGCTTTGTTTTTACAATGCTTTAAAACCATAAAAACGATTCTTAGCCTTTCATCCTTACAAAAACAGGTCACAGGCTGGATTTGTCCCGAGGGCCGGAGTTTGCCAATCCATGCCGTATGCCACAGTCTCGTTCATGCCAGAGCATACTTGTTTGTGTGTGTGTGTGTGTGTGTGTGTGTGTGTGAGCAGGTGTCTTCTGTTGGTAAGGGGAGTTGAGGGGAAGCTAGTTAAGTCAGGAGAGGTACCTGGAGCCTCTGTTCCCTTGGACACCCAGTCTGTCGCTCAGTCTGGTCCCACGGGCAGATATCTTCCCACGTGGCTTTCTCTCAGTCCAGCTTCTTTTGGGGAATCCTAAGCCACGGGAGAGATTGGTCCATGTCTGAGCTCCAGAAGTAAGCCAGGCTCAAGTCCTCACCCTCAGGGCTCCTGAGCGCTATGTAAATCAAGCATGTGACTTCCATGCCCCCGAACATTCTGTGACAGAAGGCCGCTCTGCCCACAGCACATGGATGGAACCTGGGGGCTGCAGTTACTTATGATACAATCCAGCCCGGTAAAAATGCATCACGGAGCCACCCAAAATATTTTAGACATTTATAATCTGCTATGCTTACTACCAGAAAAGAAGAGGAGGGGGAGGGGGAAGGGGAGGAGGAAGAGGGGAGGAAGGAAGAGGGAAAAAAGAGGGGATGAGGAAGGGGAAGAGAAAGACTGCAGAATATTTCGCTTGGATGTCATTATTACCACAAAATCATTTCACCTGGTACTTATATCACATTTATCAAACACTGTCACATAATCCAAAAGCAAAAGTACGATTCCCCACCATTCACAGTTTCTAAAGGAGAGAGAGTAGATTTGGTCTTCCTTTGGATGTTTTCCCCTCTTCAGAGAAAACTTCATTTCAGTTCTTCTTGATTTTCACATATATGCCGTAAGTTAAGGCCTCCCCAAGTGCAGAGGGTGCCCATCTGCAAATTAGTAAGTGACGCCACCTCGGCCCACAAAGGAGCTAGAAAATGGGGCCCCTTCGGCTCTGTGTCTCAGCACAGTCTGGTTACTGAAGGTGCCTTTGTCGGGGGATGAGTGGCGGGGTGGAAGGCACCTCTTACCCTGGCAGATCCAGCTGTGCCCAAGGACACCCGTGTGGGTGAGCAGAGCCAAAATGGCTTCTCACCCCGACTTATGTCCTTGCCAGGCTGCAGGACAACACACAGAGGCCCTGACCTGGTCCGTGAGTCAATGTCTACAGGCCGGATGAATTTAGTCCATTTTATGCAACTACTAGCACTATGCTGACACAGAAGCTGGTGATGATATTTATGGCGTTGACTATGCTGGTGCTGGTGCCATCACCAACTTGTCAGCTGGAGATCCTTTGCTCGTTGTCACTTAAGGAGGGCTGATTTTGAGAGGGACGGAGACATCTTAGAGACAGAGAGGGTAAAGCCGTCCACGGTGTGGGTAAGTTGTAGGAGGAGGGTGACTGACAGCCATGAAGATGAGCGGAAAGAGAAGGGTAACTAACGAGTACAACAGAGCCGACAGCTGAAGCTGAGGACGGAAGCCTGTTCCCCGCAGAGGCTTCTGAACGCCTCGCCTGGAGGTTTAAACGGAAAGAGGACTTTCTTCAATAGTGGGAAGGAAGGTTTGGGAAACCTTGTTTGCGCTGATGGAAGACGTACACAGCTGAGAAGCCAGGAGGCCGGTGATGAGGCTTCAATCGCCTAGAGGGGAAAGAACAGACACAGGTGGGGGCCTGGAGATGCGTGAGGAGGAAAATCTGAAGCTGCCCGGAAGCTGCCGGGGCAGAACCAGCGATAGGTTGGAAGGGGGAGGGGGGAAGGGTGTGGTGGAGTCAGGGCTGACTGGAGTTCCCGGCCCAGGAAAGGACTGATGGCTGTGTTTGGTTGCCAAGACAACAAGCCTAAATGGCAGCAGGAGAGGCCTCAGAGTCTCTCTCTGGGATCCTCCTGCTCTGGGTCATGCCGTGCAGACCTGATCCTCTTCCATTAAACGTACAATATGTACTCTTGTTGCGTGACGTATGTTTATCACCTGAAAGGACTCTCCCCCCCCATTGTATCAGGATGCTGTGGGTTGCAATCATGCTTCAGAAACACATATTTTTCAGCATTGTTAAGGGAAACAAACATCTGTGACAACTAATCCGAACCCATTCACAGGAAAGATAAATAAAAGCATTCTAACCTGTAGCATTATATATAACTTCTTTAAACAAGGAGAACGTTACAGCAGAGCTCTACCTTTCCAGCAAAGCATGTACTCCATATCTTCCTCTGGAAACTAAAGATACTACATATAAATTTGAAATCATATATTTCTTCAAAGCATTAATTTTTAACAAGGCCAAAATTGCTAACAACCAGGGAAAGTACCGATTTATAAATTACGTGCTCGGTACATAGTATACATTGTGAATTTGCATGCATATTAAATGCAAATAACCAGAAGAGCATAACATTAAAGCTTCAAATTTATATGTGCAAAAGCCAGTAAATCCTAACATTAAAATTCTTCCCAGAAAATATTAACTCCCCACATCCCCTGCAATGGCTGCACAGTCAGGGGAGTGGTCTCAGCACAGAGTTCAGGAAGAGTATAACTTGTATCACCCATGCCACCCACTCACCAGACGGAGCAGACGAGACAGAAGTAAGGTGCTGATGCTGCCCAGCTTTTCAAAGTTTCTTTTTTTTTTCTTTTTTTTTTTCATAATTTGACAGGAAAAAAGGTACCACCAAAACTGCCACTTTTGAATCACTAAGAAAATCTTTCTTCATTGTAAAGATTTCAACATTGAGGAAATGGGACAAAACACAGCTAACTTTGCTCTTCCACTAAAGTAAAAATCAGAGGTATGTGATGTCAACTTGGTAGGCTTTGGTGACCAGTTATTTGGTCCAACACTAGTCTAGCTGTTGCTGTAAAGGTATTTTTGTAGATGTAATTCACAGTATCCCTCAGTTAACTTTAGGTGAAGGTGAGTACCCTGGATAATCTGAGTGGGCCTCATATAATCAGTTGAAGGCCTTAGGAGCAAAAACTGAGTTTCAAGGAGGAAAAAGAATTCTGCCTGAAAACTGTTAACACAGAAATCCTGCCTAGGGCTTCCCTGGTGGCACAGGGGTTAAGAATCCGCCTGCCAATGCAGGGGACACAGGTTCGAGCCCTGGTCCGGGAAGATCCCACATGCCGTGGAGCAACTAAGCCCGTGTGCCACAACTACTGAGCCTGCGCTCTAGAACCCACGAGCCACAACTACTGAGCCCGTGTGCCACAACTACTGAAGCCCGCGGGCCTAGAGCCTGTGCTCCCCAACATGAGAAGCCACTGCAATGAGAAGCCTGTGCACTGCAACGAAGAGTAGCCCCCGCTCACCGCAACTAGAGAAAGCCCACATGCAGCAACAAAGACCCAATGCAGCCAAAAATAGAATAAATAAAATAAATTAATCAAAAAAAAAAGAAATCCTGCCTAAGTTTCCAGCCTGCTGACTTGCCCTACAGATTCCAGATTCAAGGCTACGACATCAACTCCTGCCTGCTGGCCACCCCTATGAGTTTCAGACTTGCCAGCTCCCACAGTTATGTGAACCAATTACTTAAAATAAATATACTATATGTACATACACACAGGCATAGATGTGTACATATCTATTGATTCTGTTTCTCTGGAAAACCCTGACTGATACAAGACTCAAAGGGATTTCCCACTTAGAACAAAGTGTTCAGTATTATAATCCATCCTGGTGGTTGGGTGAGTGCTGCTTGATTTTGATTACAATGTAAAAATTAATGTATTCTCTTTTTAAAATTTTTTTATTGGAAGACATATAACATTATGTTAGTTTCAGATGTACAACATAATGATTCAAAATACGAATATATTGCAAAATGATCACCGTAAGAAGTCTGGTTAACATCCATCATCACAAATAGCTATAAATTTTTTTTTCTTGGGATGACAACTTTTAAGATCTACTCTCTTAGCAATGTTCAAATGTACAATACACTGTTATTAACTAGAGTTACCATGTTCTACACTACATCCCCACAACTTATTTATTTTATAACTAGAAGTCTGTACCTTTTGACCACTTTCACTCATTTTGTTCAAACAGCTCCACCACTATGGAGTGCAGGACTTTCTTGAAAATTTCCTTCCTGATACTCATTTAAAGACTTCTCACTCTAAGAGGCTGACTCTAAGAAGAATAATGCGGAACTATATTTGTAAAAGAGGCTCATGAAGATCTTTCTGGTGGTTGAACATCTGCTCAGCAAGGCTGCTTTGGGGGCTCGCCTTGCTGTATTTATATTGTGAATTCTCTGTGGATGCTAAGTCTTGGGGGATGGAACTCTCCCCTCATTTATGCCTAAAAGCACAAGTCATACCATCAGCTCTAGTGAAGCAAATATCCCTGTCAAGTTCAGATCAATTTCACGAGTTTAATGCCACTCTGACTGCTCCTTCTCTGTCTCCTTTCCTCCCTTGGCCTCACAAGGCAGCTTACTGTGTGTGCTCTCCAGCCTGAGCTCTTCCCATCTCCTCTCTGTGACATGGAATGCTTATCCCCACACCCGGATCCAATTACTGTGTGTGCGAAGCCCATCCCGGGCCTGTGCTCCCTTCCCAACAGCTAACTCTTCTCACACCCCTTTATCTATTGCCGACTGTAGGATCTCCCGGGAGTGGGAGGAATGAGGGAAAGGGCCATAGCACGTCCAAAGGAGAACCGATCAAATTTCTATCTTTTGCAAACTGTTCCATTGCCACGGTTCCATGACTTGTAAGCTGGGAAGAGAACTGATCTATTCTAGAAGGCATTTGGACATCTGCTGTATAATCTTTTGGATACGCCCTCTTTTATTTTTCCGGACTGGTAGGGATGGGAGGAGTTCTCCGAGGCAGCCCCCCAGACTTGACTGAAAGTTCTCAGTAAGCTATCCTCATCTTCTGTCTTCTCTATCAGTCCTGTCACCAAGGCCAATCTCTTCTCCTTCTCCCTTCCTCACTGCAGCTCTTCTCACCATGTGCCTGCCTTCTCCCTCTTCTGAGTTACTGTATAACCCACAGCAAGAATCACCTCCCCCAATATACACTACCAAATGTAAAATAGATAGCTAGTGGGAAGCAGCTACATAGCACAGGGAGATCAGCTAGGTGCTGTGTGACCACCTAGAGGGGTGGGATAGGGAGGGTGGGAGGGAGACGCAAGGGGGAGGAGATATGGGGATATATGTATATGTATAGCTGGTTCACTTTGTTATACAGCAGAAACTAACACACCATTGTAAAGCAATTATACTCCAATAAAGATGTTAAAAAAAAAAAATTACCTCCCCCAAATGTCACTTTGATCAATCATGTGACATGTTGCCAAGTGTTCCAAATGCTTCTTCTGAAATTAAATTTCCGCCCCCCGGATCTCAAGTCCACCAGCTGACTCCCTGCTCTCCTCCTTTCTAGCTGTGCCCCCAGCTCACAGGCCCCACCCCTGTGCCCTGCCCCCTCTCTGCTCTCCAGAAGGCGGGGCTAACCTTTCTCTCTTAAGACTCCTCCCCTAATACGTTCCTGCTCTCCTCTGAATCGCTACTCAGAAGGAATTCCCTTAACATTAAAAAATAACCCCCGCTCGTTTTTCACAGGGAAAATTCAAGAGGTGATGGGCTTCTGGATCCCACATCCCAAATAACTAACTCACTATGGTTTTCCACCATTCCTGATTCAGATCCTGAGGTTGGGACTCACGTACAGCTCACATCCGGGAAATCCTGGGGCAAAAAGTCAGTAACTACCTGAGTAATAACTCGCTTGATTTCATCTGAAAGCACCCCTATTTGTTCCGTCCTCGGAACAAAGTCGCAAATGAGAAACCTCCCCCGGAATTTAACCTTTCCTCTCGGCAAATTCTCTTAGACACGGAAACTAATCTACACAAGTATTATTAGGCATGCATATCAGAATATATTTCCCATTGTGATTTATGCACATATTACATACAGTTATGGATGTATTTTTGGAAAATTGTTTTTTAAATATTTAATAGCCATTAAACGGGTAAAATAATACTCTGCTCCTTATGGTACAGTGAAAAGTCATCCTAGCACTTTTTGCAAGTATTTGCAATTGTAATCAGTAATGCAGGCAGAAAGAATGCCAATGGTTTTCAATCATCACTGGTAAAAATGTAAATTCTTTAAAATTAAGACTCTGAAGTTCACCTGCATTAATCTACTGCTAATGCAAGCTGGGACTATTTTCTAGGATTTTGAGTGGCTTAACATCATCAAGACATGTCACAAGCTCCATCCAAATTATTCAGTGCATACCATGCATTATTCTGAACCTCTCAGAAGATGAAACAAGGAGAGGCAATGAGAGTGTCTGAAGAACAAAAGGAAAAATGAAGCACGGAGACCTCAGGCTAAAAGTATAAAACCCTTGAGAGGGTTTTAAGGACATTTTAGAGGCCTGAAAAATGAGAACAAATCAGCAGGCCCATTAACTCAGCAGCGAATTAAAGCACCATTGTTTCCAATTTCAGCCTTGAATATGGAGGGCACCAAATGGACCACGTTCTGCTTCCCCTCTGTAGAAGGAGAGCGAGAAGTCACCGCTCTGTATTCTTAAGTGCCTTTCTTCTTTTCCAGTTAATTTAGTGAAAGAGTGACTATCCATTTCCTAACTCTTCTCCTAAAACATTATTACTAACTTCCCTAGGACCATGTTAAAGGGACAGCAAGAAAATAAACAATTGGAGATTCAAAACACAAGTTCTATTCCCCATTAATTTCAACTTCTTCCTTTTAGTAAAAGATGAAGTTTACTATCTTCAGATGTATTGTTCTTTACCTTCATACTTCAGACAAAATGGTAAAATACAGCATGTGGTTAATCCACAAACTGAAGAGCCTCTGAATTTAAGAAGTGGGCCATATTCCACAATACATATATTTTATTGTCTCATCTCATGGAAACGGGCTTCAAAGCAGCTCTTTCCAATCCTTGGATGAAGTAAAAGGTCTGAAAGATCCAATATGACCACATGAGAGATATTCCTTGAGAATCAATTTGTATTTATACCAATTTGTTCGTAACACAGTCTCACCTGTTAAATAGTGCTAGGCCCTCAGGTTAACTGCTTACAACTTTTTAAGTCATTATTTGGGACTCTGCTTCCACATCTAGAAATCAGTGCATCCCAGCTGGTAGGTGTCAGCACACTGCTGTGCTGTGACTGGGTTCCAGGTTTGCTATGAGGTCCTGGCACCCCTCAGCCTCAGAGAAGCAGGTGGGGCCCCGTGCAGCTGGATAGGTCACAGCTAGCCATCAGCTTCCCCAGAGTCCAAAGGCACAGTCCCCACTGCTCTGCTGAGAAGCACTGCATGTCCAGGGACACCCATGTTAACAGGCCACTGCAGAAGGCATCACTGCCCTTCTGGAGAAGCGGCCCATGCAGTTGGGGGAGGCATTTGCATTCCAGATGTGCAAGGTACAGCTGGCTGAAGGTGGGCCTCTAGTAAGTTGGGGAGGGGGAACTGGTGGGCAAAGCTCCTGGTATCAGTTCCCCAAATTCTCTCTTTATGGGTTTCAGAAACTTCTTTCCACTGGGGGCTAATGTGCCCTTTCACTGGCATCCAAGCTACCTATGGGATGACTGCTCTGACAATGAACACGCATTTTACCAATCAGGGCCCCGTCATCATTTTTAATTACTTCATAGAAAAAAAATTCAAAGGGCAGTATCGGAGTATTGCATTTAGAGAGCAAAGAAAATGATTAAAGCTCTTGGATTTTTTAAACATAATTTTAACTGCTGTAAAATTTGGAATAGTGGTGAAACAGCTTGAATATTTCTTAATCGATGCTTGTGTAGTATCTGACAGCGACTAATATGAATTCCAAGAGGAGAATCACTGACATCTTGAACAAGAATTCTATTTAGCTATTTCAGGCAAATAGCAATATGAAAAGAAGTTATGTTCATGAAAGCAAATTCAGGTTTCTCATTAGAAAATCTGAAAAGATTTTATTTGGAAGTTTCTTAGCTATACAATAGTCCCCAAATGGATGTCCCCAGCTTACTGTGTTATTAAGTATCTGTTCCAATGTGCGCCACATTGAGGCGAAATTGAGAACTGATTTTAATAACATGCTTGTATCACTATTTCTTGGTGTTTCAATTTTAGGCGTTATCTATTGGCCTTCCAATAAGGAAGATGAGGGTTGGTTGGTTGGTTAGTTTTCATCCACCTATACTTGTCCCATGTTCCTATTCTCAGAATTCTAGCACAATTTTGGTTATATTAAATACCCATTTTATATCATTATAGCTACAGAGACATTATTAGTATCTGAGTCATGTAATATTCTATGATTACATTTCCTTTTCTGCATTCCTTTTTCTCATTCCTGTTACATTTCATTGAAATGTTTCATTTCAGTGTAACAAATCAGTGTTACATTTCACTTTGGTTAGTTTCCTTATATAATTATCCTGAGGTTATCCCCAAAGCCTCCCCCAGATTTGTAAATTTCCTCTCAGTAGGAACAGATCAGGTGTTTTATCAATTTCATCATCTTCAAACTGAAGCCCTCTACCTACTCCTGTTGAGATCAGTGGATAACTTGTCCCTCTGCACAGCTGGCTCTTATGTTGGTCCCGTCTCTGGGATCTGGGGTCTTTTTGGTTTACCCTGTCATTTATTGGAGCACATCATAGTGTTGTCAAGTTTCATGACAATGTACTGGTATTACCTTTTTATTGGGAAACTCCTATCTTTGGTCGGGGAAGACTTTGTTGAATTATTCCTTTGATGGTTTTCTGTCCTCTGTTTTCTATATTCTCTCAAGTTGGTGCTGCTGTTTTTGGACGTTGGACCTCATGAACCAATCCTATAAATTTCTTATTTTTTCTACATTATTTTCTATTCTTTCTCTTTTACTTCACATTCTGGGAAATTTCCTTAACTTTATCTCCCAACCCTTATAAATTCTCTTCTGTTTTCACAGTTGTAATATCACACCTTATTTATCTGAAGATACAAATGATTTCTTTTTTTAAGATTTTTTCTTCCTGCAAAGGTTCTGTTTTCCTCCAAGTTGCTTTTTTTCTGTTTGCATGTTTTAGTTTCTGTCTCTCATAATAGAGACTTTCCTTAAATGTCTGATGATCCTTGGCTGTCTGCTGGTAATTATTGGTGAGGCCTGAGAAAGTCAACAGGAAGGTTTTGTGTGTGGGGAGGGGTTGATTTGAGATTTATTTTAGGATTGTTCTAATTAGGCCTCTTCTTTGGGAACCCCTGATGTCAGTATCCTCGAGTTTTAGTTTTAGGTCATAATCCCAGGGAAGTCTCCTGCAGATAGGATATCATCCTGGCTGCCCTCAGGCTAGGGGGCAGGGAGAAGAAGGTAGTTATGGTTCTCAGGATTTGGTAAATCGGTGCAATCTCCCTGATTTCAAGACTATATAAAGCAGCCGCATAGCACAGGGAGATCAGCTCAGTGCTTTGTGACCGCCTGGGGGGGTGGGATGGGGAGGGTGGGAGGGAGGGAGATGCAGGAGGGAGGAGATATGGGAACGTGTGTATATGTGTAGCTGATTCACTTTGTTATAAAGCAGAAACTAACACACCATTGTGAAGCAATTATACTTCAATAAAGATGTTTAAAACAAAACAAAACAAAAAGACTATATAATACCACTTGACTTTTCCTGATACCTTCCAATCCAGAAACCTCTATTTTATCATTTGTACAGGAAAAAAAAAAAGTCTCCATTCCTATTATGGAGTGAAAGAGGGGCAGTTAGTTACCTGCTTGTATAAAGTTGGGGAGCAGATCTGAACTTTCAACCAATACTCCTAATTTTAGTCCTATCTTCACTCTCATTTCCAAGGGGTTCTTGTTGCTGAAAATTCCTGAGCTTCGTAGAAGTCGTCAGTGTAAATTAGGCTACTTCTTCCTTTCTCCTCTGCTCAGTAAGCTATCACTCATCCACCTGTATCCCAGATTCCAAAATGCTACGGCTGTTGCCCCATCCCTTTGTTCTTATAGATATGTAACTTAAAAAAAAATCCCTTAAGTGTCACTTTAATCGTGTTTCAGGAAGTGCCAGGAACTAAATAAAACATGTACCATATTTAACCTGAAACCTATTACTCACTCTTCATCCTTTCATGTTGACATTGAAATGGGGATTACTCAATTTTTAAAAAAAGAATTTTAACCATTTAGACAAGACTCAATGTTCAGGTGGAATAGGAAGTAGGGAAAAGAGAAATTTGGGGTGAAACTGAATTTAATAATTGTATGTTTTTTGTAAACAAGGATGTCACATTGTCCTAATGATGCATTGGGCATTGTGGGAAATAAAAATATGTCCTTATTTCAGAACAGCCTTTAAAAATTCTCAGAAAGATTAAATATTAAAGAGGTCCTTGAATGGATGATTAGTCTAAAAAAGGGTATCTGGAGGGAGGAAAACCATGACAGAAGAGTGGAACGGTGAGAGGCAAACTCAATGGAGGAAAAAGGACTTAAACTCAGTTTCGAAGAATAAACGTTACAAACATTTCTACTGTACAGTCTGCATAATGTGTATTAGATACAAAGTGATCAATTGATGGAGAAATAAGATTTATTTAATGCAGACTAAGGCAGAAAGGGAAAAAAGCTCTTCTACTTAAAATACAGCTGCTTTAAGTTTTTACTCTCAGTTTTTCACCATAGTGGGTCATTACGATGTTGAAATCATTTTTTAAAATACCAGTTTAAGTTCACTACAAACTTGTGAAAAGAGATTCAGTGAACTATACTTTTCAGTGATGTTCAGGTTTTGAAGTTACACTCCTATGGATACTGAAAACACCATTATCATTGAAATACCTGCTGGTAAAACAACCTTGTTACTGTGTGCCTGCAACCCTCTAGTTCCTAACGCCATTTATCTCACTGAAATAAACGTCTTCACAGCATGATTCTTGATAACACACAGATTTAAGGACTATCATGATTGCCTTGGGCAGCCTGACTCTAATTGGATGGATCTAGATATGAGAAGAAGAATTCCGAGGAGAGCATTGTGCCTGTTTGAAAATGGGATGATGCCGTGCAAAGACCAATCTGCCTTCGGCGTCAGGCCTGGGCAGGGGCAGGTGGCAGTTCAGTGTGGATGGGCTGTGGGAGAAGTCTAAACGCAGAAGCTCTGTGGGGTGGGGAAGGGACTCTAAAGCATAATGAGCCTGTAACTTGGGAGACAAAGGGGAGACACTGAAGTTTTCTGAAGAGGCAGTAATCTCATCAAAGAGATATTTCTCAAAATCATGGAATCTGCCAGTGCTCTACAGGGCCGAAAACCAAGTCACAGGCCACTGGTCAGACCCTAAGTAACACAGAGGTCCAAGGTCACGCGAGGCTGGCCTGGGCTGCGCGCAATGGACGTGTGAGAGAACTCACTGCAGAGATCAATGAAACTGAATCATCTCTACTTACAGTACGACGGACACAGTCCATCAAGGAAAAGGGATGGGACTGAATTAGTACCGACGAAAGGACTTACACTGAAGTTGTGTTTCAACTAAATCCATGGTCTCCTCTGGCTTTTAATTCAGGAAACGTTTGCTGAGTATCTACTACGTGCGAGGCAGACGGGCTTTGCTCATCACTTTGTCTCGTTACCTTATAAGCTGTATGTCAAAAATTCCAGCTAATTGATTTCACAGACTGATTGATGTTCTTCAGTAAGAACAACAGATTGATTCTTTTATAAACAGCAATACTAATTCTTCCATTATGTTCTTCTCTCCCAGTGCACAGAGTCCAATGGACTTTAGGGCCAACTCGATAGGAAGAGCAGAAGAGAGGCATTAAGAGAACAAGGTCCATTAGGCCCAATATTGCCTCAATTACTTTAATTCCATTATTCCTGTTCATATTACTCCTTTAATCGATCTCTCCTTTCAGTTATTCATACTTACCCTTCTCAAAATCACAAGTAATAGGATTATGGTCTTTTGAGCTCAGTGGCAGCAGACTTTCAATATATTTATATGAATATTTATATAAATATATATTTATATTTCTGAATTTGTGATTGTCTCCAGATCTGCAATGGAGAAGTCTTAAATTGAATCAAGTCTTCCAGAGGCCATCTCTTAGAAAGATGCAGAGCTTCTTAATGCAATATAGGTGCTTTTACCTGTTATGTCATTTGTCACTCGCTGTCAAGACCAGGCTTAATGGCTTTCTAAGTTTCTTCTTCCCATGTTTCAGCCTTAGGGCGGTTTACTACTTTTCAAAGTGGACCGCTTTTCTGTTCGTATCCCAGCTTTTTGTTTAATGTAATCCTTCTCCCTTCACCAACAATTATTCTGCCCTGCAAGAGTGTCATCTGGACCTTACATTAACCACTGCCTCTTCCATACGACAAGTAATCAACCCCTCGGTTCCACCTCTGTAGCAGCCTTACAAATTAAAGGAGCTCTGTTTTCGCTCCACTCTTAGCAAACATCAATGCAGCATTTATAATCTGTAAGAGGCTGCACTTTGAGCACAACAGGACACGTAATAGGTATGCAGCCCGTTTCCTCAGCACCTGCCGGCCCTTCTGAGGGTGTTATAGAGCTAACCCATGAGATACAAGAGGCATGTGACACTGTGATGTGAGGAGTCCATTGAAAGTTCCCTTGCAGTGAGGAAGGGGTAAATAACTCATGAGTGGAGAAAAGTTTCATAAAGGGGATGGATTTGAGTGATGTCCTGAAGGATGGGGGGTTCTGAAGATGGAGGCTGGAAGGACAAAGGAACAAACTATGTGTGAGAAGCAAAGCAGGTGAGTGCAGCCAGGACAGATGATTTACAGAGTAAATGACCCAGCAATCCCACTACTGGGCATCTACCCGGAGGAAACCATAATTCAAAGAGAGTCATGTACCACAATGTTCATTGCAGTTCTATTTACAATAGCCAGGGCATGGAAGCAACCTAAATGTCCATCGACAGGTGAATGGATAAAGAAGATGTGGCACATATATACAATGGAATACTACTCAGCCATAAAAAGGAATGAAACTGAACTATTTGTAGTGAGGTGGATGGACCTAGAGTCTGTCATACAGAGTGAAGTAAGTCAGAAAGAGAAAAACAAATACCGTATGCTAACACATATATATATGGAATCTAAAAAAGAAAAAATGGTTCTCATGAACCTAGGGGCAGGACAGGAATAAAGACGCAGGCGTAGAGAATGGACTTGAGGACATGGGGAGGGGGAAGGGTAAGCTGGGACGAAGTGAGAGAGTGGCATGGACATATATACACTACCAAATGTAAAACAGATAGCTAGTGGGAAGCATCCACATAGCACAGGGAGAACAGCTTGGTGCTTTGTGACCACCTAGACGGGTGGGATAGGGAGGGTGGGAGGGAGACGCAAAGGGGAGGGGATATGGGGATACGTGTATATGTATAGCTGATTCACTTCATTATACAGCAGCAACTAACACACCATTGTAAAGCAATTATACTCCAATAAAGATGTTTAAAAAAAAAGAGAGAGAGAGAGAGGGCGCTGAGCTCTTCGAGAGCCAGGTTAGGAAGCCCTGACTTCCCTCTAGCAGCAGTGAGGCTGGGAGGAGTTTGGCAGGAGATAAGCCTGTTAACACAGGCTGCCTCCTTGCAAGGTGCAGGATGAACCCGAGGCAACTGCAGGTTGCAGACCTGAGATGGAAGGAAGGCTCACAGTATGTAAGGGGAGCTTCTCCATCGATGCCTGCTTTCCCGCAGAGCCTCAGCCAGCCCTACACCCTCCCTCCCACCTCACGCTCCAGCAACACCGCCCGAAAAGCAAGCAGTACACACACACCCTGCTCCCCACACCTCCCTGCTACGCCGCCCGCCCTTTCTCCTTTAGGATGTTCTCTCTCCACCACATTGGTCCATCTGGCAAGGTTCTCATTCTTCTCAATCTCCACTCAAATGCCACCTTCTCTTTAAAGCATTTCCTGACTTCCCCAAGCCAACTTCATTGCTCTTTTTCCTGTGTGTGAGGAGCACATAGTAGAGCGCCCCATCACAGCAACAACTTCCGCATGACCATCTCCCACCTAAACTGTAACCACCTTGACGTTATCCCCAGAGCCACTCTTGGCACATGTGAGAAGGACAATACTTGAATGGATGAATGAGTGAATGAACAAATGAACAAACTGAGTGGTCATATAAAAAACAAAAGGAAGGAAAAGCCGCGAAAATGATGGTCATAGATGAAAAGGGGAAAAGAAAGTAAAAATATGAAAGAATTAGAGAAAACTTGAAAGAGCTTGGTGAGAGCTAAGTGTCAGGGCAGCAAGACATGGAGAAGTATGCCGAGCTTCTGAGTTCCCTGCCAGAAGCCCTCTGCTCTTCTTCATTACTTTTATATTATCAGCTTAAAAGCTCTGAGTATAAACTTACAGATTTCAAAGAATCAAAAACAGAACCGTCAGGAGACAGGCAGAAAAAGAACCCAAAGAGAACAAACAGTAAGATTCGTATCTTAACTTACCCGTGTGCAAACATGTTCTGAGAAAGTCTGATAGAATCTTGATTCAAAGTATAATTTCTTTAATTAAAATGTTTTCCGTGTATCATAAAAACACTCTAAAATTTCAGAGGTCTTAAAACTACCGTGTTAATTATTAACTAAAATAACATAAAAATCAGTTCCCCTTTTTTTAAAAATCATAGTTTCACAGTGAATATGCGTATTATTATCAATTCCACGAAACAGGTATATCTGAACTTTCAGAAATCTCAGATTAGAGAAATTGGAAAGTGCAAAATGGAAGAGGGGAAAAGACTTAGCAACCATAAGTTAGTTTTTTGTTTTCAAGACACTTGAGGTTTCATTTCTGGTTTATTTCTCTTTAATGGTACAGAAGTGTTAGGTACACACAAAATAACCTAGTTATTAAAATAAGATTTATTAGAATGTCATAATTGTAGCCATGCCACTTTAGGGTACTAAATAAGCTGTTTAAGGACTGTTTAACGACCAAGATGCAATTGCTCACTGAACTAGATACGTCATCATCAAAGAGCTCTTCCACCATCACTCTGATATGGTCATTGTGTGACCAAAACAAACTGTTTTACTTTTAATTTAGGCCTGTAGACATTCTCACACACCAAACGAGGGGATTCACATGGAAGTTATTATAGAAGGATAGTAAGCACTTGTAATAGAGGGTAGTCAGCACTTCAATAAGATGGAAAAGACAAGCAAGCAGTGGAGGCGCCAGGATGAAGTTATACAACCATATACGATGGCATTTGGTGGAACCGTGCCTGCAGGCATCACACACACCATAAAAATTTGCCTTGTGATTCACCAGTTTTGTTAGGACTAATGTCAGCGTGAAAAAGGCTAAAATGAATTTTTATTTTCATTTTCATTTTCTACGGCCTGTCATCACCTTATAAATCCAGTGCTGTCTAGGCCAACACTATCCCTCGGCCATGGGATGACCTGCAGCCCCACCCCCAGGAATAGGAAAGCTTCCGTGGGGTTGGGAAGCCTGGAAGTCAATTATCCCAGCCCACCTGATGTCCAGCCTTGGGGAGGCCAGGTGGGAGCCACACAGTCTGTATCTAGATGTTGGCCTGCCCACCTGCAGCACTAACCCGGGGCCTGAAATCAGTTCACAGGGTCCTGAAAGATGCCTGCTTCGTTCCCAGGACCAAGTCCCCACTGGCCTTCGACCTCTCTCAGCAGGAGGCTTCCTTTTGGGACAGAAAGGTAATCCTTTCCTGGAAGTCACAGTAGATACGTCCAGAAAGCTCTACCCTTGCAGGAAATAAGGGTTTTCTAAATAAACATCGCGGAGGAACGGATCATTTAAGTGCTATCTTGAGACCAGGATCCTCGCATGTTACCAATACTCAAATCTAAGCAACACGCAAAAGACCATTGCTAATAATTTCTACCCGAGGAAGCACAGAGAAGAGAGAAGACACAACGGGAGCAGACCTGTTTCAGGACTGCATTTAGAGATGAGAGCTCTGGAACAGACGTTAAATTTAATAAGCACAAAGTGATGCAGCTGGAAAGAAAGAATAGCCCGGCTAGCTAAGTATGATTTCAATGGTATTGAATTAGCTGGAAAGATATCTTGATGTCCTGATAGAGGTGGCATGTAAATTGCCAGTTCAGCCTGCCATGCAGTAGAGAAAGAGGGCCTGGCTCACAGAAAGAGCTACATTTTAGAAAAAGTCTACTTGCTCTTACTTTTAAAGGAAAGCTCACGTCCCGTTTATGATGTTGCTGAACTTGGACTATCCTAAAAGTAAGAGGTCGCTGAGGATAAGGGAGCAGAAGAGCTGCCCACCTCTGGTCACTGCACTTTGCTTTTGCCAAATGAATTTGACCACGGTCATTACGGTCTTTGCCATTCACTCATTCAACCAATATTAAGCAACAAGCTTTGTGCTAGTTTCTTTAGGGCAAACCAAGAGGAACGAAGTCCCCTTCCCTTAGATAGTGTTATGGGTTGAATTATGTGTGCCAAAAAGTATGTGGCAGTCTTAATTAAATGTGGCCTCATTTAGATGTAGAATCTATGCAGATGGTCAAATTATGATGAAGTCGTTAAAGGAGTCCCTAATCCAATATGATAGGTGTCTTCAAAAGGGCAGAAATTTGAACACAGGGATAAACAATGCAAAGACACAGGAAGAAGATGGCCGTTCATAGGCCAAGGAACACCTGAGGCTACCAGAAGCTAGGAGAAAGGCATGGACCATATTCTCCCTCACAACCCTCAGAAAGAACCAAGCCTGCTGACACCTTGATTTCGGATTTCTAGACTCCAGAACCATGAGATGATAAGTGTCTGTTATTTAAGCCACCCAGTTTGTGTTCCTTTGTTACAGCTTCCAGAGAAAACTAATACAGACTGGGTCACAAAAGAAGCAAGGCCGATGACAAAATTGCCATGGTCAATGGAACTCCTGTGTGGGTCTATCCACAGATGGTTTGATTCAATTAACAGGGCCAGGTTCAGTCAATGGACCAGAGATCAACACCATCTACGTCCATTCCATAAAGACCATCAAAGAAAGAGATGGTTTATATCCTATACAGAGGCTGACCCAATGTTTAATACTCTAAAAAGATGATTAGAAAGAAAGAAGCCATAAAGGTTAACGGAAAATTAATCTTGGTGACCTACTGGGGCAAATCAAAGTTGTGGGACATACATTTATTTAAAAGGAAAATGCAAAGAATCTTTAGAAGGGCAACTTCAGGTAAGGGGACAGAGATAAGACTTTAACTAGAAGAGTCTTCAGTACTCACCTATTTACATCAATGTTGAAAAGATCAAAGCCTTCTGATGAGGTAATAAAGATGAACAATAGCAATAACTCTTATGTTAACACTGTAGAAGATGGAAAGAGATTCCAGGTGACCAGTCCTGTTTCCTCCCTGGATGTCTACAGAGCCCCTGTTGTAGGTACTCTGAGATGCTCCCCAAATACACATTAGTTCACTGAGACCACCCATGACTGGCCCTCTGCACCCCGGTATAAGTGAGTAAAACGCACACAAGAGAATGATGTCAACTGAACGTCAGCTTAATCAAAGCTGCATCACTTCTCATACAGTGACAAGCAACCTGCCAGCGGCCGTGCTCGTCGCTTGCTGTACCCACCATCCCTTTACCTGAACATGGTGAGCGCTCTCTCCTCCACGGTTTATAAGGATGGCATCATGCTGGCTGCAAAGGACCTGTAAAATAAAGGCAGCCGTGTTAGAGAAAACGTCCAACAGCAAACTCAGAGAGCTGTTGGAATATACAAAAGCAGATGCAAGGTTTCACTTGCAAAGTTCTGTCGATCTTCCAAAGAATATTTCTGCTTTAAAAGTCATCCTTGTTGCTAAAGTAGCTACACCAGGGCTGGGGTCAGCGCCAGGGCCCCCCAAATCTGGAAAAGCCTACATAAATCAAGCTGTATATTAGTTAAGGGCAGTACAACCTAGAGTATCATTTGAAAGCAGTTTTGGGGGGCTGATCAGTACAGGGTTACTCTTTTTAAGTGTAGGAAAGACTTCCTGCAAATTTCCAAGTTGACATAAGGGTTAGATATTTCTACGTTTTCTCTTAGGAAGTCTGTGGTTCCTCAAACTATAAAAATGCATCTATATATTTCCATAGAATAAATCCCAACTTTATTTACTAGAAAGTATTTTAAAATCTTGTTACTTGAGTCAGGTCTACAGACCACCAACATCAGCATCACCAGGGAGCCTGAAATGCTAAAACCTCCTGAAACAGAATCTGTATTTTCACAGGATCCTCGAGTGATTCCTATGCACATTCATGTCTGAGAAGCATGGTTTTGAAGCTCCTTATCTATCTGACCTGCAATTACTAGAATCACAAGAAATAGGTTGCCTGAAACTTCAAGACTGTCCTCTGGTGTCCAGAAGTTAATGGAATCACAGTGCCTTTATTATAGCTGAATAAAGTCCCCAGAAATCCCTTACTGCTGGCTAAGTCAACTTTTCTCTTCCAGAATACGTGGGCTAATTGTACACTTATACCTAAAGCACAGTTGATTCTAGAAGACTTTTGTTTTACACTTACAAAAGCAGCACCATAGCCATTCATTCATTCCATAAGCAGTTACTGAACATCTATTTAGATGCTCCATAATATCCAACATTGGGTCAAGAGCCCAAAGTGTAGGGGAAGAACAGAAATTACAATAGGAATGGGAGCTCTAATAGGGAAAGGTTGGCACCAGAAGCCAGGGTGCAGAGGAGGGCACTGGTGCACACTTAGAAAGCACCTGACCCAGACCTGGGACACTGCGAGGGCTTCCTGAGCTGAGGTTCGAAAAAAGAAGAGGAAAGATGTTTCAAGAAGCAGCCCACCTGTAGGCGCAGTGAGTGTGGTGCTGGGTTAGGGCAAGTACCCAGCCCAGCGATGAAGGAGTCAACTACCTTTACTTAGAAAAAATATTGGATTGTGACTGTATAGAGTTGTTTTTCCCAACTGCTTTGAATATTTGTATTCACGCGCTCTAAAGGCGGCAGCCGTTAGGAACATTTTTTCCCCTTCAGCTCCCCTACCTGTAGACAAGGAGGAATGGCAGACATCAAATGCAAGCAGCACTGACTCAGAAGTCTGCTGAACACTGCAAGGGGGCAGGGACAACAGAACTGAGTCTCCGCATCTGCTCTCTGATCACACAGAGTCACAGAGTCAATGCAGCTGCAACCAGCAATACAGGGACCATAAAGAGAATGGCATTAAAGTTAATACAAAAGTCAGGAAACTGTCTTCGGGGAGGGACACTGGCTCTTTGGCTGCTGCATCGCTGGGAGCAATTGAAGGCTCTCGGTGAGACCACAGTGTGCATGCCCCTCTCTGTGCCTGTCTCCTCTCCCTACATTTAAGTAGTCCTTATCCTGCCTCCTTCCCCCTCACTTCCTCTGACTCATTCTCCTTCTCCCTTACCACTTCCAAGTGCCCTCCCATCTCTAATTCAACTCTCTTCTTCTCCTTTTCAATCCGCCTGCTTTCTCACCCCCTCCTGCTATGAGAAGAAGGAGATGAGGGAGAGAAGCGAGGATAACAGAGCATCTTTCTACCTTTCCCCCCTTGACCTCTTTTCCCTGTTCCTCACTAATGTGCCCATACTTCTTTCCCCTCTTCTACGCTCTCTCCTTTCCCAGAGTCGAACCTCTGTTATCAGTGTGTAGCCAGACCTCCCAGGCACAGAGCTTGGAAATTATAGGAAAATTGCTGGGCTCGTCTGCTGTCCCATCGTCACACTTGGAGTTCGCAGATTCTCCCAACCTGCTGCCAGGTCAACAGTTGAGAAGGCAAAAAAAACAAACTTTAGGGACTTCCCTGGCGGCACAGTGGTTAAGAATCCGCCTGCCAATTCAGGGGACACGGGTTCGATCCCTGGTCCAGGAAGATCCCACATGCCACGGAGCAACTAAGCCCGTGCGCCACAACTACTGAGCCTGCGCTCTAGAGCCCGCAAGCCACAATTACTGAGCCTGCTCACCACAGCTACATAAGCCTGCACACCTAGAGCCCGTGCTCCACAACAAGAGAAGCCACCGCACTGAGAGGCCCGCGCACCGCAACGAAGAGTAGCCCCCGTTCGCCGCAACTAGAGAAAGCCCGTGCGCAGCAATGAAGACCCAACGCAGCCAAAAACAAATAAATAAATTTATTTTTAAAAAAACTTTATAAATGTAGTAAGCTAGCATTTTCTTAGCAGTTTTTAAAATGTAGAACAATGCTGGGCTATTCAGCTGCTGTGCTCAAAGGGTACCGAGACGTAAAATATACTAGGCAAAAGGATTTCATCCTATCTCTGTTTTTTCCTAAGGACGCTCCCTTCAACCCACCATGAATCCAACCCTTTCCTTAGTGTTCGTCTTACCCCTCTTTGTGCCGATCCCCCAAACCCTCCTGGAATGACTGAAATGGGCCTCATTACAGGCAGGAGTTACCAGAGTGCTTCCTGACAAAGACACAATGCAGCACACAAAAAGGCTCATTTAACACCCCATCAGGAAGCCTTACAAGTTACAGCTTAATAAATATACGAAGATTATTATAATACAGAAAATGTCTGGTACCACCACTTCCTGCATGAAATGCACTTACAGAGTACTCTACAGAGTCGGCTGTGATATGGCAATCTCACACATACTCTTTGAATTACAGAAAAGCAATTTGGCTTTCTTTAGGTATTTTACTCTTATTTTCACCCCTGTGAACGATCAGCAAAACTCTGTAGACAAATCTGCTTTGCTCACCCTTTTATCCCAGCGCCTAGATGTAGTATGTGCCCCTGGCATATAGTATATGCTCCCCAAATGTTTGATGAATGAATGAGTTAATTAATCAAAGAATCAACTGACCAATCAGTATTAGCCTAAGACACAACAGAATTAAGCAGCTGGAGGGAAATACTATGGCACACGGATGCACTTTGAAAATTTCCCCTAGGCTTTTGGCAGTGGCACCTAATCATAAGGTAAACACAGGGCTGTGGATGTAACTCACCTCCAAGAAGTAGAAAGGGCAGAGGGGCGGGCAGGGATACTGAGTGGTCAGATGTGACAACTAACATTCTAATAGCAAATGAGCAAACAGAAAAACTCTAGAGAACAGACAAAAGTGCTCCAAAAAAAAATACAGTAGCCTGGGATAAATTAGTCAGTCCCTCCATTTGTTCCCATGATACTTTGTCCAGACCCTAAAATTACTGATGCTCTCATCACACCTTTACACTTCTTCAACAGTTCCGAGTCAAACTAGGAAGTAAGGACCTGATCATAGCTCACCAAGATTTCGTAGGCAAGCCAAGAAGGCTCCAGAACGGATTCGCTCTGTAGACCAGGAAAGGGAATGCAATCCTATCTTGGAAAAGGGAAAGAGGAGACACGACAGGTGGAGCTAGGTCTAAATAGAACCCCAAGGGGTCCTGCCTCTCTGGATTCATGTCAGAATTCAGGGACCAGGTTAGCAGTTCCCCGAAACAGGGATGCAAGTCACTCCATATCAACCAACCAAGAATTAGAGCAGAGCTGGCTTAGCCAGCAGTGTAATTTGTTATATCTGGCTCTGAATCTCTTAAAAATGTATTTCATCAACAGTATATAATCAATAGTATTTCTAAAATCAGCATGTACTTTCTTTGTGTTCAAAAATCATGAGTGTTTCTTTTTAACGTTAACAATATTAACACCATGAAAACCATTGGGCTGAGATGGTCACCCCTCCAGAAACGGCCTCTTCAGAAACCCATCCAATTTTCATGTAGAAAGAGCCTCCTATGTTAACTTTCAACTCCACTGCCCCCTCCGACCTGAAACAGTTTTAACGAAAGCCCTGCACTCACATCTGAAAAGAAGGATTTGCCTCTTGAGGAAAAAACTTTGACAACTCTAGGACACATGTATTTTAATTTAAATCTGACCCAGAGTAAAGTACCTCAATGACCCATCAATGGAAAAAGAAAAAATATCTTTAAACAATCCCTAGATGTTACTTAACATTACCACATCTGCATATCATGAGACCTAGATTTGTTACCATTCAACAGACAGTGCTTTCTAATAATAAGGAATAGAGGAAAAGATAGCATGTTTTAATCTTTCGTCCCCTTAAGTTTCAGTTTGAGGTTTCTGGCAATATAGTTTCCTAGCTATATATGGACCACAGACAGCTCTACGATTTCAGTGTTACCTATACAACATTATAAATATTTAGAGGAAGAAAAATAGTTGTATTTGCCATCTGTATCCACTCCCTAAAGCTCTACAGCTATGTTTTTGCACTGGTCACCACCCAAAGCCAGTTCTGAGTGCCAGCTCCACCTGTGATTCACACAATTCCTTTTCCAGATCAACTCCCTGTTCAGTTTACCAGCACCTCAACATTTGTGGATTTCTTCTAATCTCACCTCAATAAGCGACTGCTTATGGGAGGATAAAAACCCACTTCTTCCCACAACATTTGGGTGCATGTGTGTATTTGAGTGTTTGTCTCTCATATGATTTCCAAGTGAGAACTCAAGGTCAAGTAGACAAATAGTGCGTACACAACAAGAGTTACCACATGAAAACAGATCAAGGAAGGGGGGGCCCCCTCCCATCACTTCCACTACATCCCTGAAAGATATGATCCAGATAACCCCCTTCCCAGCCCCTAGATCCAGCCAACCCCTCCATTAAGCAGACCTTCCTGAGAGAGGGGTCTGGGTGAACGCCACTGTAAGAGACGGCCACATATTTCCACAGTTTATGAGGATAAAGCAATTACAGCTTCAGCCATTCATGAATAAAGCCTCTTTAACATTTTAATGAGAACATTAAACTCAGCTGCACTTGGTTTGGTCTCCCTAGAAAGTCTGTTAGGTTGAAGAAAG
The DNA here is from genome assembly GCF_965194805.1 of Balaenoptera borealis. Classification (NCBI taxonomy): domain Eukaryota; kingdom Metazoa; phylum Chordata; class Mammalia; order Artiodactyla; family Balaenopteridae; genus Balaenoptera; species Balaenoptera borealis. The sequence continues at coordinate 24,122,178 of NC_138877.1, read as the reverse complement.
TTTTTTCAAGAAGCAATAATGAAATTGTAGGTCTCTCTGTGCCGCCAGGGCATGACCGGGCCACAAACACGGGCTGCCTGATGTCTCTCCTGAACGAGCCCATATATTCTGGTAAGGCTACCGTTTGGTAAATGAGAAGAGGCACTTGGAGAAATACCTTCCTCTCTGCAGTATTTGTGGGCTTGTGTGTGCTCACTCATTTTATATCTGACTTGTCTCCTAATTCGTTTTTAATGTTATACACAGCTTGGAGTACAATGTGTGACTCAATAAATGTAAAATTATACTTTTCCGCTATTTTCCCTTAATCATTTTCTACCGCCTCTGTTCTCTCTTGCACAAGGCTCCCAACTGCCGCTTGCCTGGAGGCCCATTCAATTCAGCAGACAACCAAGAGAGCTTCAGAAGCCGAAGGTGAACAAGAAATAATTCTCAGACTCGGTGACTTAACATGAATGTCTGCCTCTTCCTCCGAACAAAACCTGGAGCAGTGTGAATGAAAGAGTTTGTCACCTTGAAGACCAACTAGGAGAGAAGAGTAAAGCTAAAGCAGGTTCATCTATTGAAGGTCACTGATACAGTCAACTCTCCCAACATTTACTGAGCATCTGCTATGCACTAAGAACTGTTCTAGACGCTGGGGCGCAACCAGGAGTGAGGCAGACAAGACTTTCACTCTCACAGAGCTTGAAATCTCGCAGGAGAGACAGGTAGTAAACAATAAAAGAAAATGTCAGAGGGTAACAAGTGCTAGAAAGAACCTGCAAGAAGGTGATGTGACAAGAGAGGTTAGTTAAAGGGGGGACAGGAAAAGGTGAGCAGAGCAAAAAGCTAAAGCAAAATCCTTAACGTCATGGAAAGACAGGAAGAATCTCCAATGCATATCACTAAGTGAAAGAAGCTATTCTGAAAAGGCGACACACTGTATGATTCCAAGTGTATGACATTCTAGGAAAGGCAAAACTACGGAGACAGTTAAAAGATCAGTGGTTGCCAGGGATGAGAAGAGGGAGAGAAGAATAGGATTTGAAATATGCTTTGAAAGAAGAGCTGACAGGATTGGTGATGGATAGACTAGAAATGAGAGATGAGGGAGAAAGAGAAGTCAAAGACGATTTCTGCATAAGAAGAGAGACCATTCCCCGAGAGAGGGAAGACCCTTGGGAAACGGCCTATGAAGACCACACAAGGTGCCATGTGGAGCCCTAAGGAAGCAGTGGGGGTCCGAGTTCACCAAGGGAACTCAAGGTCAACTTGCTTGACCTCTGCCTTAATGTGAGTAGCAGATGTGTGCATGTGTGTGATACATACACTCACATACGTGGATATATGCAAATATGTGTCATGCTTAATAGATGGGTTTTGCAATTCAAAGCAAATCTGAGATCATTTCAACAATCTTTCAAGGAATAAAGAGAAAGAGTTGTGTTATTGTTGTTGTTTCCATTAACGTGCAAGGAAGCTGAGGGCAAATAGGGGGAAGAGTCTTTCTGGAGGTCACACAGCAAGGGGTCAGCAGAGCTGAAACAAGGAACCAGGCTTCCCTGCAGGAGTTCACACCACGCATCACATCCTCTGAAAATCATCCGGACCGTTCAGGGCACCCGCGAGCACCACGCTTCATGAGGGAACACGCACCCCGGATGAGGGAAGGGTGGGGTTGATGCGGCCTCCTTTCCTATAGCGAGCTCATCCTGTCTGGATGCTATTGAAATCATCCATAAAATGTGGTTGACAAATCTAAGAAATCAATAACATGAAAGCAAACCTCACAGAGAGCAAATCAAATATTCAAGTGCAACGGGACACTGATTTTTAAGAAGCAAGGAGGCGCTTTTTTTTTTTTTAATTTTATTTATTTATTTATTTATGGCTGTGTTGGGTCTTCGTTTCTGTGCGAGGGCTTTCTCCAGTTGCGGCAAGTGGGGGCCACTCTTCATTGCGGTGCACGGGCCTCTCACTATTGCGGCCTCTCTTGTTGCGGAGCACAGGCTCCAGACACGCAGGCTCAGTAGTTATGGCTCACGGGCCCAGTTGCTCCGCGGCATGTGGGATCCTCCCAGACCAGGGCTCGAACCCGTGTCCCCTGCATTGGCAGGCAGATTCTCAACCACTGTGCCTCCAGGGAAGCCCGGGACACTGATTTTTAAACAGACATGTTAATTATGAACAACACGGCCTCTCAGGCACTAGCCCTTCAGAAACCTCCTCAGGGATACACATAAGGAGCTTCCTCAGAAATGGAAGAAGGTGGCCTAACGCCACCTCTTCATACACCTCCCCAGGACCTCCTCCCCTGTGCCTTAGGTTTCCCGAAGAACACCCAAAGCACTAAACACATTTTAGGAAAAGGGAAAACCAGAGTTGACAGGTCAGGTTTTTGCAATATTATTTAAAGGAGTAAAATTCAACTGGATGAAATCACCACTAAAACCATTCCGGTGATGTTTGAAGAAGACAGGGGGCAGGCCCGGGAGGAGTGGGCACGCTATCTTGTCTGCATGCCACCTCTACATGGCTTCCAAATAGACTCTCCTCTTCCATCTACCCGGCTCTCCCTCATCATCCACCAGGCTCTCCCTCATCATCCACCAGGCTCTCCCTCATCATCCACCAGGCTCTCCCTCATCATCCACCAGGCTCTCCCTCAGAAGCTGCGAGGCCTCCCACCTCGACGTTTTGAAGTCTGGAAGGGAAACAAAGAGGGGCTGTCTGCCTCTGTGTTTCCCGCTGTGAGTCATACACTCCCTGCTCTTACTGAATGTAGGCTGTTTGTTTTCTTGTTGATTTGCAGACTTCCTCTCTGCTGCTCCTCTCTAATAATGTGTTGCCAAAGGACCTCTACAATGGCAGGCACAGGCCGGCTGATGGACAAGACCACACAGCAAGTGGTACCCACAGTAACGACTGAGAGCGCCCAAAGGAGGCGGCTCGGGAGAAAGGAGTTTTGAGACGCTTCGTCAGCTGCACCCTGTCCTCCTAGCTGGAGATTGAGAAAATCATTTGTCAGCGTTAAAACCACATGTAAAGATGGGAATCACTCCCCCTACAACATTGATTTTCTTACCGAATGCTTTCACAGAGGCACATAGGACTGACGGGCTCTCTGCACACACGGAGGAGAGTGGACACCTGCCCTATTGTTAGATAGATGCTCAGGCAGCTCACTCCCTGAAACTACACACAGGCTCCCATTCACATCAATATCCTCCACCAGGCCCTATCTCCCTGTCAGCTCTGCCCTACAGAATCCTTTGTCCTGCTTGTACACATCATTTTCCCTAACTCTGTCTTCTCCTATCAGTAAAGTTTTCTTGCTTTTTTGGTAGTGTGGTTATTGAGATTTGCAAAGAGAGTTCAGGAAAGACAGATGGCAAGAAGAAAGGCAAACTGGGGATAATTCACAGGGGACTTGATTCAGAGAGTCTGCTCCTAGGAAAAGCGTAGTCAGCGAGCAAGATGGGCCGATGGTGGGAGGCCTGGAGGGCAGACGGGCACACAAGTAGGAATGACCAGAAGCAAGCAGTGCATTAGAAACCAGGGGGGCATTCGAAGCAGTGGGCTTTCGACACCACTATGAGACATCTTAGAGGCAACCCTAGAGGCTGGAAGCAGAAGGTTGCAGGATGCCAGCGGTACCTGCCACTAGAAATGGCTAGGAACGGAGTAGGCAAAAATAAGGCAAATGCTCACACTTTTGTCCCTTTATAGTCATAACGATCCCTCTGTACAGCTCTATTTCTTGTCTTTCCTTCACAGCTTGGGTCCAATGTCAAACGCTCTTTTATCCTCACAAGACACCTGAGACCCTGGCCAGACAATTATCAGAGTGATGATCCTATCTTTACACAATTAAATGCTACAGCTTTCTTTGCCAAGCATTTTTCACATATACTGTGTCTTTTCATTCCCATAACACTATGTGAGAGAAACACTATTAAATCAGTAAATCCAGGCTCAAAGAGATTTAAAAATTTTGCACAATGCCACCCAAGTGAAAGAGCCTTCATTCAAACCCAGATCTTGTGGCTTGAGAGCCTGTGCTTCCTAGAACACGCTGTTAGTATATTTCTTGTTCCCTAACTCTATGTGCTATAAATTTCACCGATCTAGGCTTCACCAATTCAGAGCTGCCGAGGCGATAAACCACCATCAAGTGATACCCCACTTACTTGGAATCTGGGAGGTGCTACAATAAATGTGCATCCAATATCGTACAGGGTGCCGGATGAGGAAGCTACCAACCTAAATGTGGAGAAAAAGAAAGCTTGCCTTTGTTTAGTCATGAGGCCTACATCACCAACTTAGCAACAATATGCAATTAAAAAATTAATTAGCTAACTACAAATGATTTAATTCTGTTCTCACGGCTAATCAATGTTTTTTAAAATTCAAAAAAACAATTCCCCCACATATAAGAGGTATAATCTTAAAGTAGTAGCACTGAGTCTATAGGCTAAACTTAAAAACCATCACGGTCATATAGTTTTGTCATGAACTTTTATTATTTATTATATTATCCCGTAGCTCAAATTACTATTAATTCATATCTGCACCTCCTTAAAGAGTCCAGCATAAAGCTGGTCTCCAGATACTTGCTGAATGGATGGATGGATACATAAATGAACGAATGCATGTGTCCATCAAGCTACACTCCATGCCAGTGGAAGAGGGAAATGCCACTTGCTTCAAGGACAATGGACCAAGCCACAGAGACACAGATCCAAATCCTGCTGTTTACCAACTATGTCATCATGGGCAAATTAACTCCCTCCTTGATTCTGAGCTTCCTCTTCGGCATATGGGGATGACAGAGTGCCACACAGAACTGGGGTGAGGATCAAATGAAGTCACAGACTTGGCACACTGCCTGGGATGCAGAAGTTGCTGTAGCTTATTTATTTCCCCCTCTCTCTCCCGCATTTAGCGTGACCTCTTTCATCCCAACCTTCATAATGGTGCTTCAGTACACAAAACCCTGCTGTAAAGTTAATGGCCAAACATCAAATTTATTTACAGTGATGACCAATGTCCCCTCCACTAACATCAAACTTATTTATTCATGGTCTAGAGACAAGCTGTTATGCATAAAAGGTGTTCAACAGATTTCGATGACTAAATGTTTTGAGGACTAAAATGAGTAAATGTCCCTGAGAAGTGAAGCTCATCCATACTCTTTATATTTGAAAGCTAAAATGTAATGTATACTTAACCACTTTGCTAAAAGAACAGGTCGAAAGAACTTTAACTTTTTCTTGACTCGGGGCTGTCAACATGAATTTAAGTTTTAGCACTGGAATAAGAAGTTACAGGGATTTCCCTGGTGGTCCAGGGGTATAGAATCTGCCTTCCAATGCAGGGGACACGGGTTCGATTCCTGGTCAGGGAACTAAGATCCCACGTGCAGCAGGGCAACTAAGCCCGTGCGCCGCAACTACTGGGCCGACATACTCTAGAGCCCGTGTGCCACAACTAGAGAGAGAAAACCTGCACACCACAACTAGAGAGAAGCCTGCGCGCCATAACGAAAGATCCCGCGTGCCGCAACTAACACCCGACGCAGCCAATAAATAAATAAATAATAAATAAATAAATAAATAAGTTATAATTCCTTGTATGCTTTTTAAGTCAGTAGATTTGCTAACACTAAATGTTCCCAGATTTCGACACTGTGGTCACAGCTTTCATTTCTTCCTGTGGTCAGCGGCTTCATCCCCTGGAGGGCATGAGACACTGGGGAATTAACAAGACAAAGTCCCCGTCATCGTCAATATATGTATATGTATAGCTGATTCACTGTGTTATTAAGCAGAAACTAACACACCATTGTAAAGCAATTATACTCCAATAAAGATGTTAAAAAAAAAAAGAGTTTATCAGGACTCATTCTCAGATATTTCTCATCTGTGGCCTCATGACACATATGTTTGGTAAGAGCTTGAAGGAGGGCCTGTATCCTTCCTAGACCAAGGAGGACTACTCTAACCCTAATGTCTTCCACATATGAGGCACTCAACAAATACTTATAAAGTAAATTAATAGGGTAAATAGTATGCAACCTTTGTAATTATCATTTTCTATTTGAAGACTTTATTCTAATCCATGACCAGGTCCCTTAGTTGTTTGAGGCTGTACTTTTTCATCTGCAAAATAAGGCAGCTGGGTTAAAGGATCTCTAAGATCCCTTCCAACATTAATCTTCCATGATCCTATACTTCTAGGCACCTGTGTATGTTCCAGATGATAGAGCTGCTGGAAATCCGACTACCAGGTAAGTGAGACCTTAGAGGACATAATGAATAAACAATGTATCCTTCACCCTCTAATACAGACATCTTCACAAGAAGATATTATCCTTGTACCATGGCAACAAATATAAAAAGAATGAGCTCTCTTATTTCTCTCACCCCTAACGTCATACATAAGAGTAAAAAGATTGACCTTGGCATGTAAACATATTGATCCATTTTTTTTCCCCTGTATCAAATGTTCGTAAGTGAAAAACTAGTATATCTCCAAAGTCAACTGCATTCAGGCAAATAAAACCTTAAAGGAATTTTTTTTTTCTCACAACTAAATCTAGTGCTTTCATTGACGCTCTGTTCCCAGCTATTTCTTGGTTCATATATTAACTTATCAGCTACATTTGTTTAAATGATACTACAGTTTCACTGTTTGCACAGAAATATAATTCAACTCCTTTAAACTAGTCTAACTTTCTTAAAACTGAAACTTCTAAATTAAAAAATTCACACAAACAGGAAGCAGATACTTTCAAACGCCAAGTCAAAGATTTGTCAACACAAATCTCTGCACAGCTAGGAGGGCACTTATGGGCACAGCTTCTCCCCTGGAGACAGAGGACGCCTTGGACAGCTTTCTCTCCCAGGTAAGAGGTAGGACGGTACACCTGTAAGTCCATCCTACACGAATTCAAAGTATACTTTCCTCCAGCGTTGTACCAAATCTCAAGGGAATGGGAAAAATGAATAAAACATATCATCTCTGCCTCAGAGGAGATGCAGCTAGGCCAAGTGAATGAAAACGGCGACACTGGCAAACAACTGCCTGGGATCAGAGGCTAGCTTTGCCATAATTAGCTGGAAACCGTGGGCAAGTTACTTAACCTTTCTGATCCAGCGTCCTCATCTGCATAGTAGTGCTAGTAACAGGACCTACCTCATTAGTGCTGTTAGGGGGAGTAACTACGTTACTGCTCTTCCTGGCACACAGTAAGCACTCAACGTTAGTACCTGTATCGTGATTATCACCATTATGAACAGACAACCCATGAGTTGAAAATTTTCACTGTTTTTATTTAGCAAAATTGAAGCTATAATAGATCCTAGGAAATAAAAGGAAAAAACAAAGTGGAAAATTATTTTTCCAACAAGTTTCATTTTTCTTGTGTCTTCCTGACAAATCCTAACCACATCTATTCCTCAGAGAGATGTAAAGATGGTGGTGGGTAGGGGTGTAGAGAAAGATGTAAGGAAATATGGAACAGAGAGAAAAAGAGAAGATAAGAGGGGGCAGGCAAGAGGAGCATTCCTGAGTTACCTAAAACCATCAGGTAGACGGGAGCTGAACAAAGATGGAGAGAACCTTTGTTGCAGCCTTGCCCTGGCTTGTTTCCTTCTCTGCCCAGAAAATCCTTCCTCAAGCACTGAACTACCACACTTATCTTTTCCTCACCACTCTGTGCTTTTCTTTCCACTGTTTACACCTTTGTTTTATCGAATATTAGGTGCAGAAAGAGCCTTAGTAGTCACCTAATCCAGTTCCCTTATTTCATACGTGAGAAACACTGAGGGCCAATAAGACCAAGTCATTTACCCGGGGCGGGACAGCCTGGCAATGGCACGGGCAACATTAACATAGGAATCCCGGTGCCCCTGGTCTGTGCTGTCTCCCTGAGGACAATAAAACGAGGACATTTACCCACATGGAGTCTGGCTGGCCCTTATCCCGTCTGGCAGATATATAAGTTTTTTATCTTGGGAAGAAAATCTTGAGAAATATTCCTAAATGAATTAACAAGAAGCTTACTGTTTTTAATTCAATAAACATGTTTTATTATTAACTTCATTGCCTGCTAAGCCTGAAATTAGGTTTTTCTATGCTTGGGCAGGTCCTCCCTCACCAATAACAGAACAATCAGATTTCAGTTAAACAGATATTCTCACTTGGGCCATACACACACACACACACACACACACACACACACACACACACACACACACACACACACACACACACACACACACACACACACACACACACCAAAGAGGCATTTAATCAAAGCACAGTTTGAGCCCATTCTTGTTGTTACTCTTCCTGCCTGTGTTTAAGAGAAGTAGATGTCAAATGTTACAAGATAAGGCTCTCTGAATACAGAGACTTCAAATCATTTATCTTCCAAAGTAGGAACAATTTCTTTGCTATTACTTCCTATGCTATTTCTAATCCAATAACAAAAGGCAGCCTAACCGCTGTACTCAACAAGCTTTTGTATCTGGCTTCTCCGAGTGCCCTCGGTATGCTTTGCCCAAACCAGGTCAATAGTCTCCTAAAGCCTTGACTTCCCTTCTTCCTAGCTTTCAGTTCCACAGTGGAAGACTCACACTCCGAAACCAGAGTCTTTTAGTACCGTTTAATAATATATACTTAAAAATAAACACTGTAAGTATGTTTTTCCATTGTGGTTATAGCTCATATCCTTAAGTGTAAGAATCTGGCTAAAACGTTTTGAAGCAAGAAGAAGCCCCTGGTTTGCTTACACTCTCCCCCTTTCCCTTTCCCTGCTATGAGGGTGGCTTCTTTCTCATTTGCTTCACTACGTGGGGTTTCAAAGCTGTGACCTCATTGTGATTAAGGGAGAGACTTTGGCCATCTTCTCACATTGTTTAGACTATAGGAACATCTGAATCTGGGCCACTAATAATAACTCAGCTCTGTTGCCTAAAGAAGTGTTTACTTTTAGTAGACTAGACCCACATAAAGCCTATTTATTAGAACTGTGCTTGGTAAGTGTTGTTTACATGGATTATACTCTACTACTACTAACATGTGCTTTGTTTTTCTTATTCTCTTTATTTTTCTTTCACAGTCGATATAGGCTGGCCACCAACGGTGGTGGTCCTAGTGGCTGCCATTCTCATTCATATGAATCCAATAATAGGAAAAGCAGAACTCAACATTGCAAAAACAAGTGTGGAAATCAAACACTGAAGCTTGGGAAGAGTTGAGCCCAAAATTTGAAAGTTTCTAAGAAAGAAAAAAAAAAGTTGCTGCATCCTCCTACCCTGCCTGCCAACTAGCAGTGGCAGTTCAGTCTCTCCAGATGCCTCTCAAAAAAAGAAGCACCACAAATGTAACAGGAGCTGAGATCCTGGGGGAAGCAATTAGATTTAAGCCGTTTTCAAAATTCTGTAAAAAAAAAAAAAAAAAGAAATCGGAAAAAAAACCCCCACACCTGGTACTTGACATTTTTACATGTTCTGCTTAGCGCCTGTGGAATAACCCTCATATAATGACTAGTTGTCACGTTTATAAAATAAACCTCGGGTTTTTAATGTAATAGAATAGAACCACTAGGCTAGGAAAACAAACCACTTCAGAGGAAGAATGCGGCACATCACATGTAAACCTCATCCTCCGTCTTTAGAATATCAGCCAAAACATGAGAAATTAGGCCAAGGTCAATGGCAGATAATTGCAGAGAAGTTCTCCTCCAATAGCTGGCTGGGTAATACTATAAGCTTCCTGCAACTGTCTAGCAAAGCCAGGGTGGGGACAGTCCTATAAGGCAAGAGGAATTTTTAGATCCTGCCTCCACCCCTCCAATACAAGCTCCTCAGTGGCCCTTTGATAAGTGATGACAGGAGAAGCTGGGATGGGAAAGAGGAGCAGCTTCAGAAAGGACAGCAAGTGTCTCCTCAGGTGCAGAAGCAGGTCTGGGTTTCAGCTGATGGTAGGAACCAAGCACCTGGTGTCCCATGCCTCCTAGAGTTCACCACACTAATTTGATGCCTATTTGTGAGTCAGGTATAACCTTTCTTAATTAGATGCACGGCTGACATGTCAAAGACAACAGAACCAGGCAAAAAGATAGTAAGGCTTATACAAAACCAACTTCAGTTGGGTTTCTGAGATGGTTTCTTTTCACTCTAGGATGAAGTGGCCACAGATCTATCTCCAGAGATGATTTTGTAAAAGCAACCACTCTACCCCTCAGGCCCTCACTCACTCCTTCACCCTGTCTTAAATATGGCATCAAAGTAACGGGGTCCAAGAAGTGAAGAAAGAGGTAAAAGGAAACATGCCCTCTTGAAAAATATTCCAGGGCTCCTGGGCAAGGACATGCTTTTGTTATACTATGTGGTTGAATGTGAAACATCCGAAGATGAAGATGCAGACGTCTATGCAAGAAGCAACTCACCTGTCAGCACCTGATCTTCCTCAAGTTCTACCTTAAATATAACCTATTCCATGAGGTTGTTCTGATGTCCTAACCGGAAATAACATCTCCCTCACTTGAGTTCCCACGTCCTTTTCTATTTTGTATTTTAGCCATGTATGTAACTGTCTTATTGCCCCTTTAAGCTCTTTGAACAATGATATTTTACTGAGTGCAAAGAATGAAATATAATGAATGTCAGATTCTTGACTACGTGGTAGAGACAAGTATGTCAGTTACTGAGGAACCCAAGTGGTCAGGGGGGACTTTACCCAACTATACTTGATAGGACATCAGAGCTACACTGTCAAAGGAAGGAAGAAGAGTGTATCTAAAATTAAGGAAGACGTAGAGAACAGATGTGTGGCCACAGGGGAGGAAGGGGAGGGTGGGATGAATTGGGAGATTAGGTTTGACGTAAATACACTACCATGTGTAAAACAGATGGCTAGTGGGAACCTGCGGTATAGCACAGGGAGCTCAGCTCCGTGCTCTGTGACGACCTAGATGGGTAGGATGGGGGGTGGGGTGGGAGGGAGGTCCAAGAGGGAGGGGATATATGTATACATATAGCTGATTCACTTCGCTGTACAGCAGAAACTAACACAACATTGTAAAGCAATTACTACACCAATTGAAGTAAAATTAAGGAAGAAAATAAGCAAAAGTCTGAGGTCCCAGGATGTCTCCAAACACATTTATTTAAAGTCTAGTAGGTTCTAATGACCCTCCGAGAGGCCACGAAGGGCAATCCAAGGTCCTTTTAAGATGGGAACATCAATCCCATGATGGCGCTCCTAACCCACACCAGTAATGGTGATCACTAGAGGATAATATCTTTGTTTCTGAGGTCCTGGAACGCCTCTGAGGACCATCGGCCTACAGAGAATCTTCAGAAACAACTGAATGCCCACGTTTGCATTCACCACGCTGAATGCTATGACCTCTGTGGTAACAAGAAAGGATTAAGAGCTTAATGAAGCCAAGGCTCCGTCATGCGCAGTAGCTCCTGCCAATCATGGTCAGTGACAGGTTACGTCTTTTCATGAACTTTTTGGAACAATATTTTCCCTAGATAATTACAATATGGGAGCACGTACATTGCGTCAGCCAAACCTAAAAGTTCCATGGTCACAGCTAACTAGTATCAATATGCATATTTGAGCTTTGCAATGGCTTTCAGAGAAACAGTGTTTAGAGTGTTTCTTTAGAGATAATACTTTTTAGAAATAATTGTTCCTTCAGCGTCTGCTTTCTTTCCGGCCTCACTGTGCAAATCATGCTGCTCTTCCTCAACTTTCCCAAGATCCCCAAGGTCATTCTCTACGGTGTTGGCTTTAAATACGACTTGGTGCCAAAGATCCCCACTCAGCTTTCAAGTTCACCTGGATGACACTGGCCCACACTGGGTCTCTTCCTGTTTCCATACATCCAGATCTAGTCGATCGGCATTTTCTGCAAAGAGTTTCACTTCCCAGGAATTGCAATCTGCCTCTTGCATAGTTTCCTCCCATTCCCCTGGGTAGGTGGCCGCCCAGAAGGCAGCAGGGAGGAGGAGCTTTTTGATCCGATGAAGCTTCTCTGCAGGACTCGCAGCTAACGGTGAAGAGCCGGGCTGGTAGTTCTCTGGGGAGAGCAGGTGACCACAAGCGCAGGACTCGCAGCTAACGGCGAAGAGCTGGGCTGGTAGTTCTCTGAGGAGAGCAGGTGACCACAAGCGCAGGACTCGCAGCTAAAGGCGAAGAGCTGGGCTGGTAGTTCTCTGGGGAGAGCAGGTGACCACAAGCGTAAGGGCTCAGCTGAGAGTCACTGGGGCGCCTTGCTGGCCGCCTAAAGCAGGTCCTCCAACCTCGGAGCGGTGACGTGTTAATGGCTTACGTAATGAAGAAATGAGTCAGTGTACTTGGCAATTCAGACTTGAACTATGTAAGGCCTCGATTCAGAAGGAAATTCTGAAAGACAAGTATTAAATGGTGACACATTTTTTTTTTCTTTAAGGTGCTGGTGGTGGGGAAGAAAGGCTACTAAATGATAGACATCTGTGTTCTTCTGCTGTTTCCATTCTTCTGGACTTTTAGACGACTGTGAGCTCCATGTTGAGCCCAGCTAGTGTTGCCCCTGAGCATCCTGGGAAATGACAGCATCTTGGCCTGCTGAGCCCAGACCCATTACTTAGCAGATTCGCCCTCCTCAGGAACTGAAGAAGCTTGCCACGGCCTTTTAGAAGACCCAGGGCAAAAATCAGCACACTTTTTTTTTTTTAATTTACGTTTTATTTTAGTTGAATTATAATGTTGTATTAATAACTGCTGTACAGCAAAGTGACTCAGTTATATGTACATACATTCTTTTTCATATTCTTTTCCATTATGGTTTATCACAGGATATTGAACATAGTTCCCTGGGCTATCCAGTAGGACCTTGAACGAAATAATGCCATTTGCAGCAACACGGATGCAACTAGAGGTTATCATACTAAGTGAAGTAAGTCAGAAAGAGAAAGACAAATACCATATAATATCACTTATATGTGGAATCTAAAATATGACACAAATGAACCTATGTGTGAAACAGAAACAGAATCAAGGACCTAGAGAATAGACTAGTGGCTGTCAAGGGGAAGGGGGGTGGGAGAGGGTTGGATTGGGAGCTTGGGATTAGCAGTTGCAAACTGGTATATATAGAATGGATAAACCACCACACGGTTTTAAACAATGAGAAATCTCCTAAAATAAATGAAGTCTTGGCCAACATAAACCAACCAAGGAATCAAAGTGACGGATGAGACCTTATTATAGATAACCCTTCAGCAGGCTCTTGCCATGTCATGGTTAAAATGGCAAAGGAAAGTGTCTTGACATTCTAAACAAAGAACAAATGATAGGCAAGGCTTAGAGTTTGGGACCTCATAACAAAAGATAACCCTAAGGAGCCATTAGGATATGCCAGGATTGTATTTATGTTATCTCACTGAATCCTCATAACAATCTTTTGAGGTAGATGGTAGCGTTAATAATCTCATTTTTAAGATGAAGAAACTGAGGCTTAGTGAGCTTAATTAAGTAAATCATCCAAGTCTCCCCAGTTTGATGGGATTTGAATACATGCTATCAGTTACTTATACCATCAGTGGCCAAGGAGATTTTTTAAATCAGAATTAGCCTATTTCCAAGAGATTTTGTAGGATGAAGGAAAGGGGTGAGCAAGAAATACAAGAATTCCTAGGAAAAAAAAAAAAGCTGTGAAAAATAAAAAGAAAGAAACTGAGGAAAACACAGAATTTCTCCCTCACATTATCAGTTCATTTCTCTTATCTGGCTTAATGAGGCAAAAGGAGATTCTAAAGTCAGACCGTGTGAATGTTTGCCCACTAAGACTGGGGCTTGTTCTTAGCCAAGTGAGTTGTCTGTTAAACACAGTTTCCCATGTAGACTCAAACCTCACTCACATGGTGTCGCTCTTAATCAAGTGTGATCTGTCCCCGTGTGGCTATTTCAAGTGGTCAACACCCAGGAACTGAGTTTTCCTACTGCGTCTCCTCCTTGGGGAGGCCGGGGAGGGGTGGTGACACCATGGGAATGGTGTCTGTCTTCTTTCCTGTGACTCAACCGAATATGTCAAAGAAATGCTGTTCCTGTTGGTCCTGCAGCAATACATGAATTATTCCATCTGCCAAGCAAATTCATGTGGAAAACATCAGGCTACCTCTATCCGAGTGCCACGGAAAAGTGGGCAAGGCAGCAATGAGAAGCTCCTCAAGCAAAACCAAACCACAAGAGAGGTGAACTTTAGCCACTTCTGTCATTCCTCCCATAAAAATGTGCACGCACATCTCTACCTTCCTCTTGCCAGAATCGGGGAGAAGAGAATTTCCTTCCTCCTCTGGGCTCTCATAACTACTTCAGACCAACTGCTAAATTACAGTGCTTACCATATTGTCCTGCCATATATTTTAGGCGTCTGCCTTCCCACTTAGGTAATAGCTCCTTTTATCCCCTGAGTATTTGAGTCCCATGCATCTGGCATCGTGCTTAACAAATATTGTTAAACAAACCAATGGAAGAGTGAATGTAACGATGAGTGAATTGACAACTTGCTCCAGGGCTCTGGCTAACTAGGGCAACAAGAAATGTTCTCTTTCCTCTATTGTTTATGACTGAAGATGGCTGACACTGTCACACTTAGAGAGGGGGTGGGGAGGGATAGATCACACCCATTTGTAGTGTTAGATGTCTAGGATGTTTGGACACTTAATGAATGAGTGCTTCATGTGTGGTTATATGTGCATGTGTTTTGCATTTTCCTCTGCTCCTGTCTCTGTAGAGTTCATCTTTCCCACCTCGTACCCAACAAGCCTACCTATCTCATAATTTGCTCCTTTCATCACTTATTTTCTTTGGACTTAATTAACTCAGTTAGAATCCTTACTCTAAAAAAGGCATTCTCCTTCTTCCTATAAGTTCCTGGAGGGAGGAAAGTGCAGGAAATCTGACTTGGTGTCAGCACACTGCGCTGCCCACAACCTGCCAGCCATGTTCCAGGTATGATGGAGGCTAGAATTGCAGCAAGACTCAATACAGACATGGCCCCTCCTCTTGCAGAATTTACAGTCAGTGATAGAAAGAGAGAGAAATAATAAGGTGAGTAAAGCGTAGTAACTATGACAGAGGAAACGCAAGGTGTTATGAGAGCACAGAGGAAGGAGATCAAACCTAATCTGGAAATCAGGAAGGGCCTCCTAGACAAAGTCCTTTTAAGTTTTGACCTGAGAAATAAGTAAGACTTATCCAGGTGAAAGAGGAATGTAGGAAAGAGGAGGGGAAGATCCAGAGACAAGGGAGAACACGATGTACGTGAAGCACTTAAAGAAGTAAAGAATGGGGGCTTCCCTGGTGGCGCAGTGGTTGAGAATCTGCCTGCCAATGCAGGGGACACGGGTTCGAGCCCTGGTCTGGGGAGATCCCACATGCCGCGGAGCAAATGGGCCCGTGAGCCACAGCTACTGAGCCTGCGCGTCTGGAGCCTGTGCTCTGCAACAAGAGGCCACGACAGTGAGAGGCCCGCGCAGCGCGATGAACAGTGGCCCCTGCTCGCCGCAACTAGAGAAAGCCCCGGCACAGAAACGAAGACCCAACACAGCCAAAAATAAATTAATTAATTAATTAATTTTAAAAAAAATTAAGTGGATATTAATGATTCCTTTAACGAATTTTCACTTTCCAGCAAAAACTTTAAAAAAAAAAAAAAAAAGGAAGTAAAGAATGGCTGGGGTTTAAGTCAGGTGGCTAGCTCGGGCCTCAGCTATTTTATTCTCAGGGCAATAGAGGTCACTGAAGGATTTTAACCAAGGTGGTGACATCTGGATCTGAGTTTCAGGAGAGAGACTGGGGTTGTAGAGAAAGACATATAGATTTGGGAGTTGTATCATTAGAGTAGGCTAAGTGTAGCAATAAATAGATCTTCAACATTTTCCTTTTAGCACGATTACTTTGGATGCCATATGGAGAATGGATTATAAAACTGTGAGACTAGATACACAGAAACCACTTAGGATGCTGTTTCAGTCGTCCGGATGAGGATGGTAATGGCAATGATGGAGATGGAAAGAAGTGGTTGGGTTCAAGAGAACATTAAGAAGGCAGAATTAACAGACTATGACAACCCTAGGTCACGGGATGGCACAAGGTTCCTTAAAGGGCCAGAGAGGAAAAACTTAGGCTTTGCCAACCATACAATTTCTGTCACAGCTACTCGACCCTGCTGCTTGGGTGAGAAAGTAGACATAGACAATATCCAAGGGCATAGGTGTGCCTGTGTTACAGTAAAATTTTCTTTACAAAAAGCAGGCCAATAGGCCAAATTTGGTCCAGGGCTGACGTCTGCGGACCACTGGAGTAAGTGAGGGATGCAGTGGTAAGAGCGTCAAAAATGGTCCCAAGCGTGGGGCGTGGGCCCCTGGGTGGCCGGCTTACTATTCACAGAGAAAAGGACGCTGGAGAAGGAGCAGGGTCAGAGAGAGGGAGTTGTGGGCAATGTTTAGACAAGTTGAGTTCAAGATGCCTGAGAGACATCGCCCAAGCTCTGGGTAGAGATACAGAGATTTGGGAGTTGTCTTGGGCAGGGTAGACTAAATGTTATAAACAAACCACCAAAATTCCGTGGCTTTAGTCGTAAGAAGTTTCTCAGACGGTGATGCCAGAAACTCTAATGGGGATGGGGGGAAAATCGTTCCAGAAGCCTGTCCAATAGCAGCACCCATGTTACTGAGTCGCAAGGAGGACAGTTCAGAGAGGAGCTCTTGCAGGAGGCTTTTGTGGGTCAGGTCTGAAAAAGGCAGCATGTCCGCCCACAACCCACTGGAGAGATGTCACCCACACGGCCACCTAACTGCAAGGAAGGCTGGGGAACACAGTGGAGCTGTGTGTCTAGGATCAACAAGGGTAGAGTGGATTTGCAGGGAAAGCCACCAGGATCGACCGCCAGAGTCAAAAATACCTACACAGGCCAGAAGGCTTGAGGGTGAATAAAAGAGATTCAGGCAACTGAGAGGAGTGAGACCAAGTCCAGGGCCCCGAAGAACACCAAAGTGAGGAGATCCAGCAAAGAGGAATGACAGGAAGAAAATAAAACTGGGAGAGTGTGTGAGATATTTAACAAACATATGAAGAATGAGCACAAATTTAGTCCTTAAGCATCAAGCCCACCTCTGACAAGCTGACACGTATTTGGTACCTCTGATATTTAGACGAAAAAGGAGGCAAATTGCATTTAGGAGAAAATGGTAAAATCAGCTCTGCCAAAAAAATCTATCAGGAGGTTTTCATTACCATTCAGATGGACTGCTTTAGGGCTACATCATACAAAATTTTTTTTCCATTCACTTTTGTGTCCATAAATCAACCTATACAGGTAAAATGTGTTTTTCTGCATTAAAAATTTTATGTGGTCTTATATGCATGAACATATTAATATACATATGAATATATGCCTGTCTGTGTACACACACACACTCAGCACTCCTAGGGTTCATTACCACAATGCATTTCTTTCTCACTTCCATTTTTTTTAGCAATTTTCCGTACTCTCTGCTTTGTTCAAGGCCCCTCCACCTCCTACCCGACACGTTTGCATGTCTGGTCCTGGCTCCCAATGAGAAGACCAAGGAAAATAAGTTGGACTCTGCTCTGATGACATTTGAAGCACTGTTTCATTATTACAAAACAGAACAGAGCCTGTAGCTTACATAAGAAAATCCAGGCCAGAACACCTATGCCCTGTCCACAGCCCTTCTGAGCCCAGAAGACCTCAGCTGGGAAAAGAAGCATCTGAGATCTTACAGAGCTCCGTCTACCAACCTTCCCTCTTCACTTTCTTTAGAATGTAAAGTCTTTGGGGTATGGAAGCGGCTTCTGAGGGTTTTGTATCGGAACACTCTTTTCAGCAGAAAAACAGCCAGCCTTGCTTATAAATAAAAGTTTAAAAAAAAAAAGAAAGACAAGCAGATTTTAAAAAGATGATCTGCCCAGGTGGTACATAGATGCTAAAGAAAGCAAAATTAGTAAACTCATCTACTTGCCCTGCATAAATTATTAGTGTACTCAACTCGACCAAGTGACTATTCATAAGCCTGACCTCGAACACCGTGGGGTTCAGTAAATACAAATTCCGGATGGTGACAATGTTACCCTTATTTCCTTACTTAATGACACGCAGGTGGCAGTTCAGTGGCACAAATCATATGCACTTTATTCTTCCTTCACTGCTCTTCACGTTATAACTCATATCAGAGGTGAATCTAACTATTGGAAATAGCCTCCCAATGAGCAAAATTGATTCTTCCTTTCATTTGACAGAGATCAGCCCATGTGTACAAGCAAAGAAAAATTTTGTAAGCAGTACTTCTGCTCTGGCTTCTGTGATGAGATATTCTGTGAGCTCCAACAAGTCTTTCTTATTGTTGCTTTTATAGGGTCATCACTATTCAAAGTCAGCTAGCTTCAAATATCATCTGCAAAGCACATCTAGAAACTGAGCTGCTGATGCAGATAATGTATGAATCTGAGAAACTGCAACTTGTTTCCCACTGGCTAGATTACATATGTAGTTTCTTTAAAAAAAAAATTCTAGACTCTTTCAGCTGTTTCGGGGGCAGCTGTGGGAGAAGGGCAGGAGTTCACCAACATGAGGTACACAAATGTCACAGGCATTTGCTCAAAAAGAGTATGTGAATGCAAAATACACAATTTGAACACTCCATCTGATGCTTCAAATGGCAGCTGGGTTGGAAAGCCCAACAATTTTCTTTGGTCAGATTCTCCTCTCATCTCTGTCGGTCTCCTAAAGCTGCCAAGTTAACTCTGCCATCTCTTCCTCTTTACAGGATGGTCCTGTCTCCTCCAAGTCTAGGAAATGGAGGCCATTCAGCCATGCTGGGAACCCTGGACCACCCTCCGTTCTCCCACCTGCATCATGAATCATCCTGCTTGAGTCATCACCAGACAGCCTCCCATCAGCCTCCCTTCTCTCCCTCCACCACCCCTTCCTTAGTTCAGGTTGTTGTCACTACAGAAACGTCTAGTGATCTCCCTGCCTACAGGCTAATTTCTCTACAATGGATCCTACCCATGAAAAGCAAACAAAATCTATCTAACACATAAATCAGGCAGTATCTGGCTTCTGCTTAAAACACTTTAATGATATACACCATCTGAAAATAAATCTGAATTTCTTACATGGCAGCAAGAACCCCAAACATTAGGCACCAGACCATGGCTACAACCTCATTTACCATGACATATGCCTCCTAGTTCTCTCTCTCTCGCTCCCTCTTTTTCTCTCTCTCACATACACACACACACACACACACACACCCTCCCTCTTACTCTCCGCCCCTGGGACCAGTCACACTAAAGTCTCTGCCTAGAATGCATTCCTCGTTCCCCATCCTGACCCTCACTTGGCTCCTCCTAGTACGTGTTTATGGTTCATCCAGGGACCACCTTTTGGCAGCCTTAGGACACCCTCTCAGTGCTCTACGAATACTCTCTAGCCAACTCTGCAAGTGAAAGCTGATACTGCTATTCAGTGACGCATTTTTGTATCTCTGAGTTAGCAGCATGGTGATCTACTGAACAGAGTAGAGGGAACAGAATTAGATCCAAACCCACGGGAATTTTGTGTATGATGAAAGTGGAAAAGCTATGGACTCTCAAATGATGGTGTTCGTATAATGGGTTAAACATGTAGAAATGATAATTTTGGATACTCAGCAGATGTCTTTCCCCCAAATTAATTCCACATAGATTAAATATTTAAATGCCTAAAAAAAAAATCACAGAAAAATTAGAAGAAAATTTACAAGACGATTTCTATAGCCCAAGGGAAAGGTTTTTCCAAGCATGATTTTAAAAATCAGAAACTATAAAGACTGATACATTTAACTAGCTAAATAAATAAGTAGCTTTTTAATTGGAGAAAAGTACTATAAAGCCAAGTGAAAAGACAATCAACAAATTGAGAAAAATGCCTAGTTGGTACATTGCCTGGCACCTAATTTATTTTGAGTAAATTGACTTATATAGCAGAGGGTTAATCTCCCTAGTATATAAAGAACTCTTGTGAACCAATACAAAAAGACAAACCTCCTATTAGAAAAAGCAAAACTAATGACATAAAAAAGTACACAAATTGCTTCTAAATTTATGTAAAGTTTTCAAACTCCTAAGTCAAAGCAATTCAAATTTTCAATGATATTTTGCATACCAGGATGACGAAGATTAAAAAAATACTCCGGGTTATTGAAGGTGTAGGAAAAGGGCACAGTTAAATACTGCTGATAACAGAGTTCTGGAAAGCAGTTTAACAGCGAGACTCAAAATTTCTGACACAGAATTTTCCTCAGAATTTATCCTAGAGAACAATCTACACATCCATCAACAGGGAGTTGCTTAATAAAACAGAGTAACTCTTTATACTGTATTATCATATACCCACCACAATTCAAGATATAAGCATATTTACTTACATAGAATGCTATGCTACAAATTTTTTTAATTGAGTTAAAAAAGTGTATAACATCCGCCTATTTAAAATATGTTTGTTCATATGCACAGAAAAAAAAACAAACACTTGGAAGGATATTTACCAAAATGTAAATAATCATTATCTCTGAGAGGTGGGAACATGAATTCCTTCTTCATACCTTCTTTCTTTCTTCTTTATAGCTTTTCGTATTATCTGACTTTTTTTTTAACACAGCATGTATACTTTTATAATTAAAAAACAATTACTGGGACTTCCCTGGCGGTCCAGTGGTTAAAACTTCGCCTTCTAATGCAGGGGGTGTGGGTTCGATCCCTGGTCAGGGAGCTAAGATCCCACATGCCCTGGGGCCAACAAACCAAAACATAAAACAGAAGCAATATTGCAACAAATTCCATAAACACTTTAAAAATGGTCCCCATCAAAAAAACTTAAGAAAAAAAAATTACCAACAATATAACTACTTCCATGGTTTGAAAAGGATGAATAGGCAAGCAGATTCAAAAGGGGCCTGGTCCAGGGTCTTCTCCCTGAGAATGGCGGTTTCACTAGCGTCCTGGGTTTTACCGCACACATCTTGAGATGGCTTCTGCACATCCTGAAAGAGGTACAGCTGCAGCACTGGTTTTGCATTTTCAAAAGTTGCTGGGCGCCTTTGCACTTCTGTTCCACCAATTCGTGGAAGAAGTGGGCCCACGCCTTCCAGAGCCACGTCGTCATGGTCAAAATAGAAGCCCAGAGAGAGAACCTTTGAATTTAAACGCACTCTTGGATTTGTGGTTCTGCATGCTCTCCTAACTGCATGGAAGTACTTATAAGGTATATATTCTTGGACAAATCTCTTAATGTCACAGAGCTCTTACTTTTTTATTTATAAAATGAGGGTAAAAGCCTACACAACACACTGAACCAACCTTACCCACTGGGGGCAGACACCAAAAACAATGGGAACCACAAACGTGCAGCCTGCAAAAAGGAGACCCCAAACACAGTAAGTTAAGCAAAATGAGAAGACAGAGAAATACGCAGCAGATGAAGGAGCAAGGTAAAAACCCCCCAGAGCAAACAAATGAACAGGAAATAGGCATTCTACCTGAAAACGAATTCAGAGTAATGATAGGAAAGATGATCCAAAATCTTGGAGATAGAATGGAGAAAATACAAGAAACGTTTAACAAGGGCCTAGAAGAACTAAAGAGCAAACAAACAATGATGAACAACACAATAAATGAAAGTAAAAATTCTCTAGAAGGAAACAATAGCAGAATAACTGAGGCAGAAGAATGGATATGTGACATGGAAGATAAAATAGTGGAAATAACTACCGCAGAGCGGAATAAAGAAAAAAGAATGAAAAAATTGAGGACAGTCTCAGAGACTGCTGGGACAACATCAAACACAGACAATATTCGAATTACAGGGGTCCCAGAAGAAGAAGAGAAAAAGAAAGGGACTGAGAAAATATTTGCAGAGATTATAGTTGAAAACATGTCTAATATGGGAAAGGAAATAGTCAAGTCCAGGAAGCACAGAGAGTCACATAAAGGATAAATCCAAGGAGAAACATGCTAAGACACATATTAATCAAACTATCAAAAATTAAATACAAAGAAAAAATATTAAAAACAGCAAGGGAAAAACAACAAATAACATAAAAGGGAATCCCCATGAGGCTAACAGCTGATCTTTCAGCAGAAACTCCACAAGGTAGAAGGGAGTGGCAGGACATATTTAAAGTGATGAAAGGGAAAAACCTACAACCAAGATGACTCTACCCAGCAAGGATCTCATTCAGATTCAACAGAGAAATTAAAACCTTTACAGACAAGCAAAAGCTAAGAGAATTCAGCACCACCAAACCAGCTTTACAACAAATGCTAAAGGAACTTCTCTAGGCAGGAAACACAAGAGAAGGAAAAGACCTAAAATAAAAAACCCAAAAGAATTAAGAAAATGGTAATAGGAACATACATATCGATAATTACCTTAAATGTAAATGGATTAAATGCTCCAACCAAAAGACATAGACTGGCTGAATGGATACAAAAACAAGACCCGTATATATGTTGTCTACAAGAGACCCACTTCAGACCTAGGGACACATACAGACTGAAAGTGAGGGGATGGAAAAAGATATTCCATGCAAATGGAAATCAAAAGGAAGCTGGGGGGGGCTTCCCTGGTGGCGCAGTGGTTGAGAATCCGCCTGCCAATGCAGGGGACACGGGTTCGAGCCTGGGTCTGGGAAAATCCTACATGCCGCGGAGCAACTAGGCCCATGAGGCACAATTACTGAGCCTGCGCATCTGGAGCCTGTGCTCTGCAACAAGAGAGACCAAGACAGTGAGAGGTCCGCGCACCGCGATGAAGAGTGGCCCCCGCTTGCCACAACTAGAGAAAGCGCTCGCACAGAAACGAAGACCCAACACAGCCAGAAATTAAATAAATAAATAAATAATTTTTAAAAAAAAAGCTGGAGTAGCAATTCTCACATCAGGTAAAATGACTTTACAATAAAGAATGTTACAAGAGACTTGGAAGGACACTACATAATGAGCAAGGGAACAATCCAAGAAGATATAACAATTGTAAATACTTAGGCACCCAACACAGGAGCACCTCAATACATAAGGCAAATGCTAATAACGGCCATAAAAGGGGAAATAGACAGTAACACAATCATAGTAGGAAACTTTAACACCCCACTTTCACCAAGGGACAGATCATCCAAAATGAAAATAAATAAGGAAACACAAGCTTTAAATGATACATTAAACAAGATGGAAGACTTGATATTTCTATAGGACATTCCATCCAAAAACAACAGAATACACTTTCTTCTCAAGTGCTCACGGAACATTCTCTAGGATATCTTGGGTCACAAATCAAGCCTTGGTAAATTTAAGAAAACTGAAATCATATCAACTATCTTTTCCGACCGCAATGCTATGAGACTAGATATCAATTACAGGAAAAAAAACTGTAAAAAATACGAACACATGGAGGCTAAATAATACGCTACTAAATAACCAAAAGATCACTGAAGAAATCAAAGAGGAAATCAAAAAATACCTAGAAACAAATGACAATGAAAACATGACAGCTCAAAACCTAGGGGATGCAGCAAAAGCAGTTCTAACAGGGAAGTTTATAGCAATACAATGCTAGGTCAAGAAACAAGAAAAATCTCAAATAAACAATCCAACCTTACACCTAAAGCAATTAGAGAAAGAAGAACGAAAAATCCCCAATTAGCAGAGGGAAAGAAATCATAAAGATCAGATCAGAAATAAATGAAAAAGAAATGAAGGAAATGATAGCAAAGATCAATAAAACTAAAAGCTGTTTCTTTGAGAAGATAAACAAAATTGAGAAACCATTAGCCAGACTCACCAAGAAAAAAAGGGAGAACACTCAACAGAATTATAAATGAAAAAGGAGAAGTAACCACTGACACTGCAGAAATACAAAGGATCAGGAAAGATTACTACAAGCAACTATATGCCAATAAAATCGACAACCTGGAAGAAATGGACAAATTCTTAGAAAAGCACAACCTTCTGAGACTGAACCAGGAAGAAATAGAAAATATAAACAGACCAATCACAAGCACTGAAATTGAGACTGTGATTAAAAATCTTCCAACAAACAAAAGCCCAGGACCAGGTGGATTCACACATGAATTCTACCAAACATTTAGAGAAGAGCTAACACCCATCCTTCTCAAACTCTTCAAAAATATAGCAGAGGGAGGAACACTCCCAAACTCATTCTATGAGGCTACCATCACCCTGATACCAAAACCAGACAAAGATGTTACAGAAAAAGAAAACTACAAGCCAATATCACTGATGAACACAGATGCAAAAATACTCAACAGAATACTAGCAAACAGAAACCAGCAGCACATTAAAAGGATCATACACCATAATCAAGTGGAGTTTATCCCAGGAATGCAAGGATTCTTCAACATATGCAAATCAATCAATGTGATACACCATATTAACATATTAAAGGAGAAAAGCCATATGATCATCTCAATAGATGCAGAAAAAGCTTTTGACAAAATTCAACACCCATTTATGATAAACTCTCCAGAAAGTAGGCATAGAGGGAACTTACCTCAACATAATAAAGGCCATATATGACAAACCCACAGCCAACATTGTTCTCAATGGTGAAAATCTGAAAACATTTCCACTAAGATGAGGAACAAGACAAGGTTGCCCATTCTCACCGCTATCATTCAACATAGCTTTGGAAGTTTTAGCCACAGCAATCAGACAAGAAAAAGAAATAAAAGGAATCCAAATCAGAAAAAAAGAAGTAAAACTGTTACTATTTGCAGATGACATGATACTACACATAGAGAATCCTAAAGATGCTACCAGAAAACTACTAGAGCTAATAAATGAATTTGGTAAAGTAGCAGGATACAACATTAATGCACAGAAATCTCTTTGCATTCCGATACACTAATGATGAAAAATCTGAAAGAGAAATTAAGGAAACACTCCCATTTACCACTGCAACAAAAAGAATAAAATACCTAGGAACAAACTTACCTAGGGAGACAAAAGACCTGTATGCAGAAAACTATTAAGACACTGATGAAAGAAATTAAAGATGATACAAAACAATGGAGAGATATACTATGTTCTTGGATTGGAAGAATCAACATTGTGAAAATGACTATACTTCCCAAAGCAATCTACAGATTCAATGCAATCCCTATCAAACTACCAATGGCATTTTTCACAGAACTAGAACCAAAAATTTCACAATTTGTATGGAAACACAAAAGACCCTGAATAGCCAAAGCAATTTTGAGAAAGAAAAACAGAGCTGGAGGAATCAGGCTCCCTGACTTCAGACTGTACTACAAAGCTACAGTAATCAAGACAATATGATACTGGCACAAAAACAGAAATATATATCAATGGAACAGGATAGAAAGCCCAGAGATAAACCCATGCACATATGGTCACCTTATCTTTGATAAAAGAGGCAACAATAGACAATGGAGAAAAGACAGTCTCTTCAATAAGTGGTGCTGGGAAAACTGCACAGCTACATGTAAAAGAATGAAATTAAAACATTCCCTAACACCATACACAAAAATAATCTCAAAATGGATTAAAGACCTAAATGTAAGGCTAGACACTATAAAACTCTTAGAGGAAAACATAGGCAGAACACTGTATGTCAAGAATCACAGCAAGATCCTTTTTGAGCCACCACCTAGAGAAATGGAAATAAAAACAAAAATAAACAAACGGGACCTAATGAAACTGAAGAGCTTTTGCACAGCAAAGAAAACCATAAACAAGACAAAAAGACAGCCCTCAGAATGGGAGAAAATATTTGCAAATTAAGCAACTGACAAAGGATTAATCTCCAAAATTTACAAGCAGCTTATGCAGCTCAATATCAAAAACCCAGCCCAAAAATGGGCAGAAGACCTAAATAGACATTTCTCCAAAGAAGATGTACATACTGCCAACAAACAGATGAAAGGATGCTCAACGTCAGTAATCATTAGAGAAATGCAAATCAAAACTACAATGAGGTATCACCTCACACCAGGCAGAATGACCATCATCAAAAAATCTACAAACAATCAATGCTGGAGAGGGTGTGGAAAAAAGGGAACCCTCTTGCACTCTTGGTGGGAATGTAAATTGATACAGCCACTATGGAGACAGTATGGAGGTTCCTTAAAAAACCAACAATAGGACTACCATATGACGCAGCAATCCCACCAGTGGGTATATACCCTGCGAAAACCATAATTCAAAAAGAGTCATGTACCACTATGTTCATTGCAGCACTATTTACAATAGCCAGGACATGGAAGCAACCTAAGTGTCCATCGACAGATGAATGGATAAAGAAGATGTGGCACATATATACAATGGAATATTACTCAGCCATAGAAAGAAACGAAATTGAGTTATTTGTAGGGAGGTGGATGGACCTAGAGTCTGTCATACAGAATGAAGTAAGTCAGAAAGAGAAAAACAAATACCGTATGCTAACATATATATGGAATCTAAAAAAATAAATAAAATGGTTCTGAAGAACCTAGGGGCAGGACAGGAATAAAGACGCAGGCGTAGAGAATGGACTTGAGGACACAGGGAGGGGGAAGGGTAAGCTGAGAGGAAGTGAGAAGAGTGGCATGGACATATATACACTACCAAATGTAAAACAGATAGCTAGTGGGAAGCAGCCACATAGCACAGGGAGATCAGCTCGGTGCTCTGTGACCACCTAGAGGGGTGGGATAGGGAGGGTGGGAGGGAGGGAGATGCAAGAGGGAAGAGATATGGGGATATATGTATATGTGTAGCTGATTCACTTTGATACAAAGCAGAAACTAACACACCATTGTAAAGCAATTATACTCCAATAAAGATGTTAAAAATAAACAAATAAGTAAATAAATAAATAAAAAGGATGAATTCAATGGAGAAAGAAGACAAAAACAGTGTTTATGTGAATGGGTGGAGAGAGCCGGGTCATGTGTCTAAAAGCGCTGCTATTTTAAGTAAATTACACGAACAGGAACAGGGGACACTCATATAAAGTTCATCCTCCTTAGGTTTGCCAAACCCAACTGATGCAATACCACAAGACCACCTGAACTACTGAACAGTTCACACTATAAATTTACTTTACTGAACCTTTCTCATACACAAGACCAGAAGAACATATTCTGACCCCAGTGAGCCTAAAACAAGGATGAACTGTTCATTGTCAGAACAGAGGAAGTAGAGCTAATTTCCTCCCTCCCTCGCTCTGACAGTTTGCCTAGTTTTAGTCAGAAAAAAAAGGTTGGAAGACTTTTCAGCTCTAAGAATAAATCCATGTGTAGGTTACCAGGACATGTTGTCAGTCTACACATATGTCCCCCCTCCTTTATTTTTTTTTAATGCCTACGATTAGCTAATAGTTATCACAAAAACAGATGGGTATCAGAATATGGTTAGGAAAACAACAAACAAAATGTCAGCTAACTAAGCTTTAGATTCTACATATTTTATTACTCAATATAATTTTAAGTCCATCGCTTTAAAATGGGGCGTTTCAACCATGGGGAGTAGGAGAAAGCTAGGACTTAGTGATTGGTCTTTCTGAAGAAAAAAGAAACAAAAGTTATTTCTAGTGACCTTTGATTGTTTACCTTCAAGCTGGCTAATCAGATGTAAATTGTCAGCTCATGGATATGCATAATCAACTTTATTCCCTTTGCTAATTGAGAAATAGAGCTGTTCATGTCAAGAAACATTTGAAAAATGCACCAAGCTTGCTCAGTGGAGCAACTTCTTTATAAAAGTCAGAGTTTCCATATGGTAAAATCATGGAAATTAGGCTTAGGGAAAAAAAAAAAACAACAACAACACTAAGAAAGATTAATTTGTTACTGAGCTAGTCTGGGCTGGAACAAAATCAGTCTTAACCTCAAACCTGGGATTTTTTAAAACCACTTTTATGTTCACAAAGAACTCCATCAGCCCTTATGAAAAAGCATTCCATCACTTTACTACTCTGAGTTCCTCTCCTGCTGTGATTATGCTTCCCTAGCTGGCAGTGGCTCTGGCTTAGCGGTCACTTTGCCAGGACACTCACTTACCTACTGAACTTGGTTCACACAAGTCAGTCCTTCCCTTTCTTTAACTCTCCTTAAGTCTTTTTAGTTTTCTTTAAAACTGACCACCAAAAGGTAAGTGGGTCTCATTTCAATTGTGTAAAAAGGGGACCATATATTCTCTTGAGTGACACTTCAAGACTGCTCCCATCTTTATAACCTCAGTGGAAGCATCCATCATTTCAGTTATTGTTGCTGTTCCAGAAGACGTGATTGAAGCAGTGGCCAGCTGCAAGGACCACCCTGCCTTCTCCGATTCTGAGATAAGACCCATTTCCACCCTTATTCAATGACTCCCTTGTTTTATGAAACCCAATTTTTCGCCCTCTTCTTTGAGACAGTCCTCATTAATGAACATTCTCTCCCTTGTAACAATGCGAGTAGAACCCTCTCCTTAACAGTTTGGTGCATTTTGTCTCCCACGTGGTGCACTGAAGAAATGAAAAGCCACCGCTAAGTGTAAGCCCCAACCCTTCTCCTCTCACAGGGACGGCCAAAAACTGCTCTGTTTCTAGTGAGGATGGAAAACCCAAAGAACAGAGGGACAGGAGCGAGGGCTCTGATAGCACAGTCCAGTCCGCAGCCCCCATCAGTCCAGGCGAGGGAAGGCACACAGTCGGTGGGGCTTTATCCTGAGGGAGGTCTGACTTCAAACTCACTCAGTCATCAGGCCTCACAGAGCAGCATGTTCACAAGACGCACCTGCCAGGAGGTCTAAGCTCTTCGCAGAGGGAAACATAATTAGTGGAATTAGCACGTGTTTTGAAGAATGGTCCCTCACTCCATCCCCACTACACAGGGTCCTACCTAGGGTTACTTAACCTCTCTGAGCCTTGATTTCCTCGTCTGGAAAAGTGCTTTAACCAACCTCCCCACAGTCAGAGGGCCCACCGTGTTTCAGTGAAACATTCAAGCCCTTTCCCCTTTTACCTTTCAATTCTCTAATTTTTTCTTTGTTTTTTTTTTAATTAACAATTTTATTGAGACACAATTCACATACCATAAAAATTCACCCTTTTAAAGTGTATAATTCAGTGGTTTTTAGTATGTTCAGAGTTGTGTAACATCACCGCTATGTAATCCCAGAACATTTCATCATCCCCAAAACGAAACCCCTCGCCCGTTAGCAGTCACTCCCCATCCCCCCATCACAGCCCGCGGCAACCACTAATTTACTTTCTGTTTCTATGGATTTGCCTGTATGTCTTCATGGCTCATCCATGTTGCGGCATGTGTCAGTATTTCATTCCTTTTTATGGCTGAATCAAAGTCCACTGTCTGGATATACCGCATTTCACTTATCCACTCATCAGATGATGGACATGTTTGGCTAATGTGAAGAACGCTGTCATGAACATTTGCATACAGGTACTCCTGTGGACCTAATGTACTGCTAGCTCTCCTGGGTATACACCTAAGGGAAGAACTGCTGGGTCATATGGCCCCTCTATGTCTAACCTTTTGAGGAGATGCCACACTGTCTTCCAAAGTGGTTATACCATCCTCTTTGCTTTGGACCTCTTTGGGTTCCTTCTGTGTCTGTTTCCTGGTTGTTTTGGCTCAGCTGGGAAGTAACTGGGGTGATTGCAAAGGTATTTTCTACAGAATGAGTTCTTTTTAGCCACCGTAGGTAGAGAAAACACAACAAGGTGGTTGACGTGTGTGGGGGCCACATACAGTGGTGCCGTGCGGAGCACACAGACAGGACGTCCATGGCAGGGCAGCAATGGTGCCTGGAGTTCAAGAACCAATTCAGGAAGTTCTGA
Organism: Balaenoptera borealis; assembly: GCF_965194805.1. Taxonomy (NCBI): domain Eukaryota; kingdom Metazoa; phylum Chordata; class Mammalia; order Artiodactyla; family Balaenopteridae; genus Balaenoptera; species Balaenoptera borealis. The sequence continues at coordinate 24,092,261 of NC_138877.1, read as the reverse complement.
GTGGGTTTCGATGTGGTTTAAATTTCTAAGCTCTAGAGTTATATCAATAAACCACACAAATATAAGCACACTCATATCTTTACTTCAGGGGCTTACCATATAACCAGGACAATACAACAGGAACATAAATAATGACAAAATATGGTTTTAAAGAAACTAACATATGAGAGAATAATTCCTGCTGGGCATATCAGGGAAGATTCTTTTGGAGCAGAAAGCATCTTTACTAGCTCTTAAAGGATAACTAAATTTATGAGGAGGAACTGCATCTCAGACAGAGGAACAGTATAAGTGAAGGCACCAAGTGAAGGAATGAGAAGAGGATTAGAAAAACAGGAAAGTAACAAGGAAGAACTGACATTCTAGCAATTGACTGAATGTGCAAAGTGAGGTACAAGGTGGAATAAAAGATGACTCCCAGGCCTTTGGCATGGAGTACAGGATAGATGGTAGTGCCATTAGCAGAAATAATGGCAAAGGCTAGAAGAAGACCTGGCATGAGAGGGAAGCAATAAGTTAGTTCCCTTCCAGACATATCAATATAGAGAGTTTAAAATCCAGGGGAACATATGCAGGTGGGGTCCACTGGGCAGAAAAAAATACAGAATTGGAGCTTAGGAAATAGTTCCTCATGGAGGTCATTGCTGAAGCCCTCAGAGTGAGTAAGAGGGAGAAGAAAAATGGTCTGTTTCAACTTATACCCAAACAGGAAAGCCAGTCCCCTGGGGAAGCCAAGGAGACCAGGACTAGGCAGGGCCAGGATGTGGGAAACAGACACAACTTTAGGACTGAGCCTTGAGGAAGGCGGCCAGCTATTCAACCACAATGTTCTGAAGGACAAGGCAAACTCAGACTTAACCAGGCCAATGCTGACATTTGCGAGGTTTAGTCCGGTAGGTCAGGCACAGCAGCAGGAATTTCCCCTCAGAGAGGCCAGCCATTTCCGAGGGGTTCTCCTGCACTGACTGAGGAGATGAAGGGCAGGGTCCAGCCTCCCAGGATGAGCAAGAGCTGAGCAAAGTATCCAGGTTCCATCTGAAGGGATGGGTTCCACCGAGACTCCGGTTTCCACTGGCTGGACAGACCCAGCGGGATGTGGGGAGGGAGGCCTTGGTGTGGATGTGGGTACCAGGACTCACCCTGTCTCCTCACTCTCAGCACCTGGCCTGGTGGGGGGAGAGGGCAAGACTGACTGGGGCCCCATACGCTACAGGAGGTAAAGCTTCTGGTGTGCTCTCTGCCCTGTTCAGGAAAGGCCCAGAAAGCCAGTGACGCCGAACCTTCAGATGCTCTCAGTTACTCCAGAATCAGGGTTGAGGAAGGAAGGGATAGAGCCGTACACAACATCCACATTTGTGAGGACAAAGAAGGAAGAGGGAGAAAAGAGATAAGGCAGGGAAAACATTCAGACAACACTCTATACATCAGTGAGAGTGACGGTGACGCAGGAGAGAAGCGGGTCAGGGAAACTAGAGGGACAGAGAACTCAGAAGAAATAAGCAGGTCACCAGGGAACCCTTCTGATTCCCCCTAATCGTCACCAAAATGTTCGCTTCACTGTATCCAACAGTGATGCGCTCCCGCAAATAATGCTTTGTTGGCCCATTTTTTTAAAGCTCTCCTTTTGGTTTGTGGCAACCAATATGTAACAGTGGCAACTCCTGTATAAATACCATTTGGTGAATACATCCAATCTTGATCTATCCATAGAAACTGTCTAAACAGTGAAAGAAAAGATCAAAAATATAAATTGGAAATATGGACCTCCAAAAACTCTCATTTCTAGAATAGCCAGAAACATCTCGGAAATGCTGCAGAACTCCAAGTCACGACATAAATAATAAAATGTAAAACTCAGTGGTTATAAAATAGACAGACTGTGAACTAAAATTTAAGCAATTAAATTATATTATAAAAAGGTATCTTTTGGAAATTTAAAAGGTAACAATTTTAGTACAAAGAGAAACTCACAAAAATGCATAGTTGTTTTTTCCCCCTGTCTTTTATCAAGACAAAAAGTAAAACAAAAATCATCTTAACACCGAGATCAAAAATAGAAAATTTCAATCAACACTGCTGTACTTTTCACAAAATTATAACAGGCTGAAAACTGCAAGCAGCACATGTCACGTCTTTTGCACACTTCACTAAAGATATATTTATTCAAAACAAAATGTCTCCCGGTGATCCTGCTGTAGAAGGAACATGAGTCATATATGCTGAGAAACTCTTCTCACAGTTTTAACCTGTTAGGGAAAAAAAAAAAAAAAAAATGCAGAGCTTCCAGCCCATCCACTAGTATAGAGGCCTGTGAAGAACAATTTTAGTTTTAAAAAGCAAGAATTGCTTTGGCACTTTGAGGCCTGATATCCAACATTGCAGATCTAGAAGCAAAGAACTCATCCCAGTTCATTACTGCCTTACACCTTGAGAAGCAATTGCACGACTCGTTCTGAAACCTATACAGACACTGGGACCAACACCACAAAGCTTGTGAAGGACAACCAAAAGCCCAGCGGATAATAAACCAGCATGGTGGCTCAGGCCCTCCATGGAGTATCTCCTGGAAAAGCTCGGTGGCCCCTAATATCATGCTGGGCCCGCAATTTAGAATGACTTGATGGAGGAATGTCGCCTATGGAATGATCAATAAACCAAACAGACCACTTCACGTTTACACAGAGTGGCTTCTGGTTCACGGTTCTGATCTGGGGCTCAACAGAGGAACCCACACACTCCCCTGTTAGGGAAAAGCATCAAAGAGATTTGTTTTCATTCTCGGATGGAAAAAGTGCTGTGGTCCAACAGCAATTGCTAGAGGGGAGATACACTCCAGAGCTTCCTTAAAGTTACTCCTTTTCTGAATACTAAAGAACTTTTCTCAGGCTTTTTGAATGAGCTGAAAACCAGTTTCGAAAGATAAGATATTAAACCATTCCTATAGGGAATAAGAACACTGGAGATTATTTACTTTGCTGTAATTACTCTGGCACATAGGGAGATTAGCTTTCAAATACTACTAGGTTTGCATACAGAGATTTCAATAATGGAGAAAAATTAGTTCATGTTTTGAATATTTAGGGGCTTAAAATATATATTACTGCTAAAGAGTGAACACCGGTTAATACCTGTGCAGTGAATAATAATTACCAAAACCATTAACTGTTCCCAAGTCTGCATTTCTTTCCCCCCAAACCATCGTTTTTTAGAAGCATCTTGATTTTTATTGGAGCCAATGGTAAGTGAAAATGTATTTGTACATTCACAAATGAGTTTGCGTTTCATAAGTCTTGGATTTTAAATCAGGAAGCAAGCCAGTCAACACTCTCACCCAGTAAGGGCAGAAATAAAATCTGCTTTCGACGTAAAAAAAAAATTTTCAGAAAGAGATAAATGGCCTTTAAAATTTCATTATTTACTAGGATATTTTGGGGGGGTTTTCAAGATTATTTGCGCCATGACTTTAGCTTAGGACAAAACGTATTACTGCAAAGGTTCTCATAGCATCCTGAGCTTTATAAGCTCTACCCTGCCACTTGTTATCTTTTAGGGGAGGAGGTGCTAAGATTAAATGACAATGTTTACATGACTTTTTTTTTTAACTTTTTACTTTGAAATAGCTATCGACTCCCAGAAAATTACAAAAGTATTATAGAGTTGTGTGTACCTTTAGCCCAGCTTCCCCCAAATGGTAACATCTTACATATCTATAATATAACATCAAATCCAGGAAACTACATTGGTATGATACTCTTATAAAGACTACAGGCCTTATTGAGATTTTACCAGTTATTACATACGCTCGTGTGTGCGTGTGTGTGAGTGTGTGTGTGTGTATGTATTGTACTTCTGTGAAATTTTTATCCCCTGTATAGATTCAAGTAACCACCATTCCAAACAAGAAATGGAATTCTATCCTCCCTCACCAAGGAACTCTCTTATGCTTCTCCCCCCATCTCATCCCTGTCCTTGGTTACCACTAACATATACTTCATCTCTATAATTCTGTCATTTCAAGAATGTTATATATATGGAATCACATATTATGAAACCTCTTGAGATTGGCTTTGTTTTTCACTCAAAATAATGCCCTTTAGATCCGTCCAAGTTTTTGCATGTATTAGTAGCTTGCTTGCACCCTTTTTATTGCTATCATTTTAATCATCATACAAACTGGGTTCAAAAATATAATGGTGGATTTTACTGGATCGATAAATAATACTCCTCTTATGTCCGAAAGCAAATGAAAGCAGTCATATAATAGGGACAGAGATATCAGTGTTTTACTGTTCAATCTGATTGGAGAACATGGTTTTACATCTGCTGCCAAAAGCACTGGCTAACATTCTACTGCAGGATTAAATTTATCCACTGGCATAAGCTAGTAAACTACTGGTAGACAGATCGGAAAGTCTGGAGCATGCTGAGTTCATACTCCCCAACTCACCTCTCAAGAAAGGTCAAACACTCAAGAGGCCTAAGTGAGGAAACATTGTGAAATGGGAAATGTTCTTTCCATATGCTTCCTTCCTCAGGTGTAGTGTACAAATTTTCTCTCCTCCACAGAAAGACAAAGAGTACGGAATAACTATGCCACCCAACAATTCAGCTTTCTTCTCTTGTCCCATTCACCATCTTTTTGCTCATCCCCTTCATTTATGGGTAGCCAGAAACGTGGCTGTCTCCCTGAGTAGAGACCACTTATCAAGACTGTAAGTCTGGGCAGCTTCAGATGGCATTCTCAGCTACCTCTTTTAGGCTTCTCTGGGAATCTTACGCATCTACCCTCCTTCTACTGTCAAAAGGCCCAGTGATGAGCCTATTCCTAACATAGTTCCATAGACTATCTCAACACTGTTTCTCGATAGTGGATTTTTACTCAGGAGTTAGACATTCAAAGCAAAACGTATAACCAACAGGCAATACGCTAGGAGTTGAGAGAACTTAACATAAATTCCGAATGAAAACTGTATCTGCTTTGTTTTCCCCTGTTTGTTCAAAAAGAAATCGCTAACTACAAAAATAAGCTATATTTACCAATTCTATATCAGTCTTCCTTAAGAAGCTGTCTCTTTATTAGCTTCTCAGTTTTGTATTTTAAAAAACAACGCTGTATCTAATGGAATATATTTCATTAAAAAAACAATTACATGCAATTGATGGCAAAACGGTAAACTAGAACAGGCTGTTGCATCTCTTACCCAGGCAAAAAATCTAAAGAAAATATCCTTTTTTTTTAAATTGAAGTATAGTTGATTTACAATGCTGTGTTAGTTTCTGGGGTACAGCAAATTGATTCAGTTTTATATATATTCTTTGAAGAAAGTATCCCTGATAACAAAGAACTAAAATTCTAAAATACCAAGATGTCAGGGATAAGGAATGATACCAAAGATAGATGTACTCTTGTACTTTTCTTAATAAGGAGGATTATGGGTAACAATTAAATTAAGATATTGACAGAGAAAACTAAAAAGAAGGAAGTATCTCAGTAAGTTAGGGAGAACCACCTAAAGAATAAAAACTGAATGAATATCTTTTTAAACGAACAAAAGAAAATTTGATATATCCAAAGAAAATCAGAAGAAAAAAGGAAAAAAGAAAAAGACATAAATATAAAATGTGAATAAGATGGCAGAAACAAGTCCTGATGTAACAGTACATAAAGTCATTATAAATGGCTCAAATTCAACAACGAAGACCTGCAGAGGAGTTCTGACTTCTAGTAATGGTGGAGTAGCTTTTATCAGACTAACCTTCCTGCTGAAAATAAGTACAAACTCTACACAAAATATAAAACCAACTCTTTGAAGGTACTGAACATAAACCAAACAAAAAGGAGAGCTGACCTTTGAAAGAAAGAAACCACACTGGGTAAGATCTACTTTTAATACATCTTTTCCCCTGGGACAGTGTAGCTGGAATTCAAGCAGAAATCCACAGTCTTGTTGGTTTGAGGAATCAGAGGACAGTGTCTGAGGCTGCCAGAGCACTGTAAAAAGTGGCCAGTGTTGGGGTGGAAGTAGGGAAACCCAAAACCTACAGTCTTCATATAAATCCTTGGCTGATTACATAATTGTGCATGCGTGGGGCAAGACTCCAAAGAGCACAGGAGAAACTAACCAATGGAAGGCTGAAAGAACTAAAGAGATATTTCATCAGCTGTTTATCTCAGAGGAAACAAAATTTGCAATTCAAGTCCTGCCAACTTAGGGGTGATGTGGGAAACAACTTGGGCTTTCCAGTGATGCCACAGATGGGCCATGCCTTAGAAGAAAAGACTGTGTTGAAATACTATTTGTCCTAGGACTAAAGGCAAAACCAAAATATGCCTACACTAACAAAGTCTTTTACCAAGCCTCCATAAGTTTAATGTAATTTCTATGTAACCCAACTAGCTGCTACAACACAACAATATATTCAGAGGAAAATAACACAATCCAGAGTGTCTACAACATATCATCCATGATATCAGTATGCAATAAAAATTCACTAGATATGAAAATAAGAAAATGTGACACATAATCAAGAGAAAATTCAGGCAATGGAAACAACTCTGATGTTGGAATCATCAAACAAAAACTTAAAAATAATTATCGTAAAGATGTTACAAAATCTATATGAGACTTTGGGTCTGAAGGATGACTAGCCAGGGAATTTCAGGAAATGTACAGAAGCTGTAAAAATAGAACACATAAATCCTAAACTGAAAAATACAGTATCTGAAATTGAAAATTTTAATGAATGGAATAAACAGTAGATTGGCAACAAGAAAGAATCAGTAAACTTGAAGCGAGGTCAACAGAAATCATCCGAACTAAAGCATAAAAATCAGAAATAAACAAATAAATTTACTATCATTATAGGGTCTCAATAAACTGAAGGATGTTACAAGGTAGTCTAACATACTTATAATTGGAAACCTCAGAGGAGAGAAGAAATAGACAGGAACAGAAAAATTATCTGAAAAAAATACTGACTGAAAATTTTACAAATTTTATCAAAAACAACAATGACAAATCCAGGATAAATAAAAAGAAAACCACACCTTGGAAAATCATAGTCACACTGCCAAAAAGCAAAAAAAAAGAAGAAATGAAAAATGGTCTATATATGGGGGGGCAGTGGGAGTGGAGGGTTTGGGGCAGGAGAGAGGGAGAGAATAAGAATGACAACAGAACTACTGTTAGAAATAATATAATAAAGGCCAGAAGACAATGGAATGACATCTTCAAAGTGCTGAAAAAAACAACTAAAATTCTATATTTGGCCCCAAAAACAGCTTTCAATATCTTTCATTTAAAAAGTGAAGGCAAAATAGAGATATTGTCAGATAAGCAAAAGTCATTTTTAGCAAAATATCTGCATAACAAAAAAGACCAAAGAAGTCTTTTTTGGATGAAGAGAAATAATACTGAGATCACTTTAGATATTGGATATCAAATATTGAGATCTATAGGAAAGAATGAAAAGAAGACAAATAATATATGGATAAATATAAAATACTACATATATTCTTCGATTTTAAAAGTCAGTTCACTAATGCAAAAGCAATAGTAATGTATTGTGGATTTTATAACATATGTTAGAAAAAATATGAGCTATCAATAGCACAAAGGCAGACAGGGATGAAAATAAAAGTGTACTGTTGTAAGGTTCTTCCATTTTACATAGTTTTATAACATTACTTGAAGGTAGTCTACAATGAGATGAAGCTGAATGTTTTACTCTCTAGAGCAACCATTAAAAATAAAACAAGAGATACAGACAAAAGACAAAAGAGGATATAAAATGGGATACCCAAAATATTCAATTAACAAAAAGACAAAGGAGCAACCAAAAAAAACCCCACAAAATAGAGGGTACAAATACAAACCGAATAGTAAGATTGAATAATTAAACACAAATATCAATAATTACATTAAATATATATAGATTAAGTCATCAAATTACAAAGCATAGATTGTTAAACTAGAGAAGGAAGCAAACAATTACATGTTCTATAAAAATGAGGCACTTTAGAAGTAAAGACACAGGTTGAAAAAAATGGGAAAACTATAATTCACATAATATGACGCATAAGAAAGCTGGTGTGGCTATGTAAATATCAAACAAAGTATACTTCAAGCCAATGGATATTACCAGAGAAAATAAATTATTTCACAAAAAAACGGGTATTACTTACAGGGCCATTTCATTAAAGAATAACAATCCAAACATGTATACACCAAAGAATCTTAATAAACATAAAGCAAAAAAAATGGCAGAAATAAGGGGGAAAATAGAAAAATTCACACATAGTTGGTGATTTATAATATCTCTCTCAGGAAGTAATAAAAAGAGAAAAAAATAACCTGTATATATGAGATTTGAACAACACTATCAACCAAATTTAACTTAAAATATATATAAAATATAAAACTCAACAATGTACAATTCACATAACACACATCCTTGTCAAGTACTTTGAAGAATATTCAATAGGACAGACCATATATTAGAACATAAAACAATTCTCAATAATTTTTTATATATTGAATATCATACAGAATGTTATCTGTCCACAAGGCATTTAAATTAGACATCAATAATTAAGGTCTAGATATCCCTCCTCAAATATTTGGGTCCAATGAAGAAATCGTAAGAGAAATTAGAAAATATTTAGAAATGAATAATAATGAAACACATCATATAAAAATTTATTAAATGAACTAAAGAGTGCTTAAATGGAATTGGTCACTTTAAAGAACTTGTATTAAAAATAGTAAGGGTTTAGAACCAATGATCTCTGCTGCCAGGTTAAGAAGCTAGAAAAAGAATCACTTTTTAAAAATAACTAGGGGACCCACTACCCTCCCTGGAAACCAGGGAAGCTGGCAGATACCTCCTTTGCCTTCTCCCTCTAGCCAGCTCTAAGTCACTTGTATCTCCCTGAAAGGAGCTGGTACGCAAATCTGGCACCTCAACACTTTGGATCAGATGGACCTAATACACACACGCATATACATATATATATTCAGTTATATATGTATAACTGAATTACTATGCTGTACACCTGAAACTAACACATTATAAATCAACTATACTTCAATTTAAAAAATGGTATTAAACATTAATAAAAAATAAGTCCTAATAAATTAAAGAAGGTTGATATATATCAAGCATGTTTTCCAACCACTATGGTACAAAACTAGAAATCAATTATAAGAAAAGAATGGAACATTCACAAATATGTGAAGATTAAACAAAATGTTACTGAACAATCAATGAGTCAAAGAAGAAATCAAAAGAGAAATAAAAAAAATCTTCACACAAATAAAGATGGAAACAATATACCAAAATTTATGGGATGTAGCAAAAGTAGGGCTATGCAGGAGGTTTATAACAATAAATACCTTTACTGAGAGAAAGAAAAATCTCAAACAACTTAATTTTACACCTCAAGGAACTAGAAAAAGAGGAGCAAACGAAGCCTCAAGTTAATAAAAGAAAGGACATAAAGATCAGAGAGGAAATAAATGAAATAGAGGCTAAAAAATCAATAGAAAAGATCAATGAAACTAAAAGCTGGTTTTTGAAAAAAATAAACAAAATAGACAAAGCTTTAGCTAGACTCACCAAAAAAAAAAAGAGAAAGGACTCAAATACATGAAATTAGAAATGAAAGAGGGGATATTACAACCAATGCCACACAAATACTACTATGTAAAATTATATACCAACAAATTGGACAACCTAGAAGAAATGGATTAATTCCTAGAAATATACAACCTACAAAGACTGAATCGTGAAGAAATAGAAAATCTAAATAGATGGATTACTAGCAAGGAGACTGAATCAGTAATCAAAACCTCCCCCAAAAATGAAAATCCAGGACCAAATAACTTCACTGTGAATTCTACCAAACATTTAAAGAAGAATTAATATTAATCCTCAAATCCTTCCAAAAAATAGAAGAGGAAGGAACACTTCCAAACTGATTTTACAAGGCCAGCATTACCCTGATACCAAAACTAGACAAGGACACTACAAGAAAAGAAAATTAAAGACCAATATCCCTGATGAACACAGATGCAAAAATCCTCAACAATATGTTAGCAAACTAAATTCAACAGTACATTAAAGAGATTATATACAAAGTGATCAAGTGGGATTCATTCCAGGGATGCAATGACAGTTCAATATCTGCAAAACAATCAATGTGATACACCACATTAACAAAATGAAGGATAAAAATCATATGATCATCTCAGTAGATGCAGAAAAAACATTTGACAAAATTCAACATCCTTTCATGATAAAAACTTTCAACAAACTGGGTATAGAGGGAACATATCTCACTATAAAGGCCATATATGATGAGCCCAAGGCTAACATCATATTTAACAGTGAAAAGCTTCAAGCATTTCGTATAAGATCAGGTACAAGAAAAGGATGCCCACTCTTGCCACTTCTGTTACTGGAAGCCCTAGAAAGAGCAATTAGGAAAGAAAAAGAAATAAAAGGTATCCAAATTGAAAAGGAAGAAATAAAAATGTCTCTATTTACAGATGATATGATACTAAATATTAAAAAACTAAAGGCTCTACCATAAAACTGTTAGAACTAAAAACCAAATACAGCAAATTTGCAGGATACAAAATCAATATATAAAAATCAGTTGCGTGTCTATACACTAACAACAAAATACCAGAAAGAGAAATGAAGAAAACAACCTCATTTACAAAACAAAAAAAATAGGAATAAATTTTACCAAGGATAACGCATGTATGTGGAACCTAGAAAAATGGTACAGAGGAACTGGTTTGCAGGACAGAAATTGAGACATAGATGTAGAGAACAAACGTATGGACACCAAGGGAGGAAAGCCGCGGTGGGGTGGTGGTGGTGGTGTGATGAATTGGGCGATTGGGATTGACATGTATACACTGATGTGTATAAAATTGATGACTAAAAAGAACCTGCTGTATAAAAAAATAAATAAAATTAAATTAAAAAAAAAATTTTACCAAGGAGATGAACGATACATACACAGAAAAGTATAAGATGTTGATTAAAGAAATTGAAGAGGACACAAATAAATGGAAAGATATTCCATGTTCATGGAATGGAAGAAATAATATTATTAAAATAGCCATACCACCCAAAACATTCTATAGATTCAGTGCAACCCCTATCAAAATTCCAATGGGATTTTCCACAGAAATTTTTCTTTAAAGTCATAAAATTTATGTGGTACATTAAAAGTTGCTCAACATCACTATCATCAGGGAAATGTAAATCAAAACCACAATGACATATCACCAAAACAATCTTTAAAAAGAAGAACAAAGTTGAATGATTTACAAAGCCTGATTTTAAATTTTACAAAAATGTTACAGTAATCAAGCAAATGAAGTAAATCAAGGGAATAGAAAAAAAAGTTGAGAAATATGTGTGGACATATATGACCAATTAATTTCCAAAAAGGGCACAAAAATCATTTAGTAGAAAAAGTATAATCTTTTAAACAAATGATGCTGAAACAACTATAAATCTGTAATGAAAAAATGAGCCACAAAAGATACAGAAAAAGTAATCCAAGATGGTTCATAGGCCTAAACCTAAAAACTAAAACTGTAATGTGGCTAGATGAAAACATAGGAAAATACCTTTTTGTCCTTAGGATGGCAAGGATCTTTCTGCACACAAACCCACGAAAGGTTAGGCAAAAAAAACTGATATTACTCACCAAAATGAAAACTTCTGCTCATCAAAAGACATTGTTTAGAAAATGAAAGACAAGCCATAAATAGGAAGAAAATATTCAAAATACACATACCTGACAAAGGACTTGTATCCAAAATATTTTTTATTCTATAATTTAATAATAAAGAAATAGACAACAAAATAAAAAACAGATCAAAGAGTTAAATAGAACCTTCACACAAGAAGATACAAATGGTCAATTAGCACATGTAAAGATGTTCAATTAGACGCCACTAGTTATCTAGGAAATGCAAATTAGAAAGCCATTTGCAGTTTTTCATATACCTATCCCATGATTCAATAATTCCATTCCCTGGTATTTACACACTCTATTCCTTCTTCCACCAAAAAAGGCATTGTACATAAATGTTTATAGCAGCCGTATTTATAGTAGCCAATTAATCAAAACAACTAAAAATTCCATCAACAGCCTGATGGATAAACAAAGTGTGGTATATCCATACAACAAAATTATGCACAGCAATAAAAGAAATGAACTTCTGACACCGACAACAATCTGCAGAAATCTTAAAAATATCATGCTGTGCTAAAGATGCCAGACATGAGTATATAATGTATAATGTCATGTATATAAATTTCTACAACAGGTCAAACCAAGATATATTGATAAACATTAGAAAAGTGATTGTATCTGTGCTTCAGAGCAGGGTGTGGAAAGTGACTAGAAAAAGGCAAGAGAGCTCAATCTAGGTGATCAAAATTTCCATACTTTGGAGTGTAGTTATACAGGTATATACATTTGTTAGCTTCATCAAAGCATACACTTAAAATCAGTACAGTTTATATGTATCAATTATAGTCTCTCCACCCAAAAGACAAATATTCCCTAAATGACTCTAAAACACAAGCAATATCTTGTTTATAAAAATCACATTTTTAAAAGGGATATAAAATTATAGAAGTGAAAAGATAAAATATATATATATATGTCAAATAATAAATGAACCAAAAGAAAGCTAGCATAGCATTCTTAATATTTGACAAAAAATAGAATTCAAGGAAAAATCATAAGGGACAACGAAATTACATGTTAGTAAATGGAAGAGTAGGTTGACAATATGAATCCATAATGTACAAAAATGCACCTAACAATTTTGCCTCAAAATATACAAAATATGGAGAAAAGTGGATATGTCTAAAATTGTAATTATGATATTAACTCACACTCTTGGAAACTGATGGATGACACAGACAATAAGGTAGCAAAACAATAAAATATAATAGCATAGTGAATAAACTGAAACTAGTAGCTTTAAATAAGACTCCACCCAGAAGCAGAGAAACGTGTGTTACAACACTCCTAAAAACTGATGATGTAATAGGCCACAAGAAACAATAAATTCCAAAGGATCAACATCATACAGAAAGTGTCCCGGGGCTTCCCTGGTGGCGCGGTGGTTGGGAGTCTGCCTGCCAATGCAGGGCACACAGTTTCAAGCCCTGGTCTGGGAGGATCCCACACGCCGCGGAGCAACTGGGCCCGTGAGCCACAACTACTGAGCCTGCGCGTCTGGAGCCTGTGCTCTACAACAAGAGAGGCCGCGATAGTGAGAGGCCCGCGTACCGCAATGAAGAGTGGCCCCCGCTCGCCGCAACTAGAGAAAGCCCTCGCACAGAAACGAAGACCCAACACAGCTAAAAATTAATTAATTAATTAATTAAAAAAAGAAAACCTGAAAGTTATTAAAAAAAAAAAAAAAGAAAGTGTCCTATGACCATACATAATACATAATCAAATCAGAAATTAAAAACAAAAGGGAAGCTAAAAAACAACAAAAAGAACCTATGTCTGGAAAATAAATAACATACCACAAGAAAAAAGACTAGGGGTAGGCATGGGCCAAGTGTGTGAAGGGAGTCAAAAGGTACTAACTTATAACTGGAAAGTTATAAAATAAATAAGTCATGGGGATGTAATGTACAGCATGGTTACTATAAATAATAATACTATTATCTATAGTAATATTACATAATATACTTTTATTATGTTGAAATTTGCTCTGAGAGTAGATCTTAAAAGTTCTCATTACAAGAAAAATATTTTGTAACTATGTGTGGTGACAAATGTTAACCAGACTAATTGTGGTGATCATTTCATGTTATATACAAATATCAAATCATTATGTTGTACACCTGAGACTAATATTATGTGTTAATTATACCTCAATAAACATTAATTAATTAGTTAAAAAGAATAAAAACACAGATACAACTACAAGCAGAAAATTTTAAAGGAGAAAAGAATAACTGTTACACATTCTTGAAAATATTAAATATCAAAATTGAGATGAAGTAGAAACCATCATTAAACAACAGGCATAAAAAAACAGTAATTGTAATAATGATAAATTTAAAAAATCTCTTCCACAACAAATAGATCAGGCTCAGATCATTTTGCCAGTGAGCTCTAATTTGAAGGAATAGAAAAATCCCTACCTCATACACTAAATTGTTAATGTATATAGGAAAACAAAAAAAGCTGTCTAATATGTTGGAGGAGAACACTGGTATCTTAATGATAAAACCTGATAAGGACAATGCAAGAAAATTCCACTAATCAACATATATGCAAATATCCGAAAGCAAACATCAGCCAATCAAACCCAACAAAGTATTAAAATAATAATGGAGGAGAAGGAGGAGTCGTGATCAAATAAAGTTCACCCTGATATCCAGACATATCTTGTGTCTGGAAAATAAATATCCTGATAATTCAAGGATAATCTGACATGAGAAAATCTATTAAAGTAATCAACCACATTAACAGATGAAATGATAAAATCACGATTATCTCAATAAATGCAGAAACAACATTTGAAAAAGTCTAACAATGATTCATGTTAAAAATTCTCAGACTACTAAGAATGAGGGTAATTTCTTAACCAGAGAATGATTATATACCAAAATCTACAGCTACGACCATAACTGAAAAACTTTAGACACATAATGTTACCTGCGATCACTACTTCAGGCCAACAATGTGAGACAAGAAAAGGAAATCAGAGGCATAATGACTGAAGGAGGAGAGAAAAAACTGATTAGCAGAAAGTGTGACTATCAACATAGAAAAAATTTAACACAATCAATAGAAAATACAACCATCAACATAAAAAAATAAAATAAGCTAAACCAAGGTAAGAATGAACAGAATCAATATATAAATAAATTTAAAATAGAATAAGAAATTTGAGCAAAGTGGTTAAATTGAAAATCGGCTTACAAAAATCCATAACATGGCCTACAAAAGTAATAACCAAGTAAAAAATATAAAAGAAAATAACATCCACAAGAAAACAAAATATCTCTAAATTATCTTCAGAATGCACAAGTCCTTTACGGAGAAACCTTAAAACTATGTTAAGATCAGCTGTAATGGATACAATGGATTAATGGAGAAATATTCCATGCATAGGAAAAAATTGTTGTTAGTCCCTCATTTCTGTTTCCTACCACAACCCTTCTCCACCTCTCTCTGAAGTCTCAAAGTCTAATTCCAAGCTGATCTAGAAGTAGCATTTAAGTTCCCACTGGCCACCCTCCGTGAAGGTCTGGAGTACCCTTCCAGATACTCGCTTTCACCAAGATTCCTAAGCCGTACACCGCCTATTAGAGTCAGATGTCTCTCAGAGGAGAGAACTGTGTTCTTATACTTCCCACTGAGTTGCAGCACTGCACACCTAACCACAGGTGCACACACTCATTCACATACACAGGCACACACATGCATCCGCACTCACATGTTCAGGGTTAGGTGTTGGTTTCTATGGCTTTGTCTGCTCTAGGCTGCCTTTCTGTCTGGGAGCTGGAGCTGATCGTGCAGTGACTAAGCATTCAGGCTCGCCCTGAATCCTCCCCAAACCAATGGAAACAACCAGTGGCTGGGAAGCTGTGAGATAAGGAGAAGATCACAGGTGAAAGGAGTGGACACTAGAAATGCACCAAGTCCTAAGGCATTCATAGGCAAGACACCTGATTTAAGACCTCATCTCAACATAAGGAATCCAAAGCAGCAACCACCAGGGGACCCAGATGCAGCTCACCAAGTATGGACAACCTCAAAACGTGCAATGGGACAGCCAGAACTCCGAGAGACTAGCCAGAATCCTAAAAGGGTTTGCTATACCCTCTGACCATGGATCTAATGGACCACATCACCTCCTAACCCCTAGCCTGTCCAGCTGAATGAGTCTCTTGCCCAATTCTGACCTCCTGTCTCAGGCTGCTGGAGAAGATATCAGAACTCATATGCTATCGCTGAGACATGATAAGGGCGACGTTTTTAAATTCACTGGAATTTTCACATACAAAGAAAAGAACTTATAGCCTGTTCACCTAATCCTTTCTTCAAGCAGATATAGTTGAAAAAAGTCAAGATTTATATCTCTAACTGTAATCATTTTAAAAGCAAGAGAGGGAATTAACAGTGTTTCATTTTGGGGGGAAATCGTCTAAAGTGAATATGAATTACTTACATTATTATTGAAAAATCACATATATAAATCTGATGTTTCTCTCAGGACGATGTTTGCAGATTTACAGACCCTATGCAATCTGAGAATAAAGAAGCAAGGATCTTATTCAATTATTCTCGTGCCACACAGAGTAAATGTTCTATAAACCCACCATGTTGTCTTTGCTCAGGCCAGCCTGGACCACAGCTGCTCCTGCACCTAATGAGTTCTGCACTCCCATCCTCCATGCCTTGGCACATGTTTTCCCTCATGTAGAAATCCTTTCAATGCCCCTCTCTTTTTTAAATTGAGTTATAATTGCCATGTAACATTCTATTAGTTTCAGGTATACAACATAATGATTCAATATATGTATCTATGGTGAAATGATTACAATAAGTTTAGTTAACATCCATCATCAAACATAGTTACAATTTCTTTTCTTGTGATGAGAATTTTTGAGATCTACTCTCTCAGCAACTTTCAAATATGCAATACAGCATCATAAACTACAGTCAATGCCTCTCTTTATCGACCCCTTCCCTCAATGGCTACTCAGCATCACCTTCTCCTTGAAACTTTCTTGCCAGGTGCCCAAGCCCATAGGGCTCTCCCAATTATAGCTCAGTTTCCATCTGCCTTGCATTCGACTTACCTGTTTCTCCAGTAGGCAGAGCTGGCATCATGGGTATGTGACCTGTGAAGTCACACGGAGCCCCACTCTCACGCCCTCACTTGGTTTGATGCCCTCTGTCAACATCTTGAAAATCTTCCTAATTTTATCCTTGAACCTGTGTTTTGTAAGTGAATGGAGCGTGAGGAGAGGAGTACACAGCACGTATGTCCACAGGGCTTCTCCACCTCGTTGCAGAGAGCTTTCCCGATGCCCCAGGAGGACGGAATTCCGGGGACCCACAATGTGTGCGAGCTTGGCAAGACTCAAAGCACAAGGTAAGTGTATTACATTGATCACTGAGTAGTGAGTAAGTGGAGGCACTGAATGCCCAAAAGGCCATGCTTTTTATTTGAACCAGAACTTGATTTGACTGTAGAAAGAAGGCAACAGTTCTAAGTGTTAGCCAAGCGTTTATGCTGAAAATAATGACGTAGAAAGAAAAGGAAAGAGAGGGTAACCCATGGTTTTCCTTTCGTTTCTTCATTATTTATCAGTAAGCAAAGGTAGAGAGTGTTAGGCAGAATATGTACATAAGAAGTGAAATAAATAACTGAGGTAGTTTTGTTCAGTGTTTCCACTGTTCTGATAAGAACGGGACACATAGGAATTGTGTAATTTCTGTGACTCCACATACAAGTTTAGTGCCCTTATATTTACATTTAAAACCTGCATTGCATAATATAAAAATGAATGGTAAAGTTCATGCTAATAATTTAAATTTTCAATTATTCCTTACTTAGAATGACATTAAATAGCAAGTAAAAAACAAAACAAAACAAAACATAAGAAACCACAAAAGAAAGGAAAAAACTTTATGTCTTACACTTTTAATGGCCTCTTTTCCCGTTTTTGAACAAGGGACCCCACATTTTCAATTGCACTGGACCCCATAGCCAGCCTTGCCCCTAAGACTTAAGTTTCCAGAAGGCAGAAACTCTGCTCTATCCATGGCTATGTGATTGCAGCACCTCAGCCCCTAATTTGAGTTCATTCAGTAAACACCTGTTAGATCTCGAATGTGGTGGGTATAATAAAGAACAAAAGATCATAGGGTCCCAAGCTAGGAAAACAATAATCTGTCTCTCTACTCTGTGCTCGGCAGACCACAGCTGGGGTAGTAAGCTCAGTTCCAGGGGTCACATTTGAAAAGGGATGCAGAAAATAACCCATCAAAAGGTACTGGGCTCAAATTGTTTTGGCAACTTATTACCTATATAACCAAAGGGAAGTTAATTAACCTTTGTGAGTGTCAGTTTTCGCTTTTGCAAAATAAGGATAATAAGGTATTAAAAAAACAAGACCTAGGAGGACCACAACCACTGACTTCTAACTGTTGAATGTCTGTCACAGAGAAAACAGAAGGGTTAAGAGTGACATGTAGAAACCAATGGGAGGAAACTTCTGAGAAGGCAGAAAACCAGTATGAAGAAGAATTTCTGAAGAGGCAAACGTGGGCCTGCCTGGGGATACAGTAAATTCTCTATCTCTTGAGAGAGTAGAGGAGTACTTGACAAAGTTTTAAGAAACATGTAATATCAGATAAAGATTAGGACATACAACAATGATTGCGGTAGATATGGTTTCCTGGTACATCCTAAATGCCAGACACTATGAGAGCCACTTTACCATGTACTATCTTATTAAATCATAACAACCAATCCACAAGGTAGGCAATATTTCTCTTATTACTTTTATTCTTACTCTGAGGATAAAGGAGAAAGTGTAATTAATTTATTCATGATCACAAAGCTAGTTTGTTATGAAGACAGCCACCTTCCACTGAATTTTCTTCAAACTCTGAGATTCAGAAATATTGGACAAATGCTAAATAAGAATGATTACAAATCCCATGTCTGAATGTGAAAGACTCCCAAGATGCTCCCCTCAACTTCACACAAATGTGACAATCTCCATGTGAATCATTATGAGGGAACCTAAAAAATGCAATAAACTGTCAAGGAGAATCACATCATTACATTATCAAGCAGACCTTTAAAAAAATCCAGGAGACAAAAGACGTTTTCTTTCCTAGACTATCCACACAGTTACTTAGCTTCCAGCCTTCCCCATACTGTTATGCCATCTGAAGAAACATTCGAGGTTCTGGAGCTCTATCACTACACAGACAATCCCTAAACACTGCCCTCACCTTCCACCTTGCAGGGCAAGTGAGAGCCTGGGCCTGCCACTCAGTAGTTTTGTCCCATTTTAATATAGGTGTTGCAGCTTTTTATACTTACACATCTTGAAAATCACCCTAGGAAAGCCATATTTGGGTGCTTGGAAGTCTGGCAGGTGTGAAATTACCTCTTGGCAGGACAGTATTCACTTTCCCTTGCCTGTTTCCTACCACTTAAGCCCAGGACATGATTGAAACCAACATCTGTAAAAGCAAAACTGAGATGCTCATTTAAATGCTTCCATTTTCAAAAAGTTACTCAGGAGCCATGTAAGTGTTCTGTATTCTACCCGTTAGGATTGTTTTGAAATGACATCACCACGAATTTCAACTGAAAATTCAGAATTAGAAAACAGTCAACTCTATCTGCCATTCCTAAAAGCACTTCAAACTCTTAAACTTCTTCTATTCATTTCAAGTAGGAAACAAAGCACTCTGTGAGTACAAATGCATTTTAACACACTTTTGCAAAAGGGAAAGCCCAAGACAGGAGAGTCACTGAAAGCACTCAGATTTAGAATTGAGTTGATATCACAGCTAGAAATGGGATCCAAGACTCTTTCTGACCAGGTGTTGCTCTCCATCAAATTGGTGGTAGCATTTCAAGAATCTATACAAACGCCTGGAGGAAAAGATAAAAAGACAAAAAAAAAAAGGAAGACAGAAAAAATATATATATGAAAGAAAGAAGAACTGGACCAAACCCTCAAGCTACAAGTAGGAAAAAAAGGAAATTAGACTCCTGAATGTTTCATTAGGATAAAAATGTCCAAATATAAGCTTTGCCACTGCAAACAATTATTCTATGCTATCTGATCAGCAGTACAACACCTTATCTCTTCACATCACTAGGCTGTTTTTATATGTGAAAGTACATGATATATTACACTTTAATACCTATCTGCTTCAAACATAGTAGAAAAATACCTACACAGCATAAATCATACATGACATCACACTAGGTCTTTTAAATAATGCTGTGAACACCAGGAAGATTCTGGGGGTCCATTTTTCATGTTCTTTTTGCTACTGTCCAAATGGAAGTGCTTACTTTGCCTCTCTACCAGTTCCTTTCAATTAAATAAATCAAATGTGTACAAAGGACTTTTCATGCATGAAAGGTACCAAATGCTTCTGTACAAAGAGGAATGCCATATCTATCCTCCTCAGGACCCAGAATGCTAAATTCAAACACACCTAGTCTAACCTCTGTATACTCCCCTGATATGTCTGATACCTCCTCTGATTTGTCCTCCTTTTGACATCTCTGTTTTATCAATACCTCCAACCCATGGATGGAAAGGACAGAAGAGGGAATTCCCATAGCACCCATGCTTCCCTCTCTCCTTGGCAGCATGCGGAGAGAGGGAAGCAATCTACTTGTCTGAACCTGGGCACTAGGACAATTTTATTCACTTGTGTGTCTCCCCTGACTAGCACAATAGTAGCAACTCAATAAACACCAAATGCATATGTAAAGATTAAACAAAAATGAGTCATGTTTGCCTTATGTATTATAACCCTGGTAATAGGTTTTGGAGGAAATTCAACTAAAAACTGAAATGAACTTAAAGATTCTGGTTCTGGATTGTTTCCAATTCATATTTATATAATTCATCCTTCCTCAAAAGAATACACTTTTCCTTTCTTTCCATCCCCGCTTTTCTGTCCTTCCCCCTCCCCACCTCTCTCTTTCACACACCCAGCTTCTATATAAGTCTATGCAAGAAATACACTTTTACATTATTCAGTTACCCTGCTTCATCTTGCTATGAAGTCAGCATATATGAGATAATGACAAAGGAAAAATTATCTGACTCTATTATTCTCATCATGAGAGCACAGGCCCACTGAGAGACGGGGAAGGACAGAGCATGACTGCCAGCACTGAATGCTCTGCTGTTTGGCAAGACAAAACTGAGGTAACATTTTCTTGCATATCAGGAATTCAAACATTATTACATGGCATGTATGTCCCAACTTCCTTGATTATTAAGTTGTAATTCTAAAGCATTTGACCTTGGCAGGAAAGGATAAGCTAAGATTATCCTGACTGGTATCTAGAAGAAGTGATGAGCGCATTTTCTTTTTTAATTCTGCTTTTATGAGGAGCTCCTTTCCCACGGGTTAAGCTACCATCATCCAATCACTCTGAACATGGCAGGATGACTATAAAGGACCCTGCTTCCCTAAAATGCTTGAATGTTAAGGGATCAGGATATGGTTAACTGGGCCTTTATAATCACCACCAGTCTAAAAAGTATGGAGAAAATGCTGGTGTAGGAAGATCCTGAACTTACCTCCTCCAATGGACATAAGAAATCTACAACTATATATGGAATAATTCCCATGGAAAGGGACCTGAAAACTGGATGAACAGAGCCTCCAAACAAAGGGTAAAAGGACAGCCTTGACATGGGGAGGAGAGGAAGAAATATGGTCTCACCAAGGAAAAAAATACACCAGCCATGGTGATCCACAATTAAGAGCGATCACAAAGGTAAAGGGAAATCCCATAAAGTTATCAGCAGAAACTTTATGAGCCAGAGGCAGTAGCATGACATAATCAAAGTGCTAAAAAAGAAAAACAAAAAAACTTCCAACTAATTCTCTACACAGCAAAGTTTATCACTCAGAATACAAGGAGAGATCAACAGTTTCCCAGATAAGCAAAATCTAGAGAAGTTCATCATCACTAAAGTGTCTCTATAAGAAATGTTAAAGGGACTTCTTTAGGCTGAAAAATGGCACTAATTAATAATAATAAAACTTAAAAAAGTAAAAATCTCCCTGGAAAAGGAAAATATGTAATAAAGGTAGTGAATCAATCACTTATAAAGAAAGTATGAAGGTTAAAAGACAGAAGTAGCAAAAGTAACTAAAATTACAGTGATTAGTTGAGGGATACATAAAATTTTAAAATGTAAAACGTGTCATAAAAAGTATAAACCATGGGGGGAGGGAGTAAAAAGATAAAGCTTTGGAATATGTTCAGATTTCACTTGCTACCAACTTAAAAGAGGCTACTATTTACATAAGATGTTATAATTGAACATCATAATAACCACGAGGAAAAAACGTCTAGTAAATACACAAAAGAAAATGAGAAAGGAATCTAACCACTAAATAAAAAGACACTAAATAAAACAACACTAAATACTAACTGCCAAAACACAAGAGAGAAAGAAAAGAAAAAAGGAACTACAAAAAACACCCAGAACAAAAAACAATACAGGAGCGCTGAACCAAGATGGTGGATAGAAGGACATGCTCTCACTCCGTCTTGCGACAACACCAGAATCACAACTAGCTGCTGGACAATCATCGACAGGAGGACACTGGAACTCACCAAAAAAGATACCCCACATCCAAAGACAAAGGAGAAGCCGCAATGAGACGGTAGGAGGGGCTCAATCACAGTAAAATCAAATCCCATAACTGCTGGGTGGGTGACTCACAGACTGGAGAACACTTATACCACAGAAGTCCACCCACTGGAGTGAAGGTTCTGAGCCCCACATCAGGCTTCCCAACCTGGGGGTCTGGCAACAGGAGGAGGAATTACTAGAGAATCAGACTTTGAATGACAGTGGGACTTGACTGCAGGACTTCGACAGGACTGGGGAAAACAGAGACTCCACTCGTGGAGGGCACACACAAAGTAGTGTGCACATTGGGACCCAGGAAAGGAGCAGTGACCACAGGGGAGACTGAACCAGACCTACCTGCTAGTGTTGGAGGGTCTCCTGCAGAGGTGGGGGGTGGCTGTGGCTCACCGTGGGGACAAGTACACTGGCAGCAGAAGTTCTGGGAAGCACTCCTTGGCGTGAGCCCTCCCAGAGTCCGCCACCAGCCCCACCAAAGAGCCTAGGGAGGCTTGGGTTGCCTCGGGCCAAACAACCAACAGGGAGGGAACCCAGCACCACCCATCAGCAGTCAAGCGGATTAAAGTTTTACTGAACTCTGCCCACCAGAGCAACAGCCAGCTCTACCCACCACCAGCCCCTCCCATCAGGAAACTTGCACAAGCCTCTTAGATAGCCTCATCCACCTGAGCACAGACAGGAGAAGCAAGAAGAACTATAATCTTGCAGCCTGTGGAACAAAAACCACATTCAAAGAAAAACAGACAAGATGAAAAGGCAGAGGGCTATGTACCAGATGAAGGAACAAGATAAAACCCCAGAAAAACAACTAAATGAAGTGGAGATAGGCAACCTTCCAGAAAAAAAATTCAGAATAATGATAGTGAAGATGAAACAGGACCTCGGAAAAAGAATGGAGGCAAACATTGAGAAGATGCAAGAAATGTTTAACAAAGACCTAGAAGAATTAAAGAACAAACAAACAGAGAGGAACAATACAATAACTGAAGTGAAAAATACACTAGAAGGAATCAATAGCAGAATAACTGAGGCAAAAGAATGGATAAGTGACCTGGAACAAAATGGTGGAATTCACTGCTGCGGAACAGAATAAAGAAAGAAGAATGAAAAGAAATGAAGACAGCCTAAGAGACCTCTGGGACAACATTAAACACAACAACATTCGCATTATAGGGGTCCCAGAAAGAGAAGAGAGAGAGAAAGGACCAGAGAAAGTATTTGAAGAGATTAGAGTAGAACACTTCCCTAACATGGAAAAGGGAATAGCCACCCAAGTCCAGGAAGCACAGAGAGTCCCATACAGGATAAACACAAGGAGAAACACGCTGAGACACAGAGTAATCAAATTGGCAAAAATTAAAGTCAAAGAAAAATTATTGAAAGCAGCAAGGGAAAAACGACAAATAACATACAAGGGAACTCCCATAAAGTTAACAGCTGATTTCTCAGCAGAAACCCTACAAGCCAAAAGGGACTGGCATGATATACTTAAAGTGATGAAAGGGAAGAACCTACAACCAAGATTACTCTACCAGCAAGGATCTAATTCAGGTTTGATGGAGAAATCAAAAGCTTTACAGACAAGCAAAAGCTAACAGAAATCAGCACCACCAAACCAGCTCTACAACAAATGCTAAAGGAACTTCTTTAAGTGGGAAACACAAGAGAAGAAAAGGACCTGCAAAAACAAACCCAAAACAATTAAGAAAATGATAACAGAAACATACATATCGATAATTACCTTAAACATGAATGGATTAAATGCTCCGACCAAAAGACACAGGCTTGCTGAATGGATACAAAAACAAGACCAATATATATGCTGTCTACAAGAGACCCACTTCAGACCTAGGGACACATACAGACTGAAAGTGAGGGGATGGAAAAAGATATTCCATGCAAATGGAAATCAAAAGAAAGCTGGAGTAGCTATACTCATATCAGATAAGATAGACTTTAAAATAAAGAATGTTACAAGAGACAAGGAAGAACACTACATAATGATAAAGGGATCAATCCAAGAAGAAGATATAACAATTATAAATATATATGCACCAAACATAGGAGCACCTCAATACATAAGGCAACTGCTAACAGCTCTAAAAGAGGAAATCAACAGTAACACAATAATACTGGGGGACTTTAACACCTCACTTACACAAATGGACAGATCATCCAAAATGAAAATAAATAAGGAAACAGAAGCTTTAAATGACACAATAGACCAGATAGTTTTAATTGATATTTATAGGACATTCCATCCAAAAACAGCAGATTACACTTTCTTCTCAAGTGCGCATGGAACATTCTCCAGGATAGATCACATCTTAGGTCACAAACCAAGCCTCAGTAAATTTAAGAAAATTGAAATCATATCAAGCACCTTTTCTGACCACAACGTTATGAGATTAGAAATGTATTACAGGGGAAAAAACGTAAAAGACACAAACACATGGAGGCTAAACAATACGTTACTAAATAACCAAGAGATCACTGAAGAAATCAAAGAGGAAATCAAAAAATACCTAGAGACAAATGACAATGAAAACACGACAATCCAAAACCTATGGGATGCAGCAAAAGCAGTTCTAAGAGGGAAGTGTATAGCTATACAAGTCTACCTCAAGAAAAAAGAAAAATCTCAAATAAACAATCTAACCTTGCACCTAAAGGTACTAGAGAAAGAAGAACAAACAAAACCCAAAGTTAGGAGAAGGAAAGAAATCATAAAGATAAGAGCAGAAATAAATGAAATAGAAACAAAGAAAACAATAGCAAAGACCAATAAAACTAAAAGCTGGTTCTTTGAGAAGATAAACAAAATTGATAAACCATTAGCCAGACTTATCAAGAAAAAGAGGGAGAGGACTCAAATCATTAAAATTAGAAATGAAAAAGGAAAAGTCACAACAGATACCGCAGAAATACAAACCATCCTAAGAGACTACTACAAGCAAATCTCTGCCAATAAAGTGAACAACCTGGAAGAAATGGACAAATTCTTAGAGAGGTATAACCTTCCGAGACTAAACCAGGAAGAAATAGAAAATATGAACAGACCAATCACAAGTAATGAAATTGAAACTGTGATTAAAATTCTTCCAACAAACAAAAGTCCAGGACCAGATGGCTTCACAGGTAAATTCTATCAAACATTTAGAGAAGAGTTAACACCTACCCTCCTCAAACTCTTCCAAAAAATTGTGGAGGAAGGAACACTCCCAAACTCATTCTAGGAGGCCACCATCACCCTGATACCAAAACCAGACAAAGATACTACAAAAAAAGAAAATTACAGACCAATATCACTGATGAATATAGATGCAAAAATCCTCAACAAAATACTAGCAAACAGAATCCAACAACACATTAAAAGGATCATACACCATCACCAAGTGGGATTTATCCCAGGTATGCAAGGATTCTTCAGTATACGCAAATCAATCAATGTGACACACCATATTAACAAATTGAAGAATAAAAACCATATGATCATCTCAATAGATGCCGAAAAAGCTTTTGACAAAATTCAACACCTATTTATGATAAAAACTCTCCAGAAAGTGGGCATAGAGGGAACCTACCTCAACATAATAAAAACCATATACAACAAACCCAGAGCAAACATCATTCTCAATGGTGAAAAACTGAAAGCATTTCCTCTAAGATCAGGAACGAGAGAAGGATGCCCACTCTCACCACTATTATTCAACATAGTTTTGGAAGTCCTAGCCATGGCAATCAGAGAAGAAAAAGAAATAAAAGGAATACAAATTGGAAAAGAAGAAGTAAAACTGTCACTGTTTGCAGATGACATGATACTATACATAGAGAATCCTAAAGATGCCACCAGAAAACTACTAGAGCTAATCAATGAATTTGGTAAAGTAGCAGGATACAAAATTAATGCACAGAAATCTTTTGCATTCCGATACACTAATGATGAAAAATCTGAAAGAGAAATTAAGGAAACACTCCCATTTACCACTGCAACAAAATGAATAAAATACCTAGGAATAAACCCACCTAGGGAGACAAAACAGCTTTATCCAGAAAACTATAAGACACTGATGAAAGAAATTAAAGATGAAAAGATGATACCAACAGATGGAGAGATATACCATGTTCTTGGTTTGGAGGAATCAATATTGTGAAAATGACTATACTACCCAAAGCAATCTACAGATTCAATGCAATCCCTATCAAATTACCAATGGCATTTTTTATGGAACTAGAAAAAAAATTTTTTAATTTGTATGGAGACACAAAAGACCCCAAATAGCCAAAGCAGTCTTATGGGAAAAAAGCAGAGCTGGAGGAATCAGACTCCCTGACTTCAGACTATACTACAAAGCTACAGTAATCAAGACAGTATGGTACTGGCACAAAAACAGAAACATAGATCAATGGAACAAGATACAAAGCCCAGAGATAAACCCAGGCACCTATGGTCAACTAATCTATAACAAAGGAGGCAAGGACATACAATGGAGAAAAGACAGTCTCTTCAATAAGTGGTGCTGGGAAAACTGGACAGCTACATGTAAAAGAATGAAATTAGAACACTCCCTAACACCATATACAAAAATAAACTCAAAATGGATTAAAGACCTAAATGTAAGACCGGACACTATAAAACTCTTAGAGGAAAACATAGGAAGAACACTCTTTGACATAAATCACAGCAAGATCTTTTTTGCTCCACCTCCTAGAGTAATGGAAATAAAAACAAAAATAAACAAATGGGACCTAATGAAACTTAAAAGCTTTTGCACAGCAAAGGAAACCATAAACAAGACGAAAAGACAACCCTCAGAATGGAAGAAAATATTTGCAAACGATTAAACGGACAAAGGATTAATTTCCAAAATATACAAACAGCTCATGCAGCTCAATATTAAAAAAACAAAAAACTCAATCCAAAAATGGTCAGACCTAAATAGACATTTCTCCAAAGAAGACATACAGATGGCCAAGAAGCACATGAAACCTGCTCAACGTCACTAATTATTGGAGAAATGCAAATCAAAACTACAATGAGGTATCACCTCACTCCTGTTAGAATGGGCATCATCAGAAAATCTACAAACAACAAATGCTGGAGAGGGTGTGGAGAAAAGGGAACCCTCTTGCACTGTTGGTGGTAGTGTAAATTGATACAGCCACTATGGAAAACAGTATGGTGGTTCCTTAAAAAACTAAAAATAAAATTACCATGTGACCCAGCAATCTCACTACTGGGCATATACCCAGAGAAAACCGTATTTCAAAAAGACACATTCACCCCAATGTTCATTGCAGCACTATTTACAATAGCCAGGTCATGGAAGCAACCTAAATGCCCATCGACAGACGAATGGATAAAGAAGATGTGGTAAATACATACAATGGAATACTAGTCAGCCATAAAAAGGAACGAAATTGGGTCATTTGTTGAGACGTGGATGGATCTAGAGACTGTCATACAGAGTGAAGTAAGTCAGAAAGAGAAAAACAAATACCGTCTATTAACGCATATATGTGGGAACCTAGAATAATGGTACAGATGAACCAGTTGGCAGGGCAGAAACTGAGACACAGATGTAGAGAACAAACGTATGGAAAGCGGCGGGCGGATGGGGGTGGGGGTGTGATGAATTGGGAGATTGGGATTGACATGTATAAACTGATGTGTATAAAATTGATGACTAATAAGAACCTGCTGTATAAAAAAATAAATAAAATTAAATTTAAAAAAAACACCCAGAAAACAATGAACAAAAAATGGCAATAAGTACATACCTATCAATAATTAATTTAAATGTAAGTAGACTAAATTCACCAATCAAAGACATCAAGTGGCTGAACGGAAACAAAAAGAATACCCATTTTATATATCTGCCTATGAGACTTACTTTAGAAGAAAGGACATACACAGATTGAAAGTGAAGGGATAATAAAAGATATTCCATGCAAATGGTAATGAAAAGAAAGCTGGAGTAGATATATTCATACCAGAGACAATAGACTTTAAAGCAAAGACTGTATAAAAGACAAAGAAGAGTGTTATATAATGATAAATAAGTCAATCCATGAAGAGGATATAACATTTATAAATGTACATGCACCCAACATAGGAGCACCAAGACACATTGTAAATATTAATGAACTTAAAGGCAGACATTGAAAGCAATACAATAATAGTAGGGGAATTCAACACCCCATTTACATCAATGGATAGATCATCCACACAGAAAATCAATAAGGAAACACTGGCCTTAAATGACACACTTGACTAGATAAATTTAATATATACAGAACATTCCAACCAAAAGCAGTAGAATAGACATTCTTCTCAAGTGCACATGGAACATTCTCCAGGATACATTGCATGCTGGGTCACAAAACAAGCCTCAGTAAATTTTTTAAGAAAAGAAACAATACCATCTTCTCCAACCAAAATGGTACAAAACTAAAAATCATCCACAAGAAAAAAAAAAAAACAGAAAAAAGCACAAAAACGTGGATATTAAACAACATGCCACTGAACAACCAATGGGTCATCTAAAAAAAATCAAAGAGAAATTTAAAAATACCTAGTGAGAAATGAAAACAGAAATACAACACACCAAAAATTATAGGATGCAGCGGAAGCATTTCTAAGAGAAGAGTTCATAACAATACAGGTCTACCTCAAGAAACAAGAAAAATCCCAAATAAACAATCTAACTTCATACCTAAAAAATTAGAAATAGAAGAACAAATGAAGTCCAAAATTAGTGAAATAAAAGGAAATAATAAATATTAGAGAAGAAATAAAATAGATTAAAAAACCAATAGAAAATATCAATGAAACTAAGAGCTGATTCTTTGAAAAGATAAACTAAATCAACAAACCTTTAGCTAGACTAACCACGAAAAAAGAGAAAGGACTCAAATAAAAATGAAAGAGGAAAAGTTATAACAGATACCACAGAAATACAAAGGATCATAAGAGACTACTACAATTACACACCAACAAATCAGAAAACCTATAAGAAGTGTTTAAAGACCTAGAAATGTGCAATCTTCCAAGAATGAATCAGGAAGAAATAGAAAATCTGAATAGACTGAATACTAGTGAGAAGAGTGAGACAATAACCAAAAATCTCCCAACAAACAAAAAGCCCAGGACCAGATGGATTCACTGGTGAATCCTATAAAACAGTCAGATATTTAATACCTACACTTTTCAAACTCTTCAAAAAATTGAAGTGGAGGGAAACCTTCCAAACATTGTATGAACTGACATTACCTTACCTTGATAACAAAACCAGACAAGGACACCACAAGAAAAGAAAATTACAGGCAATATCCCTGATGAACATAGATACAAAAATTCTCAACAAAATATTAGTAAACTGAATCCAACAATACTTTAAAAGGATCATATATCATGATCAAGTGGAATCTATTAGAGGGATGCAAGGATGGTTTGACATCCATAAAAGCAGTCAATATATCACTTAACAAAAAGAAATATAAAAATCATAAGGTCATCTCAAGAGATGCAGAAAAAGCTTTTAACAAATTTCAACATCCATTTGAGATAAAAACTCTCAACAATTCAGGTATAAAGAGAATATACCTCAACGTAATAAAGGTCATATGTGAAAATCCCACAGCTAACATCATACTCAACAGTGAAAACCTGAAAGCTTTTCCTCTAAGATCAGGAAGATGACAAAGATGCCCATTCTCACCACTTTTATTCAACATAGTATTGGAGTTCCTAGCCACAGCAATTAGACCAAAAACACATCCAAATTGGAAAAAAAAAGAAGTAAAACTGTCACTATTTGCAGATGACATGATATTGTATATATAAAACCCTAAAGACTCCACCAAAAACTGTTAGAACTAGTAAATGAATTTAGTAAAGTCACAGGATACAAAAATCAGTATACAGTAATCTGTGATATTTCTATACACTAATAACAAACTAGTAGAAAGAGATATTAAGACAACAATCTCACAATTACATCAAATAGAATAAAATACCTAGGAATAAATTTAACCAAGCTGGTGAAAAAATCAATATTGCTAAAATTTGTTAAAATTTCCCTATTACCCAAAGCAATCTACAGATTCAATGCCATCCCTATCTAAATTCCAATGGCATATTTCACAGAACTAGAACAATAATTCTAAAATTTGTGTGGAAACACAAAAGACCCCAAATAGCAAAGACAATCTTAAAAAAGAAGAACAAAGCTGGCAGTATCACATTCCCTGATTTCAAACTATAATACAAATCTATGGTAATAAAAACAAGATAGTACTAGCACAAAAACAGACACACATATCAATGGAACAGAATTGAGGGCCCAGAAATAAACGCATACATATATGGACAATTAATTTATGACAAAGGAGCAAAGAACATATAATGGAGAAAGGATAGTTTTTTCAATAAATGGTGCTGAGAAAACAGGACAGCCACATGCAAAAGAATGAAACTAGACCATTATCATACACCATTTTTAATTTTAAAAATTAAAAATGTATTAAAGACTTCAATGTAAGACCTGAAACCATAAGATTCCTAGAAGAAAACATAGGTGGTAACCTCACTGGCATCAATCTTAGTGATGTTTCTGTGGATCTGACTCTGAAGGCAAGAGAAACAAAAGCAAAATAAACAAATGGTACTACTTCAAACTAAAAAGCTTCTGCACAGTGAAGGAAAATATTATCAAAATGAAAAGGAAAACTACAGAATGGGCAAAGATATTTATAAATCATATGTCCTATATGGGGTTAATATCCAAAGTATATAAAGAACTCATACAACTCAACAATTAAAAACAAAACCAAAAACCCTGTTAAAAACAGGCAGAAGCTCTGAATAAACATTTTTCCAAAGAAATTTCATACAGATGGCCAACAGGCATGTGAAAAGATCGTCAGCATCACTAATTACCAGGGAAATGCAAATCAAAACCACAATGAGATACGATCTCACACCTTTTAGACCGGCTATTATTGAGAAGACAAGAAATAACGGATGTGAAAGACAATGTGAAGAAAGGGGAGCCATCATACACTGCTGGTGGGGACTGTATATTGGTACAGACACTATGGAAAACAGTATGGAGGGTCATCAAAAAAATTAAGACTAGAACTACCACATGACTAAGGTGTTTACCCAAAGAATACAAAAACAGTAATTCAAAAAGATATCTGCACCCCTATGTTCACTGCAGCATTATTTACAATAGCCAAGATATGGAAACAACCGAAGTGTCCATCAATAGATAAATGGATAAAGAAGATGTAGTATGTATATGTATTTGTGTATATATACACACACAAATACATATACATACACACACACATACACACACACACACACACACACACACACACACACAGGCAATGGAATATTACTCACCCATAAAAAAGAATGAAATCCTGCCATCTGCAACAACACGGATAAAGTTATCATGCTATGCGAAATAAGTCAGCCAGAGAAAGACAAACACACAAACATATGATTTCACTCATAGGTGGAATCTAAAAAAACAAATTAACAAACAAAATTAAAAAAAAAAAACTCATAGATACAGAGATTAAATTACTGGTTACCAGAGGGGAAGGGGTTGGGGCATGGGGAAAACGGGTGAAGGGGGTCAGCTGCATGGTGATGAAGAGTAACTAGACTTGGGATGGTGATCACTTTGTAGTATATACAGGTGTCAAATTACAATGCTGTATATCCGAAACATACAATAGATAATAATATTATTAATGATATTAATAATAATAATATTATACAGAATACGGAGCTCAGGTTCACCAACTAGTGATGTTATTCTCTTGCTGTGAGGTGTCCCAAAGAGAAGGCTCAAAAGAGCTAACACATTTATCAGCCGAAGTCATGCTCCTCTCCCTGAGACTAGGCCAGGAATTGGACAGCAAGAATTTTACAAATATTAATAAAAGCATATCTTTTGTCTCCTGTGTCAAGTTTATCTTCCACCAGTAATAAGTTTCTGCAGGAGCAGTAACTGCTGGCCACGGCTGCTGTTATTTCTACAGCCACCTAATGCTCCTGGCCAGCTATGAGCCACTTAAAATAGTTTTGATGCTCCTAACTTTCTTGGTAACCAGATATGATCCAAGGAGCGCATGATGACAATATTATTTTTCAAAGCAAACCACGTATTTAGACAACAAACGAATGAAGCAAAGTATGGTCATGCAATTGAAAAAATGTAAACCCACAGAAAAACACACATGAAAGGACAAAGAAAATCCTAAGTTTTTAAGCTCTGACTTCTGTTATGCAATTTCATGTCTCAACTTTAGTCATTCAGTGACCATCCTATCATCTGCATGAGATTAAAAAATGAACTACTAGCGAACACCTGAATCCCCTCAAAAATATACACGTGCTTTAACCAATCAAGGACAAGGAGAAGAACAGGCTTAAAGGAGGAAGTAGAAATTCTCCTTTGATCAGAATTCAGCCCTAAAGAGACTAAAGAAAACATATTGCTTATTTTAGGCAAAAGCATTTGAACTTTGGCCTCAAGGCCAAAGTCCTGCACCAAGGAACACCCTGAACGTCTGTCTCCATCTTTTCTTTCCCCCATGCAAGTGTTGGTTACTGACACTCCAGCTCTTTCCTGGAGCCCTTCTTGCCATCTCAGACTCCAGAGTAAAGGCCGATGTCCCCCAAATCATTTTAATGATCTCAAGTTACATCCTTTTTTATGATCATTCTGTGGCTAATTCCTCACTACATGTGTTCAACTGGATGGAAAGAAAAGAGCAACACCCACCTCCAGATGCAGCAATTATCCCCCACCACCCGCTTTGCAAGGATAACCAGAGGTTCCGCTTTGCAAGGATAACCAGAATTGTGCTGTCCCTCACTCTCAGTAGACGGGCGTAGACACAGATTAAAATGAATTCAATCCACGTTCTTTTCTACTTGGCTGGCAGACAACCTAAGTAGACCATCATTACAAAGTGGTTCTAGAAAATTTGTTTTAGACGTGGTCGGGGGCTCACCACGAGGAGAACGGGGCTGGCCAAAGATGATGATGGAGTCCACAGGTGGCTGCTGTGGAGGAAGAGGGGACGGAGTGGAGGCCAGGCAAGAGAGTAGAGAAGCTCGTGCTCTGAATTGAACCTTGTGTCGGATGGCCAAGGGAACGACAGGATTACACAGCCTCCCTCTACTCTCCTTCCCGTCCCACCCTCCCCACTAGCCCCACCTTTAATCAAATGTATGAAGCCATCTGAAAAATATTATCAACTTTGAGGGGGTTTTTTAATGCTAAAATCATTGCCCTTATTATTAGGCATTTGCTTATTGATTCTTTCATTTTAAAGAAGTCAAATTTTCAGGTTAGTTGTAGATCCCAAATAGCCATATTATGAATAGCACATCTGATAGGAACACTAATATCACCAATCCACGACAAGAACTCATTCTAAATTTAAAACAAAAGCCTCCACTTACCCTACTTTTTATTACAGGAAATGTCCCATAGTCTAAAGTGTTCATAGCTGTGGCACCAGCTGTGGGAATTTAATACCTCTTGGGCTTTTATGAATCCAATTTCCCCTCCTTTTATTTTCCTTTGCTTTTTTCTTTTCTTGTCATCTTTCTTTTTCTTCTTCCCTGAAGAGGGATGAAGGGACAAAACTAAGGTGGGGATAGGGCACGTGACCTATGAATCAAACTGGCCAGATTTTCACAAGTCAGAGCACATTCTTTTCCTGGAATGGTCCTCAGAATAAAAGAAAAGAGTGGAAACCTCAAATTCATAAGTTGTAGTTCAATGCCATTGCTTAATGTGGAATTAAAGACAGTCTGAACAAAATAGCATCACTTGTCAATTTAAAGGGGTACAAAGCATTTTGTTTCTTTCTTTCCGTGTCTATTTTCCAGGCCTCCTTAGATTGCAAGAATTCGCGGGGTGGTGATATCCATCTGAGTCTAGCATAGTGCTCACGTCTCGGGCATTCAATACTCCATCCCTTCAGTGAACATCTGGAGAGCTTGGGCAAATACATTATTGTTTCCCATAAAGTGCACTGAGATCAAGGACTCTCTGGGATGGCAACAGAGTCTGAGTAAAATAAGAATTTAATATCTTCGTTTGAGAAAATGAATGCTGGATTAAGAAAAAAGAAAAAAACATTTGTTCACAGCAGAAATTCTTGCAGAATGTGAGATGCGGTGGGAATTTCTAAGAGAGGGGTATGGTGAGTCGTATTTCCCAAGACTTATCTGCCCACTAACTCCTTGGTGTTACATGTCACTAGTCAACGTTCTATAAAACACACGTTGGAGAGGAAAAAATGGACCACATATTTACAATCCAATCATGCATATTTATAAAATATTTTGTCTGAATTCTTTTTAAATGGCAGATGGAGGTGTGTGAGTAGAATCAACAAGAACATAAGCGACTGGGAGAGGAGGGTGGCGAGAAGGTGTCTGCCCTTTCTTTGGTCACTTAAGCTCCTAACGAGCTCCTGGGCACCCAGTTACCTTCCAACTCAAACCTGAGCCTCTCTCTCAGCTTTATTCATTCAATCAAGAGTAATAATCATAATAACCACTTAGTCCAGTCCTTTTCTTCCATACGTGAGAAAAGAGAGGCCCCAAAATAGGTATCTACTTTGCCTGAGGTCATTTAGTGAAAAAGTGGCAGAAGATAGAACAGAAAATCCAGTAGTTCAAATATCCAACATTCCCTAAAATTGTATTTACTCAATATGTACTCCAGATCTAATATAGGCTAAGATGAAGTAGAAAATCTACATCAGTATTTATTTAACTCAGATTAAAACACCACTCTTGATTACAGTAAAATTTGGCTTTGGGGATAACTCAGCTAGGCCTAGGTAAACATCCTCTCTTGCATTATTTATGGAGAAGGCAGCCGTCTCATGTAAATACGATTCACACTGGAAATGGTGGCATCCCCTCGGCTTCTACTCTGGGAGACCACCCCCCCCTCATTTCTGGGTAGGATTCCCTCCTCTGGGGGATCTCTGGAAAATCTCCCCTACCCTAAATTTGGGTTCCCCTCTTCCCCGCTACCCATTGGGGTGGGGAATCTTTTCCACTCTCACAATTTTACCCACCCCACATATGCTAATAGCTCCCAAATTCATAACTGTAGTTAGCCACCCTAAATATTTCTGCAGTAAAGCAGCAAAGAGAAGAAAAGAAGGGAAAGAAAGGAAGGAGAGAAAAGGAGAGAAAGGTGGACACTCCAGGGCTCGCCTTCCAGCAGAGAAACTGTTTCTATCCCATGGCGCATCAAATTAGGCACGGCCTCATTTTCGTCCATAAACTTGATCCTTCACTTTTGCTCCCAGTTTCAACTGTTAGCGTCAGCAGTCCTCTAGATGCCCAAACAAGAAATCTGGGATTCATTCTATACTACTCCATTGCCCTCAGAACTTACATCCAATTAAACTCCAGGGTTGGCTGCTTTTACCAACAAGATTCCAATTCTCCCTTTTAGCTTGGATAACTCAAAAAGTCTCCCCCCAGCTAGTTTGCATGTCTCTGGCCTTATTCCCACCCTCGAGCCCATCCTCTATTCAAGAAACTATTCCCCAGAGATCCTTGTAAAACACAAAACTGTCTCCACCTCATCTGTGCTCAAAACCCTTCAGCAGCACCATATCACCTACAGCCCTAATTCCCTAACGTAGGCTCCCATGTACCTCTGTCCAACAGCTAGCCTCACCATCACGGCCCCGTACTCCGTGTGGTCCGGGAACTGCTCATGGCTTCCTGCTGTGCCTGCGTTACTTCTGACCTCAGTGCTTGTTCATGCTGTTCCCGCATCCTCACCTCGATTCTGCAGGATTCAGCTCAGGCACCCTCTCCTCCAGGAAGCTTTCCCTGGTTTGGGCTAGTCTAGCTATCCATTCTCAGTACTTCTGTGATACCCTGTAACCTGCAACTGCTCTCTCACAGGGCTTCCTCAGTCTTCCTTGATGGAGTGTCTCACCCCTGAGGGCAGAAGCAATGTCTTCTTCCCCTCCAGATGCCCAGTTCCTAGCACAGTGCCAATTACATAAG
This sequence comes from Balaenoptera borealis, assembly GCF_965194805.1. Lineage (NCBI taxonomy): Eukaryota > Metazoa > Chordata > Mammalia > Artiodactyla > Balaenopteridae > Balaenoptera > Balaenoptera borealis. The sequence continues at coordinate 24,055,720 of NC_138877.1, read as the reverse complement.
AGGTACCCAATAAATGTCTACTGAATGAATAAAACGAGTAACCAGCTATGACAAGCACAAACCCACTAATCCCACCTTGTCTCTGCGTTCTTCCCCACTTTCCAGAACCCCTGCCAAGTTCTAGGTAATGGCCATGGGTAATCACATCAATTTGCCATACACTAGCGATTACTCCAATGTAAACTTCACTCATTCGGCTGGCCTTTCCAAGCCAGTTTTAATTAACAAGGTTTTCTCTGTTGAGATGTTTCCCGTAGAGTGTTTCCTGGACTGAATTATTCTGATGTGTGCCTCAGTTCTCTGTCACTCTCTATGGATGGAGCCTTCTACGGTAATTGACAGAGTTTACAGTTTTTTAAAAGTTCCTGTTGAAGATATTTCTAAGCAGAATATTAGAGCCACGTGTTTTCACTCAATCATAATGTCCTTCCTCAGCCAAATTTATTTAGGCTTGGTCCCTGTACTATTTTTTTCTTTCTTTGGGAATAATTTGAGAAAAAAGAAAACCCACTTAGCCATTCTGGAGTGAGAGGAGATTTAAAAATATTAAAACATACTTTACAATGAAGGTGCAACTGCTTTTGGCTCAGAATAACCAGCATAATTCAAAAATGCATTCAAACTACATTTCAATTTAGTATCTAGCTTAGTCTTCCTGATGAAAGCACTGTCTAACCAGCTTAAAGCAAAATAAAATATTTTCAAGTTAAAAAGGACTAAAGCTATCACTTCTGACTAAATGCAATCAGCATAGTATTTTTTTTTTTTAATTATTTATTTATTTATTTATTTATGGCTGTGTTGGGTCTTCGTTTCTGTGCGAGGGCTTTCTCCAGTTGCGGCAAGTGGGGGCCACTCTTCATCGCGGTGCGCGGGCCTCTCACTATCGTGGCCTCTCTTGTTACGGAGCACAAGCTCCAGACGCGCAGGCTCAGCAATTGTGGCTCACGGGCCTAGTTGCTCCGTGGCATGTGGGATCCTCCCAGACCAGGGCTCGAACCCGTGTTCCCTGCATTGGCAGGCAGATTCTCAACCACTGCGCCACCAGGGAAGCCCAGCATAGTATTTTAGCAGAACATCGTGATTATTATAATACATAATAATAATAAACATTTCTGCCATCAAGGTCTTTGGCACTGCAGAGAACAGAAAGGAGCTTGCCCCATGGACTTGTAAGGTAAATTAAACAAGCAATATGAGTCGCACAGGTTTCACAGGTTAGAGTTAATTAACATTTTATCCCAAGCAGAGAAGGAAAAGGGAAAGAAAATTAAAAATCAATATTAACAGCATCAGAACTCACTTCAAACCTCATAGGAGTCATCTGTAATGTGAATATAATTTAAGAGACTTAGAACATCACCAAGCCCAGTCTGATGCCCCTTGCTCCTGCCCCTACTCAGCTAACCCTTAAAAAACAGCATATTTGCATGGTTGATTCTTATACAGCCTTACACAGCCAGTGGCAGACTTGCCAAGAGACACAGGACAGATTAGCTGAACTCCAGGGACCCACTCCTGTTGTATGACTCAATTTTCTCTTTTTTCTTCCCCCACTCCTTATGACTAAGTATCCAATAACAGAAAATACACTGAACCTAGATTTATCTCATAGTGTATTTATCCTTTTTTAAATTGAAGTATAGTTGATTTATAATATATTAGCTTCAGGTGTACACCATAGTGATTGAATATTTTTATAGATCGATTATACTCCATTTAAAGTTATTACAAAATAATGTCTTTAGTTCCTTGTGCTATACAGTATATCCTTGTTGCTTATCTATTCCATACATACACCCCAATGTTCACAGCAGCACCATTTACAATAGCCAAGAGATGGAAGCAACCTAAGTGTCCACCAACAGATAAATGGATGAAGAAGATGTGGGATATATGCACATGGAATATTACTCAGCCATAAGAAGAGTGAAATTTTGCCATTTGCAACAATATGGATGGACCTAAAGAATATTATGCTTAGGGAAGTAAGTCAGAGAAAGACAAATACTCCACATTATCACTTACATATGGAATCTAAAAAATAAAACAAATGAATGTATATATCAAAATAGAACAAACAGACTCATAGACATAGAAGACAAACTAGTGGTTACCAATGGGGAGAGGGAAGCAGGGAGGGGCAAGATTGGGATATGAGATTAAGAGATACACCGTGGTTATTTTTAAGTATATACCCTCAAATCCTTTTAACCAAAGACTATTTGAAACTGATGTATAAACAATTTAAGCTTCTAGAATACACTTCCATTCTCATAAAATTAATTATATCTTCTACCAAGTCATTGAAACACACATGCCAAATAAGGATTAAGGCCCAATCAGCCCCCTACCACTCAAAAAAATATTTTAAGTCAATTAGTTTCCAACTGCTCAGTACTGAAGAACCAATACCAAAAACAGTACCCTTAAAAAAAAAGACAATGGGCTATTATTAGGTGAAAGAATAATAAGATATATTCCTCTCAAATCTTGCTCCAAGATTTTCTTTTTTTTTTTTTTTTAATTAATTAATTAATTTATTTATTTTTGGTTGTGTTGGGTCTTCGTTTCTGTGCGAGGGCTTTCTCTAGTTGCGGCAAGTGGGGACCACTCTTCATCGCGGTGCGCGGGCCTCTCACTATCGCGGCCTCTCTTGTTGCGGAGCACAGGCTCCAGACGCGCAGGCTCAGTAGTTGTGGCTCACGGGCCCAGTTGCTCTGCGGCATGTGGGATCCTCCCAGACCAGGGCTCGAACCCGTGTCCCCTGCATTGGCAGGCAGACTCCCAACCACTGCGCCACCAGGGAAGCCCGCTCCAAGATTTTCTTAAATGAAAATCCCCACAAGAATTAAGTTGGTAAATTCCAAAAGTTCAGCAGGGTTCAGGCAGCACTGTCTCTTGATGTTTTTGGTTTACTGTCCCTCAGCACTCACTGGATTCTCTCTGGCCTTTCGGTCCACCCCAGGAAAGCAAGACAAAGCAAGTTCTCCACCTGTCCATCAAACTGCCCTGGATGTGGCAGAGGCCAGGCTGCACACGGGACAGCTCACATCACTGACACAAATTACAGCTAATTGCACAGGGCCCACGCACAGCATAAAAGACAGCCCACATCCAAGAGACCAGGCCAGTCACAAGAGACACCTCACTATTAACTAGTCCCTTCCTGGAACCTCCCTCCATACCTAGTGGTAGGAGGTAAACCTCTCTCCAGGATACACCTTCAGACCTGGATGATCAGACCCCATTCCCCACAGAAAGTATATGTATCATGGGGGAATGGGGAACAAAAATATAAGGATTTCATGTACCCTAAATAATCTTATACCATTCTTACAGGGGAACAATAACATATATATAACATATAATAACATATATATATATATATATATACACACACAGACACACATACATATATATATAGAACATATATATATATACACACAGATTTATATATGCGTGTGTGTGTGTGTGTATTATAACACTGTATTTTATATAATGGTACATTTCCTCTTCTGTAGCAAGATAAAAGACCAGATAGTAATTGCTATGTGAAAGGTCCAGTAACTGTTTTTGAAGAACACCATCGGTTCAGTTACTTCCCACACAAAGAACTGAAAGATAATAACCTCTATGCACAAACGAATCTTGGCCTTTACAAACGTGTCAGAAGCATCAAAAGGCATTAGCGTAAGCCACATCCAACGTGGTGATTTATCCTTGGACTTTGTCTGAATGTTCCGAAGTAAAACAGAGACCCAGTCTTTCAATACACCAAAAGCACTGCCCTTTAAAAAAGCTTTTTCATCTTTCTTTGTACCAGAGACTTGTTTTTCAAATACATTGTTCAGATTGCTGATCTGCAGGTTCAACCCCTCACCAAGAGGCTCTCTGCATCTTAGACATGGAAAAAAGCTTTAGCATTATTCTGGGGTGAACTGTGTCCCCCAAAATGGTATGTTGAAGCCTAATATCTGGTATTCGTGGATCCAACCTTATTTGGAAATAGAGTCTTTGAAGATGTAATCAAGTTAAGATGAGACCATTACGGTGAGCCCGAATCCAATATGACTGGCATCTTTATAGGAAGAAGAGAACAGATGCTGACACACAAGGGCTATGTGATGACCAAGGCAGAGACTGAAGTGCCATAGCACGAGCCAAGGGGGCCAAGGACTGCCTTCCACCGTTGCCAGCAAACCACCAGAAACTAGGGAGAGGCAAGGAAGGATTCCCCCCTAGAGGCATCAGGGGGAGCATGGCCCTGCCAAGACCTCAATTTCAGACTTCTGGCCTCCAGAACTATGAGACAGCAAATTTGTGTTGATTTAAGCTACCCTGTTTGTGATACTTTATTATGGCAGCCCTTGGATACTAATACAAGGGGCACCTCTTCCATCCTTTTACCTTGCAGCAGGACTTCATGAAAACTTCCCTGATTGTTCGGATGGGGGCTAAGTCGAGCCCATAGAAGCCCCCTCCATAACCCATGCCAACAGATAAGATCCGCTGACAGCAGAAGTTTTTATCTGTAACCAAAAGAGAAACGAAAGTGTTGCTACAATCTGCCACCTTCAAACTTGAAAGTATCTTTGGAAACTGCTGAGGTCACCCTGCCTTCCTTTCCCTAAGGGACTCATCCTGGAGAAGGCAGTAAGGCAGATCCAGAAGTGCCAGCAATCAACTTCTGACCTGTCATTTGCCTTTCAGAACACCCAGATGTAAAGAGCCTTTAGTAACTTGATGTTTTAACGTCCGTAGGTATGGGCGCATAGAGGATGACAGCTCTGGATTATTTAATGAGGTCACAGCATGTACTTCCAGCAACTGAGAAAACCAAGCATTCCTGTTGAAGAGATGGTAATAAAGAGGGATGTAAAGGAGAATCCAGTTTGCTTTGTTTGGAACAAAGGTATGTGGGATATACTCCCAAGGACAGAGGACAGCTCTGGAGACACAGAATCAGAGAACTTACCATGAGAACCAGTCATATTTTTAGAGATCGCATACCATAATTTTACAGATGAGAAAAACCAGGCTCAAGATACATCTTTAGGACTTCACTGCCAACCCTGACCTAGGCAGGCCTGCTACCAGACTGCTGTCTGTCTGCTTCTCAGTCTCCAAAGAGGGGGGTGATGGTGCCTGTTGATAATGTGCTTTTAGATGCCCCAGCTAAAGCCAATTTTGTGCCAGCACAAAAAACAACCAAACAAAAAACCCTAATGTTTTAAAATGGAAAATGGGTTTGGGAAAATGGGGGACACATTCCTATGCCATAAAATGTTAATCAAAATTCTCAGTGTTTAAACGTATCAGAAAGATGACATTTAAGGTAACAATCTAGGAAACTGGGCCTTTAAAGATCACAATTACAACTTGGCTTTTCTGAACAGACATAAAAAAATTCCTCTCTGCTATATATAAAAACAAAACAATAATGTAATCAATAAAACACATTATAGTATTTACCAAACTGAAACAAGCAATAAAATTTATTACCACTCATTTTCAACCACACAAAGTACTTGTAGAATCGGGAAGTATGAAAGAAGAAGGCAAATGTGGAGCAAAAATGAAATGTGAAAGGTAACAGGCCACAGAGAAAAACAATTCAAAACCTAAGGACAGTTAACACACATAGATCTCATCACTCCAGAAGGCTGTTCAAGGTTAAGACTGCAAACAACACAGGTCTTCCATTTAGTACTGACCGCAGCATGGAAATGATGGGAAGAATCCTTGCTTTCTCAGACTTCCAGCAAAAGTGCAGCATTATAGAAGGTAAAGTGAGCAACAGAGAATGATGATCAAAACCCATTTTCAGGACTAACTACTTCCATTTTCCTCCTTTTATTGATTTTTTTTTTTTGAAACCTACTTTGCACTCTCTCAGGCAGCTTGGTTGCAGGGCACATCGTTTAATGTACCTTATTGATTCAGTCGTACACATTTATACTTGTGTAGAAACTTTTGCTACAGTGCGTTTATTGATCTTTTAATTATTAATGGAGGTCAGAAAACCTGTAGAGCTTTATCGTAAATATTTTTATTTGCTCAACTTACGGCAAGAAAATTATCAAAAATGTTCAGCAAATGAAGCATCGTGCTTTGCTTATTCCCTCCAGTCAACGGGTTATGTTTCAGAGGAGCTGTCAGTAAGATTTTTTTTTTCTAAAGTCAGGATTACATAGACTGAACGACTCATTTGGATGAAAATGTCTTTTATGTTTTCAGTTTCTAGAAATATTCCTGACGTACCCTTCATGTGGCCCTGGGAATGGCAAGCAAGTGTTCCCTTTCAGTGTGGCCGTATTCAGATGACACCGAGCTCGTCGGGTGAGCAAGCTTTCTGGCAAAGTTGCCACAAGGTTAAGAGCCTGTGCTAATGTTGTTTACAAACTGTTAATTTTGGGTGATGTCCTTGGCCAGTGAGATCGGTGCTGGGGAAGAGCTCCCATCTATCTGGAATAGTTCAGGAAAGCTCTGAAGCAAATGGAAGAGCCTTACATGCTCAAAAACAGGAAGGAGGCATGGAAGAGAGGGGTACCTGTCCGCCTATTCAGGCCTTCACTGCTGCTGACAAATGCAAAGGTTTCCCGGAGATCCAGACCAACGTTTGCTTGAGGAACCCTGCATCAGTCACTAGGCCAGTGTCCAGGCTGTCTGGTAATTACTACAAATACTTCAAGATATGTAGCCCCTCTATTAATCTTTTTTTTTTATGGTATATAATTGTTTAAACTTTCTATTTATTTATTTATTTATTATTTTTGGCTGTGTTGGGTCTTCGTTTCTGTGCGCGGGCTTTCTCTAGTTGCGGCGAGCGGAGGCCACTCTTCATCGCGGTGCGCGGGCCTCTCACTATCGCGGCCTCTCTTGTTGCGGAGCACAGGCTCCAGACGCGCAGGCTCAGTAGTTGTGGCTCACGGGCCCAGTTGCTCCGCGGCATGTGGGATCTTCCCAGACCAGGGCTCAAACCCGTGTCCGCTGCATTGGCAGGCGGATTCTCAACCACTGCGCCACCAGGGAACCCCCCCCCCCATTAATCTTAATGACCCAACTGCACAAGTGATATGCCTCACCCAGAAAGCATAGTTAATGCATTTACATACCGTGAGCGCAAAGCAGGATAACATACTCAACAAGGAAGCAGATGAGGCCTGACCTTCCAGAAAGGGCCACCTGATTTAAGGTCTGGTATCCACAAACATTAAATGTTATCAAGCAAATCATAATTTGTGAATATCATGAATATACCTTGACTTTTATTATTTAAAATTCACGTATAGCTAATCTGCCAATCACACAGAACACACAATGGGCCCTTACACAGCCAACGTAACTAAAACTGTGGGATCTAATTCTTACGCTGTTCCACGTCCCACACAGAGGACCAGCCTCACTTGAACCAATTCTGATAGTAGAACAGGGGCTATGATTTTAAGCCATTTTTCTCTTTTTTTTTTTTTTTTCTGTAGAATTCTTACTTTAAATTAAACCTAAATTCATAACCGTAATTAGTTTCCTTGAAAATCTTCAGTATTTTAAATGAAAATGTGTAGGAAAATATTATTAATAAGATGGTGTTTTCCAAATATTATTATAAAGCATTGGGAATGCCATAGTATTTGTTTTACAACATGGATACTTTCAAAAGCCCTTTTACCCAGGCTCAAAGAGCACACAGTATATGATACAACCTAGAGGAAAATAATTTTATAAATTAGGCCATAGTTTTTTAGATATAAGGGTCTTTAATCAGTTTTTCAACATAACAAAATGTAGTTATACAGTCAAGTATAAGGCAAACAATCCAGTAATTTAAGGAAAAGCTCTGTGTGACAGTAAGTGAAAAAGAAAAAAATATCTGACACCAAAAACATTTATTCTATGGTTAACTGCCTTTCTCTAGTGTCATATACAGAATTACAATGGAATTAATTCTTAAGTTATCAATTAAAAAGATTAATTGGTAAAGATACATTAGTCAGCTGTATTTAAATGGTCCACCTCTCATCCACATTTAAATAGAAACAATGCTTTCATTTGCTACTTTTCAAAGCGAAGTGCCTTCTAAATAATAATCCTTTAATTGCATATCATTAGAGATGTTTAAAAAAATAATAAAGAGAGTTAATATCTAACAGGCATACCAAGATGGCAATTGATTCCTTTTGCGTTATGTTTGCTCAGTTCCTTTTCATGATACCTGACCGTTACAAGCATCTGAAGTATAGATGAATGAATGATTTTTGCCTCAAAAACTCTGAAATCATCTCATTTATTCATACTAGATTTGCTAATCAGTAACTCAATTCTTCTGAAGGCCCAATATTCCACCCTAATTAAAGCTGCAAAACAAGAGGCACTGCCTTTAACCCAACTCTTTTCTGCTTTGGGAGCCCTTCCATGCCATTTCCTCTCCAAACCTTCTCAACTAGCACCCAAGAACTTAACCCTCCACCATTCATGACTTAATGGGGTTGCCTCTTTTTTTTTTTTTTTTTTTTACATTTTGGCCATGCCGCAAGGCTTGTGGGATCTTTGTTCCCCACCAGGGATTGAACCCGCGCCCCCTGTGGTGGAAGCACAGAGTCTTAAACCACTGGACCTCCAGGGAAGTCCCAGGGTTGCCTCTTTATGGATGGTATCCCCAACTTTGACCAATCTGCAAAGGTACATTTTTTTTTTTAAATCTATCCTTTCTCCCCTTTCTTCTGTCTGCTACTGTTTCCTAGGTTCCAACCATCTAATCAGATTGATACCAATTGTTCACTAACAATCTTATACGGATTCGTTCATTCAACAAATACCCACTGAGCACCAGCTATATTTCAGCACTCTTCTAGGTGCTGAGGATGTATTTGTAGACAATATCAGACCAAAATTCTTGCCTTCATGAGAGGCTAACACAATACATAAACTAATTAATTGATAATAAATATATATGTATGTATATATGTGCATGTATATATTCTGTTAGTTCTAAGAGAAATAAAGAAAAATAACATAAGAGAAGAGCTGCTGTGGTGGGGTTGCATTTTAAATAAGATGGTTAGATAGGTGATAGCTGGATAAAGGCCTGAAGAAAGTGAGAAAGTCTTGTGGATAGATATGGGGGAAAGCGTTCCAGGCAGAGGACACAGCAGATTCCTAAGTAGTGAGTCTAACATTTCTGAGACACAGAAACAAGGCCAATGTGTCTAGAGTGGGGTAAATGAGGCAAAGTGTAGTGAGTATTCGAGGTACCGAGGACCACTGTAAAGACTTTGCTTTTACTCTGAATGAGAAGGGAAGCTACTGGAGGGTTTTGAACAAAGGAGTAATATCCCTTTTTATTTTTAAAACATCTGTACTGAGATACAATTGACACACCATACATTTATCCATTTACAAAGTGTACGATTCAGTGGTCTTTAGTATATTCACAGAATTGTGAAACCGTCACCACAATCAACTTTAGAACATTTTCATCACTCCAAAAAGAAACCCCACACCCCTCAGCAATCACTCCCCACCCCCCAAACTCCTAGCCCTAGGCAACCACTAATATACTCTCTGTCTCCATAGAGTTGCCTTTTCAGGACATTTCATATAAACTGCATCATGCAATACGTGGTCTTTTGTGACTGGCTTCTTACACTTAGTATAATGTTTTCAAGGTTCATTCTTGTTGTATCATTTACTAGTACGTCATTTCTTTTTACTGCTGAATAACATTCCATTGTATGGATATAGCACACTTGGTTTATCCAGTTATCGGTTGATGGACATTTGGGTTGCTTCCACTTGTTAGCTGTTATAAATAATGCTTTTATGAACCTCTGTATACCAGTTTTTGTACAGACATGCATTTTCAATTATCTTGGGTAAATACCTAGAAGTATGCTTGCTGAGTCATATGGTAACTCTATGTTTAACCTTCTGAGGAACTGCCAAGCTATTTTCCAAAGTGGTTGAACCTTTTTACATTCTATCAGCAGTGTATAAGGGTTCCAACTTCTCCATATCCTCAACACTTGTAATTTTATCTGTCTTTTTGATCATAGCCATCTAAGCTGGTATGAAGCAGCACCTCATTGTGGTTTTGATTTGCATTTCATAGATGGTTAATATTATTGAGCATCTTTTTGTTCTTATTGATCATTTGTACATCTTCTTTGGAGAAATGCCTGTTCAGATCCTCTGCTCATCTTTTAATAGGGCATGTATTTTTATTACTGAGTTGTAAGAGTTCACTACATATCCTAGATACAAGTCCCTTATCAGATATATGGTTTGCAAATATTTTCTACCACTTTGTGGGTTGTTGTTTCACTTTTTTATGATTTGCTGTAAAACACTAAAGTTTTTAATTTTGATGAAGTCCAAGTTATCTATTTTTTTCTTTTGCTTTCTTGTGCTTTTGGTGTTGTATTTCAGAAACTCTTGCTTAATCCAAGATCATGAAGTTTTATAGCCATGTCTCCTTCTCAGAGTTTTATAATTTTAGCTCTTATATTTAGGTCTTTAATCCATTGTGAAATAATTTTTGTATATGGTGTGAGAGAAGGGGGTCTAACTTTATTCTTTTACATGTAGAAATCAAGTTGTTTCAGCATCTACTTGGAAAGGACTATTCTTTCTCCACTGAATTATTGGCTCCCTTGTCAAACTAAATTACATTTTAACAGGATTTGTCTAACACGCTTTGTCTGTTGCCCTTAAATGGGCAAGGGCAGAAGTACAGAGACCAGTTAGGAGGCTACTATCATAAACCAGGTAAGAAATGCTGGTGGCTCAACCAGGAGGGTGGCAATGGAAATGCTAAGAAGTGGTCAAATTCTGGATATGCTTTGAAAATTGAGCGGATGAGACCTGCTTAGAGATTGGATGTGGGTGTGAGAGGAAGAGAGGACTTAAAGTTGACTCCAATATTTTTGGTCATGATGTCACACAGACTACAATTTTGGCTTGGAGAAGAGTGACATGATCACCTGTGCTACTGTATTAAAAACAGATGGTAGGGGGATGAGGGCAGAGGGACCATTCAGAAGGCTACTGTGATAATCCCTCTTTGGGGATTTAACTGAATTGTCATTAGTCCTTCTTAGAAACACAATGACTAACCTCTAACAAATTAATTGTGAGAACTACAAATCTCACCACAGGTCAATCGAGAAGATATTACAGGCTAGATGGGATTTTAGACATCCTTCAAATCATACTCCTCCAGAAGGTATTCACTGGAAGACAAGAGAATCTCATTTCCTATTAACTCAGAAAGTCTTTCAAGCAGCTCTTGTAGCAGACTTTCTAACAGGTCCAGCCCAGGGGGTTCTCAGGCATAAATCTTCAAGTTCTATGAAAACCCTTCAGAAGATGGTCAAGGCACAACTCAAATAGCTCATACCCCTGCTGGAAAAAAGCACTGCACCTCTAGTGTTCCTTAAAGAGACTTAATCTTCCTCCCCTGGCCTCAGAAGAGGCAGGTGAAGCAGGATAAGGACTGTAGCACGCAGGGAGGGAACAGAAGCATTTAAGCCGTCTCATTCTTCATAAAAAAAAGGTGATTTTCTTCTGGATTTAGCAACTTTCCACTCCCTTCTATCCTAGACAAGATTTCCGTTTCAGTGAAAATCTACTGAGTCCACAGGGCACAAGGAATAGCTAGTGTTCCTTTCAAGAGAAAGCAGGAGGCTTGCAGTCTTCTCCGAAAACTGGCTCTAGGCAACCTTGAACTAGTTCTGAGAACTTGGTATCCAGACAGACAAAAGGAGTCTCAGTTCAAGACCCTAATAAGCCTCTCAAGTCATTTTTTGTCAGTGAAGCAACAGCTAATGAGGAAGCAGTGCCTCTCAGCACTAGAGATATTCAGAGGAAAGGAGGCCAGGGTACCATGTCAAGGATTTCCAAGGCACACAGAGGAAAATGTAAATCTGTCCCCAGGGCCTGGAGACAAGACAAAGACCAAATGGAATCCTAGAGTAGGTTGTTAAGCTGTTATGTGTAGAGGAATGGAAGGCATCTGATGAACCACTCCAAGACTGACATTAAAACACACAACCCAGGCCTTCCCTGGTGGTGCGGTAGTTAAGAATCCACCTGACAATGCAGGGGACACGGGATTGAGCCCTGGTCTGGGAAGATCCCACATGCCGCGGAGCTACTAAGCCCGTGCGCCACAACGACTGAGCCTGCACTCTAGAGCCCGTGAACCACAACTACTGAGCCCGTGAGCCACAAGTACTGAAGCCCGCGTGCCTAAAGCCCGTGCTCTGCAACAAGAGAAGCCACCTCAATGAGAAGCCTGCATACCACAAGGAAGAGTATCCCCCGCTCGCTGCAACTAGAGAAAGCCCGAGCATAGCAGCGAAGACCCAACACAGCTATAAATAAATAAATAAATAAATACATTTAAAAACAAAAAAAAACAAACAACCCAAATGTAAATATGAAGACTATTTGCTTCAATTAAGTCTAAGCTACAGGAGTGTGAACTTTCATTTCTCCTCGGTGTACAGCTCTGCCAGTGCTTTCACCATTATTAAAGTGTGTTTATACAGGGTTTGGCTTTTCATCTATTATAGAAAAACTACATCTTGCCAACAGCACTACAGAGGCCTAAACACAGTAAATCCTCCGTTGACCTTGAACCCAAGCTAAAGCAGTCATTCTCCTTGGTGCTGAACTGCCTAAATAATGCACTGCATAAATGGCTATGAATATAAATTACATCTACAATGCATCTTAGCATCCATGGATTACCAACAGGGTATGTGTTTTTCCAGAAGGCAGTGTTTGTAGAGGCACTTGGATGCAGGCAAAATTCTTAGGGAGATAACTGGGAAGGCACTCGCTGGCAGAGGACGACCATGTGTTTATTGAGCAGTAGGAGTGTGCTGGGGCTTGAGTCCCACAAAGGAGGTGGCAAGGCTGCAGCAGCCTCTGGTCAGAAGGCTTCACAAGGGCAGAGGAAGAAGAAGTTGCTTAACAAAGGACATGCAAGAAAAAGAGATGACTGCAATAGAAAGCTCAAAGTGGCGAAGCATCATGAGACAGGTAACAGAAAGCAAGAGTAGAAGAAGACAAAAACGTCAACCAGAATGTCAATAGCATGGAAAACGGCACTTCCATAAGAACCACCAAGAAAATGTAACAAAATGGAAAAGTGTTTATAACATAATGTTAAGTGAAAAAAGCAAGGTATCACACGATGAATGCAAGACATAAAATCATGTACACAAAAGGTTGAAATCTGGAAGGGAATGTAGAAAACTCAAAACCACCTGATAAGCGTGGTAGAATTATGGACAGATCGGTTTTCTTTCAAAATTTCCTTTAATCTTATGGTAAAGACACGTGTACACACACACCATATTGTTATAGGCAATTAGAATATACGTAAATATTCACTGCAGCTCTGTGATGGTTTAACAAATGTGAAACAATTCAAATATCTGTCTACAAGGGACAGATCAGATAAATTCTGGGCATATATAGAAAATGACTTCCTATATCACTTTAAAAATTGAGGGGCTTCCCTGGTGGCGCAGTGGTTAAGAATCCGCCTGCCAATGCAAGGGACACGGGTTCAAGCCCTGGTCCCGGAAGATTCCACATGCCGCGGAGCAGCTGGGCCCGTGAGCCACAATTACTGAGCCTGAGCGTCTGGAGCCTGTGCTCCGCAACAAGAGAGGCCGCGAGGGGCTTCCCTGGTGGCGCAGTGGTTGAGAATCTGCCTGCCAATGCAGGGGACACGGGTTCGAGCCCTGGTCTGGGAAGATCCCACATGCCGCGGAGCAACTGGGCCCGTGAGCCACAGTTACTGAGCCTGCGCGTCTGCAGCCTGTGCTCCGCAACAGGAAAGCCTGCGATAGTGAGAGGCCCGCGCACCGCGATGAAGAGTGGCCCCCACTTGCCACAACTAGAGAAAGCCCTCGCACAGAAACGAAGACCCAACACAGCCATAACTAAATTAATTAATTAATTAAAAAAAAAAAAAGAGAGAGGCCGCGATAGTGAGAGGCCCGCGCGCTGTGATGAAGAGTGGCCCCCACTTGCCACAACTGGAGAAAGCCCTCGCACAGAAACGAAGACCCAACACAGCCATAAATAAATAAATAAATAAAATTTAAAAGAGATAAGCAAAACATTCTCTCTATAAATTTGATCTTTAAAAAAAAAAAAAATTGAGGTATAACTGTTTGTACTGACATGAAACTATGTCTATGAGACATGGCCAAGTAAAATTTTTAAAAGGCAAGATACAGAAAAACATGCATGGTATAAAAATATTTTTATGAAAATAAATAGCTACAACAGTATTTGTTGGTATTTACACAGGAAAGAAACAGTATGGAGTAATAGAAAAGGAGGGGAAATCATGGGATTGGATGTTTTCATTTCCTACATTAATGTATTTCTGTAATGCTTGAATTTTGTACAATATAAACTTATATTACAGGTGTAACTGGAAAAACTTCTTAAAGAGTGAAAATTGAATCAAAAAATTTTAAAGCAACTAGTATATGTGAACAAACTTTAGAAGTATATCCTAGGGTAACAGGGGTAAAACATAAGAGGAGCTTTGAAAAACAGAGGGTGGATAGGGCTAGGGCAGGGCAGGGTATAGACAGGCAGTGCAACTAAGCGAATGAAAAGCGCAGTCATGCTGAGCTCTAACCTGGGCAGTAGCTAACCAATCACCCTGAGCTGAAGGGCAGTAGGAATGCGAAAACCATCTGAACCTCAAAGGAGAAGGTATTTCACAGGGTACAAAGGACCACTGTCCATCCACAGAGTTCTGAGAAAAAGTGACAGGTAATTTCTGAAACGCAGAAGAGAGGAGGTGGCAAAAACATGGAAAAACAAGGTTGAGGATGAATGGGTAACAGTGACTAAAACAGAACAAAAGAAAAATAAGAGGCAAGTAAACAGAATTTATGAGGGGACTCATAACATACAGCTGATTTACCAAAAGCCAGTCAAGCACAAAGTAAGCTGACTCCAAACCCATTAACCTGAAATCTACTTTCTTGCTTCCAAAAAGCAATCAGAACTTCAAAATGCAGTTTGTCTTCCCTTAACAAGTCCAGCAAATTTCAGTTGAAAATCGCTCTTCCTATATATCCTGTTAGTCTGTGTCACCATGTCCCAGATGTTCCTGGGAATAGGAACAGCTAATTTGTTCAGTTACCAAGCCCTGCCGTCTAGTTCAGCAGGCTAGGAGAGCTGCCAAGAGTAAATGGTACCCCTCAGTATAAATAGTAAAACGATCGGCTCTACCACTCACAGGCACATCTAAACCACTACGTGCCTCAGGTCCCTAGTCTGAAAAATGGGTACAATTTCAAAGAACTGTGAGATTCAAATGACAGACAAATGATAACTCAGTGCCTTGGACATAGCACAACATTTAAATGTTTCTGAATGAACAAATGAACCAATGTAGTTTGGTGCTATATGTACTTTTTTTTTTTTTTAAAGTATAGCTTACTTACTTACTTACTTACTTACTTATTTATTTATGGCTGTGTTGGGTCTTTGTTGCTGCACACAGGCTTTCTCGAGTTGTGGCAAGTGGAGGCTACTCTTCATTGCAGTGCACAGGCTTCTCATTGTGGTGGCTTCTCTTGTTGCGGAGCACAGGCTCTAGGCACGAGGGCTTCAGTAGTTGTGGCACACAGGCTCAGTAGTTATGGCTCGCGGGCTCTAGAGCACAGACTCAGTAGTTGTGGTGCACGGGCTTAGTTGCTCCGTGGCATGTGGGATCTTCCCAGACCAGAGCTCGAACCCGTGTCCCCTGCATTGGCAAGCGGATTCTCAACCACTGCGCCACCACGGAAACCCCTATATGTACTATTATTGTGCACGAAACAAAGGTATGCTGCAGTAAGAGCAAGTAACTTCCTTCTAACATCAAAGTCTCCCATTTACTGCTTCTACTACCGTTATTGCCCTTCCTGGGCATCTGTAACACATCCTCAATGTTGAAAGTGTATTTCTGTGCTTTTTGCCTTTTCTCTTTAGAACTATAAGATCTAAGATGGTGAGGGATGTTGACTTCAGACTTCATGAGCAGGCAAATAACCAACTAACACTATAAAGCCACGCAAAGCGAACCTTCTGGGGCCAACCTCTATGTGGTGGTAGTGAAGGGGATCCCAGATCCTTTGGTGAGGTAAAACAGTTTTGAGCATCTAGATGTGCACAGCACATCGAATGGGATACCTCTTACTTGAAGCACATTAAGATGAAGCAATACCCTCTAGGCTAGAGTTTGTTAATCTAGGTCCTTGAATACCAAAGGGACCCATGAATGGAATTAATGGAGGTACTTACACTCAGATGGGAAAAAAGTTAGATCTTTATTTTTACCAATATCTAACTGAAATTTAGCATTTGCTTCAATTATGAATTTAGGCAACAAATCATGGTACTATTAGCAGTACTTGTACATATGTCACCAACAGAAGCCATAGGTATTTTCATGTCTCATTGTAATTGATGCTAATATTTCAAAATATCATGTATGTTTATAACCAGCTTGAAATAACAGTGGCTATTATACCCATTGCCAGATCAAATATAATGTGTTAATCAAGGAGCACATGTATTACTACATAACAAATTTGATTTAATACTTTGATAACTATAATTAATATAATTGGTTCCTTATAATTCTATGTATTTTATCTTATGCATTCACATACTTTACTCTGAGAAGTAGGACATGAACTCTACCAGACTATCAAAGATGTCCATGACACTAAAAAAGGTTAAGAAGCCCTGCTCTAGGGCTTCCCTGTGGCACAGTGGTTGAGAACCTGCCTGCCAATGCAGGGGACACGGGTTCGAGCCCTGGTCTGGGAAGATCCCACATGCCGTGGAGCAACTGGGCCCGTGAGCCACAACTACTGAGCCTGCGCGTCTGGAGCCTGTGCTCCGCAACAAGAGAGGCCGCGACAGTTATAGGCCCACGCACCGCGATGAAGAGTGGCCCCCGCTCGCCACAACTAGAGAAAGCCCTCACACAGAAATGAAGACCCAACACAGCCAAAAATAAATAAACTAATTAATTAATTTAAAAAAAAAAAAAGAAGCCCTGCTCTAGATTATACTGTCCAACAATTGAAAGCACTGTGCAGGCTTGAGACACTTTTAAATGTGAAGGTGAAAACATCTGAGAATCTGCAATTATCCTGAGATGTACGAGTTGCTTATATTGACCAAAAAGTTCAAAATTAATAACATGACTTACATAATAGAGTAGCCTATGCATGAGACAGTCCAATTTGAGTTCTTTTTATAACCTTTTCCCATTGGGTTAAAAACACAAGCATCTGAGTCAAGAACTTAGCTTTGAATCCTATCTCAAATGTACTGTCCGGCCTTGGGCAAGCCAGTAAACCTCTCTAAGCTTCATTTTTTGTCCTCATCTATAAAATGTGAACGATAATACCTGCCTCAAAGCATTACTAAGACGATTAAATAATACATACAAAACACTAAATAATACATGCAATGTACTTAGCACAGCACCTGATATAGTAAGTACTCAGTAAATTGTAATACTATTACTTCTTTATTTTAGTCATTAATGGCATTTGAATTATAACTTATATTGAGTCTTTAAGATGATTTCTTTAAAAGGTTATATAATCAAGAGGTAATATAATACACTGCCTCAAAACACAGACTCTGAAGACAGACTGCCTGGGTTTGAATTTTCCTCCAACACTTACAATCTGTGTAACTCTGAGTAAGTTCCTCAGTGTTTTGAGATTGAGTGTCTAGATCTGTAACATAGGGAAAATAATCATATCTACCTCATAGGGTTGTTATAAGGATCAAGTTATAGCCATATGCGAAGCACACTGGAAAGTGCCAGGCAAACGGTAGATACTTGGTAATCATCAGCTATTATTACCAACATCATCATCAATAGTTATTATATAATGGTTTCTCATCATGTTACATAGAACTCTTTCTTCTTCCTTTCATCTGAATTTTAGTGATGACTTATCATAAATGAAGTGGAGTCAGTCCCATTTAAACGAAATTATTTACATGAATATATTTGGACATTAATCAGAACAAGGCAGGGAGGAAAGTCAGCTACAATAATTTCCTAGGAGGGATTAGAAAGACCCCACTTCCCATGGCTTCGCAACCAAGTCAAAGCTTACACAAGAAGGATTCTTTACATTTTGAAAGAAATGCTTCCTTCATGGCAACCGATCTGTGTCATATACGGACAAACACACCTACGTTTTTGTACACCTTTAAACAGGTGCAGAGAGTGGCCTCTGTGGCCCAGGCTGGAGCTCACCTTGGAGAAAGGAGCCATGGAAATGCTGGGCTCGGTGACAACAGCAAGGGCCACGTCAGCATCACGGGAGCAGAGATGCACCTGTTTCCCAGCAGGGGACTGTCCTTGCTCCTCACCTGGCAATTAGTAGGGTTTGGCTTAATTTAAAACCTACACAAACCACTGATCTCTGAGAATGTGACTGACGTTATTTTTTTAACTAATTATCAGAGTTAACAAACACACTCACTTCTCCCCATCTTTTAAGGTAGCTGAGTAATTAGTAACTCAGCAATTAATCATCACAAAATTAATCATCAGCAAAATTATGAAACAAGTGAAACTATTCTCACCATCATTTTATTTCATTGATTTTTACCTCTGAGCTTTAAGAATTCAGGGTTCTTTGTTGAATATAATATTAACCCTCCCAGCAAGACAATGCAAATTAAAATCAAATGATGAGGGACTTCCCTGGTGGCGCAGTGGTTAAGAATCCACCTGCCAGTGCAGGGAACACGGGTTCGAGCCCTGGTCCAGGAAGATCCCACATGCCACGAAACAACTAAGCCCATGTGCCACAACTACTGAGCCTGAGCTCTAGAGCCCGCAAGCCACAACTACTGAGCCCATGTGCCACAACTACTGAAGCCCGTGTGCCTAGAGCCCATGCTGTGCAACAAGAGAAGCCACTGCAATGAGAAGCCCGCGCACCGCAACAAAGAGTAGCCCCCGCTCGCCCCAACTAGAGAAAAAGCCCACGTGCAAAAACAAAGACCCAATGCAGCCAAAAATAAATAAATAAATAAATAAATTTTAAAAAAATAAATAAAATGATGATACATACCCCAATAATTCTAATATACTATAAAATCAATGTTCATCACTATTCCCAGTACTCGACAAAAATGGAAGTACCAGATCTGCTTTTTTTAAAATAACAATTAAAAGATTGCTAAGTCACTAGTTTTAAAAGTCAGAAGCAATAAATCTTTAGGTTTTTCCCAGATGCACACAGAGGTATTCCATGGAGATTTAGTTTTCCAACACATATAGCTAAAGGTTCATTCCCAGGAGGAAGGAAAACAAGAAGCTTTTTGTACCAAGAAAGCAAAATTTGGCATAATCTGGGTTTAGTGGCCAAAGATTATCAGGTAGTAGAAATA
Source organism: Balaenoptera borealis (assembly GCF_965194805.1). NCBI lineage: Eukaryota > Metazoa > Chordata > Mammalia > Artiodactyla > Balaenopteridae > Balaenoptera > Balaenoptera borealis. Next base: position 24,036,256 of record NC_138877.1, on the reverse strand, counting down.
TTTGCAGTATAACCAAGGCAGATTCATAATTAGAGGACTCTCCTCTTCGGTGCTCAACTCGTGCCAGTATTATTATTTCCACCATCCCTTAATGGCGGCCAAAGTAAAACATTCCAGCTGAGGGGTTCACGGTGCCCTTGCAATGCTGGCTTTCAACACTGCAGGCGCTTTGCAAACCACCCAGGGAGAGGTGGACCTGGTCTTTAGTGCTTGGACCACTGGAGCTCAACCACATTGAGATGCCTTCCAAATCTCCAGGCTGCTGAGCTTGGTTCTCAACTCCAGGCTGATGAGATTCTGCAGTAGAGCAGTTTCGCAGTTTAGATTAAGGTGAATCTCGGATCTGGAGCCTTTTGACAAAAGAGCCTTGGAACAAGATTGGCAAAAGTTCCCTCTCTGTCAACAGGTGGGGTAAGGGGAAGACAGGAGAGAAATCCAGGAATGGATATCCATCTGTATGCATCTGCACAGTTGACATGAGGTGCCAAATTTTCCATGTGATCACATTTGGGGCGGGGGGCACATTCAAGATAAAATACTTTCACAGGAAGTGATCACATGGAACCTTTATCAATGGAAAATTCTCTTCTTATTTAAAATCCTACATATCCTTAATTATCAGAGTTAAGCATTCATTCTAGGGTGAAAATAATCTTCCTTAAAATACAGCCTGTTACTGCCCAGATGTGCCTATGAGCTAAAATCCTAACTCTTCAGGATGATAAGCAAGTCCTCTATGGTCTGGCCCCTACCTACTTCTCTAGGTGCCTTTACTTCCACAGCTGCCAGGATGCTAAATCTGTGAGTCCTCAAATTTTTTGCCACGCTCCTTCACACCTCTCAGCCCTCACTGAGCCTCCATGAGGCTTGGAGTGTTTTGTCTTTGCAGCAGTTCTGACAAATGCTTACTCATCTTTTACAGCTCAGTGAAGATCACCTCCCAGGAAAGACTGACCACTCCTTTCTTTGTGCCCCCGACAGACCCTGTACCACTTCTGCCTGCTACAGCCCTTTACTACACTGTTTCTTAATAGCTTTATGGAGGAGTAATTCAAATTCAAGACACTGCACATTTTAAGCGTACAATTTCATAAGTTTTAACATACAGCTATGAAGCCATCACCTCAATCAAGATAATGAACATAGCCCACTAGCTCCAAAAGTTTTTCATGCCCTTTTGCCATCTCTCCCTGTCACCCCCTTCCTGCCTTTCCCCATCCCGAGGCAACACTGTTTTGCTTTTGGACACTATAAATTTATTACCATTTTTAATAGTTTTAAATATATGGAACTATACAGTATGTATTCTTTTGGTGGGGATGGAGGGGGACTTGTTTCTTTCACTCAGCCTAAGTACACTGAGCTTCGTCCATGCTGTTGCATGAAGCAACACTTCATTACCTTTTATTCCTGAGTCGTTTCAGCACAGACTGAGCTATGCTATTGTACAATGAGTTTGCCCTTTCACCTGTGGATGAGCATTTGAATTGTTTCAACTTTTTGGCCATTACTAAGTCCACTACTACGAACATTCACATGTAACTCTTTGAACAGACACATGTTTTTATTTGTTTCCTCTTGGATAAATATTCAGAAGTGGGAATTGATGATTCATGCGGAAGATGTTTGATTTTTTTTAAGGAACTGCCAAACTGTTTTCCAAAGTGGCTGTACCATTTCGCGTTCCCACGAACAAAGTATGAAAGTTCATTTCCTCCATAACCTCATCGACATTTGATACAGTGAGTTGTCTTAATTATAGCCATTCTAATATGCCTATTGTGTTATTTCAAGGGAGTTTTAATTTGCATTTCCCTAATGATTCACGATGTTGAGCATCTTTTCTTGTTTATTTCTTCTTCGGTGAAATATCTGTTCATATCGCATACCTGTTATTTTAGTGGGTTGCTTGTTTTCTTATTAAGTTTTGAGAATAATTTATATATTCCGGATGCAAGTCCATTATCATATGCATTTGGAAATATTTTCTCCCAATCTGTGGTCTATCTTTGCATTTTCTTTCTTTTCTTTTTTAAAATTTATTTATTTATTTATTTATTTTTGGCTGCGTTGGGTCCGTGTTGCTGCGCGCGGGCTTTCTCTAGTTGCGGTGAGCGGGGGCTACTCTTCGTTGTGGTGCGCAGGCTTCTCATTGCAGTGGCTTCTCTTGTTGCAGAGCACAGGCTCTAGGCACGAGGGCTTCAGTAGCTGTGATGCGTGGACTCAGTAGCTGTGGCACTCGGGCTCTAGATCGCAGGCTCAGTAGTTGTGGTGCACGGGCTTATTTGCTCCATGGCACGTGGGATCATCCTGGACCAGGGCTCGAACCCGTGTCCTCTTGCATTGGCAAGCAGATTCTCAACCACTGTGGCACCAGGGAAGCCCCCTATCTTTGCATTTTCTTAACAGTATCTTTTGAAGAGCAGGAATTTTTAATTTTAGATGAAGTCTAATTTATCAATTTGTTCTTTTATGGATTGTGGTTTCTGTATCATATCTAAGAAATCTCTTCCAACCCAATGTCACAAAGATTTTTTTCCTATGTTTTCTTCTACAGGATTTATAGTTTTAGGTTCTCCTTATATTTTATAATCTATTTTGTGTTCATTTTAATATACACTATAAAGCATGGTTCAATGTTCATTTTTTTTGCTTATGGATATCCAATTGTTCCAGAGTCATTTCTTGAAGGAACAGTCTTAGGCCACTGAATTGCCTTTGCACCTTTGTCTAAAACCGGCTGTATATATATGTGTGTGGATCTATTTCTGACTCTCTGCTCTTCCACAGTAATCTGTCTATTGTGACACCAGCACCACACTCTTGGTTACTGAGCTTTATAAGTCATGAAATCAGGTAGTTTTAGTCTTGCAACTTAGTTCTTCTCTTCCAAAGTTGTTTTGGCTACCTAGTCTAGGATCTTTGCGCATCTATGTGACTTCTTAGATTCACCATTGCAATTTCAAAAACTGCTAGCATTTTGATTGTGGTTGCATTGAATCTATAGATCAGTTTGGGGAAAACTGACATCATAACAATATTGAGACTTCTGACCATGTAGAAAATACATCTCTCCATTTATTTAGGTCTTCTTTAGTTTTTCTCAGTAATATTTTATGGTTTTTCAGTGTATAGGTTTTGCACATCTTTTGTCAGATTTATCCCTAAGTATTTCTATCCTTGATGCTACTGTAAACGGCATTTTTTATTTCAATTTCTGATTGTTCACTGTTAGTATACCATAAAACAACTTGATTTATTTTTGAATTTTTGAATTTTATTTAATTTATTTTTTTATATACCAGGTTAATATTAGTTACCCTTTTTATACATATTAGTGTATATATGTCAATCCAATCTCCCAATTCATCACACCACCACCACCCCACTCCCCGCCACTTTCCCCCCCTTGGTATCCATACATTTGTTCTCTACATCTGTGTCTCAATTTCTACCCTGCAAACTGGTTCATCTGTACCATTTTTCTAAGTTCCATATATATGCGTTAATATACACTATTTGTTTTTCTCTTTCTGACTTACTTCACTCTGTATGACAGTCTCTAGATTCATCCACATATCTACAAATGACCCAATTTCATTCCTTTTTATGGCTGAGTAATATTCCATTGTATATATGTACAACATCTTCTTTATCCATTCATCTGTCGATGGGCATTTAGGTTGCTTCCATGACCTGGCTATTGTAAACAGTGCTGCAATGAACACTGGGGTGCATGTGTCTTTTTGAATTATGGTTTTCTCTGGGTATATGCCCAGTAGTGCGATTGCTGGATCGTATGGTAATTCTATTTCTAGTTTTTTAAGGAACCTCCATACTGTTCTCCATAGTGGCTGTGTCAATTTACATTTCCACCAACAGTACAAGAGGGTTCCTTTTTCTCCACACCCTCTCCAGAATTTATTTGTAGATTTTCTGATGATGCCCATTTTGACGAGTGTGAGGTGATATCTCATTGCAGTTTTCATTTGCATTTCTCTAATAATTAGTGATGTTGAGCAGCTTTTCATGTGCTTCCTGGCTATCTGTATGTCTTCTGTGGAGAAATGTCTATTTAGGTCTTCTGCCCATTTTTGGATTGCATTGTGTGTTTTTTAATATTGAGCTGCATGAGTTGTTTATATATTTTGGAGATTAATCCTTTGTCCGTTGATTCGTTTGCAAATATTTTCTCCCATTCTGAGGGTTGTCTTTTCGTCTTGTTTATGGTTTCCTTTGCTGTGCAAAAGCTTTTAAGTTTCATTAGGTCCCATTTGTTTATTTTTGTTTTTATTTCCATTACTCTAGGAGGTGTATCAAAAAAGATCCTGCAGTGATTTATTTCAAAGAGTGTTCTTCTTATGTTTTCCTCTAAGAGTTTTATAGTGTCCAGTCTTACATTTAGGTCTCTAATCCATTTTGAGTTTATTTTTGTATATGGTGTTAGGGAGTGTTCTAATTTCATTCTTTTACATGTAGTTTTAGTTTTCCCAACACCACTTATTAAAGAGACTGTCTTTTCTCCATTGTATATCCTTGCCTCCTTTATCATAGATTAGGCGACCATAGGTGCATGGGTTTATCTCTGGACTTTCTAACCTGTTCCATTGATCTATATTTCTATTATTGTACCAGTACCATACTGTCTTGATTACTGTAGCTTTGTAGTATAGTCTGAAGTGAGGGAGCCTGATTCCTCCAGCTCCGTTTTTTTCCCTCAAGACTCCTTTAGCGATTCAGGGTCTTCTGTGTCTCCATACAAATTTTAAGATTTTTTTGTTCTAGTTCTGTGAAAAATGCCATTGGTAATTTGATAAGGATTGCATTGAATCTGTAGATTGCTTTGGGTAGTATAGTGATTTTCACAATATTGATTCTTCCAATCCAAGAACATGGTACATGTCTCCATCTGTTTGTGTCATCTTTAATTTCTTTCATCAGTGTCTTATAGTTTTCTGTATACAGGTCTGTTTTGTCTCCCTAGGTAGGTTTATTCCTAGGTATTTTATTCTTTTTGTGGCACTGGTAAATGGGAGTGTTTCCTTAATTTCTCTTTCACATTTTTCATCATTAGGGTATAGGAATGCAAGAGATTTCTGTGCATTAATTTTGTATCCTGCTACTTTACCAAATTCATTGATTAGCTCTAGTAGTTTTCCGCTGGCATCTTTAGGATTCTCTATGTATAGTGTCATGTCATCTGCAGTGACAGTTTTACTTCTTTTCCAATTTGTATTCCTTTTATTTCTTTTTCTTCTCTGATTGCTGTGGCTAGGACTTCCAAAACTATGTTGAATAATAGTGGTCAGAGTGGACATCCTTGTTTTGTTCCTGATCTTACAGGAAATGCTTTCAATTTTTCACCATTGAGGATGATGTTTGCTGTGAGTTTGTCATATATGGTCTTTATTATGTTGAGGTAGGTTCCCTCTATGCCCACTTTCTGGAGAGTTTTTATCATAAATAGGTGTTGAATTTTGTCAAAAGCCTTTTCTGCATCTATTGAGATGATCATATGGTTTTTATTCTTCAATTTGTTAATATGGTGTATCACATTGATTGATTTGCGTATACTGAAGAATCCTTGCATACCTGGGATAAATCCCACTTGGTGATGGTGTATGATCCTTTTAATGTGTTGTTGGATTCTGTTTGCTAGTATTTTGTTGAGGATTTTTGCATCTATATTCATCAGTGATATTGGTCTGTAATTTTCTTTTTTTTGGAGTATCTTTGTCTGGTTTTGGTATCAGAGTGATGGTGGCCTCACAGAATGAGTTTGGGAGTGTTCCTTCCTCGGCAATTTTTTGGAAGAGTTTGAAAAGGATGGGTGTTAGCTCTTCTCTAAATGTTTGGTAGAATTCACCTGTGAAGCCATCTGGTCCTGGACTTTTGTTTGTTGGAAGATTTTTAATCACAGTTTCAATTTCATTACGTGTGATTTTTCTGTTAATATTTTCTGTTTCTTCCTGGGTCCTGATGCGCACACTACTTTGTGTGTGCCCTCCAAGAGTGGAGTCTCTGTTCCCCCTAGTCCTGTCGAAGTCCTGAAATCAAATCCCACTAGCCTTCAAAGTCTGATTCTCTAGGAATTCCTCCTCCCGTTGCCAGACCCCCAGGTTGGGAAGCCTGACATGGGGCTCAGAACCTTCACTGCCGTGGGTGGACTTCTGTGGTATAAGTGTTCTCCGTTTTATGAGTCACCCACCCAGCAGTTATGGGATTTGATTTTATTGTGATTGCGGCCCTCCTACTGTCTCATTGTGGCTTCTCCTTTGTCTTTGGATGTGGGCTGGTTTTTTTGGTGAGTTCCATTGTCTTCCTGTCGATGACTGTTCAGTAGTTAGTTGTGATTCTGGTGCTCTCACAAGAGGGAGTGAGAGCACATCCTTCTACTCTGCCATCTTGAACCAATCTCTAAACAACTGATTTTTATATATTGGTATTGTATCCTGGAATCTTGCCAGAGGTCACTGGCATTAAGTTGCCATCTCAATGCCTCGGGGGACAAAGGAAGTTGATCACAAGGACATACAGGAAAATGTATGCTGTGGAGGTACATTTGCTAGGGGAAAAAGAGGAAATAAAGATATCTCCTCTGCATTCCTGTTTCTATATCTTTGGCCTAGATGGTTTGAATGAGTCCTTGAGCTCATTAGCCAAGTGGTTTGGAAAAAATTCTAAGATTTAATGCATATGGTCCTTCCTAAAACAGTTTCTGCAATGGGAAACAGTATAATCCTTCAGCACAGAAGAGGAATTCCAGGGAGCCCATAACAGTAATGCTTCACCTTCCTTTTGGCCTTGATTCCTTTAGGATGGTTTCTGCTTCCTCATCCTTTTATAACAAGGTTTCCTTAATAGGAATCTAGCCCTTACAATTCGGAACAGGTAGTTAAACTGGAGTGTGTCCTCTATGTATCTACTTGTATTTTGAATGATTAGTCTCAGGTTCCTGACTCTGAATTCTACATATGACATCACGCTGACTGCCTGTATAACTGAATCTGCTTACGTTCTTGTTCACCCCACAACCATAAATACGATGCTCGCTCCACAGTGCAGCATATCCTGTTTGCTGCACTGATTCTCTGCAATAGAAAACTCCGAGGTCACATGTTCCTCCATCCTTCACATCCCCAGAACTCTATCTGCTCAGGACATAAAAGAAAGGATACCATTGTTACAAACCCCAGAACACAAAACCACTTCTCTGTTCCACACTGCACAGAAAACCTCAAAGCATGTTCCTAATGGAAAGGATTTGGGGTAGAACGTGAGCATTTTCAGCTATACACGCGTCTCCAGATGACCATCACTGTCAGAAGCATCATCTTTTAGTATGAATGACACACTGTATGAAGGGCAGAGCGAAAAGGAGACACCAGGGGAAAAACATACAGAATTAACAGCAAGGAATGAAATCTGGTCAAAGCTCCCTAAACCTGCTTCCTATTTCTCTGTGTTGACATACAGTCATTCAGGAGGCCTCTGTCACTGCCGTAGTCAGGGCTTTGCATACCTGGGAAGCTGTCATCCCTCCCACTCTCACACACTCTCTCTGGTTATAAAACATTACCTGTGGGTCATACATTTCTTCCATATTAAAAATAATTTTTACAGCCATAATACATTTTACAGTGTAACATTAGAAAACACAACAAAGCCAAAATAAGAAAACAAATCATCATTAAACTTGCCAGCCAGAGATCACTGCTCCTAACATCTGGTATACATTCACCCAGACTTTTCTCCCCTGTACAACATTTTCAACAAAGATGAAATTAGAAAGTTATCCACAGTTGTTTTCTAAATTGTCAAGTAGGTAAAAATGGCTGGAACACGTGTTGATTATTTTTTGGTGCGATTTTAGCAAAAGAAGTAAAAACGTTACAGAGAGCGTTAGACCTTCAACAATAATTATGGTGTGCAACCTGCACTCCCTCCAGCTGCCCGTGCTTTATTACTAAAATGAGCAGAATTAACTAGCAAATGGAGAAATCCCTTACTAATTAGAAAACCATAGCCGGAACACTGTCACTCAGCCAGGTGGCACGAGACACCCCGTCCACAGACAGAGCTCTAAGCATCCTAGAGGTACATATGACCACACACCTGGGGTGGGAAAGTGGGAAAAAGATAAGGCCATGTCATTTCTGCTGGGAAGGAAAAAAAAAATTTAGTAAGTGCAAGAGGTCCAGAGAAAAAGAAGTATATGAGGTGGGAGATACAACCCACCACTGGGCGTTGTTCTGTACACCCACGTCTCTCACTGGGCTGGAAGTCCTCAGCAGGTATCATATTCCTCTTTTTTTATCCCCAGTGCCTGGCACTTAGTGAGGATTTGCTGGAGGGATTTAGGGGCTGTCCCAGAAGCAGCTGAGTCGAAATTGGATGGGTGGAAATTAGCCTATGTAACACACTACAAAAAAGATGAAAATATAATCTTCTCTAATTATAACTGTCCCACTGAGATTTAGGCAGAAGTCAACTGTGCATGTGTTAAAGGTAAATGTTTGTAAATAAGCTGGATAACACTAAGAACCCTTAATCCAATATCTTCACACACACACACACATGCACACACACACGACTTTCCAACTCCTAGTCAAATATATTTTCACTAAGTACACTAAATAGTGTACTTAGGTACACTAGTGTACAAGGTTAATGTGTGTTATGAAGGGGAAAATGGGTTGAAGATAATTATACAAGATACCTGATGTGGTATATTAATTGCAAAACAGCCCCCAATTCTCTGTTCCTCCCTGTATCTATATTCTTGGATATTTAACTTTGCAATTTGTCCCTTCAAGAGGTAGATAGTCTATGTCCCCACTCCTTGAATCAGGGTTGGCCTTGTGACTTGCTTTGAGTAACAGAATACAGGGGAAGTAAAAGTGTGCCAGTTCCAAAACTAGGTCTCAAAAGGCCTTGTGAACTTCTACCCTCTCAGAACCCTGCCCGGTCACCAAGCTGGGTTACTGGATGAAGGGAGACAAGAGGCCATGTGGTTCCACCGTCCTCATCACTCCAGCTGACAGTCAGTCAACCACCGGACCTGGGGCCAGCCAGCCCTGAGCCATGCTGCCATGTGCACCCAGATGCAGAACATTTCACCAAAGAATCAGGGGAAAGTAAATTAAAACCACCATTGAGATACCACTAAATACCCATCAAGGTGGCTAAATAAAAAATAATAGTAACACCGAATGTTGGTGAGGCTGCAGACAAGCCAGAGCACATGTACGTTGCTGGTGGGAACGGAAAACGCGACAGCCACCGTGGGAAACACTTCGGCAGTTTCTTATAAAACTTAACATGAAACTCCCACCAACTGCGCTCTTGCAACTGCATTTATCCCAGAGAAGTAGAGACCTGGGATACGTTCAAACAAAAACCCTATACATGAATGTCCATAGTAACTTTATTCATAGTAGTCAAAGACTGGAAACAACCCAGAAGTTCTTCAACAGAAAATGGGTAAAAAACTGGACTACTCCTCAGCAATAAAATGGAACAAATTACTGGTACACACCACAGCTTAGATGAGTCTTCAGAGAGTTACACTGAGTGAGAAAAAGCCAATCCCCCAAGGGCCACATACTCTATTTATATTTATATATTTACTAGGGAAATGACAAAATTATAGAACCTGGAAAACAGATTAGTGGTTGCTGGGGTCACAGCTATGGGGAGGGGGCAAGAGGAGAGGAGACGGGTATGGGAATAACAAAAAGGGCAATGTGGAGGACCCTCGTGGTGGTGGAAATATTCTGTATCTCGACTGTATCATTGTCAGTACACTGGTTATGATACTGTGTCATAGTTTTGCAGGATATTATCATTTGAAGAAACTAAGTAACAGATACAAAGTATCTCTCTATACTATTTCTTATAACTGAATACATATCTACAATCATCTCAAAATAAAAAGTTTAGCTTAAAACTAACTACCTGAATGGTTTTGGGCAAGTTACCGAGTTGACTTATAAGCCCTGGGCTCCTTATCTGTGAAACAGGGATAGAATAGTACTTAGCTAATAGGGCCTAAATTAGATGGTTAAGTGAAATGATATTTATAATGCTCTTAGAGGATAGTTAGTATTCAATAAATGTTATTATTGATAACAGTAATAGCAGTAGTAACAATGCATATAGTAACAAATAGTAATAAATAAATATAGTCACATATAAACAAGTATTTTTGTTTGTTTAATGTCCAGCCAGATTTCGGGGCACGGGGCAGGGCATGACAGCAAGGTAGACAGTAGCAATTCATGTGGTCCAGTTGCTTACTAGAAAAGAGACCTAAAGCAAGGGAAAGGAGACCTTATTTGCTCAAGGACAAGGAAACTGAGAAAGACAGCTCTATTTTAGAAAAAGCTGTAGAATGGAGCAAAGAAAACATGTGTCAGAAAGATAAGTAAATGAAAACCTGGGCTGGAAATTGATTAGTCTCTACGATACACCTAAAGATATGTAATTAAACATATAACCCAAGAGTTAAATTAAACTTACCCCATTTAACTTTGCAACCCCTCCGGCTATGCTCCACAATGCCTAATAAGGAAATGTCTCACTTTAAAAAAAAAAAAAAAAAAGTGATGGAGAGGGATCTGATGGAGAGGCCAGTTATCTTTCAGCGTTAAATGTAATTGTAAAACTCTAAATCAGAGCTCGGTGCAGACATTACAGGCTGCACATCAGAGTCAGCGGGATAAGCATTTTGAAAATAAGGATTAATGGTTTCCATTTTATATCACCTTGCAATGATAAAGAGTGATGTCGCTTCAGTTTGTAGATATAAGCAACATTTTAAGATACTTACTTCTTTGATGGCATCTGAATCCAGCCAACGTACAAGCACATCAAGCTGCACTATATTTAAATGTATCCATCCATCCATCCATTCGTTCATTCAACAGATAATTACCGAACATCTCCTTTGTGTTTGGTACCATATCAGATGTTGCAGCTACAACTATGAGCAAGAGTGACATGATCTCTGCCTTCATGAGACTTATATTCTTTCAGGAGAGTAACATTATTGCTTATTGACCACAAAATGTTCAGTAACGGGAATTACAGAGGGGCTTTGGGAAGACCTCACTGGATGCAGAAGCATCTACTCATCTGAAAGGTTATCATCAACAGGAAGTTAATCTCTTCCATACAATGTGAAAACAGCTCAATTTTGTTTTTTTTTTCCATTTAGATAATGAAAACAAACACTTCATTTACCTGCCATCATCAAAGAGTATTCTGGCCCGGCTAAGTGTATTTTCTATAAAGCTGGAAAGCATCACCCTGTGCTAAAATTTTATTTACAATTTCAAAACACTAAATCCTTCTAAAATGCAACAAGTTGTACACTCCTCTGCATCACTAAAACGGACGGATGATTGGGATTTAGTCTCTCTTCAACGGCCCCCCTGGTGATCTCTGAGAATGTCAGTACCACCTATTCACTTTGAACTCTGCCCCGGTAGGTAGAGGACCAGAGCTCTGGCAGCCGGCTGTAGCCTGCTGTCCGTCCGTGCCCTCCCCCACCTCTCCCGGTAACCCGGGGGCCATAACGCTTGTTTGAGCCGCATCACACACCCCAGCGCAGGGACACGGTCTGCCTCCTTTAGGGCCCCCTGACTCCTGGGGCACGAGTCCCTGCTGCCTGCCTCCGCCACCACGCCTCCGTTCTAACCTGCTTTCTTCAGCTGTGTCTTCTTCTCCTGTATTTTCTAAGCTAGATCAAAAATGAAAATTTCCAAGGGAACCCAAACAGCAGGCACCATATCTAAATTTGAAGTAAAAACAGGTAATTCCCTGGCGGACTAGTGGTTGACACTCTGCGCTTCCACTGCGGGTTTGATCCCTGGTCGGGGAACTAAGATCCCGCATGCCTGCGGTACAGCCAAAAAATTTAAATAGATAAGTAAACAAACAAAACAAAGTAAAAAGACCTTTTGCCTAAAACAAAAGTCAGATGCATGGCATTTGTGAAAAATCTTTTCAGGGGGCCGAGGGGTACTGGGCTTTCCTGACTTTACTTCCAGAGCATTAAAGTAGAAAAAACAAAGAAATAAACACCACCGACCTGGCAGTGCGCATTATGCAATTGATATTATATTGCATTTTTCCCTACGAAGAGCTCAAACATTTGTACTATTGTTTATTTTCCCCAAATTCCTGAGATACAGAACAAAACGATAAGCAAGTATAATTATTAATACTTTGAGAGGGAAGTTGTGACGACCAAGATTCTAAGTGAGTTGCCCAAAGTCACAGAAAGAGGCCTGAGGGTCTTCCTGCCCCCCGGTCCTCATTTTGTTTTCAGGAAACAATGCTTCCCAAGCACTCCAGAGCAAAACTGCCCACAAGATACCTGATTTTCCTCTCAGATATAGAGAAACAGAGGTAAGAAAAAGCAAGTTCCTCAAAACTAAGATCAGTAAAAATCTTTTAATAGATGTTTTCAGTCTGAAGAAAACCACCCTATTTCATACAAAAACTTACGGAAAGTACCTCAAACTTACAGGAAAATACTCTCATCTTTCTACACCATCAGATGGACTTGTCACCTTGAAATTGCTGAGATAAGTGCAATAACTCTCAAAGTACTTTTCATACAGTGGAAAAAGTCACACCATTCTCTGACAGTATATAAAACTATCTACACATTTTCACAGAAAGGACTTTGCGTTAGCAAGTTACAAATATCAACTCCTCGCCCACTATTTCTGGACTAGACTGGATTGTTTTCAGATGAATTTCACTGTTGCGACCCGCCTCAACTCGCTAATCAACCGAAGGGACCGTGGCGCCATCCTTTCTCCTCCTTTGCGCCCACTGAATCTCCCAGGATTCTTGTTATATGATATTTTAAGTGTTCACAATGTTCTCACTGCTTTAAGCCAAATCTGTGTCACTTCCCAGCCTCAATGAGTAAAATACTACAAACTTTTACAGAAGAGGAGTTGGAAACAGCATTCCAAGCAGTCAGCAGGAGAACAGGAAGAGAAATGAAAACAATAAAAATAAAAGCAGGCGTCTGTGTCCTTCTTTAGGTCAGGCTGCCGCCTCCTGCAAATCTAATTACTGCTCATCCTCCTCCTTTTTCTACACCAGATGTCAAATAAAGCTGGACGTACTAGTACAGGTAGGAGAATAATGTTTAAAGTGCCCGGCTGCACGTGACATGGCCAGGACTGCTGAGATCCGTCTGGAGGGATAGCTCACTGTTGGCAAAAGTATGCAGAATTCTTCTGGCAACATCTCCACTACTCTGAGAAGCGCATCAATTAAAGCAGCTCAGGGGCAATTTAAACTTTGTTACCAATTCGGTCTCTCTTTCCACTATGTGCTTTCTGCTTGGAGCTCTAAGATAAATGTGAGCTGCAGATGCAGCCTCTTCCTCTTCCATGCATATCTCCCTCCAATTTTCCCTTTACTCCCTGGGCTGTTGACAGTTTACCCTTGAGAAGAAAGAAGAAAAGGTGTGCAGGTCAGGAGAGATTCTTTATTCTACAGGAAAGCCAAGTCTCAGTTCTCTGAGATAATTGGGGGTGAGAAGTTAGCTTCCTTTTAACTCTCAGGTTTGAGTTTCTTCCTTATCAACTTCCTCAGTTGTTTAGTTAACCAGGGGATAAAATTTGAATTTAACTTCCTACAACTGTTCCTGTATGTCCTTTAAGTGGTAGTGCTACTAGTTAAGTATTGAACCAGACAAAACACAATATAGAAAGAAGAGTAGAAGCTGGATCTCTTGCCTCCAACCTGAGTAAGCCAGTGGTATCCATTTTCACCAGAAGGAAGTTAATAATCTGGGACAAGCACTCACTTGGAATCCTACCATCCAAAGAAAAGGCACTGTGGGTAGCCAACTGTGGGAATTAGGCAAGATATTTACTCTCTTACTATTCACGAGGCAAAACATACTTATTGTACCTAAAGTCAGAAGATATTTTAAGAAAAAAAAAAGTGTCACGTTGTATGAAGCCTGAAGTATTTATGGACTATTTATATTTTAGTTAATGTAATTAAGAGGGTGCCTAAATGATTCAGTCAATTCTCAATTATTCCTACTAATGGAGCTGATCAATACAGTGGAGAGCCTAAAATGGCAGCCCATGTAGCTTAACGATGGCTCATAAATCTACACTCTTTATTACTGGTATACGGGTGCACTGAATATTCTTCAGATTTAACAGAATTCATCAATTCAAAGCAGTTGAGAATCTTAGAGGGTCATTCTGTCCGATCCTCTTCTTTTGCACCCAAGGGAAATTTGGCTTAAAATGTTTAAGGGACCACTGTTGTTAAATGGAAGAGTCAGGTATCAGTGTGACCACTGCAACGGACATTGTGAAGTGGAGCCCTGTGGACTATATTTAAAAGAAGTCTTAAAAGCAACTAGTTGCTTCAGTTAGTGTCTTCTATCCCCGGCCCTATCCTTAGTTCACTTCGCAAAATACCAGTAACAAATACTAACTACTGAGACCCTCCTCAGTACAAGTCTCTGATGCATTCAGTACTCCAACGTACATAGGACTTAATGTCCTTGCATCTTTCCAGGGCTGTTGATTGATGTCTTCCTTGAGGAAGTAAGCAATTAGCAATTTTGATTTAAAAAATGCGTCACTGAAATTTTTGCTAGCCTGGAATAAGCAAAAGGCTTTTGTAGATCAATTATGCAAGAGGGATAACATAGCAACTTAAAAATAAAATGTGAGCACAGTCTGGAAATAGAGAGTTACGTGCATCAGCACAGACACAGAAGACCTGCAGAGAATCTGTATCTTAAACATATGAGAATGTATCCTGTTCCAGGAGAATTCCAAAGGAGACTCCACAGCTTTGCACAACCTTCCCTGGCAGGACGTGTCAATGTTTACCCTCTCACCACCACGAAAAACACCAATTTAAAACCTGCCTACTGCAGTTTAATAGGCGTAGTGGGTTTTTTTCTCATTTTGCCAAAATGAGGTCGGCAAAAACATAAACAGGGCATGTGATGCCTCCCAAGTGTCACTCAGTATCGCAGAAGAAAAAACGGCCCAGACCTCCCTCTCCCTAATCCCAGCCCCCGCCCTGAAATATCTATGAAAATGTTTTTAAACGTTAAAAAAAAAAAAAAATGAAAATGAGAGAGTTAGAGAAATCCTTGAGATGTTTGTGAAAGAAAACACTGCTGGAACAGAATGCCTTATATTCCACAAGGAAACATCCTCATAAACCCAGCTGAGAAATGAGCCCACTTTTAAAACGGCACAACCAGGAGCCGGGATAATTACAATAGAAACACTTTATTTCAAATCATGAAAAGAGTTACACTTGATCTTGTTGTTAGCAGGGGCTGTGCAGACAGCAACATTAACTGTGAAATGTAAGGGCAGATAACAGCTGATTTGAAAGGGGATTGTGTAAATCCAGTTAAAGAGCAACTTTAGAAGATTATTTTCAATTACTGAGATAGCATCATGGTTCTCAGGAAAAAAAAAAAATGGAAAGGTTTGTTCTTTACACCACATACAGTGTATGGAATCTAACAAAACCGCCTGCTTTCAAGCAATAATCTCAGCCAGCAGCTAATAGGCCTTACCTCCACTTTACCCTCCCCTTCTTCAAGTCATTTTCAATTATTTCCAGCACTCACTCAGCTCTGTGAACAAAAAGTCATTTCAACCAGAGAAACAGCTTTTAAAAATCCCCTTCAGGATAATTACTAAAAGCTTTTAGATTTCCGAGTGCCAACTATACATAACCTGGGAAACCTCTAACCTAGGGCCAGGGTCAGGCAGAAAAAGCATGCCTGTTGGGTTGACGAAGTAGCGTTTGCTTCACCTGTCAGAACATTTAACTGAGCACATCTGGGCCTCGGCCCCGCCTCCACTGTCCCTGCACCTCAGCTCATACAGAGAACACACACATTCACACGCCGACCAAAATGCAAGAAGCCACATCTCTAGCTACCTGAGCTAACCCTGTCAAGTGAAATCCCCACTTGTCATTTTCTTTAACATGGCTTGTGTAGAGGGTGCTAACGATTTATTTACAAAAAAAAAAAGAAAAGAAAACGTAAATAGGAAACAAAGAACCTAGTGTAAAGGAGAAACGTCAAACTAGGAAGCAGAGAGCCCTGTACCTTCCTGGCTCTGTCACAGACAAGCTATGTGACGTTCCAAGCCTCATCTGCCCGTTCTTGTACTTGCCATGTGTTCCTAGTGCTCCAGCTGCTTCCCACTACTCTCCCTGGACATAACTATGTTCTGCTGTGCCTCTGTGTCTCCCCTTTTTTTTTAATTTTTATTAATTAGTTTGTTTATTTTTGGCTGTGTTGGGTCTTCGTTTCTGTGCGAGGGCTTTCTCTAGTTGCGGCAAGCGGGGGCCACTCTTCATCGCGGTGCGCAGGCCTGTCACTATCGCGGCCTCTCTTGTTGCGGAGCACAGGCTCCAGACGCGCAGGCTCAGTAGTTGTGGCTCACAGGCCTAGTTGCTCCGCGGCATGTGGGAATCTTCCCAGACCAGGGCTCGAACCCGTGTCCCCTGCATTGGCAGGCAGATTCTCAACCACTGCGCCACCAGGGAAGCCCTGTGTCTCCCTTTTGAATGACCTTCTCTACCTGGAGAACCGCTTTGGAGCCCAGCTTACTTCTCACCTGTGTGAATGGTACCTCCACTCCCTGGTCACAAGGGATGGCACCTCGCTGTAGGCGCCTCTAACACTATCTGCATCAGTATGCCTACGACACAGGGTTAGTTATCTATGCCTGCCCACTTCCTTCTGCAGCCTCTGTGCTCCTTGGGGACAGGGATCATCTCACCTCTGTACATTCAGAACTGTCGGAACATGAGAGAACATGCAGTAAAAGTTTATGAAATAAAGAATGGATCCATGAAGGAACGAATAATGAACTGACATTACCAAATTTCAGTTTCATCACCTTTAAAGAAGGGATAATAATCGTTACCCAGTTCATTCAGAAGTCATGATGGTCAAAAGATGAGATGGTGCTTTGCACGTTGTTAGGTGCCGTACAAATGTACGTAATAATGATGATAAAGATGGTAATATACAAACAAACACCACAGTGTACAAATATAG
This sequence comes from Balaenoptera borealis, assembly GCF_965194805.1. Lineage (NCBI taxonomy): Eukaryota > Metazoa > Chordata > Mammalia > Artiodactyla > Balaenopteridae > Balaenoptera > Balaenoptera borealis. Next base: position 24,019,155 of record NC_138877.1, on the reverse strand, counting down.
TATATCTTCACATACAGTAAAAAAAAAAAAAAAAAAAGTTATTATTCCCCATACCTACCACATGCCTACACTCAACTCAACTTCAATATTCTTTTCTCAGGGAGAGAAATTTAAAATTTAGCAAAAGAGGACACTTCACTGTCCAAAAAAAAAATGTTCTCCTGACACTAAAACTAAATATGTAGAAGTCAGAGAATCATTAAAGTCTCTTTACATGTGCTTCTCCTTCCATTAATTAACCACAGTTTTCTGCACGGATGTGTGACTAGATTCCACTCTGTGATGGCCACTGAATACTGCAGATTCCACCCGCATACTGTCACCTCAAATGCAAAACCGCAAACGGAACTGAAGGATCTTGGGAGGGACCAACAGCAGAATGATGATCTCACACTTCAGCTGCAGGTAACTGAGGACTATATGCTGAATATAGCATATGTTTTATAGTTTTTTATAGTTTTTACAGTTTCTCTTCAAATATCTCTGTTCTTCCTAACCAAAATACTCTCTTGTCACAAAAAGAGAAAGAATTCTCTCACTTGATTAAGACCGCTGCTGTAACAGTAAGAAATCCTAAAGCTGTTCCCATTAGCTTGAGGAAGCATAGTGTCCTCTCCTCACTCAAGCCAAAGCACCATGTCCCCTGCGGGCCTGGGACAATGGGGCATTATCACTGCTATAGCTCAGTTGTAGAAGGAACGGCTTTGGTACACTGATGCCTAAAAACCCATACGCTACACAACTGTTCCCTTAGTTATATGTCATGATTATTTTAAGGTGAGAAAAGACTCTAAAATGACATTCATGTCCCAACGTTCCCCTCGCTCAGAAGAACTAAACAGATGTAGTTTCTAAACGTGTAGACATAGTCAAGGTCAAGCTACGACCAGTCAAAATCCTGCAAAAGAGTTAAACGAAGCTGATCATTGGCTAGAAGGCTGGAAACGGAGAGTCCTCACTCTAAGGATGAAAAACCTATCCCAGCTGAAAGCGATCATAAGCGAGTTGGCCCATCAGCTGCCCGGCCACAGCTGTATCCACCGCTCTGCTCACCCAAAGAGATTCATGCTCTCCTGGTGCCAAAATAAATGTCTCTCTTAAAAAAAAAAAATTGCCCAATTGAAAATAACTCTCTAATCTGCATCCTTTCAATAGAACTGAAGTGCACTTCACCAACACAGAGCACAGGCATCTTGAATTAGCAGAGAACTATTTTTAACACATGAAGGAGAAGATATGAAATTAGTTTCACGGGGAATGAGAACCTTGGAGATTATTTACTTTGCCTTAATTACTTTGACTCACCATTAATTTAGCTTTCCTAGGGTACTAAATATTTCACGCTAAGATTTGGAGACTAAAGAGACAGGAGCACAGATTCGGAGCACGGGAAGTCTGCAACAGCATCTTCTACACTGAGGCACGGATGCCCCCGTCGGGCATCGAAGGCCATTCACGGTGTGCCACTCAATGACACTTGCAGTGGCTGTTTCTGTTGTTTTCCACCCTGGGACCAGGAGCTCTGCCCTGAAGGATGCAGGGAGCCAAACTTTCTTCAGCTTCTGTTTAACAACTCGGCCAATAGCATCACTAGTGCTCACAGCTACTCACGGCGACTGCCAAATAGGGCAGGCCACAGAGGCCTGGAGCCAAGGAGAGAAGAGTTTGGGCTACACGCTTCAGGAAGTTTTTAATGATCAGCGCAACCGGGCAATGGAGTTGATTCCCAGGAAAGATGACAAAGGAGCTACTCTAGCAGATATTCCGTAACGGCTTCATTAGAGCATCAGTGGGAAAGGATGCGCTCAGCCCCCACCAAAGCACTAACGATGAGTGGGGTCTACCACGTACAGCCGGGCACTCGCCAAAGCCTCGCACGCTCCCCCATGGCTCTGAATCACCTTGGCCGCTGGCAGACATCACAGACACGGGCTGTGCTCGGCAGCGGACAGGAGCCTGAGGACAGCAATTCGCTGGTTCCCACTCGCAAGAGGAGACTCGCTGGGGCCACTCAACCTGCTGGTGCTCCCCGGCTCCACGTGGTATTCGGCAGTGAGTTGGGTGGCATCAGGCAGAGACTCAGAGAGCTGCAGCCCTCCTTTTGACCCACGATCAAAACAACTCTTCCTTATTCTAAATGTCAGAAGAACTGACCCTGTCTTACGTAATTCCATTCCCGTGAGGTTAAGGCATTACTTTTCTCCACGA